>NW_023425545.1:422500-992448 GCF_014108245.1 Pipistrellus kuhlii | reverse complement strand
AAAAAGACAACTGGGCCCTGGCCGGGTGGCTCTGCTGGTTAGAGTGTCGCCCTGACACTCCACGGTTGTGGTCAGGGCACACAACCAACAAATGCATAAATGAGTGGAACAACAAAAATGGATCTCTCTGTCCCCCTTCTCTGAGATCAATGAGTAAATATAACAACATGGAAAAAGGAAAGCCCTCGCTGGTGTGGCTCACTTGGTTGCAGCCCGATCACCAAAGGTTGTCCCATACACCAAAGGTTTTGGGTTTGAATTCCTGGTCAGGACACATACCCAGGTGTGGTTCGATCCCTAGTTGAGGCACGTGCAGGAGGCAACCGATTAATGTTTTACTCTCACATCAATGTTTCCCTTTCTCTCTCTGTCTCTCTGTCTCTCTGTCTCTCTCTCTCTCTCTCTCTCTCTCTCTCTCTCTCTCATATATTGTTATTTATTTCAGAGAGGAAAGGAGAAGGAGAAGACTTAGAAATATCAATGATGAGAGAATCATTGATTGGCTGCCTCCTGCACACCCTACCCTGGGGATTGAGCTTGAAATCAGGGCATTTGCCCTTGACCAGGAATCGAACCGTGACCTCCTGGTTCGTAGTTGGATGCTCAAGCACTGAGCCACACCAGTCAGGCTCTCTCTCTTTTTTTTAATGCAAAAAGCACCAGCCGAGTTGCTCCCTTCCTCAGCTGCAGATGCCGCGTGGGCTGAGGTCTGGAGTGGGCTGTGTGTGTGGGCTCCACCGCTCTGCTCTGAGATGGGAGACGGAGTGTGGCTGTGTCTGTCTGGCGTGTAGACTCCAGGGTATAATTTTATGGATGGAAGTGATAGAAAGGGGGTGAACATAACCTGGAATTATGAGAACGGAAAAAGTCTCTGGAAGAAGCCTGGCTGGAGACGAATGAGCAGCAGGAGAGTAGTCTTTTTCTTTTTCTTCTTTTAAACAAAATATATTTTATTGATTTTTTTTCAGAGAGGAAGGGAGAGGGATAGAGAGCCAGAAACATTGATGAGAGAGAAACACCGATTAGCTGCCCCCTGCATACCCCTACCGGGGACGTGCCTGCAACCAAGTCACATACCCCTGACCAGAATGGAACCTGGGACCTTTCAGTCCGCAGGCTTAACGCTCTATCCACTGAGCCTAACCGGTTTTGGCAGGAGAGCAGTTCTTAACACCTGCTAACCTAATAGGTTACCGTCCCTGTATGAGACTTTATACTCCAATTCGGATTGTAGAACTGCGCCCTGGGAGAAGGAAGCAGAGGAGGAAGAGGAGGAGGAGGAGGAGGGAAGAAGGAAGAGGAGGAGAAGGATGAGGAGGAGATGAAGGAGAAGGAAATGGAGGAGGAGGAGGTGGAGGAGGAGGAGATGGAAGAGCAGGAGGAGGAGGAGATGGAGAAGGAGATGGAGGAGGAGGAGGAGATGGAGATGGAGGAGGAAGAGGAGATGGAGATGGAGATGGAGGAGCAGGAGGTGGAGATGGAGGAGAAGGAGGAGATGGAGGAGCAGGAGGAAGAGATAGAGAAGGAGATGGAAGAGGAGAAGAAGATGGAAGAGGAGGAGATGATGGAGGAGAAGGAAATGGAGGAGGAGAAGGTGGAGGAGGAGGAGATGGAAGAGGAGGTGTAGGAAGAGGAGATGGAAGAGCAGGAGGTAGGAGGAGATGGAGGAGGAGGAGAAGATGGAAGAGGAGGTGGAGGAGGAGATGGAGGAGAAGGAGATGGAGATGGAGGAGCAGGAGGAGGAGATAGAGAAGGAGATGGAAGAGGAGGAAGAGATGGAGAAGGAGATGGAAGTGGAGATGGAGGAGGTAGAAGTGAGGAGTAGAAGGAGATGCAGGAGCATGAGGAGGAGATTCTCCAGAATCCCACTCGCAGAATCCACATCCTTGGGCACCTCCTGGGACGGGCTGGATGTGAGTGAGGTCGGAGCCAATCTGAGCGGGTCTTTTAAAGCCCTGGGTGGGAGGCGCTGTCCTGTCAGGGACACGGTGTGTATTTCCGGTGGAGCACATGCCCAATGAGAGCAAATACGTGGTCTGGGCGTGGTGGCTTCAGCCTGGTCCTGGGGAAAGCCGTGGGGACAGCGTGTACCCGAGCTGGGCTGCCTGCGGTGGGCGGTGGCGGAAAGACTGTCGGGGACCAGGTGGCTCTGGTTCCTCATTCCGGGGAAAGCAGGCTGGCCGGGCTGCGTGTGGCCACCATGGTCTGTGGCCGGGGGATGGGATGGGAGCACAGCCTGGCGGGGTGGGGTGGGGTGGGGTGGCACGCCCACACACCACTGTGCACCCCGTACGCACTTCTGCCCTGGCTTGTTAATCCAACAGTGTATCTTGGAGGTCATTTTGTTTTATTATTATTTTTTAAAATATATTTTTATTGATTTCAGAGAGGAAGGAAGAAGGAGAGATAGAAGCATCCATGATAAGAGAATCATGGTGGATCAGCTGCCTCCTGCAAGTCCCCCACTGGGGATGGAACCCACAACCCGGGTTTGTGCCCTTGGCCGGAATCGAACCCAGGACCTTTCAGTTTGCAGGCCGGCGCTCTATCCACTGAGCCAAACCGGCCAGGGCTTGGAGATCATTCTAGATCCACTTGCATGGGGCTGGCGTGTCCCTTTTAGACGTGTCGATGTCCGTTCCCATCCGTTCCTGGGTCAAATGCCCGCTCTCTCCTGCGGTGCCAGTCTCACCGCTCTGGGTTATACGAACACGCTCTGGGTCATACGAACACGCTCTGGGTCATACGAGCACGCTCTTCTGTGGGTCTTGCCCTCAGACTCACCGTCTGGAGGGCGGTCAGACCCCCACACACCGGGGGGGGGGGGGCGCTGAAAGGGACGGCGTGACCTCTGCTGGTGCTGGCCGCTCCACCCTGACCTCCGGAGCCGGCGGTGCTGTTTCCGCACACAGCGCACCGGAACCCGCGGCGGGCGTGTGCTGGAGGGTTTCCTAGAAATTCATCTGCCGCGTCCTGAGCCCGGTGCACGCTGTCACCTCTGCTTCCTGTGGGTCCCCGCCTTACGGGAAGTGGTGCCGGCGGGCCACGTTTCGGAGAAGCCGGGCAGACAGAGGTCAGAGCCCGGGCCCGGTGTGTGACAGCCGGGCACAGGGAAGCGGCCTCCGCGGGCAGCACAGGCCTCATCCTCTGAAATGGTCTCGCCCGGCTGTTGACCCAAAAAGGAGCCCCGATGGTCACAGAACATCACCAGACAGAGGCCTCTGCTCCCGCAGGGCCCCGAGAGCGCGCTCCGCAG
Organism: Pipistrellus kuhlii; assembly: GCF_014108245.1. Taxonomy (NCBI): domain Eukaryota; kingdom Metazoa; phylum Chordata; class Mammalia; order Chiroptera; family Vespertilionidae; genus Pipistrellus; species Pipistrellus kuhlii. The sequence continues at coordinate 989,192 of NW_023425545.1, read as the reverse complement.
GAGAGGTGCTGGGTGACAGCACGCAGTCGTGGTTTCCATTTATTACACCTTCAAACGTACTCGGCCGGCGTGGCTCCGTGAGAGCGCTGATCTGTGAGCCAGGAGGTCAGGGTTCGATGCCAAGTCAGGGCACACGCCTGGGTGGTGGAATTGATCCCTAGTAGGGAGCATGCAGGAGGCAGCCGATGTATGTTTCTCTCTCATCAGTGTTTCTCCTTCTCTTTCTCTCCTTCCCTTTCCCTTCTCCACCCCTCTCTCTCTCACACACACACACAAAAAAATCAATAAAAACAGGTGTCCTGAAGCGCAGGCTCTTGGTGGCAGGCAGGCGGTCAGGCTGCGGCAGGGAGCGGAGACCTGGAGGATGCGGGCAGGGACGGGGACTCGCAGGGAAGGACTGAGAGGTGGGTGGGCGGTCGGTTGGTCGGTCGGTCAGCTTGTCGGCCAGCCGGCTGGCGGTGACAACAAGCGTGGAGTGGGCGGGATCTCGGGTGGGAGGCAGGGGAGAGACGAGGTGGAGCACAGAACCGGAGTCGCGGTGACAGAAACCATGCTCGGAGCCGGACACTGACCGCGACACGCTGTGGATGTTTGCGTACCGTCCCCGGATTCACCGTCTGGAATAAAATAGCTCTGTTACGCTTCTTTGGAAAAATATTGTGCATTTTTAAAGGCATAATTATAACTGATACAGGGCTTGCTCTCTGGGCATATTCGTTAGCTACGGCGTCAGGCGTCTGAAAGCCTCTTACAAACGAACTCCTGTTTGGGAGCGGTCGGGGACGTGCCTCCGACCAGATGGAACAGAAGCCGGGCGGCGGGACCGGGTGCCTGTCTGACAGGGGCGGCGCCCGGCGTGAGTCATTGTTTACCCGCTGCCGCGGAGAGGGTGACGGTCCGGCGCTGAGAGCATCCTCTGTCCCCGCTCCCGCTGGCCTTGGGCAACGTCCTCTGTGCCGGCCCGGCTCCGGAGGCTTTGTGCGGAGCGCGGGGGGGGGGGGGGGGGGGGGGGGGTGCTTTAGTTCCGCTGGGAGGGGCCCCTCTCGGCGAGGCGAGGGCTTCCTGTCCGCGAGGAAACCGGAAGTCGAGGACATTTACTGTGTCATCAGAACAGTACACACAGCCTGGTGGGTGCATTTGACATCAGAGGGGTACCCAGTGGGCTGCCTGGTCCAGGTACCCCCAAAGGGAGCCAAGGCCCGACCCGTAAGAATGGGGAGATGGCGGAGATCCGAGTGATCTCATGGTGGCGCCTGACCTTCCCTCCCCGCGGGCCGAGGTGCACGGAGAGGCCGTCCCCGGGCCGCTCGTCTGCGGTCACGTGTGCAGGAGCCCCGCTCAGGGCTGAGTGTCGGGAGGTCACGGTTGGATTCCCGGTCATGGCACATGCCTGGCTGCGGGCTCATCTTTGATGTTTCTGTCTCTCTCCGTTCCTCTCTGAAATAAATTTCAAAAAGAAGAAGAAACAGCAAAAAAGTATTTACATACAAACATACACACACGTATGCATAGATAGATGCATACATAGGTAGGTACATGCATACATGGATGGATAGATAGATACATAGATGATAGGTACACACATACATACATGGATGATGGATAGATAGGCAGATACCGTGTTTCCCCGAAAATAAGACATCCTCTGAAAATAAGACCTAGCGCATGGAAAGATAAAACATCCCCTGAAAATAAGATGTAGCGCAACTTTGGGAGAAAAAAATTAATATAAGACACTGTCTTATTTTCGGGGAAACGGTAGATAGGTACATAGGAAGATACATAGAAAGATACATATATACATAGATGATGGATGGATGGATGTTCTGGAAAGGTCAGCCTTCGCTGGGAGGTCACGGGGCCGTGACACTGGTCCTGTCACAGGCTCTAAAGGGGCCGCCTCCTCGGATCTCTGGTGGCCAGACCTGGGCCCAGAGCACCTTCACGTTGAGGTCACCCTGCGACACCCTCTCGGGGCCCCTCCCGCCTTTGGTTGGTGAATGGGGTGTCTGTCAGCTCTGCGGTCCCCTTTCTGCTGTGGCCGTGAGCTCCCAGGGGGACGGGATGGAAACTCAGTGAAAGGGGCTTTTTCTGCCGTAAATAGAGCCTCTGACACGTGGGTCGACCGCAGGCCCCGGCCGCCGCCCCGGCAGCCGCTGGTTAAACAGGCGAATTTGCATCCAATCTGCGGCGGCACCGCGCTCCCTGACACTGATCTCAGAACGCGCTGCTCGAGGCCAAAAATACCCTCCGCTGAGCCTGGGACACGTGCTTCTGAGAAGAGAGGAAGCAGAGGACGCGGAGAAAACAGCCAGGCAGCTAACAGAGGGAACTGGAGTTTACATAGAAAAGCCCTGCTGAAACCGGTTTGGCCTGCGGACTGAGAGGTACCGGGTTCGATTCCGGTCAAGGGCATGTACCTTGGTTTCAGGCACATTCCCAGTGCAGGAGGCAGCTGGTCCATGTTCCTCTCTCATCGATGTTTCTAGCTCTATCCTTCTCCCTTTCTCTCTGTAAAAAATAAATAAAATATATTTTAAAAAATAATAAAATAAAACCTACCAATGAGCGGCTTTATGGAGAGCCATAAAGGAGTTACTCACATGCTTCCAGATGTTGGTTGCCATAGTAACTATCATCAGGTACTTTGCCCCAAATAGTACATGCCTGCTAATGTACAAAATGAGTACTTTTCTACTGTAATTATAAACTACCTAAAATGATTTACTTTTTCTTTGGAATCAGATTGTTGGCATTTGGAGCTTCCTGTTTTCTAAGTAAAGACTCTTATCAGTGCAGCCCTGGCTGATGTGGCTCAGTGATTGGAGCATCAGCCTGCACACTGAAGGGTCTAGGGTTTGATTTCCATCAAGGACATGCACCTGGGCTGCAGGATCGATCCCTGGCTCCGGCCAGGCCACATGCTGGAAGCTACCTGTACTTGTGTCTCTCTCACATCCACGTTCCTCTCTCTGTCTCTCCCTCTCCCTCCCTCCCTTCCGCCTTCTCTAAGATCAGTGGGAAAATACCCTCCATGAGGATTAACAAAAAAGAGAAATAAGAAGATGGGGCAGGCCACAGGAGGGGGGCACAGGGGGGGCACCCAGGGCCACATCGGGGATGTGCTGAGACAAAGAGCAAATATGAGCACATCGTGTACTTTGAAAGCTTTTCCAAAGGTGTTTATTTTTATGATTGGGTTATGTCCTTTTCAGAGACTCCTGGGAATTGCCCAATAATTTACCACTGAAACAAGGTACCTGCTATTATTGTATTGAATTATGGCCACATTTTCTACAACAAAATGTGAGTGCATTGGTAGGGGGAGCTGAAATTAGAATGGCTTAAACAATACCTAGGATATATGGTTAATATACACTGAGCGGCCGGATTATGGTGATCTCTGAATGCGTAATGATCTGGCCACTCTGTGTATATCCTGTGTAATAAAAGACTAATATGCAAATTGTCCCCCTGACCAGGAGTTCAACCAGCAGGCAGGCCAGCCAACCACCCATGTTCCCTCCCCCTGGCCAGGCTGGCCAGACCTCCCCTCCCCAGCCATGTACAAATTCATGCACCGGGCCTCTAATGTGTGTGTGTATGTATATGTGTATGTGTATGTGTATGTATACACACACTGGCCAGATTATTATACGTTTAGAGATCATAATAATCTAGCCACTCAGTGTGTGTGTATATATATATATATATATATATATATATATATATATACATACATACATACATATTGATGTGTACACACACACACACACAGTAGCAGTTCCACACTTGGTCACCAGGGGGCACTTTGCTGACGTGAGACAAACGGGAAAGAAAGGAAACTGGTGAACACCAGGGTTAAGGGCAAAAGGAAACCGGCTCAGTATTCCTCAGAGTTTTGGTTGGCAGCCTCCTGGGGGGCCCCTTTGAATGAACTGAACCCACACTGATATGCTCCCGTCCTGGGCTCCAGGCACTCGGGATTTAAATTACTCTGAGCTTCAGGCTTGTGGGCTGCCCCGGAGGGTGCTGTGCCCCGGCAGGGCAGCAGGGGCAGCCTTGGACGGATGGAACTCAGAGGTGCCGGCCCCTCCCGCAGGCCCAGGCTCAGCAGGTAGAGCAGAGCGGGTGTGGAGTGAGGGGGCTAGCGTCTTGTCCTTTGACATTAATTCACGTTCCGGCATCCTGGGCGCAGGGCGAGCAGCTCCCTGCCATCAGCGCCCCTGCGTGTCCGTGTGTGTCCTCCCGGGGCCCGAGGCCGCAACCTGAGCGTGTGCCCTGACAGGGACCTAACCATGACCTCCTGGTTCATAGGTCAGTGCTCACCCCTGAGCCGTGCGCCGGGCCCGTCTCACCTTTCACAAGGAAGACGAGCTCCAGGGGAGACGGGCAGACAGAGCGTGAGATGGATCTGTGCCTTGTGACAGGGAGTAAGGCTCAGGTCATATGCTAAACGGAAGACAAAGATCACAAGGTTTTTGTTGGATTTCCCCCCCCTTTTTTCTGTTGCTTTTATTTTTTGCAGGGTGTGGAGGAGACAAGGCAAAGAGTGAAGGAAGACCTGGCCTTTTATTTACTTTTTTAAACTCGGGAAGAGTGACGGCCCCCTCCCGGTACCTGTGCAGACGGATACGATTAACTCGCTGCTTCAGAAAACTATTTTAATCCCCGAGTCATTTACTTGGGCTTTACAGTAGACTGGCGTTTGTGTCGGATTTTCCTGCCCTAATTACTTTTTGCTTAAGCGTGTTTGAAAATTGTTTTAAATTCCTTTGGTGGAACCGGGGGGTGGGGTGGGGGGGAGAAGGAGGGGGTGAGGAGACCTGGGCCACAGCCGGGTCGGACTGGGTGTCCAGCTTCCCTGAATAAAAGCCTCCAGACACGCGGCCGGTGAGAGAGGGAATCAGAGCCAGCTTTCTGGAGAACAGTTTGGCAAAAGCATTTGTAAAACTCTTAAAAAACACGCTTACCCTTTGATCCAGTGATCCCACATCTAGGAACTTATCCTAAGGAGGTAATCCGACGAGCAGGCAGAAAAGTAGGACCAAGGCGCTCACACATTTATGTCAGAAAAACAAAACACAGACATACACAAGGTGACACCGGCGCCAGCCAGGGTTGAAGACGGGATGGATGAAAGCATGAGTGCTTCTAGCGCTGCCCTTGAGTCCACAGACCGACGCTCTACCCACTGAGCCAAACGGGTTAGGGCTGATTTTGTACATTTTCGTGTGCTTTTCAACTTTTCTGCTTAAATACAGGGTGTCATCCCCCCCCCAAAAAAAAATAAATATGGACACGCTTTTTTTCTGAGAGTTCAATTGACGTTTCTTTTCAGATGTAGCCGGTCGGAATGAATAATTATTCACGTGCGTCTAATTAGAAAAACCAGCCGTCATGCATTTTAAAAGGACGCCTGTGTAATGTATCCGTGAGGAAAGTAACGTGTGCCCACACACAGGGTCCATTGGATACACACGTGACAGTTCAGATTGCGTGTATTTCCTCAAGAGTCATGTGTGTGCATGTGAGTTATCAGCAATCACACCAACTTCATAAAATCAGGCGCACGGTAGGCTGTGTTGTCCGAGGGACAGAACCGCCGTCAGCAGAACCCCGTGGCGGCCCCGGCAGCGTGACCGAGGGCTGCTCCCCGACGCCGGCTCCCGGAGGGACTGAGCTGTCCCGGGAGCGCCACGCTCGGGCAGAGCTGCACGCCCAGTGGGTTTTCTGCGAACGAGAGACGCAAAACTCGCTCATTGTCCGCAGAGCGTCAGGACAGGACTGAGGACATGGGGACACCGGCTTCATCGTCTGAAAGCAGCTCCCCCGTTAAGCGTGTCACTGTCTCCTCTCGGTCCTCCTGGCCTCCGCTCAGGCGCCCAGGGGAGAGGGTGAGGTCAGCGCTGGGCAGCCAGGGACACAAGGCCCCGTTCAGGGGCCTCTGCTGCCTCAATGGGCCGGGAACTGGGCCCGGGAGCGGGGAGCGGGGAGCGGGGAGCGTGCCCCGCGCCGGCCGGCACGTCTGTGGCCCATGGTCACATGGAAGAGCCTCTGAGGAACAGGTCACCTGCGTCCTCAGTACTGGAGCTGCGTTTGGTACTTGGAGGCGTTCTTGTCAGGTACCCACAGGGTGAATGCCAACCCAGATAAGCCGAGAATGGGGAAAGCAGGTAAATCTCTCTCTTGTAAAAAAGTCGTGTTTTTATTATTGATCTCAGAAAGGAAGGGAGAGACATCAATAATGAGAGAGAATCATGGATCTGCTGCCTCCCCCTACTGGGGAGAGAGCCTGCAACCCGGGCCCATGCCCTGACCGGGAATCGGACCATGACCTCCTGGTTCACAGAGCGACACTCAACCACTGAACCACCCGGCCGGGCTAATCTCACTCTTTTGACGCCAAGTCCAATCCCAGTCCTACGGGCCGTGACCTTGAGCACGTCTACTCGCTGAGGCGGCTGTCCGTGCCCTCCCGGAGCTGAGCCTGGCGCCCGCCCACCTCGCCTCCTAAGGCGGTGAGGCCTGTGCCAGGGCGGGCAGCCACCGGTCTTCACTCACGTGCTGTCCTCTCCCCCTCTGCCCGACAGTTCCCCTACGCCGCCCCGCCCCCCCAGGAGCCGGTGAAGACGCTGCGGAGCCTGGTCAACATCCGCAAGGACACCCTGCGGCTCGTCAAGTAAGTTCCCGGCCCCAGAGCCGCACCCGGACCTGCCTGGGTCGGACTCTGCATGGAGACTGTTGAAGCTCCACCTTGAAGTCTGTGAGTGCGAGCACTCGCCCTTCCCTGGCCCCGTCATGCAGGCCCTGCCTGATGAGTTTCTTTTAAAAGAAGAATATTGCGGGAGAAGGTGAAGTTGCAGACCCTCCACACGCCTGTGGAGAGATGAGCTGTTTGAACTAGGAATAGGCAATCCTTACTCATCGCTTACATCCACTTTACATTTATTCTTAACCTCATAACGCCAGACACTCAGTTCCCAGCTGGCAGCTTCGTGCCCATCGTGTTAATTGTCCCTCATTTGCCTTCTCTTGGCTGTTCCTGAGACGGTGGCAGGCGTTTTGCTGTTTTTGTGTGTCTTTAAAAATATTTTATTGATGTCAGAGAGGAAGGGAGAGGGAGAGCGAGAAACATCAATGATGAGAGAATCACTGACCGGCTGCCTCCTGCACACCCCACACTGGGGATCAAACCCACAACCCGGGCATGTGCCCTTGTCCGGAGTCCAACCCTTCAGTCCACAGGCTGACACTACCCATTGAGCCACACCGGCGAGGGCTTCAGCGTCCGCTTTAAGCAGATGCCACCTCCGCTGAGCTTCGGGGCTCCCTGGGGGACAGGCTGGAGGAGGCGGGAAGGGAGAGGCGGGGGCTTAGGAAACTGTGTCAGCTACGTGACTAGGAACCTCGGTTCCGATGAGAAATGAGCGTCAATGCTGTCGGGCAAAGGCGAGGGACGCTCGCTGTCGCGCGTGAAGTATCAGCGGCCACCGCCCGCCCGTGGCAATGGCAGTGACGCCCCCTGCCGCCACCCTGAGGAGGGCGGAGCGGGCTCAGGGCGGAGGCAGCCACGCTGTGTCACAGTTGAAAGCGTGTAAATGCCGGGGTGCCGCCGCACGCTGAGGCTGGGTGCTTGCCAGGTGCGCGGAGGAGGTGAAGGCGCCGGGGGCCGAGGCCGGCAGAGCTAAGGTCCACTACAACGTGGAGTTCACCTTCGACACCGACGCCCGCGTGGCCATCACCATCTACTACCAGGCCACCGAGGAGTTCCAGAACGGCATCGCCAGGTACGCGCAGGCCGGGGCCACCAGCCCCGCAGCCCACCCGGGGCCCACCCTCACGCCGCGCTCACCGGGCGAGAGCTGCTCTGGAACGTGGGCTTTCTCCCCCTCCTCCTCCTCCTCCTCTTCCTCCTCCTCCTCCTCCTCCTCCTTCATATATTTTATTGATTTTTTACAAAGAGGAAGGGTGAAGGATAGAGCGTTAGAAACATTGATCAGCTGCCTCCTGCACACCCCCCACTGGGGATGTGCCCGCAACCAAGGTACATGCCCTTGACCGGAATTGAACCTGAGACCTCTCAGTCTGCAGGCCGACGCTCTATCCACTGAGCCACACCGGTTAGGACAACCCTACTTTAAAAAAAAAAAAATATTTCTGTTGATTTCAGAGAGGAAGGAAAGGGAGAGAGAGAGAGAGAGAGAAACATCCATGATAGGAGAGAATCGTTGATCGGCTGCCTCCTGCACGCCCCCCACTGGGGATTGAGCTGTGCCCTGCCCTGCCTGACTGGGAATCGAACCGTGACCTCCTGACCCATAGACGGATGCTCACCCGCTGAGCCACGCCAGCCGGACATAGAGGCCCCGCCTCTGCCCGTTGCCCTTTAAGTGGTGCCACGTGGGTGCCTGGCAGGCGGCGGCAGAGCCTTCAGGTCGTTACATTACAGTTAGAACCCTATAAAGCGACCCTGCCTGGCCGGTGGCCGCACAGACGGGTTTGATCGCATCACCTGTCGGGAGCCGAGGCCGTGGGTTACGGGAGGCCCGGTCTGCTGGCGTCCTCCCGGCACCGGAGAGCGGATGACAGGGCAGGCGTTAGCGGAGGACATGGCCGGGCTGCTGGGGCCACACGCTGACGCCGCTCCGCTCCCGCTCTGGCCGGCAGCTACATCCCCCGAGACGGCAGCCTGCAGTCGGAGACCGTGCACTACAAGCGCGGCGTGTGCCAGCAGTTCTGCCTGCCCTCCCACACCGTGGACCCCTCCGAGTGGGCCGACGAGGAGGTGAGCCCCCCGGGGGGGGGCACGCGGGGCAGGGCCCGTGGGCCCGGGAGCTCTGAGGACCGCGGCCAGCAGCGACGGGACTGGCTGCCCAGGCGCCCAGAGGTCACGCTCACCTTCAGCCTCGTAACGCCTCCACACCCTTAAGCCGCCGTTGGCCAACCGCGGCTCTCGAGCCACATGCTGCTCTTTGGCCCCAACTGCCCTCCTCTGCTGGCCATCTTGTGTCCACATGGGGGCAGCCATCTTTGACCACATGGGGGCAGCTATTGTGTGTTGTAGTGATGGTCAATATGCATATTACTCTTTTATTAAATAAGATACACACACAGTGGCCATATTATGATCCCTGAACGCATAATAATCAGGCCATCCAGGATATATATATATATATATATATATATATATATTTATTAGAGGCCCTGTGCATGAATTTGTGCATGGGTGGGGTCTGGCCAGGGGGAGGGGACATGGGCTGTTGGGCTGCCTGCTGGTTGAACTACTGGTCAAGGGGACAATTTGCATATTAGCCTTTTATTATATAGAATAGACTCTAAGTGGCCAGATTATTATGCGTTCAGAGATCATAATCATCTGGCCACTCAGTGTATATATTGATTGATTTCAGAGAGGAAGAGGGAGAGAGAGAAACATCTTTGGTAAGAATCATTGAAAGGCTGCCTCCTGTACGCCCTCTACTGTAGATTCAGCACGATGCACAGGCATGTGCCCTGACCAGGAATCGAACCGTGACCTCTTGGTTCATAGGTCGACGCGCTGGCGGTAGAGACGAGGTTCTTGATAACGCCCGGCTTTCTGATGGCCCGGTGCCGCTAAACGTGTGCTTTCTTCCCTCCTCGCTTTCCCTGCAGCTTGGCTTTGATCTGGACCGGGAGGTCTACCCTCTGGTGGTCCACGCCGTGGTGGACGAAGGAGACGGTACGGACCTCTGTCTCCTTTTGGGGCACGAGGCCTGGGGCAGCCTGGCCGCCCCTGTGGGTGTTGGGCAGTGTCTGCACCCCCTCCCCCACTCGTGTCCCCAGGGCCGTCTGTGGCAAGAACACCCCGGGTTCCGTAATGTGCCCCCGTCGTGAGGGCACGGACCGCAGGGAATCGGGGACAGGGCGGGGGTGTCAGGTGGTCGTTTGTTTTCCTTCCTCATCCATGTGCCTTCCTTTCCTCCAGAGTATTTCGGCCACTGCCACGTGCTGCTGGGCACCTTTGAGAAGGTGAGTGCGTGGCTTTCTAGGGCCTCGCCTCTCTCCTGGGGGACAGGGCAGCCCCGTCCCGGCCGCCTGAGCTCAGCAGGTGGCTCTGGCCCGGGAGGCCGGGCTGGGGGAGGCCGGGCTGGGGGAGGCTGGGGCTGGGGGAGGCCGGGGCTGGGGGAGGCCGGGCTGGGGGAGGAGGTCTGGGGCTCCACGGGGCCGAGCGCCAGCTCTGCCACCAATCGTGAGTGACCTTCCACCCCGAGGCCCCTTCTCTTCCCCTCCAAACGGAAGGGTCAGACCAGACGCGGGCAAGGCCCTGCCAGCCCGGGAGCCCGCAGCCCCCCCCCCCCCCCAGGGCTCCCAGACCGCGTGCTGCGGAGAGAGGCGCCGGGGCGGGTGCCTGCCTGCGCCCGGTCCTCACCGCCCCGTCTCCCTGCAGCACTCGGACGGGACCTTCTGCGTCAAGCCCCTCAAGCAGAAGCAAGTGGTGAGTCCGGAGGGCGGCTGCTGTGCCCTCTCCTCCTCTTTCTCTCTGCTTTTCTCTCTCTCTCTCTCTCTCTCTCTCTCTCTCTCTCTCTCTCTCTCTTTCTCAACATAATTTTATTGATCTCAGAGAGGAAGGGAGAGAGAGAAACATCAGTGATGAAAGGGAATCATTGATTGTCTGCCTCCTGCACGCCCCACACTTAGGATTGAGCCCACAGCTGGGGCCTGTACCCTGACCCAGAATCGAACTATAACCTCTGCCTCATAGGTTGACGCTCAGCCACTGAGCCAGGCTGGCTGTTTCAGAGATGTTTTGAGAGAGGCAGAGCAGGCACTGCCTGGATATGGTGGCTGGCTGCAGAAGCTCAGGGAAGATGGCCTTCGGTAGCTCAAGCAGCATTAGTGACCGGCTTGGTCAGGCTGGAGGGTGGGGTATGCAATCAGGGACAGGACAGGCTGAAGCGCGGGGCCTGGGTTAGGGAAACCAGGGACGGGCCAGCACCGGCATCAGCACCGCTGGGGCCCAGGCTCATGGGACTGAGCCTGGGTGTTGAAGGTGGAGTTTTAAGAAACAAGGGCTGGCCTGGCCGGTATGGCTTAGTGGATAGAGCGTCAGCCTGGGGACGGAAGGTGCCTAGGTTCAATTCTGGTCAAGGGAATGTGCCTGGATTGCGGGCTTGTTCCCAGTGGGGGGCGTGCAGGAGGAGGCAGCCGATCCATAGATTCTCTCTCATCATGGGTGTTTCAATCTTTCTCTCCCTCTCCCTCCCGCTCTGAAATCAATACAAATATATTTTTTAAAAGAAAAAATATAGGAAACAAGGGTTAGAGGGTGATGTTGCTGTGTGTTGGAGATGGGCAGCTCTGTGGGGGGGGGGGGGGGGCCTCAGCCGGCCTCTTCTAAGATCCCTCCCTTCTGTGTTTCTCTCTCCCCCCTTCCTTACCCAGCTCTTCTCCTCTTTCTCTTCCACGCCTCTCTTTTCAGGGTGTGTCACCCTGACGTCCACGCCACAGCTGAGGTTACATTGGGATGCGTCTTCTCCCACACTTCTAGTCTGCCCCTTCCTTTTTTTCTCTTTAATTATTTTTATTGCTTTCACAGAGGAAGGAAGAGGGAAATAGAGATAGAAACATCCATGATGAGAGAGAATCTTGGATCGGCTGTCTCCTGCAGGTCCCCCTCTGGGGATCAAGCCTGCAACCTGGACGTGTGTCCTTGGCCGGAATTGAACCCGGGACCCTTCCGTCCACAGGCCGACGCTCTATCCACTGAGCCAAACCGGCCAGGGCTAGTCTGCCCCTTTCTCAGCGGTGGGCGATGGTAAGGGCAGGACAGCACATGCCTCTGATCATGTGAGTCCCGGTGGTGGAAACCTCAAACCACCGATGGTGTTTCTCAAGCAGAGAGCCTTCGGTGTTCCCCGCCGTGACCCGCAGCCCTCGCTGCCCAGGCGGGGCGTGGCGGCCGCTCCGACCTGTGCCGGGGTCAGCCTGCCCGTGACACTGTGTTTGCTGTGCAGGTGGACGGGGTCAGCTACCTCCTCCAGGAGATCTACGGCATCGAGAACAAGTACAACACGCAGGATGCCAAGGCGAGTCCCCCCGGCGTGCTGCCTGTCCTCCCGGGGGCAGCGCGCCAAGCCCTCGGTAACACCGGGACGGGAGGCTGGGCACCGCACTCCGCCGTTGGCGCGGCCCCGAGAGCCTCTTCCTGCCCCCGTTTCAGAGGACTGTGCTTAACTCACTCTGGTCAGTCTCTGAGATACCCCCTCCCCTGGTCCTCCCCCCGCTTGCTGGCCAGCCTTCTGGACACTGATCGTTAAACCCATCCTTTTCCCCGTGGGCTCGGCTCGGCCCCACGGCCCCACTGGTCAGAGGCACATCAGCCTCACAGCGTGAGCCTCATAGAAGTTTCCAGAGCCCGTGAGACTGAATGTGAACGCACTTGGTAAAGTGTCACGTCCGATGAAAGTATAAGCTTCTGTTCCTATTTCTTTTTCATTTTTTTCTTTCTTTTAAATTGATTTCAGAGAGGAAGGGGGAGAGAGAGAGAGAGAAACATCAATGATGAGAAGCCTTGATCGGCTGCCTCCTGCACACCCCCCACTAGGGATCGAGCCTGCCATGGGGCATGTGCCTGACCGGGAATCGAACCAGTGACCTCTGGTTCTTGGGTTGATGACGGAGCCGCGCCTGTTTCTCATCTCGGTTCTTCAAAAACTGCCTTGTCTAGACAGTGTCTTCTGTCCTGGGCTCAGTCCCCCGCCCCCCCCAGCTCAGCCCCCGTCTCCCCCGCTCTGCCCCGTCTCCCGCAGGTGGCCGAGGACGAGGTGAGTGACAACAGCGCCGAGTGCGTGGTGTGCCTCTCGGACGTGCGGGACACCCTCATCCTGCCCTGCCGCCACCTCTGCCTGTGCAACACCTGCGCCGACACGCTGCGCTACCAGGCCAACAACTGCCCCATCTGTCGCCTGCGTGAGCCCGGGCACCCGGCCGCGGGAGCGGGAGGCGGTCTCTGTTCGACCCCCGCGCCCCTGCGGCCTGACGGCCCCTCTCTGTCCCCGCAGCCTTCCGGGCGCTGCTGCAGATCCGCGCCATGAGGAAGAAGCTGGGCCCCCTGTCCCCCACCAGCTTCAACCCCATCATCTCCGCCCAGACGTCCGACTCGGAGGAGCACTCGGTGAGTCGGGCTCGGAACCAGGCCCCCGGGAAGCCACGGGAGGTCTCTCTCCTCCGCTCACCCGTGGCCCCGCGTGTACGTGACTCTGCGGCCGGAGCGGGCAGGGAGCTGGGTGAGCCCGTGTCGCCTGGAAACCAGCCTGCAGTGTGAGGTTGGGGATTCGGTGTCCTGATGGTGGTGGCCGTGCCTAGAGCCCTCCCCACTTCCCCCCTGCAGACCCCCCCTCCCCCCCGGACTTCCTCCGGGACTCCCCCAAGCAGAAATAAGGGGGTGGTCGTCTTAGGTTGGGATACAGTTTACTGTCTTTATCTGAGTCCTCGAGGGAGGTAACTGTTTTTCTTTTTTCTTCTTTTTTTTTTAATATATATATTTTTATTTTAGAGAGGAAGGGAGAGGGAGAGAGAGAGAAAAACATCAATGATGAGAGAGAATCATTGATCTGCTGTCTCCTGCACACCCCCTCCTGGGGATCGTGTGCCCTGACAGGGACTCAAACCGTAACCTCCAGGTTCATAGGTCAATGCTCAACCACTGAGCCACACTGGCCAGGCGATAACTGGTTTTCTTTATCCCATTTGGTGGGCTCAGGGGCTGGGAGCCGAGCATATGAAGGTATCCCCCTCCGTTTTGTAGTGCAAGGTGTAGTGTCGGAGCAGATGCTGACTTTCCTTAGATTTCCCACACTGGACCTACAGTTCAGTGAGTGGTACTGGGATAATCAGTTAGCTCTCTGGGAGGAAAAATCAGTGTAGCTTACTCCTTACCAGATAACAGATTGCACATGGAGTAACCAGCGAACTATATTCCAAACAAAGCAAACCAAGCAGAACGTGGTTAAAAGGCTGGGATGAGGCACCGGGGACTTGCTGGTGGACTTTGGACGGGAGAGGTTAAAGTGGAACAGAACGGACCAAGACCGCACATTTCACCACGTGACAGATTTACATTTTAGCCCGGCCAGTGTGGCTCAATGGTTGAGCATCAACCCAGGCCCCAAAAGTCACCAATTCCATTCCCGGCCGGGGCTCATGCCCAGGGTGCGGGCTCAGTCCCCAATCGGGGGCCGTGCAGGAGGCAGCCAATCAGTGTTTTTTTCTCCTCCTCCCTTCCTCCTCTTAAAAAAAAAAAAAAAAAGTCAATAAAGACAAAACAGAACATAGGAGCTTTAAAAAGTTTTTTGGGTTTCAGATGTGTAAGACATGACCAAAATTGAAAAGCAAACAACCACCCGTATAAAGAAAAAAATGCCTACACAGCATTCACATCAGAGGAAAGCCGGTGTCTCAGCTGTAGCTCCTGTGCATGAAACAGATAAAAAATGTTCAAAGATATCAAAAAGTTCTCAGAAGAGGAAGCACAGCAGGGTCACACGCATTGCTTTCAAAGTCGGCCACATTAAAAATCAGCAATATGCTTGCTGGGACCGGTGTGGCTCAGTGGATAGAGCGTCGGCCTGCGGACTGAAAGGTCCCGGGTTCGATTCCGATCAAGGGCATGTACCTTGGTTGCGGGCACATCCCCAGTGGGGGGTGTGCAGGAGGCAGCTGGTCGATGTTTCTCTCTCATCGACGTTTCTAACTCTCTGTCCCTCTCAATTCCTCTCTGTGTAAAATCAATAAAAATACATTTTAAAAAATACAAAAAAAAAACAGCAATATGCAAATGAATGGGAGACACCATTTCTCACCTTTCAGATTGGAAAAAACCTCTTTGAGGAGACTCCATGCCAGCAGAATTCAGTAGGCTTTCTGTTCTGCTCTGAGGAGGGTAACTAGAAAGATAGTGGGGTGGGGTGGGAACAGCTGTGTATGTCAGGAGCCTTAAACACAATTATACGTGGAGATCTCTGGCCTAAGAATTTAATACCAAGGAAATCATCTGAAAAAAGACTTAGGCACAGGGACATGCCTCGGGCTGTTGTCACCGTCGGAACATCCGACACAAGGAGCCAGCCGTGGGGGCAGGACCGGGCGCTGTCAGGAGCCGGGGAGGGCAGGACCGGGCGCTGTCAGGGGGCGGGGGGGGGGCAGGACCGAGCGCTGTCAGGGGCCAGGGGGGCAGGACCAGGCGCTGTCAGGGGTCTGGGGGGGCAGGACCGGGTGCTGTCAGGGGCCGGCGGGGGGGCAGGACCAGGCGCTGTCAGGGGCCAGCGGGGGGGGGCAGCGGGGAGGAGGTGCGTGAACTGTGCGGGTGAAGACGCAGGAGCTAAGGTGTTATCACAGGCAGATCGTAGCTGTGGAAACTGTATGGAGGGGAGAATTGGAAGAAAATACACAGAATACTAATAAAGTTATCACTTTGGGTGATTTATTGATGGTTCCCCAACCCCTTTCTACTTTTTAAAAAATATATATTTTATTGATTTATTTATGGAGAGGAAGGGAGAGGGATGGTTAGGAACATCGATGAGAGAGAAACATCGATCAGCTGCCTCCTGTATAACCCCTACTGGGGATGTGCCCGAAACCAACGTACATGCCCTTGACCGGAATTGAACCTGGGACCTTTGAGCCTGCAGGCTGACGTTCTACCCACTGGGCCAAACTGGTTTCGGCTACTTTTTTTTTTTTTTTTTAATCCTGACCTGAGGATATGTTTGTTGATTTGAGAGAGAGAGAGAGAGAGAGAGAGAGAGAGAGAGAAAGAGGGAGACAAACATTGATCTGAGAGAGAACATCGACTGGTCGCCTCCAGCAGCACACCCCAACCGGGGATTGAACCTGCAGCCCGGCTGTGCGCCCTGCCAGGGTCACAGGTCGACAGGACCGCTGAGCCGCGCACACGGCCTGGCTGATCCCCTCCACCCTGTGTGGTTCCCCTAGTCCTCCGAGAACATCCCGCCGGGCTACGAGGTGGTGTCGCTGCTGGAGGCCCTCAACGGGCCGCTCGCCCCGTCCCCTGCGGTCCCGCCCCTCCACGTGCTGGGTGACGGCCACCTCTCAGGGATGCTGCCCGCCTACGGCAGCGACGGCCCCCCGGCCCCCGTGCGGGCGCTCTCCCCGCTCGACCGCCTGCCCGACAGCGGCCAAGGACTCAGGCTCAAGAGGAGTCTCTCCAAGTGAGTAGCCGCCAGGCACCCCGCTTGGCCTGGGGTCCCCCACCTCCTCGGCGCCCTCCGCCCTGGGTGCCCAGCAGGGTGGGCCCGCTGGGCCGTTCCCAGAGCTGCTCGTTTCCCCGATCCCTGGGGGAGTGCGCCCTGTCCCTTAGGAGAGGGGGTGTGATGGGGGACCAGAGAGCAGGCGTCCTGTTGGGAGGGGAGGGATGGGGTCTGGGCCCGTGGCTGGCAAACTACGGCTCTCGAGCCACCTGCGGCTCTTCGGCCCCTTGAGTGTGGCTCTTCCACAAAATACCACGACCTGGTCAGTCTATTTTGAAGAAGTGGCATTAGAAGTGTAAGGTTAAAAAATGTGGTTCTCAAAAGAAATTTCAATCATTATCCTGTTGATATTTGGCTCTGTGGGCTAATGAGTTTGCCGACCACTGGGCTAGGGCATCATTTAGTCTGAAGGCGACCAGTACAGCAATCTTGGGGTTTGTATCTTTGAGGCTCAGACGGGTAAGCTTCCTGTCGCATGGACACCAGGGGGGGACCTCTCTCCTGCCCAGGGCCATTGGGTGTGCATAGCGTCCCTCTCGGGCCAAGTTAAAATGGACTCACTCCTGCTGTTGTGGCGGGGCCAGACCCAGTGACTGTGCAGGCCTCGGAGGCCCGGCCCGCGGGCCGGACGTTCCCCACCCGTTACAGATGAAACCATGAAGATGGGGGAAATGATAGTGTTTTCCCCGGGTTCACACACAACGATGGAAAGAGCCGAAGAGGAAACTCAGATGCTCTGATGCCCACAAGCGGTCTCGGTCCCTCCCGGCGCTCCGCTCACCTCCCGCGCCTCGGGATTTGGGGTGCTCCCCGCGGCCCGCCCCTCCCTGCGGGGTCTGGGGGAACGTTCTTCACTGGGCAGCGGCTCAGCGGCTGTTCCTCCCACAGGTCCGTCTCCCAGAGCTCCTCCGTGCTGCGCGAGGAGGAGGACGAGCACTCCTGCAGCGACTCGGAGACGCGCCTCTCCCCACGGCCAGCCGCCCCGCAGCCCGGAGAGGTAGCCGGCAGCGCTCGCGGGGGTGACAGCGGGGACCTGCCCTCAGGAGCTGAGGACCAGGGGGGACAGGGCATGTGCAGGATCTGGCACAGTCAGGGAAGTGTTCTATGAATGAATGAATTGAAGGATAGGAACCGTTAGGCTGGAGCAGAGGTGGGAGCGATGGCACGTGGAGAAAACCGAGCATGAGAGAGGATGGCACGGAGCCAGACGTGGGAATCCTCAGAAATGAAGAGCAAAGGGGGGAACGTTGGGTAGGGGAGACGTCCAGGCTCTGAGCCGTCAGTGGTTTGGGGAGAGGTGTGTTCCCGGAAGGCCCCCGGCTGGGGCTGTGGGGATGGATCGGGGGGAGACACTGAGCCTGGTGGGAGCGGACCCCGGAGCTGGGGTCAGAAAAGCACACTGGGCCTGGCTTTTGTGGCTCAGTGGTTGAGCATCTCTCTATGAACCAAGAGATCACCAGTTCGATTCCCAGTCAGGACGCGTGCTTGGGTTGTGGGCTCGATCCCCAGGAGGCCGCCGATAAATGATTCTCATCATGGATATTTCCATCTCTCCCCTTCCTCTCTGAAATCAATAAAAGTATATTTTAAAAAGAGAGAGAAAGTAGGCAGCCCGGAGAAAAGGGAACGGGCTGTGGAGGTAGAACCCCTGGGACTTTGCATCTGTGGGGGTGGCTGGGGTGGCCGGCCCAGCTGGCTGAGGGCTGGGGTGTCAGGGCGGGCCGGGGAAGGGGCTGTTGTGGGAGAAGACTGAGCCGGAACTAGCCCGGCTTCCAAGTGGGGGTGCCCGGCGGGCGGGCGGCCTCTGCCTCTTTGTCCCTTCCCTGCAGAAGGAAGGCTGGGTGTCCCGTGTCACAGCTGCCGCTGACCTGTGTCACCCGAGCCCAGGCTTTGTGGCCGGCAAATGCCGTGCCGCAGGCAGGACAAACCGACAGGTCTGCTCTCCCCTGGGAGCGGCCTCCGGACGGGGCCGGAGACGGCGATGACAGGGCCTTCATGTACCCGTGGCCGTGGCCGTGGCCGTGGGGACCCCGGCCCTCCCAGCGTCCCCTCGCCCTGCCTCCCGCCCTCTCTCTGATTGACTGTGCTCCCTCCCTGTCGCCCAGGAGTGTGGCGTCACTCCGGACAGTGAGAACCTCACCCTGTCGTCGTCAGGAGCCATTGACCAGTCGTCGTGCACAGGGACGCCCCTTTCGTCCACCATCTCCTCCCCGGAAGGTACGCGAGGGAGCTGGGAGGGCGGCGCGTCCCCCACCTCTCCCACCCCCGGCCAGTCCTCAGCCCTATTCCTCTGGAGCAGACAGACCTGGGCAGCGAGCGAACATCTAAGCTGGTGCCCAGCCGGCCCCCCTGGAGGGGGAGGGACTGGCTGTCCCCGGGGCGAATGGGGGGGACAAGCACTGTCTCACCCACTGTCCTGCAAATCCCTGGTCTGGAGTGAGTTCTAAGCTCTAAATGCAAAGGAGCAGAGCCCTGGACAACCTTCAATCCAGCCCGGCCGGGTGGCTCAGTGGTGAGCGTGGGCCTGGGAACCAGGTCACGGCTCCGTTCCCCGTCAGGGCACAGGCCCGTCTTGGGGGCTCAGCCCCAAGCGTGCAGGAGGCAATGGGTCAAAGATTCTCATCATCCATGTTTCTCTCTCCCTCTCCCTCTCCTTTCCTCTCTGAAACCAATAAAAACATGCTTTTAAAAAGGATAAAAAGGAAAACCTTCCATCTAAAACCCCTTCGGAGAGGGGAGGCCAGGCCACTGTGGCCTCACTGCGCGGGGCAGGGTCGGGGCTCAGACCCTCGCTCGGCTGGAGCCCGTGCTGACCCGGCTCCTCCTCCCCCTCCCTCTCCGCAGACCCTGCCAGCAGCAGCCTGGCCCCGTCGGTCATGTCCATGGTGTCCTCCCAGAGCCAGCACTCCCAGCTCAGCACCGACACCGTCTCCTCCATGTCCGGCTCCTACGTCGCCCCCGGCACGGGCACGGGCACGGAGGACGAAGGGGAGGCGCTCCCCTCCCCGCGGGCCGCCAGCCGGGCCGCCTCCGAGGAAGGCGAGGTAAGG
Organism: Pipistrellus kuhlii; assembly: GCF_014108245.1. Taxonomy (NCBI): domain Eukaryota; kingdom Metazoa; phylum Chordata; class Mammalia; order Chiroptera; family Vespertilionidae; genus Pipistrellus; species Pipistrellus kuhlii. The sequence continues at coordinate 969,886 of NW_023425545.1, read as the reverse complement.
CCGGCCGGGCGTCCCTGTTCTCCGGGCCACACATCCGAGCGCCCCACGGGCTGGGCAGCGGAGCCACGGAGATGGGGGGCTGGAGCCCAGGCTCTCCCTCAGGCCAGACTGCTGGGCACTTTTTTTTTTTTAATCCTCACCCGAGGACACTTTTCCATTGGTTTTTAGGGAAAATGGAAGAGAGAGGGAGAGACAGAGAGAAGCATCCATGTGAGAGAAACGCATCGATGGGTTGCCTCCTGCACGTGCTCCGACCAGGGCTGGGGCTGGGGAGGGGCCTGCAACCGAAGTACGTGCCCTTGACTGGAATCGAACCCGGGACCCTTTGGGCTGAAGGAGGGCGCTTTATCCACTGGGCCACACCGGCGGGGGCTGCTTGGCACCAGTTCTGTCCCGAGGACACGGTTGGGGTTTGCTGAGAGGCGGGTGTCGCACCTCCATTCCCGTTCCTCTCGCAGGCGATGCCGGCGGCATCCCCGGACAGCAACTTCGTGGGCCTGGCTGACGAGCAGGACGCAGAGGTAACCCCCACAGGGGACGTGGCGCCCCTCCCGCCAGAGGTCGGAGGTCAGAGGGCCCTGGTGCTGGCAGGGAAGAGGACAGCAGGGGCGCTGTTCCGGAACAGTCCTTCCCAGGTGGCGCTCGGGCCAGGCATGCTGAGCAGCTGCAGGGGGTGGGGTGTCCAGTGAGCAGAGGGCGCTGGTCTCGGGTTACGGCTCTGAGCGGGCTTCGAGCACCTTTTGTCCTCCAGTCACTTAGTGGCTGTTACATGGGGGTCTGGGGTGCGGGTCTTGCTGGCCCGGGGGCCATAAAGGCCTGGGTGGCCTGGCTGCTGCCTGCTCCCTCCCTTGAACCCCCCAAACGGGGAGATGGGTGACAATGCAGCGTGAGAAGGGCCTTGACCAAGGTGTGCTGACCGCCCGGCTCACAGGGAGGGTCAGGAACTTCTAGAACTTCTGGAGCCACATGTCCTAGAGGGGTGTCTGGATGGGGTTTGCCATCAGAAGGGTTTGTTTCCTGGGACCCTGATCCCACCTTGGAAAGCAGGACAGCTGACCCAGGCCCAGGCTACTGCCGGCACGTCCAGCCCGCATCCGAAGCACGCCCCAGACCAGGCCACCGCTCTGCCCGCCTCCCAGGCCCCTGCTGAGTCCAGCTCTCCCCCTGGGCTGCACACCGGGTGGGTGAGGAGTTCGGGCCGCACTGTCCTGGGACCACTGTCTCCGGGCTGCAGGGGGAGCTGTGCACAGAGGCCGCTGCGGTGACTTACAGATCTCCGGTGCACAGGGGGCGGCATCCCGCCCCGCCCTGTTCCGTCCCTGTGCTCCATGGCTGCAGCCTCAGGCGCCCGCCTTCTGTTGCAGGGAAACGAGGTCATGGAGGAAGACGACGCGTCCCCCACCCAGGAAGACGGTAACCGACCCACCGGGCCTCCGCTCCCTCCTCTGCTCTTCCCAGGCACAGAGGGGCCCTGGCCGAGGGGGGGCGGGGGGGGGGGGACGGGACACGACTCCTCAGCCGTGTGCCCCGGGGGAAGGTCACCTTCCTGATGGGATGGGGTGTCCGAGGACCGCAGTGCCGTCAGGATGGGGTGCGGCAGAGGACGGTTCCCCCTTTATGTCTAACGCGTTCTCTGCCAGCTCCCACCGCCTGCCGTCCTGCTCCGGCTCCCAGCCGGCCCCGGAGCCCAGCGCCCCGGCTGGGGGTGGGAGGAAGGCCTGGGCTTCGGGTGGGGTTGCTGTAGGAGGGTTGGGTGTTGCTGTAGGAGGATGGGGCTGGGACCGGGAATCCCAGGAGCCAGGGGCGGGGCGGGGCGGGGCGGGGCGGGCGGGGGTTCGGTAGCTGCCGGAGTGGTTTTCTCAGGCCTGCGGGCACCCTCAGGTCCAGCGGTGTTGTTTCTGGGGCGGACAAGAGCACAGTGACCTGCAGAGCCAGGGCGGGGGGAGTGGGGGCGGGGCCGGGTCAGGCTGGGGATGGAATTCTGCTCTCCCCTCTGCTCCGGAAGGACACCCCCAAAGCAGACCCGGCCCGGCAGGGCGGGGTGGGCGTGCAGGCACCACCCTCATCGCTTCCGCTTCAGCGCTGGCTGTTGCTTGGGGAGTTCAGGGGCGCGCATGCAGGCTTGGCCACTGCCTGGCCAAGTCGCCCTGAAGGAGGGGACGGCCGCCCTCTGCACGCAGACCGAGACGGCTGGGGCGCCTCCTCGACGAGGCCCGGGTCCTCAGTGCTCCCGGCTCCCGGTGGGACTGTCCCAGCCCCCTGACAAGCTCAGGCCGCAGTTGCTACCCCCTGGCGTTGCGTAGCCCCCATGGTGGAACTGTGTGTCTTCCTCTCCCTCACCGGTGTGGCTCAGTGGATAGAGCCTCGGTCTGCGGACTCAGGGTCCCAGGTTCGATTCCGGTCAAGGCCATGTACCTTGGTTGCGGGCACATCCCCAGGAGGGGGTGTGCAGGAGCCAGCTGATGGATGTTTCTCATAGATGTTTCTAACACTATTTCCTCCTCCCTTCCTCTCTAAAAAAATCAGTAAAATATATAATATAAATCCTTTTTTTTTTTTTTTTTTTTTTTAAGAAATGAGCCAAAGCCAGTTTGGCTCAGTGGATAGAGCTTCGGCCTGCGGACTGAAAGGTCCCAGGTTCGATTCCGGTCAAGGGCATGTACCTTGGTTGCAGGCACATCCCTAGTGGGAGGTGTGCAAGAGGCAACTGATCAATGTCTCTCTCTCTCTCATCGATGTTTCTAACTCTGTCCCTCTCTCTTCCTCTCTAAAAAACAATCAATAAAATATATATTTTTTAAAAAAAGAAATGAAATAGAAAGAGGAAGCTTGAAAAAAAAGAGCTAAAACTCTACCCACCCCTCTCTCACGTCTGTAGGTTTCTGACTAGTCCCTTTGAAACGTCTTCAAAATAACAATTTCCTAAGTCCCGTGAGAAAATGGGTCCTAACTGGTGAATGTGGTTATTGACTTGATCTGCAAACTTGGGGAACCTGCGAGACCTTTGGTATTTAGCACCTGCAGAGCCCTGAGGTCATAGACACACCCAACAGCACCCACAGACACAACGACACCCACAGATACAGGAGCGCCCACAGATACAGCACCCACAGACACACAGCACCCACAAACACAATGGCACCCACAGACACAACGGCACCCACAGACACACAGCACCCACAGACACAGCGGCACCCACAGTCACGACGGCACCCACAGACACATCAGCACCCACAGACACACAGCACCCACAGACACAGCAGCGCCCACAGGCACAGGCAGGCGTAGGGCAGCTACGCCCACGGGTCCCCAGCTCCCCCCGCCCCTGGCAGAGCTCCCTAGCCGTCAGCAGCCTCCCCCGCCCCCCAGGCTGGGCTGGAAGGGGGCCAGTTAGGGCAAGGGCAGGCTAGGTCAGACCAGGAACATGCCCACACAGTGTGATTCCTTTATCGTCCTCTCTTTCCCCACTCAGTGACTGTCCTTTTTTTTAAAACATATTTTCGGGTCTGTCTGTCTCCATCTTTGAGATGTGTACGTTCAGGACACAGAGCAGAGGCGCACCAGCCGCCCGTCTAACTGCGTTCACTCCCTTGCAGGCCAGAGGACGTGCGCGTTTCTAGGCATGGAGTGTGACAATAACAATGACTTTGACAACGCGAGCGTGAAAGCACTGGACAATACGCTGTGCTCTGAGGTCTGCTTACCCGGTGAGTGGCAGTCTGCTGAACGTGACCTTGGTGGGAGTCACTCCCCTGCTCACACCCCTGCACTCACCCCGGGGCGCCCACCTCCTGCCCCGCGGCTCCCGTGCTGACGCTGGGAGCTGCTGCCAGAGGAAGTGTGTGCCCCGAGGGAGAATGTCAGCCAGGAGGAGGGAGCCGCTCTCCCTCTCCTTCCCGTCTTTCCCATCTGCCCGACAGGGTCCTCCATAGCGATCTCGCAGATCCCATGGCGGGCGGCCTGGCCCTGTGTCTGCATGGGAAGGGGGCCGGCCCCTAGCGAAGGGCATCCGCGGCTCCTCGGCAGGAAGGTGAAAGCCAACATGTCTAGAGCCGTGGTCGGCAAAGCGAGGCTCTTTGGCCCCTTGAGGGTGGCTCTTCCACAAAATACCATGGCCTGGGCGAGTCTATTTTGAAGAAGTTAGAAGGACTTTAAGTTTTAAAAGTGTGGCTCTCCAAAGAAATGTCAGTCATTGTCCTGTGGATAGTTGGCTCTGTGGACGAATGAGTTTGCCCAGTGACCGTGAGCTTTGGGGTACCAGCCGCCTTGGACTCAGCTCTGGGTCCCAAAGGAGAGGTCAGGCCGGGCGCCCTGGAGCCCTAAGCTTACATGTCATCAGGGCTGTTAGGGTGCCCGTCCCCCTCCTCACCCCAGGCCCATTTCCTGCAGAGGAGCCGCGTTGGCCTCTGTGGGTGCTGACCTCTGACCCGCTATGCTCCCAGGGGCTCCCCAACCGCTTCTGCAGAGCCAGGTCTGCCCACCGGACTGGCCCTCGGGGTTTACAGCAGACACTGTCCCTCACACGGTGGCCGGTCACCGCTCCGCCACCTGAAATGGAGACATTTCAACCTCAGAGCAGCCCCCGGCACCGTGGTCCAGTGCTTTACGCGTGTACGTGGCCGAGGCTTTGGAGCCACGAGCCTCCTGTGGTTGCCACGCTCCATCGGCCTGGGAAGGACACGCTCCGCACGCGCCGGCCGCTGCAGGGAGCCGGGAGCGGGCCTCAGGGCTCCCGGGCATCCTCTGCGGAGCGCTGGCCCAGTCCGCTTGGACGTCACTTCCTGCCTCCCGCCGGGCTTCTGTCTGTCCGTTCGCTTTCCGCGTCTTTCCGGCCTGCTGGCGTCTGTGGGCTCGGTGGAAGCTCGTGTTCTCTCTGTGCCCGCACCGGCCTCTCGCCGCGCCCGCCCGCCCGCCCCGCGCTTGCTGGGCCTGCCGCATCCCAGCGCCTCCTGCTTCGGTTCCATCCCTGCCCCGAGAGGGCCCAAGCCCAGAGGCACAGACTGTCCCAGAAAAAAAGCTGTTTGGGGGATATATCCGTTCCTGGTCCAGAAAAAGGGCTGCTTCTGAAAAGCATCATGGGGACGGCTGGTTCCGGCCGCAGGTGGCATCTCTGCCCTCGCTCCGCCCTGAGTCTGCTCCATGGGGAGGGAATCCAGGTGCCACCTCCCTTGAGGGGCTCCCCCTGCCCCACACTTGCTGGCAGAGGGAGCTGCTGGGAACTGTGTGGCCAGCCAAGCTGCTGGGAATGTGAGCGCATTCCCTCCGCTTCCTCCTCTTCCTCACCCGCAGCCAGCCTGCGGGTTGATGTTCGGTCCGCTCTGGGGGTGGGGGAGGGAGTGAGACAAGGACGGACCCTGGGGTTCCTGGTGGGGATGGGAGATTGAAGTGGGGTCACAGACCAGCCGAGCGCTGTGATGTCTGTCGGGAGAGGGTCCAGGTGTGAGCGCCTCGGGTGTCTGTCCGTTGCGCCCTCAGCAGAGGCCCCGGGCTCTTAGGAAGAGGGACAGCCTGGCTGCTCGCTGGTCAGACGGCTCTGGCTCGGCGGGAGCACAGTGCGGGGACTCTCCGGAGCGTCCGCTGGGCTAGAGGCAGGCGTGCCCGCTTGGGTAGGCCCCCTGGGCGGAGGGGCCTCTTCCCCCTCGGCCTTAAGGTCAGACTTCTGTCCTGCGATGCAGATCCCGAGGTTCCTCCCCATCGGCCGCTGGGCACCGCGGGCCTGTGGGCTCCAGTAGCTTCCCGGCCCTTCGTCTCCGTTTCCCTCTCCACACGGACGGCGCTCCCCTCCAGGACGGCCCCGTCACCCTCCCGCTCCCGTCTTCATCCTCACCTCATCCCCTAAGAAGCCTCTGGGGTTCTCGGCCTGAGACACAGGGGCGGAGGGATGTCCCCGTGTTGCTGGGAGGGCGGCTAAGCGGACAGGCGGGGTGAGCAGGCGGGAACTCAGAGACCAGCGAGGAGTGGGGGGTCCGGGGAGTGGGGCGGACTGGCACACGGGGCAGGGGTTGGGACCGCGGTTGTCCTGGGAGAGCCGCTGGGAGGCTGATGACGGGAAAGAGCAGAGATGACGGTGTAGTCGTGGGAACACAGTACGGTTTTAAGGGGCGCCCCGGGCGGACGCGGCGTCAATGAGGGAAGGAGAATGCCTGTGGAGGTGAGGGGTGGCCCGGACTGGGGGCCTCCTGGGGAAGGCGGCCCGGGTAGGAAACATCCAATACCCCCCCCAAGGGTGCCCTGACCGTGCTCCCCGAATATGGGCACCCAGGGAGAGCGGACGCCAGCCTGGAGGCAGAGGCAGGGCTGTCGGCCGGGGAGGGTTCTAGAACCGGCGAGGCTGTGAGCCAGAGCAGGAGCAGCCCAGGCTCGGGCGCGGCAGTTTGTCTGTGCATGCATGTGTGTCTGCTCCTGTTCACCGTCTGCTTTTGGTCTTTCCCACGCACAGCGCCGCCGCGGAGTCCTGCCCCATAGACTGAGAACTAGGTATGACACCGCCGTGCACGCACACGGCCCGCTCCCCGGCTCCCGTAGCGGGCGGCCGCTCACAGGGAGGGAGCTGCTGACCCCCACCCCGACACCCGTACCCCGGGGACCAGCGGCCCCCCGTTCCCGCCGGCGGGGCGTGAGACCCCTGAGGGTCCTTCTGCTCACCCCCCTTCCCGGGGCCTCCTCCCGGCTTTCAGAGCCCTAAGCGGGTTACCGCCCAGCGCGTCTCTTGGAAATAAGGGGTTGCTGCTGCCACCTCAGGGTTTCGTGGGGTTGGCTGGCCTCGCCTGCGGCCGCCCCCACACTTTTGTGAGTGTCCCCCCTCCAACATGAAGACAGCAGCCTCAGGCCCACCTGCAGAGGTGGTGGGCCTGCTCAGGAGGTGGTCCAGGCACAGCGTGAGAAGTGGGGTGGCCGTGCAGGCTGCAGGGAAGCCCTCCGACCCCCTGGGCCTCGTCCGGCAGGGGCCTGTGGGGGCGGGTGGGGGATCCGCTGCTCAGAGTGCGGAGTCAGGTCTCCCTCCCGCGCTGTGGGTGACCTGTCCCTGCCTGTCCACGGAGGCCTCCCTGCGCGGACGGAGCCGGGCCGTGGGCCGGGAGGGCGGGCGAGGGGAGGTGCGGAGAGGTGAGTGTGGCCTGGACAGAGCCTGGGGCACTGGCCGTTGTGCACCTGCTAGTGGGTGCCCTGCTGGGTGCTCTCCCTGTGGCCTCATCCAGTCCTCCAGCTTCCTGCGAGGCATGAAGGCAGGAGCTGGGGGTGGAGCCAGCCATCCGGACGGAGGGTTAGGCAGACAGAGGGCAGTGTGGGTAGGATGCAGAGTGGGAAGGAGGGAGAAGAGCCGCAGGGGACTGAGGGGCGGGTGAGGAGCTTAGGGGTGATGCCCGTGGGATCCCCCTTTTTCAGCCTCTGGATGGCAGGCCTCAGTGGCTGCTCAGATCAAAATGGTGAAGAGCGGCAGGTGTGGGGACGGGGTGCTGAAGCCATGGCACTGCCCCCCCATGTCCCTGGCACCCTGCTGGGCAGCCAATCTCTTCCTGCCCACCCTGGCCCCCCAGCAGACATTCGGGTGCAAACACCTCTTTTCGCCCGAGGAAAGGCTTGGCGGGGCCCAGTTTCTTCCTCGTCCATCGTCCAGCACAGCACGTAGGCCGACTTAAAACCAGCACAGAAGTGGGTCCGAGGGCAGGTCCACAGAACCAGAAACAGCCCCTGCCCCTCTGTCACAGGGCACCGAGGCCCGTGGGGCAGGGCGCCCACTTCCCGTGCCCTCTCCCGCGCCGTGGCCCGCACACGCACCCCGCCAGCCTCCATGCCGAGCCCCCCGCTGCGCGGCCGGAGACCCAGGCCCCGGCCGAGGCGGGGCCCGGTGACCGTGCTCTCTCCCCCAGGCACCTGGCAGCCCGAGGACAACGCGCTCAGCCGTCGGCACCCTCGGCGTCGGCGCCGGTCGTCCAGCAGCCTGGAGGATGCCGAGAGCGGGCGCTGCGTGTGGGGGCCTCTGGCCGTCTGAGAGCCCGCCCAGGCCAGAGCCACTCCGGTCCCCGCCTCCCATCCCCGCCTCCCGTCCCGGACTCACCGGGCCGGGGCCTCCTGGGCATCCTCGGTGGGACACGGGGAGACGTACACCGCGTGGGAGCGGGGCATGGAGGCCAGCCTGCTCCTTCTCCCACCCCCAGCCTTTCATCACCAGGACCCGCCCCTCTCCGGGGGGGCTGGACGCCTCCTGCCTCCTCAGAGACCCTCTGGAACGTTCCATCCCGCTGCACCTTGGTCTTCGGGGAGCCACGGCCCCCGGGTTGGCATCTCCAGCATCTCTCTTCTCAGTGGCGGGCAGACCAGAAGACCGGAGTCCGAGCAGCTGCGTTTTCTGGTGTCGGGCTGGCAACACCAACTTGAAACCTCCCGTTTGGGGCGGGTTTGGGGGGGACGGGGGAGAAGGCCAAGCCACATTGCACTGGATGCGGAGTTTCCGTCAAGGACAAGCGAAATGGTGCCGGCCCACCAGGTGGCTGATTGGAAAGACAGTTCTTGCTTCCAGCAGGCGAGCGAGTCTAAGCCTCGTGTGACTGTCTTGTTTAGAGAGGAGGCCTTGGACCTGAGACACACACACACACACACACACACACACACACACACACGTTACAGGACCTCGAGAGGGTCTGGGTCAGGTGCATCCGGGAAGGCCTGGGACTCACCCGAAGGTGACATTTCAGAACACATTTGGCCACCTCTCAGGTGCGGGAGCTACGCCATCGCTCTGGCCCTGTCCGATCATCATCTTACCCCGTCTCCCGTCTCCACCCGCGTTGGTTCATAGTTGAAGAAACAGGCTGAGAGCGGGTGCACCAGGGACCCTCCAGCTCGTACCCAGGCCTCCCCAGGAAGCGGTGGAGAGCGCTGAGCGGGGCCATCAGTGGTCTGGTTGCTGGTGGCAGGAGGCAGGGCCTTCGCCCCTGGGAGTGTCCCCACCCCGTTTTCCTCCCCACCTTCCAGTCCTCCTGGCCTGAGAGGGCCAAGGGGAGGACTGCCTTCCACAGGCTCATGGGAGACTTAGGGTGTTCCAGTCACCTGCCCACCCCCCACCCCCAGCCCAAAAGCTTGGGGGAGCAAGGTGGCCCGGACGGTGAGCGGCTGGGCGTGCCTCCTCTCGGCACCAGCTCTGCTGAGTCCTCAGAGCTCTTGGGTGGACGCTCTGTCTGCTGGCCTTTGGGGAGGTGGGCGAGTTGGGGGCAGAGTTGAAAACAGCCACATGTGAGGCTGGGATGTGGAGCCCAGCTACACCCGTCCGATGGCTTGTCTCAGTATTTGGACCTGGCACCTGGAAGAGCTTCTGGGGCCTTTGCCAGGCCTCCGAGGGAGCCCCATGCCCAGGGCTCCTGGCTCAGCACCCTCTGGGTGGCTCTGCACGGCCGGCTGAGTGGGCCCTCCCACCGCCCAATGGCTGTGGCTCAGGTTCCGCCTGGTCAGCAGGGAGCCTGCTGTTCTGTGCCACCACGCCGGAATGGAAGCTTCTGGATGGAGTTCCCTGGCCTGCCCTCTGGAATCCTACAGTGGACTCTGCTGGTTCAGGCCCCACTCCGTGCCCGCCCCTTTCCCACATCCTCCTTGCCCCGCCCCTTTCCTGTTTGAGATCCGAGCAGTAACCCCACTCCCTGAGTTCCTCCAAGTGTGAGTTCCAGGAACGCCAGGGAAGGGGGCTTCACTCCGCCTGGGTAGAGCCCGCAGACCGGCCTGCCCTCCGTGTGGCGTAACCGGAGACGCAGGAGCTGCAGGTCAGCAGCAGCCACCTGGCAGGAAGCCATCCCGTCCCCCTTTCTGAGGCCCTGTGTCCTCTCCGGGGGGAGGGGCTCAGAAAGTTCTTCTCTGCCTTGGTTCCCTAACCAAGGCCTCTGGCTATAGAGCGGCCCTTCAGTCCTCGTCTTTCAGCCACTTCCTGTCCTCTGTGGGGGCCCCCCCACCCCCCCAGTTCTCATTCAGATGTTGGCAAACGGAAATATCCCCCCCCAGAGGCTGGTCCTCAGTCAGCCTGCGGGGACAAGGCCGCTGCCCGCCCATCACTGGGCACAGCCGTGCTGGCGGCCGCTGTCCCCGAGAGCATGGACGGGCATGGACTACCTGGAGGCCACTCCTCCCTGCCACCCGCGGGCCTGAGCTTCCCACGCCTCCGGGTGGTATGGCCCAGGCCTCCCCACAGCCCTTTCCGTCCCACCGGAGTCCCCGCCCACGCCGGGCACCTCCTGGGCACAGACCCACACACGTGAAGCCATCTCACCCGGGGAGAGCTTGTATCCTGTCCACCTGCTCATGGCACCCCTGCTGCCCACTCTGCTCCAGGCGCTGCACGGTGCTGTGTGCAGGGTGTGTGTGCGGCTGTGCCATCTGGGCGCCCTCCTCCCCGGAGCTACGCTCACGGGTACAGGACAATGGGGACACCAGGACGCGGTGTGTACGGACTCTGCATGATTCTCAAAACGGAATAAAAGTTGACAAGGAAGGAGAGCGCTGCCTGCCGCTGGTTACTGATGGGAGTTCCTGTCCGACTTCCGCCCGCCCCTTTACCACTCGGGGTGCAGGCGAGGGCAGGGGGCGAGGGAGGCCGTGCCCCTGGATGTGCCATCCCCTGGGCCCTGGCTTCACCCACAGCCCTCCAGCTCCTGAGGCCTGAGCGAGGAGCCCTCAGCCCCACCCTTGCCCTTAAACCCGAGAACTCCCAGCCCTGCAGCTCCTCAATAATTGAAGAGCAGGGAGGCCGGGCGGGGAGGGGGGCCGCAGTCCCTGTCTGTCACTTAGAGGGTGGTGGATCGCTGGGTTAGATGACCGGCTAGGAGAGTTTGGGAAGTCCGTGGCTTCTCTGAGTTGTGCCCGCTGGTTCTGCTGCCTCAGCTCACTGGGAAGGAGGGAGGACTTCCGCAGAAGCCTCTGGAATGCCAGGGGCGGGGAGGCAGCCGCTTACCGGGAATCCGGAGGGATTACCCTCCCGCCTTGGTGCGTCTGCGGTCCGTGCGGTTCACGGCGCGCACCTGGGCGGCGGGTGGGTCGGAGAGTCAGGCCTGCCCGCGGGCACCAGGCTGACCCTCGGGACGGGGAGAGGGGGACAGGCCGCAGCCCGGAGGAGAGGACATGGAAGCCCAGCACGCGGCTCCCGAGGCTGAGCCCCGCTCGGCCGGCCTCGCGCCCCGGGCTGCGTCCTCGGAGCAGCGGGGACCGGAGGGGGCAGGGCGAGGGCAGGTTCCGGGGGTGGACGGCTCCCCGAGCGCCCGGGCCGGCGGGAGCGCGGGGCCGCGCGCCTCCCCGGAACCCGCGCGCCCCTCGGGCGGGAATGCGGGCGCGGGCGCGGGCGCGGGCGCGGGCGGCGGGGGCTGGCGGCGCGGGAGAGCGGAGCCAAAGGAGGGAGTTCCAGGGAGTTACCGCCGCAGAGCGGGGCGAGAGCCCGCGGTCACCTTGGAGACGCGCCGGCCAATGGCAGCGGCGGAAGCTGTTTATGGGGGCGGGGCGTCGCCATGGCAGCAGGAGAAGCCTTCGGAGCGGCTACTTAACGCGAGTCCCGGGCCGCGGGCGCTCAGAGAGGCGCCTTCAGGCTCGGGGGGCGGCGAGGGGTGCCGGCGGGGCCCTCCGCGGAGGGCTCAGAGCCGCGGGGGTGGTGGCAACTTCTTCCAGAAGCTTCCCTTAGCCCGGCTGCGCCCTGAGCCAGGTAAGGGCCGAGCGGTCTGCGGGCCGGAAGGGGGGCGGCCCGCAGCGCGCCCTCGCATGCGTCCCGAAGCCAGCGGTGGGCCTGGAGGCTGACACCTGCGGAGTTTGGGGGTGCTTCACTCTCCGCCCCCATAATGATGTTTCCTGTTCCCTTCCTCCGCCTGCTCTTCCCCCCGGATAACCCCTTTTCCAAGGCCAGATGGCCTTCCCGGCCCCCGCCCCGTCGGGCTCCCTCGCCCCTCTTCCCCGGGGGCGGGGGGGAGCGTCTGAGTCTCCGCTCTCGCGGGGAATGGGGTGGACGGGAATGCTCCTACCTTCCCCCTTTATTTGGCTCATAGTCTCCCTTCAACCCCGAAGAGGGAGTGAAGGGCGAGGGTGGGGCGGGGGTCTTCCTGTTCCCCAGACCGCGGCCCCAAAGACCTGCACACACACACCCCGGGCGGGGAGAGGGCTCAGCTCCCGCCCCGCTCCCCGCAGGCCCCACGTCCGTCCGTGTTCGGAGTCGGCGACCCCGGTCGCGGGGATGGACGCGCGCGTCCGGGAGGCGGCGTAGCGGTTCGGCGGAGGGAGCGCCGGAGGGACGCTGCCCGCCCCCTCGGAGCCGCGGCCATGGCGGAGAGCTGGCTGCGCCTCCCGGGCGCAGGGCCGGCGGCGGGGCCGGAGGGCGGCCTGGAGGAGCCGGACGCCCTGGACGACAGCCTGACCAGCCTGCAGTGGCTGCAGGAGTTCTCCATCCTCAGCGCCAAGGCGCCCGCGCTGCCCCCGGGGGGCGCCGACCCGCACGGCTACGGCCAGGTGTCGGGCTCCGCGGCGCCGGGGTCCCCGCTGGCGGCCGACCCCGCCTGCCTGGGGCCGCCGCACACGCCGGGCAAGCCCACGGCCTCCTGCACGTCCGGCGCCCCGGGGCTGCCGCCCCCCGACGACGTGGACTACGCCACCAACCCCAGCGTGAAGCCGCCCTACTCCTACGCCACGCTCATCTGCATGGCCATGCAGGCCAGCAAGGCCACCAAGATCACGCTGTCCGCCATCTACAAGTGGATCACGGACAACTTCTGCTACTTCCGCCACGCGGATCCCACCTGGCAGGTAGGGGGGGGGGGGGTGCGGCTGCTCCTGCCCGGCCTCCTGCCACCCCGCCCCCTCCATCCTTCCAGGGACTCACTCACTGCGCCCAGATCCAGGTCAAGCCGGCAGGGCCCCGGGGAGGAAGGCCCCGTGGGGGAGCCCGTGCTGGGAAATGCTCCATTTGGCTCCAGAGCGGGAGGAGGGGGATGCTCAGGGGGCCTCCGGGGTGAGGATGCTGAGTTCAAAGGGCGAACATTGTCCCTCCTCCAGGAGGCGCAGCCCAGGGACCAGGGCCGGACTCGGCCATGGACGGACACAGCCCCCTGGGGGGGAGGTGGTGATGGACGAGGGACACAGTTTGGTCCCCGGTCCTACAATTCCTAGACACTGCCTGCCCGGGGACAGAGTTCCAGGACCTGCCTGGAGCATTGGCCCACGCTCTGCCTCCCGCCTGGTTGCAGTTGGCTGTGGCGGGGGCAGGTGGTCGAGGGCTGTGGGGTGTGAAGGCAGCTGTGTCCCGGAGCCTGGGTTGGGGCCTTCCTGCAGCTGCTGCCCCAGCCCCCACTCCAGCCGCTCCCGTTTCCTGTCTCCCCTCCTCCCCTCTTCTCCGCCAGGCTCCCCGGGGAGACAATTACCTGAGCCAGGTGCTCTCCGCGGGGCTCTGCCTCCAGCTCGGGCTTCAGGCTCCAAGTCTCAGCCCAGGGCCAGGCCGCCATGTAAACACCCGGCCTTGCCACGGGCACTACCCACCTGTCCGCCCTGCTGGTCAGGCCCCCGGCCCCTGTCCCCTTCCTGCGCCTTAGATGGTGCTCTGAGGCCCACAGGCATTGCCCTGAGAGGCTCAGGATCAGGGCCTGGTTGGGGACAGCCCTCCCTCACCCCCCGGACACCCAGAGTCCTCCCTGGGCACCCGCAGCAGCAGGCCGCCTGTCACATCCCGGCCGCTCTTCACTGGCTGGGCCCTGGCGGGGCGACGCCCTCGGCAGCCTCGGTGCGAAGGCAGAGACCCCGCTGCCCCCCACGCCTGCGGAGCCCCGGCTGCGGGAAGTGGGCCCAAGAATGAGTGCTGTGCTCTGTGCTGGGTGACAATCAACCGAGGCCACACAGCTTGGGTGGGAGGAGGGGCGTGGGGGGCAATGCAGCGGCTGGCTCAACAAACAAGGCAAGCCATCGGCTCCTACCACACCTCACCCCTACACACACTCCAGCGCAGGCACACACACGTGAGCACACACACATGTGAGCACACACGCACACGCACACGCACACCCTCACGCCGCCGGTCACCCAGTGCCGCCCACCCCGCCCCTCTCCCTCCACAAACAGCCGGCCGGCCAGGCCCTGGGGGAGCGGAGGCGTTTGGCCAGAGGCTGTGAGTGGTGGGGTGAGGGGGGGCGGGCAGGGCAGGGTGGCACTGAATCCACCCTGTGGCTCGGGGCTCGGATGACTGAGCCGGCAGATATCCCAGCAACAGGGAATAAAAGCCCCGACTGCCCTCCTGGCTCCGGGGCCGTGGCTGGCGTCCCAGAGCCTCCTCCCCCTCCCCCACCGAGCGGAGCGGGTAGGAGCCGGGCGGGAGCACAGGCCACCGCCGACCGCTCCTCCCCCTCTGTGCTCCCCAGAACTCCATCCGCCACAACCTGTCCCTGAACAAGTGCTTCATCAAGGTGCCGCGGGAGAAGGACGAGCCGGGCAAGGGCGGCTTCTGGCGCATCGACCCGCAGTACGCCGAGCGCCTGCTGAGCGGCGCCTTCAAGAAGCGGCGGCTGCCCCCGGTGCACATCCACCCCGCCTTCGCCCGCCAGGCCGCGCCCCCGCCGGGCCCCGCGCCCTGGCCCGGGCCGCCGGCCGCCAGCACCGAGGCCCAGCGGCTGCTGCGGGAGTTCGAGGAGGCCACGGGGGAGGGCGGCTGGGGCGCGGGCGAGGGCAGGCCCGGGCACAAGCGCAAGCAGCCGCTGCCCAAGCGCGTGGCCAAGGCGCCCCGGCCGCCCAGCTCCCTGCTGCTGACCCCGGAGGAGCAGGGCGAGCTGGAGCCCCTCAAGGGCAGCTTTGACTGGGAGGCGGTGTTCGACGCGGGCGCCCTGGGCGGGGAGCTGGGCGCGCTGGAGGCCCTGGAGCTGAGCCCCCCGCTGAGCCCCGCCTCGCCGGGCGGCGACGTGGACCTCACCGCCCACGGCCACCGCGTCGACTGCCCCGCCACCTGGGGGCCCGCGGGGGAGCAGGCCGCCGACAGCCTGGACTTCGACGAGACCTTCCTGGCCACGTCCTTCCTGCAGCACCCCTGGGACGACGGCGGCAGCGGCGGCCTGCCCCCCGAGCCCCTCTTCGAGGCCGGGGACGCCACCCTGGCCGCCGAGCTGCAGGACTGGGCCAGCGTGGGCGCCTTCTTGTAAGAGGCCGGGCCCACCCGCCTGCGGACGGCGTCCGAGTCCCGGCCAGACTGGCCCCAGCACCGGCCGGGGACCCCGCCGCCCCCGCACCGGCCGGGGGATCCCGCCGCCCCAGCACCGGCCGGGGGATCCCGCCGCCCCAGCACCGGCCCCGCACCGGCCGGGGGATCCCGCCGCCCCAGCACCGGCGGGGGACCCCGCCGCCCCAGCACCGGCCGGGGACCCCGCTGCCCAGACAGGGGCTGGGCACGCCTCCCGGGCCGGCACCACGGGGCCACACATCCCCCAGCCGGGCCGCCCTTGGCTCCCAGCCCCGGGGAACCGATCGCCGCCGTCAGCCCGGGCCCCACACAGTGTTGCTTTGCCCTCATCTGCCCGCCCCAGGGACCGGCCTGAGGGCCCGCCTGGCTGGGGCACCTGGGCTTCCAAAGGTTCTCCTTCCTCCTCCCCCGCCCCCACCCGGGGTCTGTATCCAGAGAAAAGTCCCAGGTCCGCTAATGAGGTGACTGCAGATTTACCCCCTGGGGCCTCTCCAGCAAAGCCCCAGGGGCCGGGCGGGCAGGAGGCGGGCGGAGCCGGAGGGGCCGAGAGGAGAGAGACCTGAGGGCCGGGCCCCCACGGGGCAGGGAGACCTCCTAAGGCCTCCTGGCCCATCTCCACCGCGGGCAGGGGCGAGGCTGGAAACCCCGCACGTCTGAGCCCCACTGGAGGCTGACAGTGTGAGGAGCTGGGTTCCGGGGGTTGGGGGCAGGGCGGAGGGGCAGACGGACTAACGTAGTGAGTGTAACCTAGAGCTGAGGCTTAACCGGGAGGGATGGCCAGCTTGCTAGAACCACGGGGACCAGGAAGGGGTGGGGTCGCCCGTGCCCCGCCTGCACTCCTGGGGGAGTGTCTTGCGCCCGACCCCCCAGCGCCCCAGGCTGCATCCCGAATCCATCCTCCTGCCCACAGGGCAATTTAACCTTTTTCATGGAAAGTTATTTGCAATACATGTTTTTTTGACAATAAATTTTTTTTTAAATCTGCAAATGGACCTGCTTGCAACTTTCTTTGGGAAAAGGCGAGGGCAAGGATGGGGGGGTTCTCATCGGGGCCGCAGGGGGAGGGCTGGAGGGAGCTGGGGGGTCACTGAAGGCCTGAACATGCCCCCTGATGACTGTCCCAGGAAAGGGGAGAGGCAGCTAAGGGCTCCCTGCAGCCCTGGCCTCAGTGCCCCCGTCTGCACAATGGGGGTAACCACCCCACAGCCGAGGAGCCTGCGGAAGAGGAGGCACAGCCCCTCCCTGGCCTGGGACTCACAAAGGCTGCGCCTGTGCAGGCTGCGCTGAGCGTGTGTGTGTCCCCCTCCCCCGGGCCTGCCTGGGCTTGCCCGCCTGAGTGTGCCTCCCTGGCCTGGGCCAGGCTCCAGCACCGCCTGGAGGGGACGGTGTGAGGTCAGAGGGCCCGTCCCAGGGCCTGCACGCCCACCTGGGGTGTGTGCACCCAGCGCGGGCCGCCCTCCCAGGCCCGGTGCGGCGCGGCCGGGAAGTCTGTGTGCCCAGACCCTCCCCCCTCACACTGGAGGTCTGCTCTGCGAGGAGCCCCGCCTACCAGGGCTCTGATGGGGAAACTGAGGCACAGAACACGTGTGTTCAGCCAAAACCGGTGTGGTTCAATGGATGGAGCATCGGCCTGTGGACTTAAGGGTCCCGGGTTCGATTCCGGTCAAGGGCATGTGCCTTGGTTGCGGGCACATCCCCAGTGGGGGGCGTGGAGAAGGCAGCCGGTCGGTGTTTCTCTCTCATTGATGTTTCTAACTCTCTCTCCCTCTCCCTTCCTCTCTGTGAAAAATCAATAAAATATATATATTTTTTAAAAGAACGTGTGTTCGCGTGACACACGTGGCATCTCTCAGTCCTCTCCCCCAGCTTTGTCTGGAGCCCACCTCTCCGCTCAGCCCCAGGAGAACACCCTGGGGGTGCACAGCTCCTCCCCAGCACACACACACACACACACACACACACACACACACACGCCCTGGCACAGATGGGCATCTCCCGCTGCCTGCCCAGCCTCCATGGGCTGTTTCTAGCCCTTTCTTTCCCTTCTCTGGGGCTCGGCTCAGGGCCAGGCCTGCATTCCCCTGGCGAATGCTGCTTTCACTTGCTAATGATTCCAAATATTTCAGCGGGCACACACTGCGGGGCCAGTGGGGCCTTGCTGAGCCCAGAAGCCAGCCCCCCCTTCCCACAGCAGCCAGAGGCCGCCTCAGTCTGCGACTCCCTTCCCCCCCACCCCTCCAACCCACCCGCCCAACTCCCTACGGGCCCCCAGCAGTGGGGAAATGCAGGGGGGGGGGAGGTGGGGGGGGGGATATGGCCTTCTCCACGGGCCCCCAAGATCAGCCTCCAGCCCTGGCAGAAGGAGTTACACCTCTGATTGGCAGGTGGGCGTGCCACCCTCTCCCCTGGGCTGGGGGAGGGACAGGTCTGGCAGGCAGCGCTGCCCACTGCGGTGAGGAGAGGCGGGAGGGGAGCGGGGGCGGTGAGGAGAGGCCGGAGGGGAGCGGGGGGGGGGGGGGGGGGGGCCGCTCAGCCCTGTGGGGGAACCGACCAGGAGCTGAAAACCCCTGTGCGGGCCCAGGCCTTACATTGATGAAGGGCCCCGGACGCTGCCAACGCCCAGCGGGGCCGGTGCTCCGGGCTCCCCACTCTGAGCAGGCGGCGTCTGAGGGGGAAATGTGCATTTCAGAGCCATCCCTCCTGCTCGATGGCTTTTATTTTTATTTTTTATTTGTTTAGATGTATTGATTTCAGAGGGGAAGGGAGAGGGAGAGAGAGAGAGAAACATCAATAATGAGAGAGAATCATTGATCAGCTGCCTCCTGCACACCCTACACTGGGCCCCACACTGGGAATCGAGCCGGCAACCCAGGCCTGTGCCCTTGACCCGGAATCAAACTGTGACTTCCTGGTTCAACCGCTGAGCCACACAGGCTGAGCCTGCCCTGGTGGCTTTTTAAAAAGCTGTCCCTTTACCTCCTAGTTACTGATGGATTCCACGTGACCCCCATCAAAGTGCACTGCAGCAGGTGGCAGTAAGCTGCAGACAAATGCCCATCAGCACCAACTGCTGAAGTGTCTGCGTCCTGCAGAGCCCTCGTGCCCCCATCACCATCAGGACATGAACAAGGACCTGGCAATCCCACCTCATCAAGTTCGAAGTTAGCAGATGGCCCCACTGATGCTTCCCGCCCCCGGCCAGCATCCCAGTCCAGGGTCATGAATTGCACTGAGGGGTTCTCTCTCTCCCCCTCTTCTTCTTCTCTCTCTCTAATATATATATATATATATATATATATATATATATATATATATATATATCCCTAGCTGGTGTGGCTCAGTGGATAGAGCGTTGACCTGCAGACTGAAGGGTCCCAGGTTCAATTCCCGTCAAGGGCACATGCCAGCGTTGTGGGCTTGATTCCCAGTGGGGGGTGTGCAGTAGGCAGCCGATCAATGTTTCTCATCATTGATGTTTCTATCTCTCTCTACTTCTCTCTTCTTCTCTGAAATCAATATATATATATATATATATATTTTTTTTTTTTGGCCTTCTCCACTTGCCCCCAAATATATATATTATTGATTTTAGAGAGGGGGAAGGGATAAGGATAGAGATAGAAACATCCATGAGAGAAAATTCCATCAACTCCTGCACGCTCCCCACTGGGGATCGAGCCACCACATGGCATCTTTCTGACCGGGAATCCAATCTGACCGGAATCTGACGGGGACCTCCTGGCAGCCCTCTCTCCTGTAAGCTGTGTGGCTGTGCCCGACTCTCCAAACAGGTTCCTGTCTCCTTTCATCCCCACCTTTGAGGTGAGAAGCCCCTAAAGGACTTCACTCTTGTGTTTGGGGCAGACCTTCCCAAAGAAGCCGCTCTCCTGTCTCCTAAGTGTCCCCTTTGCCCAGCTGCCATGTGAGGGGAAGGGGGGGGGAGAGAGGGCAGGAACTTGGAGCTGGAGGCCTTGCCCTCTCTGCCCAGAGCACATCCTGTACCGGCCAGGCCACCACGGCTCCAGCGACCTGGGACCCCTCAGCCCGGCTCCTGCTGTCCCCCAGCAGCAGGCCAGGCGCCTGCAGAGCCGAGGCGCTGAGGACCGACCGCTCTCCGCCCCGCACAGGCACAGACTCTCAGAGGGAAGAGTGAGCTGGGGGCGGGGAGGGGTGTGCGGGCAGGTGGGAGGAAGAGGCAGGAGCCAGGCACACTTCCATCCGGGCAGGGCCCAAAGGTAAACAGGTGTATTTGGCCTCGCAGCAGGGGGCAGGGGGCAGGCCTGGGCCTGTCTGGGGTGGAGATGGGGGGACGCATTCACAATGGGGTGGAGAGCAGCCCAGGTCCTGCTGACACATTCTTGCGTAAGAGGAGGAGGAAAGGCGGGTGGCAGGGAGGGGAGGCACCCTGGGGGGCTCTGAGAGGCCACCCCTGCTGGGGCTGCGCTGACCTGCGTGAGGCAGAGGCACACGGAGGCCCTGGGGTCACCGCCCTCCTGGACACGTGTGTCTGTCCCGCTCAGGGGCTCCGGGCGGGGCGGGGACAGGTCAGAGGCACCCCACGGGCATGCTGGGGCCTGAACTTGCCTTGTGTGGTCAGCCGCGGGCAGGGTCAGCTGGGGAGCACTGACCCCCAGGGGCCAGCCCGCTGGGGGTGCGGTGCAGGCGAGGCTGGTGCACATTAACGGGGGACAGACCAGCTCCCCTCGCCCTGCCGGACCCCTGCTCGCTTGCTTGAGGGGCTCAGGCCCTCTTTCCCCAGGAAGGAGGCAGTTGCCTGGGCCCTGGGACAGCAAGACCCCAGCGACTGGGGAGAGCAGCCGCCTGCACACAGCTCCCCGCCCACAGCCCCCAGGCCCCCAGGCCCCCAGGGCCTTTGAGGCCCAGCGAGGCCCACAGCCCTCCAGGCCGTTCGTCAGGGAGCGAAGCTGAGCGGAGAGGCAGCTGTGTGTGCGCAGAGCCACCCACGGGCCCTGTCAGTGCCCTGCCCCACCCCAGACCACCCTGCCCTCTGCCGGCCGCATCTGGGCACCAATCCTGTCCCGTCCCCAGTGATATTCCGGCTTCGCCCACTTGCTTAGAGGGTGCTGTGCTGGCCAGCAGGAGGGGTCCCAGCGGTGGGGAGGGGTGGCAGAGACCCTGCCTCAGCGTCCCCGTCCACGTCCCCTGGGTCTCTCTGGCCTCCCTGAGTGGGACACGGGGTCTCCCAGCCCCAGAAGGAATCACCCCCTGGCCAGCACCCGGAGAACAGAGGAGAGTCATCAGGAGCAGGCAGGCCCCCGCCTGGCCCCGCCCGGCCCAGCTCAAAGCCGCGGCACCCTCGGGCCCGGGGAGCTCCTGCCTGGGGGCAGTTGGGGGGATGGGGGGCACTCTGACCGCAGTTCCATGTGGCCTGGGGCAGGAGCAGGGCGGAAACTGACTCTGTGGGCTTGCCTCGAACCCTGGAGTTGAGTGTCCCCAGGACCTGATGGGTCAGAGCCCGGCTGAGAGCAGTCCCACACTCCCGGTCCACACCAGGCCCCTCCGCCCAGGTGGCCTCCTCCTGGGCTTGGGAAGGGGCGTTCCAGGATGGGAGGCGAGCCGGGCATGTGTGACCCCAAAGATGCGGCCACACAGTGCGATCGATCCGGTGGGAAATGCCAGTGTGGCCTGGAGGGCAGGCGGGGCGGACACAGCCGAGCCCGGATGGATGACTGACCGTGTGAGTTAGGCCCTGACGGTCAGCCTGTGAGTGGAGCACATCGGGGAGGGAGGGAGGGAGGGAGGGAGGACGCTGCGGAAGGTCAACCCGGGTTAAGCGTGGAGACAGTGGAGCCTGGTGGTGAGCGACCCACCGCGCGGAAGGATGGGGCCTCGGGTGAAGGCAGGTTAGAGCCGCAGGTGCAGGCACTCCCCAGCAGTGAGGGGGGGAGCCCAGCCAGACAGCCCTGCAGAGGGCCAGGGCCAGGGCTTCCTGTCCCCCCTCCCGTCCTCCCCCTCCCCTGTTCCAGGCGGGCCCCGCCCAGGAGCCGCGGGGGAGTCATGGCCAGTGGGCTCCGGCCGCGGGGCATTTCCTTAGGGGGGGTAGGATCCGCGGGGCGGGCGGGGGGGGGGGGTTAGGACCCGCAGGGCGGGGTGTGCGAGGGGGTGTGCGGGGCGGGGGGGGGGGTTGGACCCGCAGGGCGGGGTGTGCGGGGGGGTGTGCGGGGGGGGGGTGAGGGCTGAGCCCCGGGGGAGCCAGACCTTCCGGCGGGGGCTGAGGATGCGCCCCGGGGTGCGGGCGCCCGGTGTGGGAGGCGGCCCGAGGGGGTGCGGGGCGTGCGGGGGGCATCGGGCGTCGGCGCCCTCAGTTGCCTGGAGTCGCGGGGTCGAAATGCCCGGGTGGCTGGCTCGGACCCCGCTCCAGGCCGGTGGGGCCGTGGGGCCCCGGGTTTTCTCCGCCCTCGGCTTCCTCCCGCCTCCACGGCCCTCTCCTCTCCCGGGCGGCGGGCCCCCTTTTCCGTGGACACCATCCCCGCGCCGCCCGCTCCGCTCTCCGGGGGGACCCCCCGCCCCCCGCCCGCTCCGCTCTCCGGGGGGACCCCCCCGCCCCCCCGCCCCCCGCCCCCCGCCCGCTCCGCTCTCCGGGGGGACCCCCCGCCCCCCGCCCGCTCCGCTCTCCGGGGGGACCCCCCGCCCCCCGCCCCCCGCCCGCTCCGCTCTCCGGGGGGACCCCCCCGCCCCCCGCCCCCCGCCCCCCGCCCGCTCCGCTCTCCGGGGGAGACCCCTCTGCGCCGCCCGCTCCGCTCTCCGGGGGGGACCCCCCCGCCCCCCGCCCGCTCCGCTCTCCGGGGGGACACCCCGCCCGCTCTCCTGGGGGGACCCCCCCCGCGCCGCCCGCTCCGCTCTCCGGGGGGGACCCCCCCGCCCCCCGCCCGCTCCGCTCTCCGGGGGGGACCCCCCGCCCCCCGCCCGCTCCGCTCTCCGGGGGGACCCCCCTGCGCCGCGGGCTCGCGGGCGGGCGGACGCGCACAGGCGGCGGCGGGCGCCCCCTGGTGGCCCGCAGGCCCTCCGCCCAGACTGGGGCTCAGCGCCTGGGGGAGCGGGGAGCGCGCCCCCCTGCGGCCAGCCGCGTCCTCCACACCCTCCCAGAGGCTCTGGAGCCTGAAGATGCGGGGGGTGGGGGGGCAGACGGGGAGGCGGGAGTCAGCGCCACGTGGACGTATCCCACCCGCGCCCGGGGCCGCCCTGCCCGCGGTGACAGGTGGGGGCCTGGGGTGTGCTCCCTGCCACCCTGTCGCTGTGATGTTCGGGGCCCAGAAGCTCCCAGTCGCCTCCAAAGGCGCATGAACCGCCCTCCCCTCAACGCCCGGCTCTGGGACTCCCACCCCCCATCTCCCCTCCAGGTCTTCTCGTCCCGCGGTCCTCCCTCCGGGCCCTGCTCCTCCCTGGGCCCCTGGAGTTCGCCATCACCTAGCTGTGTGTTTGCTGGCTCAGCACTGATGTGTCCCCTCCCCAGGAGCGGGGCAGCGGCCTTCCCGCCCCTCCTGCCACCACCTGCCACCTGCCGGGCGCCTCGCTCTCCTCTCACTGTTGTCGCTCGGCCTTTGATCTGCCCTCAGCGGGTCCAGCCCTGCCGGGAGCCCTTCCTCTTGGCTGGGGGCCGCTTCACACCCTCAGCCAGGAGGCCTGGTCCGGCCTCCCAGCCCTCCCTCCCCGGTCACACTTGGCCTCCATTCCTCAAGTGGGCATGTCCCCTGGGGACAGCCCCCAGCCTCTCTGAGGACCGAGTTCAAACCAGTTTACTCAGGGGGCATTCAATTTGCAGGTGGGGAAGTGATTTAAAGCTCACCTGGAGAGAGGGGGGGAAAAAGTGTACTGGTAAGTGAACATGCAGGCTGCAGGAAGGACATATTTTGTTGTTATTGATCTTCACCCTAGGATATTGTTTTAGGGAGAGGAAAGGAGAGAAGAAGGGAGGGAAGGAGAGAGAGAGAGAGAGAGAGAGAGAGAGAGAGAGAGAGAGAGAGAGAGAGAGGGAGGAGCTTATTCTGTGTAAAATATGCCTGGGTTTGTATAACTTCATCCAGAAAGTTATAACTGTGGTTCCTTCTGGGACAGAGTAACCACCTGGGGGTCAAGGCAGAGGAGGGCATATATACCTTCTTCGTACTTTGGATAGAATTACATTAAATTTAAAAAGTAGTTTTAGCCCTAACCGGTTTGGCTCAGTGAACAGAGCGTCGGCCTGTGGACTGAAGGGTCCCAGGTTCGATTCTGGTCAAGGGCATGTACCTTGGTTGCGGGCACATCCCCAGTAGGAGGTCTGCAAGAGGCAGTTGATTGATGTTTCTCTCTCATCGATGTTTCTAACTCCCTATTCCTCTCCCTTCCTTTCTGAAAAAAAATCAATAAAATATATATTTTAAAATAACCTGCTTTCCACAGTGGGTTTTCTTGACCATCACATTGGCAGCTTTGCACAGCAAGCATTCCTGAGCTGCAGGCCCAGCCAGCTGTGTTGGTTTAGGCCGTGGAGCTTCCTCCTGCGGAAGGGACACCACAGCTGTGCCCCCTCGGAAGTTTACTGTGAGGATTAGCCAGGACCGGGAGCAAGAATGGGTGACGGAGATGGGCAAACAGACGGCTCTCACTACGTGGCAGCTGGCTACCAAGTTACACTTAGTGGAGGAATGTGAGAAAATACAAAAAGCACACAGAGTTCATTTACCAAAAATGCGATGAGATTGTACAAATTTGAAAGTATTTGTTCTTTGGACACTTAGACAGACAATAGGGGCGGGGGAAGGGGAGAGGGGGCAGGCTAAAAGGAGTCAATTGAGGGAAAAGGGGGACAGGTTATACTTTCAACAATAAAGATTTGGGGGGTGGGGGACTGCCCTAACCGGTTTGGCTCAGTGGATAGAGCTTCGGCCTGCAGACTGAGGGGTCCCAGGTTCGATTCCAGTCAGGGGCAAAAAAATTCTTGTTTGCGGGCACATCCCCAGTGGGGGTGTGCAGGAGGCAACTGATTGATGTTTCTCTCTCATCGATGTTTCTGACTCTCTATCCCTCTCCCTTCCTCTCTGTAAAAAAATCAATAAAAAATATTTTTAAAAAATAAAGATTTTTGGGGAAAGAAACTACTTGTTCATAACCATAAAGGAGTCCCTTCCTTAGACATAGAAAGCACGATGTTAGCGATATATTTTTGAACGTGCACTATGGGCTAGGTGTTGTTCACAGACGTAACGAGTTGAATAAGAGCTGAGTGAGGCTCTCCCGGCTGGCCCACCGCGGCCACGCTTCGGCCACACCCAAGATGGCGACTTTCCCCGGGCGCCTCCGTGCCCGCGCAGGCGCACTCCCGCATGCCACTCCCAACATGGCGCCCAGCGCGCTCCGGGACGGGGCCAGGGCCGGAAGTGGGCGTGGCAGGGACGGAAGCCGGGAAGGGCCGCACGCAGGGACAACACACTGGAAGTGGACGCGGCGCCGGGCCGCCGGGATGATTCCCCCGCAGGAGGCGTCCGCCCGGCGGCGGGAAATCGAGGAGAAGCTGAAGCAGGTGAGGCTGGGGCGGGGGAGGCGGGGGAGGAGGGGAGGGCGGGCGCCGAGGCCCGGGCGGGGTGAGGGGCGCTCCCTGCCAGGAGCTGGGCCCGGGGGCGAGGCCGCGGGCTTCTGCTGACGCCTCCCTCCGCGCCCCAGGAGGAGGAGACGCTGTCCTTCATCCGAGACAGCCTGGAGAAGAGCGACCAGCTCACCAAGAACATGGTGAGTGGCCCCAGCTGCGCGGCGGCCAGGCCTCCTGATCCCGCAGGAGCGCCTGCGGCCTGGCGGCCCGGGCCGGTCCATCAGGCCTGGCTTCTGGCCTGGGCAGGGGTGGTGGCATCGGGTGGGTTTCTCCAGCAGCAGTGTGGCATGTCTGTTGCCGCCTAGCCTTCCCCTTGTCCGCCCCCTCACGGAGGATGCTGCTGGTCTGCGTCTCCTTCTGCAAACAGCAGTGAGGCTGACAGGTGGGCCGGGACGGTCTGTGCCATCCTCACTTCAGGTAGCCGGCGGAGGAGGGCAAGGGTGGCACTTCTGAGGTTGCTGAGGGCAGACAAGACTCAGCCATCTCCCCCCCGCAGGGCTTTGGGGTAGAATGAGCTCGGAAATCGGAGTCCCCACCCTCCACTTGTTTGTGGGTGGCTCCGGACAGGTAGCTCTGAGCCTCAGTTAACTCCTGTGACAAAACATAGACAATGCCACGCTCCCCCTGTGGCTGTGAGGGTCACAGGAGCCAATACATGGGGACCCGTCTTGCACAGCGCCTGGTATACAGTTGGTGCTCAATAAACAGGGGGTTTCTTCTCTATTTCTAGAGGAGACTGTAGAGCACAGGTTGAGTAAATACAAACGTGGTGTCTGTATGTAGTAACATAATCATGAAATCCTTGCCCTTACATAGTGAGATTCACCCTTAGAGAGAGGCCTTTGGAAGCGCCAACAATTCATTTCAGGCTACTCCATATGCAGCTACTTCCTGTTTATCCTAGGAAAGCCTCAGAAAGAACAGGAATTGAGATTTGGTTTCAAAGGGTGGAAGGGAAGCCATCTTTTGCGGGGAGGTCTTTTGATGCTTGCATTGCCTTCAAATCAAATTTCACCCAATGGCCGAGACCGATTTGGCTCAGTGTATAGAGCGTCGGCTTGGGGACTGAAGGGACCCGGGTTCGATTCCAGTCAAGGGCATGTACCTTGGTTGTGGGCATATCCCCAGTAGGGGGTGTGCAGGAGGCAGCTGATCGATGACTCTCTCTCATTGATGTTTCTAACTCTCTATCTCTCTCACTTCCTCTCTGTACAAAATCAATAAAATATATTTAAAAAAACAAACAAATTTCACCCAATGTGTTTGGGCCACGTCCTGTGCACTGAGGATACAGCGGTGACGGCTGCACCCCCGCCCTTCCCTCACGGACTTATTGTCCAGAAAAGCAGAGAAAAGGCAGCAAGTGCCGAAGACCTGGTAGGTGCCTAGAAGCCACACTGGGGCAGTCGCGAGGCCTGAGGGCACGTGGTCCCCGCAGGTGTCCATCCTGTCGTCCTTTGAGAGCCGCCTGATGAAGCTGGAGAACTCCATCATCCCTGTGCACAAGCAGACGGAGAACCTGCAGCGGCTGCAGGAGAACGTGGAGAAGACGCTGTCCTGCCTGGACCACGTCATCAGCTACTACCACGTGGCCAGTGACACCGAGAAGATCATCAGGGAGGGGTGAGTGAGGGCCAGGGGTCACGTTCCTTTCATCCTGGTTTTAATTAACCCTTTTATTTTTTGTTAATGTTGACATTTTTATAAGGATCTCCCCATTTTTAAAAATATATATCTTTATTGATTTCAGAGTGGAAGGGAGAGGGAGAGAGATAGACACATCCCTGATGAGAATTATTGATCGGCTTTCTCCTGCACGCTCCCCACTGGGCATCGAGCTCTCAACCTGGGCCTGTGCCCTTGCCCGGAGTTGAACCTGGGACCCTTCAGTCTGCGGGCCGATGCTCTATCCACTGAGCCAAACTGGCCAGGGCCTATTGTTGACATTCTTGATGCCTCTTGGACCAGCGGCGTAGAAGGGGAAGGGAGTAGGATATATTGGTGCCTGGAGTCCCCTATATCAATTCTCTCCTTTTCCCTTCCAAACGGGTCCTCCTCTTCCTCTTCCCTCCGGCCGGGCTGACAGCTCTGTTCCTTCCAGCCCCACAGGCCGGCTGGAAGAGTACCTGGGAAGCATGGCCAAGATTCAGAAGGCGGTGGAGTATTTCCAGGACAACAGCCCAGACAGCCCGGAGCTCAACAAAGTGGTGAGGGGCCAGCAGCGTCATGGCAGAGGTGTGGGGGCATCGGTCCCTGCCCTGGTCTCATGGGAGACTGAGCCAGCTTAAGGGAGGCTGTAGTAGAATAAACAGAAGCATCTAGAATAGTCACATACTGTAGTCCTGAAGAACTCTGCCTCAGCAATCACAGAGATATATATATATATATAAATATATATATTTTATTGACTTTATAGAAGAAGGGAGAGGAAGAGGGAGAGAAAAACATCCATGATGAGAGAGAATCATTGATCGGTTGCCTCCTGCACGCCCCCTACTGGGGATTGAGCCTGCAGCCATTACTTATGCAATATAAATTTAATGTTTTGATTTTTACAAATGCTCTTGGCGTTTTCTTATTGTGGTAAAAATACATAATATAAAACTTATCAATTTAACTATTTTCATTTAAAATTTATATTACAGTTGACATGGAATATTTTTAGTTTCCAGTGTAGTGACTAGAAATTTACGTGTCTTATGAAGTGATCACCCTTATAGTGTAGTAGCGACTTGCCACCATATATAGTTATTACAATGTTATTGATTATATTCCCTATGCTTCACTTTACACCCCTGTGCCTGTTTTAATAATTACCAATTTGTTCTTGGTAATCCCTAACCTTTCTCACCTGTCCCTCCAACTCCCCTCCCATCTGGCGACTACCAATTTGTTGTCCGCGCCTGTGAGTTTACTTCTGTTTTGTTTGTTCGTTTACTTTGTTTTTTAGATTCCACATATAAGTGAAACCATTCGGTATTTATCTTTCTCAGTCTGATGTATTATATTTCATGATTTTGTATGAACATGTTTCCAGTTCTCTTACATGTTCTGGATACCTGTCCCTTGTCAGATACATGATTTGCAAATAATTTCTCTCATTCTGCGGGTTTTTTCGCTTTTTTTTTTTATGGTATCATTTACAGCACAGAAGTTTTTAATGTGACAGTTCGATTAATCTCTTTCCTTCCTTGCAAAGCCCTTTCTAACGAGAAGACAGATTGGTAGTCAGTGAGGAGGTAATCAGCCAGTGTTCGTGAAGCCCGGGTTTCACCTGAGCGTCCAGTTAGCGAACCCGAGCGGAAGGGATGACCGAGGAAGGCTTCCTGCCTTTCTCCTCTGGGTTCAGGAAGTGCAGGCAGGGGAAGGCAGGGGAGGGCCAGCCGAATTCCGCAGCAGCAGCAGCAGCAGCAGCGCCCCCCCCCCCTCCGCCCCTGCAGAAGCTGCTGTTCGAGCGGGGGAAGGAGTCTCTGGAGTCCGAGTTCCGCAGCCTGATGACCCGGCACAGTAAGGTGGTCTCCCCGGTGCTCATCCTGGACCTCATCAGCGGGGAGGAGGAGCTGGAGATCCAGGAGGAGGTGCCCCTGGAGCACCTGCCGGAGGGCGTGCTCCTGGACGTGGTCCGCATCTCCCGCTGGCTGGTGGAGTACGGCCGCAACCAAGGTGAGAGCCGGGGGGATGGGCGGGCTTTTTGTTTTTCATAAAAAGGTTAGCCATGGCCGGGTGGCTCAGTGGGTTGGAGCATCGTCCCGCACACCAAAAGGTTGTGGGATGGATTCCCAGTCAGAGCACATTCCTAGGTAATGGGTTCAGTCCCCAGTCAGGGTGTGTACAGGAGGCAACAAATCGATGTTTCTCTTTCACATCCATGCTTCTCTCAGATCAATAAAAATTAATGAAATCATTGTATAATGGTTAAAGATAATAGTGTTTTTTTCTTTTTTAAAAAAATATTTTATTGATTTTTTACAGAGAGGAAGAGAGAGGGATAGAGAGTTAGAAACATCAATGAGAGAGAATCATCGATCAGCTGCCTCTTGCACACCCCCTACTGAGGATGTGCCCACAATCAAGGTACATGCCCTTGACCGGAATCGAACCCGGGACCTTTCAGTCTGCAGGCCGACGCTCTATCCACTGAGCCAAACTGGTTTTGGCAGATAATAGTGTTTTTTTCATTCACTGACATTGGTTGTCTCTTTGCCTCCTATAAATTACATCCTTTGACTCCTCACCTAATCTTTATATTTTTTATCTGAAAACACTTAGCTTCTGAACTTTAAAAAAAAATCAGTTCTGTTGGGAGATACTTTCCCTTTAAAGACTGCCTGATGGGGGGCAAGGCCCTGTGGGCGGCTGTGAGCCCGAGCGGGTGCTAGGAGCGGTTAGCAGGTGGCAGTAGTGGGCACCCGCCGCCTGCAGAGCTGTTCTGCAGGGGAACCTGGGACCAGCTGCCACGGGCCCGTTGCACATCTCTCCGTAGATTTCATGAACGTCTACTACCAGATCCGCTCCAGCCAGCTGGACCGTTCCATCAAGGGCCTGAGGGAGCACTTCCGGAAGAACAGTTCTGTCTCCGGGGTCCCCTACTCCCCTGCCATCCCCAACAAGAGGAAAGACACGCCCACCAAGAAGCCCATCAAGCGGCCAGGTGAGCCCCACGCTGGCCCTCTAAGCACCAGCCGGAAGGGGTGGGACCTGCATTGCTTTCGGCCCTTCCAGCTGCAGACAGGACAGAAAGCAAGTGTCTGCCCCCAGCAAGGCCCCACCGAGAAGGCTCTTCCTGCTCTCACAGGGCTTGGCGGCTGCAAACATGTCTTTGGAGGAGGGAGGGGCGTCAGAGGGGAGGGGAGGCAGGGGAATGGGGTGCCAGGGCCCAGTCCCCGGGGGCCCCTGCTCCTCCCCTGTTGTCCCTCCGGGAGGCCCGGCTGGGGTCTCTGCCAAAATCAGGGGATGGATGGGCAGCCTTCCCCGCCCAGCAAGCCAGGGCTGGAAGTGCACGTGGCTGAGAAGTGGGTGGAGACTTGCTCCTGTCACAGTCGGCCCGGAGGGAAAACCCTCGCCCTCCCTCTCGGAGGTGAGGGCCGCACTGGGAGTGGGTGCCTTGCGGCCGGCCGTGGAGGGAGGGTGCTGAGGGCGAGGCTGGGCCCTGGGTTGTTGGTGTCCCGGCTGAGCAGCTCTCTGTCCTTGTCCCTGTCAGCCTGTGCCCACAGTCTGGGCAGGTGAACTGCCCTGTGTGACCGCAGCCTGGCAGCCTGGGCTCACGCTGCAGGCTCTGCCCCCGGGTGGCCTGCAGGGCCTGCCCTGGTGACGGGCTGGGGGCAGAGCTTACCCTCCCTCGTCCGGCCCTGCCTGCCTGCCCCTCGGAGGGTCTGTGCACCCCTCAGGGTTTGGAAATGTGGCTGAGCAGTAACTGCCCTGGGGGCACAGCCAGGCGAGTATTAGGGAAGCTGGGGGCCTGGAAGGAAGGTAGTGCCTTCTCCCCTCCAGTGTGGGGGCCCTGGCTGCTCCCCCAGAAAACCAGTGCCTCCGCTAAGCCGCGGGCTGGGCGGGCCGAGGCTGCGGCTGCCGCACGGGCCGTCCCATCCCTCTCTGCCTCTGTGTGCTGGGAGGCCGCCCGGGCCAGCGGTCTGTGCTCCGTTCCCCTCCGTCTCTGACGGCCCGGGAGGCCCTGGGACCCCATGTGCTCTGCCCCGGGTGCTGGCTGGCCGCGCGGGAGGAGGGGCTCACCACGGACCGAATCCCTGCTTGGCTTGTAGACCCAAGAGGGGAACTAGCTGGGAGGACCCCATGTTCCTGTGGGGGTTCGAGAGTTGTCAGGAGCTGGTGGGCTCGGACTGGCCTCAGGACCAGGGAATCGGGCCTTGGGACGTCCGTCCCTGGTGGGGAGAGGAGCAGGGAGAAGGTGGGTGGCCGTGAAGCGCCAGCCTCAGCGCTGTCCACGGTCGTTGGGTGCCTGATGGTCTTGGCAGCTGCCACCGGCAGCCCCACGGCACACCATGGCCGTGCTGGCTGCGCCCGGAGGCCCGGCGGGCAGGAGTGCGATGTGCTCGTTAGCGGCCGCCGCTGCATCGGAGGCAGGCTGAGCCGGGCCGTGTTATTAGAGCTGATGGCGTGGTGCGACAGGAGGAAATGAGCCGCCTCGCCTCCTCACCCCAGCTCCTCTGGGGCGCAGCCGGGACTCGGCAGACGGCTGTGCGGGAGATGCGGGGGCCGGGCCGCGGCTCGGGCAGAGGGCAGCGCCGCGGTGCTCGCTGCGGGAGATGCTGCTTTACCTCCACGTGCCCCGCCCTGCGGGGTCTCGTTCCCCAGTGGCCGACCCAAGGCCGGGCGCTCTGTTTTGTGTTCCTTGTCTGACTTGTGGCACTGACTGTTGTTTTCCCCGGGCCGAGAGCAAGCGCCCTTTCCTCCGGCCCTGCCTGGCTCTCCGTGAGGCTGTAACCCCCCTCGCCCGTGAGCTTTCGGGGGCTTTGGTGGTTTGGATGAGGGTGTGTGGGCCAGGGGGCCTCGGGCCTTCGCACTGGCCCTCCCTCCCCGGCCTCCTTCCCGCCTCACCAGCTCCCGTGCTGCTTCCTGACAGCTGCCGGGCTCCTGCCCGCACTGAGCATGCCCAGAGAGCTGTGCCTGGCGCTTGCGGGGCGCAGGCCTGCCAGCCTCCAGGCCCGGCTCTGTCCGGGGTGGTGGTCACTCAGGTGTGAGAGCTCGAGCCCCACCCGTTCAGACTCCCGAGCTCCTTTCACTGGGGCTCCTCTGGCGGGTCTTTGCCCGCCTCGTCTCCTCCGCCCGCCTCGCCCTCCACTGAGCTCAGGCCAGAACCGAGGATCGGGAGGGAGGCCCGGGAATGTCTCCAGGGGCCCGGGAAGGCCTGATGGGGAGGGGTCTGGGCTGCTCACGTGGGGCCGGGCGCGGGGCGGGCGTGGAGGCCGCTGTGGGAGGCGGGTCTGGGCGCGGAGGCCGCCGCTGTTTTCTCTCACTCATTTCCTAGGTCTTCTTATCTCCTCTCTGTGGCTCTGGTGACAGGGACGATCCGGAAGGCTCAGAACCTTCTGAAACAGTATTCCCAGCATGGTCTAGATGGGAAAAAGGGGGGCTCTAACCTCATTCCTCTGGAAGGTAATCACCGTGTTCCTCTCCCGTCCCCCCTCCTCCTCCTCCGTCGTGTGTGACTCCCGGCAGGGCAGAGCCTCCAGCCCCAGGAGGGCCCCGGGGGGCACCCTGAGAGGCACGGGTGGGGCTGCCCGTCCCTGTGCCACTCGCTCCAGCGGGCGCAGGGACAGGTTTCGTGGCCTCGGCCTGGTCCTGCCTGGCTGACGCAGCTCTGCCCTCCCTGGGGCTCCCCCCCCCCCTCCCTGTCTGTCCTTGTCTCCTGTTTGCTTAGCCGCGGGCAGCCCTTTCACGCTGAGATCAGCGGTAGCAGGACCCAGCTGGCCTGGGCCTCCTGGTCACCCCAACTTTACAAGGGCGGGGGTGCAGCGAGGGGACAGGCAGCTGGTCGGCCTCATCCCTATCTCACATCAGGAAGGACAGCCCCCCTCCCAGAGCCCTGGCCCTCCGTAAGAATGAGCTGGGCACAAGAAGAAGGCTGTCCCCACTCCCTCGCAGACATTTCTCTAACTGGTCTCCCCCATGGCCGGCGAGATAACCCCTGGGGCCCGGCATCAGCCGCCCCGTGGCTGCCGGAAGCCCCCCATCTCTCCTCGGCCTCTGGGCGCGGGGAGACCAGCTCCGGGGATGGCCCGGCGCTGCCGGTCAGGCTTGAAACGGCTGTTCCCAGAGAGGCCCCGGCAGAGGAGGGGCTCAGAGCGCCCTCCAACGCCCTCCCCACATCCCCCTCACACCCCTCCCGGAGATGGAGGGCCAGCCCCCGGCCCCTGGATAAACGCTGCTTGTGTTTGTGCGGCCGACGTCTCGCTAGGTCACGAGCATGATTTCCGAGTTAAGCACCTGTCCGAGGCCCTGAACGACAAGCACGGGCCGCTGGCCGGTGAGTACCAGCCCGCCCAGCCGCGGGCAGCCGGCACCGGAGGGCCCGGAGGACGGGCCGCACCTGTCGCTCTCTCCTTCCGTCTCTCTCTCCTTCGGGCGCGAGGTCTCCTTGCCTCCCTGCAGCTGGGAGTGCAGCTGGCTCAGGGCCCGGCCGCGGGGAGAAGCGGCCGCTCCTGGGAAGGCAGGCCGAGAGGGAGGTGGTGCCCTGGCCGGCAGGGAGCCCGCCATCGGCTTCACCAACAGCTCGGGCTCCTGGGAGCCCAGCCCCGGGCGCATAGGACTAGGCCCTGCCCCAGCCTCGGCAGAGGATCCAGCCTCCTGGGCAGCTGCTAGCCAAGGGCCCTGCTCTCTGGGGCTCACTCAGCCTCTTCAGCTTTAACCCGTGCCAGCTGGCCCTCAGGCCGCAGCCTCGGCCTTCCGCGGGGTCCGAACCCTGGCAGGCCTGGCTCCCGCCCTCTAGCGCAGTGTTTCTGAGATGGCTGTCTCCTTGGTGGACGCTGCCACCTGCCCCCCAGCTGCCCTCTTTCCTTACAGTCCTGCTCCTCGATCCTGGGGCCATGTCCTCTCCAAGGAGTCCACTTAAGAATCCCCCTCCTCCCCTTTTATCTGTCACCTCACTTCTGGTCCCTGGCACTCCAGGTCATAAGTCCCGCCCATTGGCAGAGCTCAGGGTGAAGGAAGCCAGGATAAAGGCTGGGCCCAGCCATTTCCCCGTCAGCCCCTGGAGCCTGCAGGCATCCTCAGCTCTCTGCCTGCACAGTCTCCCTCCTCCCCCTCTGGGGCCAGTCCGGACCCCCGGCCTGGAGCTGGGGGGCCCTCGCCCGCAGCAGGGGAGGGCTGTCCCCAGCCCCGCGGCTCAGTGCAGCGCCGTCCGCAGGGAGAGACGACATGCTGGACGTGGAGACGGACGCCTACATCCACTGCGTCAGCGCCTTCGTGAAGCTGGCGCAGAGCGAGTACCAGCTGCTGGTGGAGGTCATCCCCGAGCACCATCAGAAGAAGACCTTCGACTCCCTGATCCAGGTGCTGCCCCCCAGGCCGGCCTTCAGAGCTGTCCCGCAGCGTGGGCTGTGCCGGTGGCCTGTGGCCTCTAATGCAGCCACCTCCTCCCCCCGCGCCCCGGGGATCCGTCCCGGCGGTGTGCCTGCTGCCACCTCCCCAGAGGCACACTGGCTCCCTCACCCTCGGGTGCCCTCACCCCTCCGGGTGCTCTCACCTCCGCCCCCTGAGCCGCGGCCTCGCCCTCAGGACGCACTGGAGGGGCTGATGTTCGAGGGGGAGAACATCGTGTCCGCGGCCCGGAAGGCCATCGTCAGGCACGACTTCTCGGCGGTGCTCGCCATCTTCCCCATCCTGCGGCACCTCAAGCAGACCAAGCCCGAGTTTGACCAGGTGCTGCAGGTACGCGGTGGCGCGGTGCTGGGGGACGTCGGGAGGGTCCGCCACGCCTCTGCCCACGCGCCTGCTCCGCTGAAGGAGCATCCCCTGGGGAGGGGCAGGGGAGGGGCGGGGGAGCAGCTGGAAGGAAGGGGTGGCCTGCCCGCGGCGGGGACAGGGGCAGCCGTGCCGCTCTGCCCTCAGGGAACAGCTGCCAGCACCAAGAACAAGCTGCCCGGCCTCATCACCTCCATGGAGACCGTAGGGGCCAAAGCGCTCGAGGACTTCGCCGACAACATCAAGGTGACCCGCTCCTTCCGCTCCGGGCGCAGACTCCGCGGGCCAGGCCTGCGGGAGGGTTGATCCTGTCAGCACCCATTGCCTCCCTCTGGGCGCTCCGGGCTGAGGCTCCTGCCCGTTTTCTGCATGTGCATCTTGCTCCCCTTTGTGCCTTAAGGGGTGTCCTGACACCTGTCCGCCAAGAGGTGGCGCCAGGAGCAGGCTGAGGGGCGTGGATGGGTTGGGGCCTCCTTGGGGGCTCTTCCAGCGAGTGGCTGTGTCCGCAGAATGACCCGGACAAGGAGTACAACATGCCCAAGGACGGCACCGTGCACGAGCTCACCAGCAACGTAGGTGCTGCCTGGGTCCGGGGGGGGGTGGGGGGGGGGTGCCACCAGGACCTCTAAGTGCTTAGACCCGGCCCTGAACTTGCCCGTCTCCCAGGATGTGCTGTGGGAGTGACCTGACCTCTGGGTCCCCCCTGACCTCCTGCCATTCCCCGCACAGGCCATCCTTTTCCTGCAGCAGCTGCTGGACTTCCAGGAGACAGCAGGTGCCATGCTGGCCTCCCAAGGTACTTGGCACCTCCCAGCGGGGCCCCCCGCCCCGTGCCCCCCTCCTCCTCCTCGCCTGGAGAAGTGGGGTGAGGACCCTGAGCTGGCCGGGCCCTCAGGGCTGGGCTCAGAGGGCCGAGGGGGTTTGACGGCCTTTGCGCCGGCCTCTGCCCCAGGCTCCCTCTGAGAGCACGCTTGTGTTTGCTCCCGCCCTCGTCCACGTTTCCCATCTTCTCT
Organism: Pipistrellus kuhlii; assembly: GCF_014108245.1. Lineage (NCBI taxonomy): Eukaryota > Metazoa > Chordata > Mammalia > Chiroptera > Vespertilionidae > Pipistrellus > Pipistrellus kuhlii. The sequence continues at coordinate 934,695 of NW_023425545.1, read as the reverse complement.
TGTGCTCGCCTGTCCCCTAATGGCCTCACACCGTGGCCACTGGGAGGCTGGCACCTCGGGGCCAGCCTGGCACCTTCCTGAGGTTGGCACAGGAGGGAACATGCGTTTCCAGCCGTTCTAGCACTGAGACCCAGCCCGGCGCGTCTGGGCCCGGCCCTAACTGCTGCCCCATCGGAGGGCGCGGGGCAGGGGCAGCCTCGGCCTTGGCTCTTGGCCTCCACTTTGCTGCGTGCTCTCTGGTCCCTGGGGTGTGTCCTGCTGTCTGTCCTGGCTGTCGTGGGGAGCGGTCTGCTTGATGGGGTGACACGGCTGTTTCTAACCTGTTTTTGCACTTTGCATCTCTCTCCCGTCTTTGTCTCCCTCCTCCCCTGTCGCACTGCCTTGCACTCCGTAGTTCTTGGGGACACATACAATATTCCTTTAGACCCCCGAGGTAAGCGGCCCGTGAGAGGTTCCCTGGGGACAGAGGCCCCTGGCAGACGCAGGACCTATTGGGGAGTGGGGGTCAGAGGGCACCTGGTCCCTTCAGGGTGCATCCCGCTCTCGCAGCTTCCTCCGGCCACTTTGTCTCTGAGGTGGTCCAGGCAGCGTCCTGCTGACCCCAGCACGCTGGGCCACCCTCCAGCCTAGCCCCCCAGCTGCCCGCTTGCCCTCACCCCTCTTAGCCCCTAATCTGTGTGGGCAGGTCCCCTCTGCAGAGCACCGTAGAGGAGGTGGGACATGGGGAAGGGGCGGCCATGGAGTCCTTTCTGGCTTCCATGCTGACAGATGGGATAGGTGGCCATGATGCCACCCAGCAGGGGGCGGGGCTGGAGGTCCTGCCAGCTTTCCTGCTGATTGTGCCCACTCTGGCACCACAGAGGGGCTTGCCCGGGCTCCAGAGACAGTCCGAGGCAGTGCTCCATGCAGCAGGCGGAGCCCTGAGCCTGCGGACACCAGCTCTGCCCTAGCGCCCTCTGTCCCAGCAGCCAGAGCAGGCAGGCTCAGAGGCCCCGCCCACCGGCCCTTAGCTGCCCCGGGGGCTGAGGGAGGCCAAAAGGGGTCCAGCTGCCGCCGATGCCATAGCCCAACCTCTCTCTCTCAGAGACCAGCTCCTCAGCCACCAGCTACAGCTCCGAGTTCAGCAGGCGCCTCCTGAGCACTTACATCTGTGAGTCTGCAGCGGCGGCAGCCCCGCCCCCTCCCTGCTCAGCCCCGCCCCATCTGCTCAGCCCCGCCCCATCCCTGCTCAGCCCCGCCCCATCCCTGCTCAGCCCCGCCCCATCCCTGCTCAGCCCCGCCCCATCCCTGCTCAGCCCCGCCCCATCCCTGCTCAGCCCAGCAGCCTCTGTGCTCTCCTGCTATTCCTGGCGCTCCTGAGCCCCAGCCCTGGAATCACAGCCTGACCTCTGGTTCAGGGGGAGGGGCTGGCCCTAGGGCTCCTGAGGTTGGTGGCCCTGGAGTCAGGGAGGGACAGGAGTGACGGCAGGACTTGGTTTGTGGGGCCTGGGATTGGGTGGTTTGGGCCAAACTGCCCCGTGGGCATGGCCACCCCTTTCTCCGTGCAGGTAAAGTCCTGGGTAACCTGCAGCTGAACTTGCTGAGCAAGTCCAAGGTGTACGAGGACCCAGCTCTGAGCGCCATCTTCCTGCACAACAACTACAACTACATCCTCAAGGCTCTGGAGAAGTAGGTGCCGGGGCTGGCCGTGCCTCCGGTGTCCGGTGGGAGAAGGGCTTTCCTCCCCGCTGCCCACCAGGGGCGTGCGTGCTACCCTCTTAGAGCTCTTGAGGGTGGCGGGGAGGGCAGTCTGCCCAGGCCCCCAGCCAATCCCGTCCCCTCTACTCTGTCCCCTGCCCCCACCCCCAGGTCGGAGCTGATCCAGCTGGTGGCCGTGACGCAGAAGACTGCCGAGCGCTCCTACCGGGAGCACATCGAGCAGCAGATCCAGACGTACCAGCGCAGGTGCGAGGCTGCCCGCTCACCCCCGCACCGCCACTCGGCTCCCTCTCAGTCTCGGAGTGGGCCTGGTCGGAGGGGCAGTAACGGGACTGTTGCCTGTGGACCCAATCCTCCTGTGTTGTAGTCAAAATCACGGGGTGTCAATGGGACCCTCCCCCCCACTGCTGGCTCCCTAGGGGCCTCGGTGCCAGCCTCTGCAGGGGCAGTCTGCCTGCCTACGAGGCCCACCCTGATACAGCCGCGGCTGCCCCCCGAGGGGTACGGCCTCGCCAGGGGCTGGGTCAGATTTGCACGTCGCCCACGTCCAGAGCCCAATGAAGACGAGCTGAGTGTAGGGTGAGGCTGAGTGTAGTTGAAGGGCTGACGACAAAGTGTGGGCAGTGTTTGGCCCCGGCGAAGAGCAGGCTGCGAGAGTGCTTGACCTTGGCCAAGCATCGCTCGCTCTCCTGCTGTGGGTTTGTGTGTCCCTCTGTGTCCTTCCCCTGGAGGTGTCTCCCACTCCCTTCCCAGGACTCCGCCTCCTTCCCTCCTGCCCAGAGGCCGCTGTGCAGCCAGTTGATGGTACCAGCGTTTGTTCAGTTTACTGACTGCTCTGTTTCCTGCTCCAGTTCTAAAAGCGAGCATCTCCACCCCTCTGTTCCCCAGGAGAAACAGTAGTTGTGTTTCACTTAGTTGTGACCCAAATGGACTCCTGCCCTCCCTACACACACACAAACACACACACACACACACACACACACACACACGTAGATCCAGAGAGAACAGTAACACACACACACAGCAAACCGCCCGGGAGCAGCTGCCTGAGGCGCCCTCTCCCTCTCCCCGCAGCTGGCTAAAGGTGACCGACTACATCGCCGAGAAGAACCTGCCCGTGTTCCAGCCGGGAGTCAAGGTGGGCTGAGCGCCTGGGCTGGGAGGGGGTCTGGCAGGTGCTGTCCTGTCTGCCATGTCTCTGGGAGGAATGGACAGGAGCAGGCGGGGCTCGGGCTGGGGGAGGGGGCAGGCGCCTCTCTGAGCAGAGCTGTCTCGGCCCCCAGCTCCGGGACAAGGAGCGGCAGGTGATCAAGGAGCGGTTTAAGGTGAGTTGGGAGCCTGTCCCTTCCCTGCTGCTGCTGCTGCTGCGGGAGCGACACCCCCAGACGTGTGTCTCGGGCCCTTCTCTTCCCGCTGTGGCGACAGGGCTTCAATGACGGCCTGGAGGAATTGTGCAAGATCCAGAAAGCCTGGGCTATCCCCGACACGGAGCAGAGGGACAAGATCCGCCAGGCTCAGAAGCGCATCGTCAAGGAGACCTACGGGGCCTTTCTGCACAGGTGAGCCGCCCCGCGCCCCCGGCGGCCAGGCTCTGCCTCAGGAAGGCGCCCTGGGACGCCCCACGGGGAAGGACAGGGAGGAGGGCAGGCCTCCCGCTGACCTCGGTGCCCGGCAGGTACGCCAACGTGCCCTTCACCAAGAACCCTGAGAAGTACATCAAGTACCACGTGGAGCAGGTGGGCGACATGATCGACCGCCTCTTCGACACCTCCGCCTGAGCCTGCGCTCCCGCCCGGGCCCCGGCAGCGTGGTGTTGGACATAAACCGTGTGAACCTGCCTCAGCCGGCGAGTGGTGTCCTTTGGGACCGACGTTGCTTCACTGCCTGGGCCGGGAGCCCTGGCCCTGGGCCCGGGAGTCCTGGTTTGTGCCTCTCCCCACGCCCTCCCCCGCCACCCCCATTCTCCACCAAACTGGCACCTGGCTGTGTCCCTGCCCGCAGCCAGCAGGGCCTGTGAGGGCTTCGAGACGGGGGAGGACAGGAAGGCAGAGGCCTCGCCCACGCTCCTTGTGAGCACAAGCAGGACGCAGAACCCCCCCCCCGCCAGCCCGTTCGCAGCGGGAGGGAGGGTGCCCCCTTCAGCTCGGGCATGTGGAGGCACCGGCCACGTGGCCGCAGAGGGCCCCGAGCAAACCCAGCAAGCTCACCTGCTCAGAGTCCGCGCCAGCACGTGCCCCATCGCCCACGTCCGAGGGCTGCGTGCCCAGGAGGCCCTCTCCCCCGTCCCTCTGGGCCCACACCTCAGCACTCAGGAGTTCTGACCACCCCAGGCACCTGACCCTCAGGGCCCTGCATCCTGGCCCCCAGCCTCCTGGCCAGGCCAAGCAGCGGGTGTCACAGAAGGAGCAGGGGGGGGCGGGGGCGGGGTGACTGGTGGCCACTGGTGAGAAGCTCAGGAATGGAGTGGGGCCACCCACATAGGACAAGAGCGAACACCCAGCTCAATGGAAGCAGACACTTGGGGGCACTTGCACTTGGGTGATGGGTTTATTTCACACTCACTGCTGTGTGCTCACAGCAGGGAGAGCTCAGGGGGGCCCGGGGGCCCCCAGGCTTAGGGAAGAGGTGGCCTCATCCTGTCTCCAGAGGCCCTGTCAGGCCCACCCCAGGTCTGCACCCCCTGCCCTGCCCTGATACAGCCGCGGCTGCCCCCCGTGGGGTACGGCCTCGCCAGGGGCTGGGTCAGATTTGCACGTCGCCCACGTCCAGAGCCCAATGAAGACGAGCTGGCTGCACACCACCCCCGCCACGTAGAGCAGGAAGAAGGCGTGGTCGGCAGCCTCGGCCCTGCTCCTCCATGACCCCGCTCCTCCGGCGGCCCCTGTGGGACGGCAGGGGCAGGGGCTGCACTCCGGGGCTCGCCCCACCCCTCCGAGTAGGAGCCCAGACGCTGGCAGCAGGCCTCTCCCTCCCGTAGATGCCCAGGGGGTGGCTGGCCTCTCCAGGCCCCTCGAGTTGACCCTTGTAGAGAGGCTCAGGGTCACCTCTCGGAGCGCAGTCACCAGGCCTTCGGGGAGGCTCGCCTCGCTCCCTGCTCAGGCTGCTGCTGCCAGGGCCGACGTGAAGCTCAGGGACGGCCGGCAGAGTGAGTGCCAGGGCCTCTAGTCCAGCGACCTCGACCCCACCCCCAGCTCAGCCCCATCGAACCTGCTCCCGGCTGCCTCCCTCACCCACCTTCGGGACTAGGCCCTGCGTCCTCAGGAGCTCGCTGCTCCCCTCGCGGGGCTGGGCCGGGGCTGCGTTTGGCCCTCCGGTGGTCCCGGGCCAGCAGCGCGGCCAGCAGCACCGTCTCCATGGTGCTGGCGAAGAGCAGCAGCAGCTGGACGGTGAAGTAGTGAACTGGGGAGAGGGGGCCGGTCAGGGGCCAGCCTGTGCCTGCAGTGCCAGGGAGCGGGCAGAGGCCGAGGGGCACGGGCTTACTGAGCAGCGGGTTGCAGGAGGAGGAGCTGGGCAGGGCCTGCACCAGGGAGGAGTGGAAGACGAGGTAGCCCAGCAGCAGCGTCACCTTGAAGGCCGTGCGCTCGGCAGCCTGCAGGGGCAGCAGCCCCCCGCACAGGTCCGCCAGCAGCAGCGCCTCCCCGGGGACCAGCAGCGCCAGGATGGCCTTCAGCGCTGTGTTCTGGAGGTGCAGCTGGAAGGATAGGTGGGGCTTTGGGGGCGTGTGCAGGAGTGGGCACTAGAGGGCGATGTCATGCCTCTGGCTCTGCATCCTTTATCCCCTGCCGCCCTCACCAGCACCTGCGGACTCACCGACACCCGGAAGCAGGGCACCAGCTGCCGGGGCGGGACTTGGCTTTTCAGATCCCGAACTACATACTCCCTCTTGACGCTCACGATCTCATTCACCACGTGGGGCCGGAACTCCAGCTCCGTCGCTGGGGGAGGGAGGGAGGGGAGAGCAGTGAGCTGAGGACTACGGCTGCCCCCCGTCTCCTGGGAGCAGGTGCAGGCACAAGCCGGCGCCCGGGTGGTGGGGACTTCCGGTGGCTGCTGGGCAGACTTGGAGGTGGCACTAGTCCATGCAAGGGCTTTCCCAACCTTATTCCCCCCACAAACCCTTCCAGTTTTCTCCAGAGGAAGGGCTTTTCAGACTCAGACTGATTTTCATTGTAAAAATAAATGCACTTGGCGCCACTTCCTGGAGGGGGCGCCGTTGCAGAGTCACCCACCAGTGTCTCATCTCACACCTGAGATTCTAGGGTTCCCGGGCGGGTGCTGTGGCATTTCCCGGGGGGCGGGGGGGGGGATGGGTGTCAGGGAAGGGTGGGCCTTCTGCCACGCTGGTGGCTACACTTTCAGGATGTCTCCAGGAGCGAGGCCGCGGCAGCCTGAGCTGACGGTGGCCCAGCCGCTGCAGCTTGGCCCGGCTGTAGGCAATTGCTTTTCTAGCTGAGGCGGAGCGGGAGACTGAAGTGGGACCGCGGGGAGCACGGGGCCACGGGCTGCTGCCTGGGTGGGAGGTGAGGGTGGGAAGCATGTTCAGCTCCCCTGGGCCGGGGCAGGTGGTGTGGACACGGGCCCGCTATCCAGCCGCCCCCGAGGCCGGCACCGCTGTTGCTGAAGGCGTAGAAGCTGAGGGTGCAGTTGCTCTGGTCTCTGGGGAAGTGGAGGAGCTCGAAGTCACAGTTGGTCTCCGTGGTGAGGGTCAGGTAGAGCTCCACATGGCCATCTTGGTCCACTTGGGCCCGTGGACTCGGGTCCTGCCAGTCCACCCAGAGCCTGCGGGCAGAGGCACCACAGCCGGAGCCCCAGCGCCCTCTGCCGCCCCCTGCCCTCAGGGTTCCAAGAGGAGGCGGCGTGCCAGGGCCGCCAGGAGGGGCATTCACTGAGGGCCTGGCGGGGGCGGGGGGTGGAGACAGGGACGGGCAGTGGTTCCTGGGACGGGAACTCACGCCTCCTGGATGGTGAGGCCCGGCGTCCACAGGGAGTCCCAGGGCAGGGTGCGCACGTGTCGCGGGTGCACGCTCGCGTTCCGGGCCAGGCGTGTGTCCAGCCAGGACTGGGGACACAAGGACCCGCTAAGGCCCAGGCTCTGTACCTGCCTCTGGGCTTGGCAGGGTGAAGGTGGCACTTCTGAGCTGGACTCGGAGCGGGTTCTGCCCCACCCCCCGGGCTCTCACCAGGCGAAGCAGCAGCATGGAGGACACCGTGTACCGAAGGATGTCCTGGGGAGGGGGCAGGCGTCACCCGAGGCCGCTGCCACATGACATGGGAGGGCAGAAGGCGCCGCACTCCGGAGTCTGGGTCCCGTCCCATGCCCGCTCGGCACGGCCCGCCCTCCTTGGCCGAGGACACTCACCACGTTGAACACGTTTGTCACGAACACCTGCACAGCCAGGAGCAGGGGCGCGCTCCCGTTGCTGGGGATCTGGGTGCCTTCGTGAACCTCCAGGGGTGAATTAAGGCCTGAGGGCGGCCAGGCTGAGGGGTGGAGGTCAAGGTCACCTGGGACGTTGGGCCCAAATCCCAAAACCCCTGACCTTGCGCCCTTCACCTACCAACCGCTGGTGCACGGAGGCTGCGGCCCGGGACCGAGGGCCTCGTGGCGCCAAGTCCGAGCAGGAGAGGGAGCAGGAGCCGCGGGGCCGCCATCGGGGCTGCGGAGGGAGGTGGGCAGCAGTGCCCAGGCTGCACCTCTGTCTCAGGCTTTTCTCTGGGGACTGAGCCGTTGGTCAAGGCAGCTGCTCTGCGCAATGACCCTGGAGCCCTGGGCCTGGCCCCCCCACCCCACCCTGGGCTCTGCAAACACCGGAGACAAAGCCCAGGGCCCTGCCCGCCACCCTGCACCTGCCTGGCCCTCGCTGCCTGTCCCGCTCCACTTCCACCACCTGGAGCCACTTGCCAGTTCACGGCCAGCAAAGTAGGCCCGGCCGCACAGAGCCGCTCCGTCCGCACCCTGCCTCGGTCCCTCCGGTCTAGGCAGGTGCCTTCCGTGGCAGTGCCCGCCTGGCTGAAAACTCCCAGTGCCCTGCACCCCACGTCGTGAGATGGCACAGCCTCTGAGAGTGCCCTGCCTCTCCTTCCACACTGCACCGGCCTCACGTGGAAAGCCGTGGCCCGAGGACTCCCGGAGCGGGAACGGGGACAGGCGGGGCTAGTTCAAGAGCAAAGCGCCAGGGCGGTCCTGTTCGCGGACCAGATTCTCAGCCTGAGCCAGGCAGCAGGGCCTCAGAGCCACCGGTGTGTCCCCAACCAGAACCCGAGGGGGGACGACTTTCCTGTCCCAAAGAAGAACCGAGCTGTTGGAGACCTGGGCCCAGCCAGCTGCAGCTCGGGAGGAACCCCACGGCTTACGGTCTGCCGGACGGAGAGGGCTGCCGAGACCCCCAAAGGGCCCCGGGAGCTGGGAGCAGCAGAGGCCCCGCCACACATGGCGCAGGAACGCTACTAGGAACAGTGTCTGCGTCCGTCATCCCTCGACCTGGACGGAGGGCTTGGCCACCTGCCGGGGCGGCGGCGGGTTCGCCGATCTCTGCCCCGGCGCTCCCAGATGGCCGTGTGCACAGAGCCTTCTCCTGGCGCGCTCCCCAGCCTCGCGCGTTCAGGGATTTCCACGCGGGTTTTTAACTGCGCCGCCTTCAGTGCGCATCCCCGCACCCAATCAGCCAAAGTCGCCCTGTGAAGGCCCGGAGACTTGTTTTTATTTTAGTTTATTGATTTTTAAAAAATATATATATACTTTATTGACCTTTCACAGAGAGGAAGGGAGAGAGATAGAGAGCCAGAAACATGGATGAGAGAGAAACATCGACCAGCTGCCTCTTGCACACCCCCTACCGGGGATGTGCCCACAACCAAGATACATGCCCTTGACCGGAATCGAACCTGGGACCCTTCAGTCCGCAGACCGACGCTCTACCATTGAGCCAAACCGGCTTCGGCTATTTTATTGATTTTTTTTTTTTTACAGAGAGGAAGGGAGAGGGACAGAGAGCTAGAAACATCCATGAGAGAATCATCGATCAGCTGCCTCCTGTACAGCCCCCACTGGGGATGTGCCCACAACCAAGGTACATGCCCTTGACCGGAATCGAACCTGGGACCCTTCAGTCTGCAGACCGATGCTCTATCCACTGAGCCACACCGGTTTGGGCAGGGCCCGGAGACTCCTTAGCGCAGAACCTCCAGCCAGCGTGGCACTGCGCGTGAAATGGTTTGCGCATTTCATTAACAGAGGAAACCGTCCACCCGCTCCCCGCCCTCTGACTCCAGTCCTTGAACCCACACGCGTGCCCTCTAAGTCCCATTAACTGCTGGGCTGCCGTCGGGGACCTTCTGGTCCCGCCAGGACGGGCCGCCGGGGGGACGGGGGCGCCAGCCAGCAGGTGCGAGGGGACGCGCAGCGCGAAGGTGGCGAAGTGAGCGGGAGGCGGCCGGCCCGCACGCGGAGGACGAGCGCGGGGCGCGGGCAGCACAGGCCGGACAGCGCCGCCACCACCGCCACCGCCGTGCCCCGCGGCCCCGGGCCCCGCGCCGCAGGGGGCGCAGCGGGAGCGGATGGCCAGGTGCCTGCGGGCCGGACCCCGGGAAGGAAGGTGTCAGCCGAGCGCCCGGATGTGCGCCTCCGGCCGGGCCCTCTGCACCGCGGGCCCCGCACGCTCTCCGGGGCGGTCCTCCGTGCACGGTCATGGCGCACCCCCGAGGGCAGCGTCTGGATGTGGGGAGACCCGGCAGCAGGGAAGGCGCACGTAGAGCCCTCACTCGTCTGCTCTTTCCTCCGGGACTGCTGCCCACCAGGACGCCGCCCGGGGAGGGCGGGCCCGGCGCCCGGAGGAGACAGCTGGAAGCGCCAGGCGAGCGTCTCCTGAGGGTAGGGTTAGGGTTAGGGTTAGGGTTAGGGTTAGGGTTAGGGTTAGGGGTTAGGGTTAGGGTTAGGGTTAGGGTTAGGGTTAGGGTTAGGGGTTAGGGTTAGGGTTAGGGTTAGGGTTAGGGGTTAGGGTTAGGGTTAGGGTTAGGGTTAGGGGTTAGGGTTAGGGTTAGGGTTAGGGTTAGGCTCCGGAACCCACCCGCCCGCGCTCCCTCCGTGGGTCTGGGAGGCAGACGTGGAATGTGGGCTCGCCCGCTCCTCCAGGGGAGAGGGCAGCGCGTGGGGACCCAGGGGGGCGGGGAGATGCCGGGGTCAGACCCGCACCCCCCCCCCCAGGTGTCCTTCCGAGTTCTGGCGGGGGGGTGGGGGGGAGAGGGAGGTGAGCGAGTTATGCGCGTTCCGTCCCTCCCCCTGCTCAGTGGTTGAGCATCAACCTAGGAACCAGGAGGCCACAGTTCCATTCCTGGCCAAGGCACAGGCCTGGGTTGTGGGTTCAGTGATTGTCTCCTAAAAGGTCACGGTTCGATTCCCAGTCAGGGCTCATGCCAGGGTTTGGGCTCAATCCCCAGTGTGGGGCGTGCAGGAGGTAGCCGATCAACGATGGTCTCCCATCAATGATGTTTCTATTTCTCTCTCCCTCTTCCTTCATCTGAAATCAGTAAAAAACAAACAAACAACAAACAAACAAATAAATAAATAAATCTGTATTAAAAAAGAGACGTGGCCAAAACCGGTTTGGCTCAGTGGGTAGAGCATCAGCCTGCAGACTGAACGGTCCCAGGTTCGATTCCAGTCAAGGGCATGTACCTTGGTTGTGGGCACTCCAGTAGGGGCTGTGCAGGAGGCAGCTGATCAATGTTTCTCTCTCATCGATGTTTTAACTATCTCTCTCCATTCCTCTCTGTAGAATATCAATAAAATATATATTTTAAAAAAGAGACTTGAACAAAGTGAGAGAGCTAGATTAGTAGATACCTAGGAGAGAGCAGATGAAGCCAGTGCCGGCCCCACAGCAGGCACCTGCCTGGGTCCCTGCGCAAGGAGGCTGGAATGAGTGCTGAACGGAAGGAGATCGGCAGGAGAGGAGGGAAGAGGCACAGCATGTGGGCCCTTTTTCCACAGTGAGGGCGGTTGCTTCTACCTCTAGGCTGAGAAAGATGAGGAGCCTCTGCAATCTAACTGACTTCAAAAAATTTTTTATTGAAATATATAAATATTTCGCATACCATGCACTATACCCATTTAAAGTGTTTGTGTATTTGTTTAATTATTACATACAGAATTCTACAACCACCACAATCCATTTTGGAACAGTCTTCTTTCCCCGCAAAGAAACATCTACCCTTTTAGCCGTAAGTCTCCCATCTCTACCCCCGCTCTCAGCCGGAGGCAACCACCACTTTCTGTCTCTATAGAATTGCCTATTCGGGACATTGCCTATCAATGGACCTATGCAATATACAGCCTCCTGTGGGGCTTCTTCCAGTTAGCAAATTTTATTTTTATTTATTTTACTTTTTTCCCCCTCCAGTTAGCATATTTTAAAGACTCATCCGAGCCCACCCAGAGACGCCCTCCGACAAGTGGCCGCCTCCAGAGCGCCGGGGCGGGGAGCGGAGTCCGCCGCTATCCCATCAGCCTCCGCCCGGCAGGGCCGCTCTCTCCCGCCGCGCTCGCCACGCCTCCTCCGTCCCGTCGTGCTCCGCGGCACCGGGGCAAGATGGCTGCTGAGAAACAGGTACCTGGCGGCGGCGGCGGGGGCAGCGGCGGCAGCGGCGGCGGACGCGGTGCCGGAGGAGAAGAAAACAAGGAAAACGAGCGGCCTTCGGCCGGATCGAAGGCAAACAGAGAGTTCGGGGACAGCCTGAGCTTGGAGAGTATCCTAGCGCGGCCGGGCCGCACGCGGGGTGACGACGTGTCCCTCGGCGGGCCGGCGGGGCGCGGGCTGTGGAAATCACAGCTTGGCGCTCTGGAGGCGAAGGCAGAGCCTGTGGCCGTTTGAATGCGAGTCCTCGCAGCTCTCCAGCCCCGCCCGCGAAGCTTTCTTAACAGATCGGTGGGCATCTTATGTCCTGTGTTCAGAGGCGCGGGAGGAGGAGATTTCCAGTGCACATCGCGTCTGACCACCAGTGAGAGCTGATGACACCAGCTGGTGGCTTTTTTGAAATGAAGGCACAGGTGGAGAACCTGTAGCTGACCTTCTGAAATAGCACATTTCGCTTGACACCTCAATGGAGTTAAGTTTTCAGCGGGTTGGGGTTTTTGAACTGGTGGTGTAATGCCAAATGGATGTTAGGACGCCTTGATTGTACCGCGGACCTTAGACCGCCTTGTCCCTTTTGAGTTATGAAAATCCTCCTTTTATTGGTTAGTATTGAAAAATACACCCGCAGGAAAGCATTGAGGAAACGGGGAAAAGGAAACTGAAGTTGTAGATCAGGTCACTGGACTTTCTAAAGGTTGGTACATGATCTTAAGCTATTTTAAGATTCTTAAAAGGGAGGGTTTAGGCAGGGCTTGCTCTTTTAAATTGAAAACGTCGGTATCTTTATGCAAACGGCGGCCTGGTTTGGTTGGCGTGCGCTCATCACGGGCGCCTGCGGCATCACAGCTGTTGAGGAAAGCTGGATTTGGCAGGTGCAGGTGCTTATGCAAAGGGAGGAGGGACACACGTGGTTGATAGCTGGAACCTGCCTGAGGAGAACGTTACTGGGTCCAGGTGTCAGTCCGCGGGAACCGGCCCACTCACAGCCAGCATTGAGAATCCAGCAGCCTTATTTAAGCTGTTGGTTTCAGTAATCCTCAATGGCCTCCTTTTTTTAGTGTGAAGGCAGAGATGGTTAAGGCAATCCGCTTTTCTATGCGCTTCGCCCTGTCCTAGGGTAAGCTAGCTATTGAAAATGGTTCCACTAGTTAATGTGCTAATAGGTATTTCAGGACTGTCTAATATGCTGTGCTTGGATACAAATATAGACTGATGGGGACGTGTTGTGATTTATTGGGGTTCTTGCCATTGTAAGCGTTTCCTTAATCGTGGCTCTAGTTCTTCAGATCATTAAGGAGTCCCAGCAGCAGCACGGCTTGCGGCATGGAGACTTTCAGAGGTACAGGTGAGTATCGCGTGCAACTCATTGTGGAATTTTCAGCTTAGTTTGCCTCTGTTGATATCCTACTTTGTGCTATCAGAAAGTCTACCTAGAAAGTCTAGCTCTGAACTTATATTGGATCCTCAAAAGAGACTTAATTTTCAAATGTAAAGTTTTATAATGAATAAAAAGCCAATTTTTTTTATCCATTTTGCCTCAATATTGCAGATACGTGGGAGGCTTCTGCTGAAATTAATAAGCAGTTAATGGTAATCATTTTTCTAACTTAGTCATATGGCGTAGTGTTGGTTAAATGCAAATCTTTACAGTATTTTAAACATAGAAGGGGGATTTCTGGCATTACGATTTATTGGGAAACTTTTATGACAGACTGTACGTTGAAAAACATTTAATACGAGTCTAAAAATAAGAGTTCAGTACTTTGAAAGCAGAAATATTCAACTTTTTCGGTATTGTAGATATAGGCTTCGGCTACCTGGTTTTAAAAGTGCTACCGAAACACACTATTTCAGCTCCTAAGGAATCGGCTTTAAGGTGAAGGTCAGGGGGCTGGGCAGAGGGAGCAAGGGGGGAGTGGCAGGACCAGAGGTTGGCAGGCACTGGAGGCTAAACTCCTTCAGGTGTTCATCTAGGGGTGGGGAAGCGACTGAAGAGTTAAACAGCAGCTTTTTATCACTTGATTTGCTTTTAAAAATTAAGAAAATGTCCAAAAACAAATTGTAAAGTTGATGGTATAATGAACTCATCACACATTTATTACAGTGATCAACTTTCTGCTGTTCCAATTTTTTCTAGTTAATAATTTTATTCAATATTGCGTTTTTAAAAAGAATATGTTTTTATTTATTGTAGAGAGGGTAAGGGAGAAGGATATATAGAGAGAAACATCGATGAGAGAGAAACATTGATCGGCTGCCTCCTGCACACCATGTACTAGGGATGGAGCCACAACCCAGGCCTGTGCCTTGACTGGGAATCAAACTGGTTACCTCTTGGTTCATAGATCGATGCTCAACCACTGAGCCAATATTGGCCAGGCCAATATTGCATTTTAATTGTTTTTTTGGTGGTAAAAATATACATAACGTAAAATTGACATCAGTGTGTACCTTTCAGTCATTTTTATGTCTTTAAATACATAAATATATTGTATATGTGTGCCCACAAAATAGTGTTTTTGATTTTCTAGTTCTTTTCTATGCACTTTTTCATAAGCTTGCTCATATTGTATATACAAATGTGTGTCCTGCTTTTTGGCTGAAAATTTTATTTTATGTATTTCTCCTTGCCTATAAAAATGTTCTATACACACGATTCTTATGAGTTGCACTATTAACCAGTGTTATTATATGTATACAATGATTTATTTACCTTTTCCTTGGAGTTGGTTATGTATACGATAGCCAGTTTTTAAGGTTTAAAATTTTTGTTCCCATGAATCTGTTTCCTTGAAACCTTGTTGATTATTTCCTTTATTATTATTATTATTTCTTGAATATAGAATAGTATAGAAATAGACTGTTGGTTCAGGAAGTATAAACATTTTTAAGGATCGTGATAAATGTATCCAAATTGCCAGAAAATTTTTAGCAATTTATATTTCTCCCCATAAAGTATGAGTGTTCCATTTGATTTTTATGTAAAAGGATAAGTGATAATTAAAGCAAAAATTATGAATCGAGGGAGAAGATCTAGTTTTTAGATTCAGCCAGACTGTTATTTTTCTTTTTAACAATCTGTACCCTGGTAGCTTTAGGACTAAGATACTACAGTAGCATTTAAATATTATTCTGTATTGTAAATTATGCGCTATGTTATTTGATTCAGGGTTGGTAAAATTTTATATATTTTTTACACTAATTTAGTCAAAATACTTTTACTGAGCACCTATATGGAAGGCACTGTGCTTAGAAATTGGAAAATAAAATCATCTTTGCACTAAAGGAGTTTATAATAGTGAGACAGGCATCCTGCCCTTTCTTTCAAAACCCATCAGCCCACTCCCGTGAAGTGTCAGCAAGAAGAGGATGATTACTCGAGAACCTGACATTCAGTTTGCTATTTGCCTCGTTTTCTTGGTTGCCGTTTTATCTGCATGACCCTCCCAGCTAGAGGACGGGTTTGATAACGTGTCCTCTGTCTCGCTCTGTTTTCCGTGACGCCAGTCAGACTGCCCGGCTTGTTTTACTCCAGTGAGTGTTTGCAAGAGGTGTGTGGTGCCTGTAGTAAGCAAACGTAGAACATGCTAGACCTTGGAGCTGGCCTTATCACAATTCACTGTGGAGCGTCCTGTCGGGTGGCCTGAGTGACGGTTGTTTGTGGTTTCTCACAGGGGCTACTGTTCCCGAAGACAGAGGCGTCTGCGGAAAACTCTCAACTTCAAGATGGGGAACAGGCACAAGTTCACAGGGAAAAAGGTGACGGAAGATCTTCTGACTGATAGCAGGTACTGACTGACGGCTCAGTGCTGGATGCTAAGTACTTTTTACAATTGCCAGACATTTTGCCAAACCCTTTCATTGTCTCATGTGATTTTTTAAAAATATATATATTTTTATTGAGTTCAGAGAGGAAGGGAGAGGGAGAGAAAGATAGAAACATCAAGGACTAGAGAGAACCATTGATCGGCTGCCTCCTGTATAGGACTGAGCCCACAACATGGGCGTGTGCCCTGACCAGAATCGAACCTGGGACCCTTCAATCTGCAGGCCAACGCTCTCCCACGGAGCCAAACCAGTGGGCTCATGTGATTTGTTAGCAGCTCTGTGGAGTGGGCCTTTTTACTATTGCTGTGTCATAATAAGGTTCAAGACTTGTTCAAAAGTTGTGGTGGAATGCAATGTTCAAGTCGGGGATTAAAAGCTAACAGTTCTGGGAAAGGTTTCTGGAGCGCAATGTCAGTGTCTGGAAGTGCTTGTTCAGTCAGGAGATTTAGGTGGAACCTGTCCGCGTGCAGGCTGCTACGGATGAGTCCTGTGTTCAGGCTGCGTGCACCAGGCTTCACGTTTCTGAGGAGGAACCTGCCAGGCACAGGTGCTGAAGGCCGCTGTCAGTTCCTCCAATTGCAGCCTGTGGGCCAGATTGGCCCTCCTGCCACCTGTCCATATAAATAAAGTTTTATTGGAACACAGCCACACCATTTGCTCAGTATTGCTTCCAGCTGCTTTGTGCTACCATAACAGTAATTGTGACAGAGACAATCTGGTCTACGGAGTCTAAAATACTGGGCCCTTGACAAGAGAAGTTTGCTGTGAACGGGATGATGTCAGTTCACCGAGTCACACCCACCCGGCTCACTGTAGCGCCTTCTAATGCTTTGTTTTCTAACGGGGTTGGGAGAAGAGAGGTGTGGGTTCAAGGAGAGGCCAGAGTGTGTGGTTGGACAGTCTCTATTTGCTAAAATTTGGGAGGGGTCAGTCTAGGTTTGCCATTGAGGTGGGAGCAGGCTTTTCAGTGAGATGTATCTGGTGTTGGTTAGAAACCTGAGGTATCCCTGGCTGGTGTGGCTCAGTGGATAGAGCGTCGGCCTGTGGACTGAAGGGTCCCAGGTTGGATTCTGGTCAAGGGCACCTGCCTAGGTTGCAGGCTCGATCCCAGTAGGGGGCGGGCAGGAGGCAGCCCATCAGTGATTTTCATCATTGATGTTTTTATCTCTCTATTCCACCCTGAAAGCAATAAAAATACATTTAGAAAAAGAAAACAAAAAAACCCCAAAAAACACAAACAAACCTGAGGAGGTGCCTGAGTCAGGGAGCCTCAGCCCAGATGCCAATTTGAGTCGGGGCTGCTGTGGGAAGAGCAGTCAGGAGAGCCGGGGAGAGGAGGAAGTTGCGAGGCCGCGGGCTGTGCCTCGGAGAACGTCTGAGCCTGCTCCTGGCCCTTCCCGTCAGCTCGCTCCCGTCTCTGGCTTAGGTATTTGCTGCTGGTGCTGATGGACGCGGAGAGAGCCTGGAGCTACGCCATGCAGCTCAAACAGGAAGCCAACACTGAGCCCCGAAAACGTTTCCACTTGCTGTCCCGCCTGCGCAAAGCCGTCAAACACGCGGAGGAACTGGAGCGCTTGTGTGAGAGCAACCGCGTGGACGCCAAGACCAAGTTAGAGGCTCAGGTTAGTGTCTTCACCGCAGCCTTGCTTATGGTGCAGGGGGGAGGCGCGACACCAAAACTACAGGTACACAGGCAGAGCTCCTGGGCATACACTGAGTCAGGAGAGGGAAAGCTGGGTTTGGTTTTTCAAGGTGAAGTGGGTATCTCTTTTTTTAACCCTCACCTAAGGACATGTTTATTGATTTTAGGGAGAGAGGTGGGGGTGGGGGCGGAGAAACATATGAAAGCGATGGGCTGCTTCCCATATACATCCTGACGGGATCAAACTGCAGCCTGGGCATGCTCCCTGACAGGGAGCCAACCTGCAGCTCCAACCAACCCAGCCCCCAGCCAGGGTGGCATCTCTCGATTTTGAGCTCTTGGTTTTTAATAATTAGCTCTCACTTTTAAAGGAAGCTCGTGTTTCTTTTCATATGTAGATGGAAGCTTTTCATCTTCTATTTGGAAGAGTTCACAAAATCATAATTTTTTAAAATGCATTTTAAAAAATATATATTTTATTGATTTTTTTTACAGAGAGGAAGGGAGAGGGATAGAGAGTTAGAAACATTGATGAGAGAGAAACATTGATCACCTGCCTCCTAGGGTTGTGTCTGCAACCAAGGTACATACCCTTGACTGGAATTGAACCTGGGACCCTTCAGTCGGCAAGCTGACGCTCTATCCACTGAGCCAAACCAGTCAGGGCTTAAATGTGTTTTTTTAAACGAGATGGATATTGCAAGTTTACATTGACCTTTTGATACTTACATTATAGCCCAGAAGCTGGTTTTAAGTAAAATGAAGACAACCTATTTCTTCTATTTTGAAGTTCTCTCCCAGGAAGTAAATTAAATTACCGGTGTGAGAAGTTTTCTTTTAAAGTCAGCCTGAATATCTATGTTCTGGAAACCCAAGTTGGAGGACATAGAGGAGGTGGAACTACCGTGTTTCCCCGAAAATAAGACATCCTCCGAAAAAAAGACCTAGTGCAACTTTGGGAGAAAAAATTAATATAAGACACTGTCTTATTTTCGGGGAAACAGGGTAGTACCTGGTCTTGGGCGTTGAAGCTGTTTCTCTTTCCCTGCCGCCCCCAGGCCTACACAGCGTACCTCGCAGGAATGCTGCGGTTTGAGCATCAGGAATGGAAAGCGGCCATTGAGGCTTTTAACAAATGCAAGTAAGTCCTCCGCTCCCGGCTCCAGCCCGTGCCTCTCTAGGTCGGCCCGTGCCTTCAAGCTGCAGATCAGGTGGTGATTGTTTCTGTGCAGTTAGTCCAGTTTGTTTTTCTTCCCTTTAGAGATGTTACTCTCTCTCATCCTCATATCCTGCCAGCTCTGGCAGCTGGTAGGAGGGCCTCAGGGTGCTGTGTCTTGTTTCTAGCCAGCATGGTCCTTGTGAGCTCATTTTCTTAAACGAGGCTGACCCGGTGCTGCTTTCCCCGCAGGACCATCTACGAGAAGCTCGCCAGCGCTTTCACCGAGGAGCAGGCCGTGCTGTACAATCAGCGCGTGGAGGAGATCTCGCCCAACATCCGCTACTGCGCCTACAACATCGGTGAGCGGCCGCGGCGAGCCGGGGGTGGGGTCCGGCTCCGGAAAAGGCAGGACTGTCGGTC
The DNA here is from genome assembly GCF_014108245.1 of Pipistrellus kuhlii. Lineage (NCBI taxonomy): Eukaryota > Metazoa > Chordata > Mammalia > Chiroptera > Vespertilionidae > Pipistrellus > Pipistrellus kuhlii. The sequence goes on along the minus strand of NW_023425545.1, from coordinate 916,316 downwards.
AGTTCTCAGGAGCGCAGAAGGCAGGGCCTTGCTTGGCTTCCGCCCTGCCGTCTGCTGTGCCCCACGGGCTCCGGGGAGCACTGGAGTCACTGCACGCGCTTGCGGGGAGCGCTCCTTCCCGGGGGAGCTGAACCTCGTGGTTTTGGAGAGAACAGACCAGTCCCTTGACCATTTTCCTCGTTCGCAGGGGACCAGTCAGCTATCAATGAACTCATGCAGATGAGACTGAGGTCTGGGGGCACCGAGGGTCTCCTGGCTGAGAAATTGGAGGTAATCTAGTATGTATGTTCTTTGTGAAAAGTCTGGGGTTTTTTTGTTTTTTGTTTTTTTAAAATACATTTTTATTGATTTTTTACAGAGAGGAAGAGAGGGATAGAGAGTTAGAAATGTCGATGAGAGAGAATCATCGACCAGCTGCCTCTTGCACACTCTCTACTGGGGATGTGCCCTCAACCAAGGCACATGCCCTTGACCGGAATCGAACCCGGGACCTTTCAGTCCGCAGGCCGACGCTCTATCCACTGAGCCAAACCAGTTTCGGCAAAAGTCTTTGGTTTTAAAAAGTTTAGAAAAAAGAAGTAATCCATAATCCCATCACCCAATATAATTGCTATTAATATTGCATACTTCTATATATTTTTTAGCAAAAACCTTTTCACTTAGTATTTTTAAGTATTCAAGTTCTTTGCCATGTTACACTTACTTTCTAAGCAATATAGGCTCATAGGCGAAGTGGAAATAAAAAGATCCTGGGAGCACAGGATCACATGTGTTGCCACACACAGACCTGTGTGTGTGTAGGGGAAAAGGCATATATTTAAAAACGGGATCTCAGCCAAAACCGGTTTGGCTCAGTGGATAGAGCGTCGGCTTGGGGACTGAAGGGTCCCGGGTTCGATTCCGGTCAAGGGCATGTACCTTGGTTGCGGGCATATCCCCAGTAGAGGGTGTGCAAGAGACAGCTGATCGATGACTCTCTCTCATCGATGTTTCTATCTCTCTCCCTTTCTCTCTGTACAAAATCAATAAAGTATATTAAATAAATAAATAAATAAATAAAATAAAATAAAAACGGGATCTCGGTGTGCAGTTCAGTAACATTCTATTAAAATATGTTCCATGTAGTTTCCCTCTGTAAGTACATCTCTACATCATCATCTTTTGATGGCCACCCAATACTCCTTTAGGTCTGGTTTATTTGACGATTTCTTCACTGTTACTAAGTGCTAAATAGTAATACTGTGAATATCTATGGCCCCAGTTTTTGTTAATTTTAAAAAATACATATATTTTATTGATTTTTTACAGAGAGGAAGGGAGAGAGATAGTTAGAAACATTGATGAGAGAGAGTCATCGATCAGCTGCCTCTTGCACACCCCCCCACTGGGGATGTGCCCGCAGCCAAGGCACATGCCCCCGACCGGAATTGAACCCGGGACCCCTCAGTCTGTAGGTCGACGCTCTATCCACTGAGCCAAACTGGTTTCAGCTGCTACATACTCTTAACTCTTTCCTTCGGACAAATTTCTAACAGTGTAATTAAATATTTTGGAAGCTTTTTTTTTGATACACACTGGTAAGTATTTTAAGTTTCTACTAATTGACATTCCTGCTGTGGTGTATGCCAGATGTGCTTTTCTCCTACGCCCTCTCAGCACTCAGTGACGGTCCTTCTAACCTTCTGTAGTGTCTTTAAATCTGAGTTTCTGTGAGCCAAGACATCCCCAGGAGGAATTCAAATACAAATTTGTGTGTACTCTCTAAGGTATAACATGTTAGCTATGGAAAGAGACACATAGCTGTTTCTGTTTATTTCACCGTGGCCACTCATATCCATCAGTTAAAGCTGTAACTTCCCGATGCTGCTTTCTAGGCATTGATCACTCAGACTCGAGCCAAACAGGCGGCCACCATGAGCGAAGTGGAATGGAGAGGGAGGACGGTCCCCGTCAAGATCGACAAAGTGCGGATCTTTTTACTGGGACTGGCTGACAACGAGGCGGCCATTGCTCAGGTAAGGAGGCAATACCATCCTCTCTGTGTTTCTAAAGAGGTGTGTGTGTGTGTGTGTGTGTGTGTTCAAAGTCACAAAACAAAATCCTTAATGCTGTTGCGTATTTGATAACGGTCTCAAGATGCACTCTGTTGAATAAAATTATTTTAAAAGCTAAGATACTAAGTTTACAGAGGAGATACTATGTGTAAAGGGCAAAGAACTGATGGCTACAGTCATCGGCACACTGGGAGCCGTGGAGAGCTGGCCCAGGTAGGGTGGCTTGGGGCCAGCAGGTGGAGCAGCAGCTTCACTGTCTGTTTCCTTCTCCGACCTCTCACCGGCCGCCCGCCGGAGGGCCGGCCTGCTGGCCGGGCTTTCTAAGGAGAGCCTGGCTGAACCGGAGAATCTGGTTTGATGTGCGGTCTGTGTAATTCTCATGCAGAGCTGTTTGCTGACATAGTGTGGCCTGTTTGTGGGTGTAAACAACGAAGTGAGTTTCAGAAAATGAGATCCGGGGGCTCTCGGTTTGTGCAAGCGATCAGCACTTTTTAGACCTCCTCCTCCTCCTCCTCCTCCTCCTCCTCCTCCTCCGCCTCCTCCTCCTCCTCCTCCTCCTCCTCCTCCTCCGTGTGCAGCGAAGAGCATCTGAGAGGAGAACAGCCGGGCCCTCGGCGCACTGCCACCTCCCCAGCGCCTGGGCTTCTCTCCGCAGACACCGTAGCAGCGGGGCCCCTCACTCACTGCGTCGGGCTTGGCTAGTCCTGATGAGTTCCCGTCTTTCCAGTCACTGTCCCAAAGGAGCCTCTTTGGTCTGAGGGCGGCTTTCAGGATGGAGTTCCTTTGTGCCTCTGTGCTAGGTGTTTCCTTTATCTGCTTAAAGGACAGACTAGGACGTGCTAGGAGGTTCATTGTGTCCCCTGAACAGGAGACTGAGAAACACTGGAGAGCATTTCGTTGCACTGGAGTGTGGCAGCCTCTCTCCTGGACGAGCCTCCCAGCCGCTTAGCTATGTGATTGGGCTAATGGCTGTGATTTAAGGGACACTTGCTGGGAGAAAGGAACTGCCGTCGGTGACGGCCAGGCAGGAGTTCCAGCCGGAATCGGGGGGAGAGGGGGAGGCCCGGGGCAGATTCCATGGGGGCGCCTAGGACTGGGCACAGACACGTATCAGATAAAGGACGAAAAGCTGACGTTTATGAAGGCTGGGGAGGCTCGACTAGGCACGGGCTGGAGTGGAACAAGCCCTTGGCAAAGGGGCCGTCTCTGCCGCCGGTCAGCGGGGCGGCAGGGCTCCCGCCTGGAGACTTTCTCTCTCTTGCTTTCACACGCAGTGAGAGGGTAACACCTGTGGTGGGAGCGCTTTGCCTTATTTGTATCACAATTCAGCTTCGGCTAACTAGGCCAGTGAGGACGTCTCACACCTTGGGGATGGGCTCTTCGTCCCACGTCTCCGACCTGCCCGCACTGGTGTTGGCACGCTCAGGAGCGGGTGCAGAATGCAGTCCCCATCACTGCTGCTCGGCGAGGCTCCATGGCCTCGGCGCTGAAACCGAGTTACTGGAAGCGGGAGGAAGGAGTAACTCAGGGAGACGGACATGGGGCTGAGAGACGAGCTGGGAATGAATCGCTGCCAAACTCCCGTTGCAAAGCCCTGAGTGTCAGCCACGCTCACATCTCCGTGTGGTTAATGCTGTCTCGCCTCCTAGCTCCCTGCTATTCAGTCCCCGTCCCCCGTGGCCGCCGCCGGCCCGGGCAGCTGTGAGCAGCGCTGGGGAGGGGCCGGTTAACAGCTGCAGGTGATGCTTCTCGGCTGGTTAATGCTCCAATGTTTGCGTGGGAAGGAGACCCTTTATTCTCTCTTAAAAAATCGGTTCTTTGGGGAGGTTGTACCCCTTGACCAGACACCATAGTTTTTCTGGAGTCAGTGCTGTGTGAGGTGTGCCCATCCCTGGCTCTCCTGTGGGTGTGGTGGGAATGTGGTCAGACCTGCCTTGTTTGTCTCTTAGTCACACCACCACCTTCCAGCAATTTCTGTCGGCGAGTGAAAACAGTGTTTTCATGGCGGGGGCGGGGGTGTCACTGGTTCAGGACACACAGCAGCCGGTTCTGCTCTGTATGGGAGCCGTGAGCCTGAGCGGTGACCTCAGGCCACACCCGGGACGTGCGAAGTGGATCTGGAATGTGTGCACGGGGCCAGGGAGGGACCCGCCTGGCCTGCGGGCGCTGTGGGTCGGCGGACACCAGGGCAGGTCCGGGCCCCTCCTTCCTGCGGGAGGTGGCCCAGCGCAGACTGGGGGGGCTGCTGTGGGTTCTGAGGAGCCGCCCGCCCGCCCTCCATGCAGTCTTCCTGTCCGTGTCCTTTCGGTGATGGGGCCTCCCGGTAGGCTCATGGGTAAAAGTGAAACGTGAGCCATGGAAGCTTCCTGGTGGGAGGCCAGAGCGTGGTCTCTGAGTGACTGCACGCTGCCCAGCGTCTCCCTCCCGCTGGCCCCCCTCATGGTGCCCCTCCTGACAGTCCGGGTTTCGCTTGCTCAGCGCCTGATGCAGTGTCCTCCTCCCTCGGCGGTGAAGGGGTTCGGCAGCGTTTCCTTTCCTTACGGACCCTCCCTGCGGGAGGGGCGGATCCTGTGGAGCCGGTAAAGCGGTTTCCCTCTCTGACTCCACTCCCATGTCCCGGCCGCGAACCCTGCTCGGAGGGAGGGGGTGGTAATCGCCGGGTGGCAGTATCGGCCGGGGCGGCGCACCTGCCGGGAGGGGCTCTGGCTGAGCGGTGCTGCCAGGCCGCTCACACACCTGACGCCCCCGAAACTGCTGCCCGGCCACCGGCCTGCCCTGGGGGGGCCGCAGTGCGATCACACGGCTACACAGGCCCGTCCCCGAGGCGCCGGCCGGGCTGTGTGACTGTGTTCCTCAGCCCGTGGCACACAGCAGCCTCGGGCATGTGGCTGATGGAAGTGGCTGGAAGCTTCAGGCGCTCAGAGGTCACGGCTACGCCTGCGTGCGGACGCCGGTACCTAGCGTTGTCATGGTGACAGCGCCATGGACGGCTGCTCTGGGTGTCGGAGTTGCTGGTGGCCGGCCGGCCTCACAGATTTAAAGAGGGCCTGTCCCCGGCTGGCCCCTCATCAGGGAGCAGTGGGAGGCAATGACTTATGAATAGAAGGGTGTTTGGTCTGCGCGGGCAATCCCAGGGCAGTTTTCCCACCCGAGAACTGGGAACACCTGAGCGCTCTTCAGACAGAGGTTTCTTTAAGCCGCCAGCCCCCTCCCCAGGGGCAGTGCTGGGATCCTGGGCGTCTGAGAGGCCGCGGCTGTCAGTCTCTGTGGGAATCGAACATGAGAACGGCATGTTGGTGTGTTCATGGCGCAGTGGGTCTGCAGTAACAGTCACCGCCTTTCTGCCGCCGCCCCCCCGCTCGGCGGGATTCTCGGGGCAGTGATGTGGGGTGGCCGGTGTTCACCCGGTTAATGAGTCACTTTCCCTCCCCTTTCTAGCCGGCGAGCAGCGGGTGACGCTGTGCGGATTGTCACGGTGCAGCCCGAGGCCCTCCAGAGCCTGCAGGTGTCGGAGGGCGGCACCTGGTGCTGGGGGCCTGTGACGGGGGAAACGGTGCCTGTGGGTGCCGATCGGTACGGTTACTCACGTGCTCGGACTCAGCGCCGTCCAGTGTCCACACGTCTGCTGGGTTACCGGAGGGATAGGCCTGCTGGCCCCCGTGGGGTGCAAGGCCGATGGTTCTGGAAGGAAAAGGGAAAGCAGCCTCTGGCGGCTTCGGGAGAAGCAGCAGCGCCAGGTCTGGCCGCGAGGCCCCTCCAGGGAGGCCGGAGCAGGCCCTGAGGGGGCGGGGGAGTGCCGAGTTCTGGTGGAAACGGACGGTGTCAGCGGTTGGACAGGCCTTTTCAGTGTCACTTTGGTACTGAATTCCTGTCCCACCTGCAGCGTGAACACGGCTCCCAGGAAGGGCTCCGTGTGCAGCGCTGTCTGTGGGGCCCTCGTTATTGGGGTGCGATGGGGATAGAGCGCCGGGCCTCACTCAGAGGGTCCACACCTTCTCTGTCCAGGCGGAGAGCGAGGAGACCAAGGAGCGGCTGTTTGAGTCCATGCTCAGCGAGTGTCGGGACGCCATCCAGGCCGTTCGGGAGGAGCTGAAGCCGGACCAGGTGGGCCATCGGCCGAGGGCGGGCTCCTGCTCTGGGCTGGGGCCTCCTCCTCGGGCCCATTCCCAGGTGGGGTCCCAGGACAGTGCCTGGAGTCTCAGCCACTGCTGTTTGGGGCGCTTGGCTAACAAGCAGCAGAAGCCTCTGGACTCCGTCAGGTGAGGAGTTCCCTCTCCTGCTTCTGTGGTTTCCTCTGTACCACGAGGCCTTGGTCTCATTCCTCTCCATGAGGCCTCTCTGGTGCTCCTTTAACAGCCACGGGCTCAGTCGCATGGGGGAACCTCTCGGCACTGTGCCTCTCTGCCCTGTCACCAAACACCACTCCTCCCCTGTCCTCTCTGCCGCTCGTCCATCCTCTGTCTCTCGCTGGGGCCAGTGACCCCTCGGGCTGGAGCAGTGGTCCCCGGTGTACGCCCGTGCCCGCCCATCGTCACCCCGAGCATTTACCTCCGATGTGTCTGTCTGTAAGTTACATGCCTCATTAGTCAGCTGGTCTGTAATACATAAAATGCATTTAAAAGGTTTTTAAATTAGGTTAAAAAGAGAAGATCTAGTTTTCTCCTTACAGCCACACACTCTGAGGGTGTGTGCAGCACACGTGAGAGCCGGGGCCCAACAGGCCCAGTGCGACCCACCAGGTCCAGCCCATTTCCCGCCCCGAGCCGCTTCTCTCGTGCCCTCCGCCTCCTGCTGTCTGCTCACCGTCGTCTTCACATCACACACAGGCCTTCCCCCTGCTCCTTCCCCTCCTCCACCCGCTCCTCCTTCCGCTCCCTCCTCATACCCACACCAGCCGGCTTCCAGGGCCAGACCACAGCTCCCCTCTGAGACGCCTGCTGCTCCGTCCTCCCCACAAACACCTCCCTCTTCTAGCATCTACATGTCCATAGTTAATCAGGAATTGCCATTCAACATTTGGTGTATCATTTTATAGCTACCCTTTTGATTTCCTTTCCTCAAGATTGTAAGCATCTTAAAAGCAGCAGTATATTTCCTTCAGCGTATGTCTCAGTACCCTGGGGATAAAACGTTCAGTAAATATTCCCATGAAGCTGCTTTTGCACCTGACCCTTCCCTTCCTCCACTAACAGGCACATACAGCCAAAACAGGTGTTATTCAGTGGATAGATCGTCGGCCTGCGGACTGAAGGGTCCCGGATTCGATTCCGGTCAAGGGCACATACATTGGTTGCGGGCACATCCCCAGTGGGAGGTGTGCAGGAGGCAACTGATCGATGTTTCTTTCTCATCAATGTTTCTAGCTCTCTATCCCTCTCCCTTCCTCTCTGTGAGAAATCAATAAAATGTATTTAAAAACAAAACAAAACAAAACAAAACAGGCACATATAGCCCAGCCTCCATCACTCACTGGAGCTCACAGCGAGAGGCCACCTCCCGGCCAGGGATACGGCCATAGCAGGCCCTGGCGCCCGTGCCGCTGCAGCATCACCACGCGCGGCGCTTCAGCAGCAGCACTGATGGTCCCAGCGGCTGTGGAGCTGGACGCCTGCCTCAGGCTCCTCTGACCTCTGCCTCCGCCTCCCTGTGTCGCAGCTCTCCTCCTCCCGCTTACAAGGGCCCGATTGCATTGGCCCCGGGTATTCCAGGCCAATCCAAGGCTTAACCTCACCCCCTCTTCAGGCCTCTCGCCGTGGGAGGGAGCAGCTGCTCAGGTTCCAGGTGGGGATGGACATCTCGGGGGTTATCATTCGGCAGCCACAGGAGCCAGACGCTGACACCACAAGGGGTCCAACTTGGGCAGAAGGCCCAGACCCTGGCCTGCGCCGTGGATGTGGGCTGTCTGTCCTCCCTTACTGCCGTGGGTCCGGCTCAGAGCTGCGGACAGAAGCCTCGCTGGCATTACTCTGAATTCTCCCCTCTCCCTCACGTCCAGTTTCCAGGCGCCCGTGGCCACTGAGTGACGGTTCTGGAACATGGCCAGTAGCTGTGAGGCTGGAGGGGCCTCCGCGGGCGCTGGACCACACCTGGGGGCGGGCCGGAGCCCGGGGGAGGTCCGTGTGACCTGTGCTCTCCTCTTCCCGCAGAAGCAGCGAGAGTTCGCCCTGGACGGGGAGTCAGGGAAGGTCTCCAACCTCCAGTACCTGCACAGGTGAGGCGTGACGCTGCGTGTAAGTGCGGTGCGCACAGCATGGGCACGGAAGTGTGTGACCTGTGTGTATTCCCTCCTCCTCTCCCCTCCCCTGCCAGTGGCTCTCACTTCTGCTCTCAAGGCCTTTCTGAGGACTTTTTGTGTTCTCGGAGTCTTGTTTTTATTTATTTATTTATTTATTTTTAGCTGGCTTAAATCATCACTTTATTTTTCTTGTATAAAATTAATTATGTGGTGGCCACAGCTGGAGCCTGGGTCCTCTGCACAGAAACTCTGGTGTGAGTCTTCACAAGATGGTCAGTGAATTCCTGATAGGGAGACTTGGTGAACACCGCCTCCTTCCAGAGATCTGGGGTGAGAGAGCTGTAGGTCTTAGAGGTGGCATCAAAGGTGGCCGTGGCGAAGTTGCCCAGGGTGGCAGTGCAGCCCCTGGCTGAGGGGTAGCAGTCATCAATACCAGCCATCATCAGCAACTTCTCGGGCACAGGGGCCGAGACAATGCCCGCACCCCTGGGGGCAGGGATGAGGCACACCAGCACAGAGCCACAGGCCAGTCACCTTGCCAGGAACCGTGTGGGGCTTGCCGATCTTGTTTCCCCAGTAGCCTCGCCGCACGGGCACAATAGAGAGCTTGGCCAGGATGATGGCTCCGCGGATGGCAGTGGCTACTTCCTCTAAGCACTTAACACCCGGACCAACATGTACTGTAGTCCCCAATGGCGACAAATGCCTTGAACTGGGTCCTCTGGCCAGCACGGGTCTGCTTTTGCACAGGCATGATCTTCAACACCTCATCCTTGAGGGATGCCCCCAAGAAAAAGTCAGTGATCTCAGACTCGGAGTCTTGTTTTTAAAAGTCAGTGTCTCATTCTAACTTTGTGGTTGGGAAGTCTTTCTCTGTCTCTCAGGGATTTATCATCGTGATTTTAGGCTTTCTGCTCCCTGCAAAGTCTGGTTCTCGTTTTCCTGTTGGTTCGGACCTCGCTGTCGGGTGGAGTGACTGTCCACTTTGCGCTCAGTGGAGCGGGTGGTTGTCTGGCGGCAGCTGCTCGGGCTCGTCAGCTCTGGCTTCACTGTGGCCTCTGGCTCTGCCTCCTCATGGCCCCCTCCAGGCTCGCAGGGTCTTGTTGGGCAGTCGGGTCCCCACAGCACCCCTGGCTGCTGTGCTCTGGAGGCTGGGAGGCTGGTCAGCACTCAGACTGCCGTCCTTTGGTCCTGGTTCGTTACGGAGTCCCTGTCCCCGGCCCAGGCCTCTGTGTCCTCTCCCAGGCGCCTCCCGTCTTCCGCCAGAGGCGATGGCAACCTGGAGCCTGGGCGCTTCCTTACGGGCTTCTCAGTGGTCACCTGCGGCCCAGATGCCAGGCCTCCCCGGGGGCTCCGGCACAGCCTCGGGACATGCCGCCCGCACAGCCATCCGGAGCGACGCCCCCACTGGGGAGCCGTCACAGAGCGTGCCTCCCTGTGGTGCAGGCGTGTCACGCTCGCGGCGGCCGGCTGCATGCCTCATTTGACATGCCTGCTGGAGTGTGAGTGTGGGCCCGGGACCAGGCGTGCTCCCCGTGTCTTCGTAAGGACCCCCTCCGGGGCTGGTGGCTCCTAAAAGAAGAAACAGAGCCTGTAACTCGGACTGAAATAAATCCTGGCAGGTGGTCCCGGGCTGGTCCCTGCATATTTGCCCTGAGCAGCGGCCGGCTTGGCGGGCTTGAGGCCAGGCTGAACGGCTCTGGACACACCCTCACCCCCGCTCCCCTAGGTCAGCCCCGACCTGAGGTTCCTCTCAGAGGTCAGGGCCTGGGCGTGACCTGAGCCGACGTGTGCTCCCTTCCAGCTACCTGACGTACATCAAGCTGTCCACGGCCATCAAGCGCAACGAGAACATGGCGAAGGGGCTGCAGCGGGCCCTGCTGCAGCCGCAGCCGGAGGACGACAGCAAGCGCTCGGCCCGGCCGCAGGACCTGATCCGGCTCTACGACATCATCCTGCAGGTGCCTGGGGCCGGGCACCGCGTGACTCGGCTCCCACAGGGAGGGTGGTGACACAGCCACTGTTGGTCCTGGTAAAAGCCAGAGAGGTCTTGTCCTTCTTGTTCCTTCAGTGACTGGGACATACATTTATTTAGGTATGTATGTTATTACTGTTTTTTTAAATTGACTTCAAGAGAGGAAGGGGGTATATAGAGAGAGGAACGTCAGTGAGAGAAAAACACAAATCAGCTGCCTCCCGCTCTGCCCCCTCCGGGAATGGAACCCGCCACCTCTTGGTGTTCGGGACAAACGCTCCAACCAGCAGAGCACCCGGCAGGCCTGTGACCTGGTGCTCAGCGTGTTGATGTGCAGAGAGAGACCAGGGAGCACAAGGCTTAGCTCAGCCCTTGACCTGCGCGTGATCCTCGCCCACGTGCTGTGGCGCGTCCTGAGACCAAGGCCACACTGGGCGCTTGCCAGGGAGCAGCTTTGAGACAGTGACGGGCACAGACAGCGCGGCCGCTCCGGAAGGAAGGCGCCGAGCCGAGCGGCCGCCCCTCTGGCTGGGCTGCTCCGGGATGGCGCTCGGGTCGGCCTGCACTGAGTCCCAAAGGGCAGTAGGCCCTCGGGTCGGAGACGCGGGAGGTGGCCCAGGTGCGGCTGCTGCAGTCACCGGACTCGGGCTTGCCCGGATCGAAGCCCAGGCTTTCATGTCCCTGGTCGGTCTGCTCTGGTCGCAGCCACCGCTTCATGAGCTTTCTTTGTGCGTCTCGTGCAGAATCTGGTGGAGCTGCTCCAGCTCCCTGGCTTGGAGGACGACAGAGCCTTCCAGAAAGAGATTGGCCTCCGGACCCTGGTGTACAAGGCCTACAGGTGAGGACGGGCGGCCCCTGTCTAGGAGACTGGGCGCTGGCTGCGGGGAGCCTGCCTGCTCAGAGGCCGGCGGCCAGCGAGTTCAAGCCAAGTCTCAGGGCCCCGGGTCCTTGTTTGCTCTTGGGTGGGTCGGGGCAGCCAGAGAGCCCGCTTGTTAACCCTCCTCCCCTCCTCCTCCTCCCCTCCTCCTCCCCCCCTCTTCCCCTCCTCCTCCCCTCCTCCTCCTCCCCTTCCTCCTCCTCCAGACATGGACAAGGGACGGTGCTAGAAAAGGGTCAGCCAGCAGAGCCAGGCAGAGCCTGAGCTGAAGCTGAGAGAAGGCGGGCTTCTCGCTTTTCTAAATGACTCGTTATTTGAACTTGGATGCAGGCTGTGTAGCAAGAGGGGTCTGGACAAAATGGTCGCCTGGAGCCCTTTTCTGGCCCTCACACCCCCACACTCCGACTCCTCAGGGTGCCCCTCCTGGCCCCTGGGACCCTTCTGTCCTGTCAGGCTGGCAGCCTCAGGCTCTGCTCCGGGTAGACTGGTTCCCGTTCGGAAGGGGGTTTGGATTTGGTTTTGAAACAGATGAGCAGAGATGAGGGTGTGACCCGGAGTGGGCGGTGCTGGCTGGGTTCACATTGGGCCCTCCTGGCCCCTCCGATTGCGGGGAGGATGCAGGTGAGCCCCGCAGACCGGGACAGTGAGAGCGCGGGGTCTCCCTGGCAGTGATCCTGAGGTTAAGAAACCTGTTTCCAAATTTAACACTTAGCCCTGCCCGGCTGCTCAGTGGTTAGAGCCTCATCCTGATAGGCCACGGTTGTGGGTTTGATCTGTCAGGGCACATACAAGAATCAACTGCCCATGAATGTGTAAGTAAATGCAACAACCAACCGATGTTCCTGTTCCTTTCCCTCCCCCTCCCTCTCCCTTGAGAAAACTTACGGTTAGCCTAAACGCCAGGAGCGCCTGTCCTCAGCAGCTGCGCTCCAGCGGCCCTGCCGCTCCCTCCGCAGGTGCTTTTTCATCGCGCAGTCCTACGTGCTGGTGAAGAAGTGGAGCGAGGCCCTCGTGCTGTACGACCGCGTCCTGAAGTACGCGGACGAGGTGAGCGCCGGTGCCGGCGCCTTCCGGAGCAGCCTGAAGGTGGGTCCCAGGCGCCGCCCGGTCAGCGCGGGGGCGGCAGCCTGAGGAGGCCCAGGTCCCGAGAAGGGAAGCCATTCCCCCGGATGACATAAACCTCCCAGCCAGGAAGGGTCTTTAAAAACACACGGATGTCTGGATTCACATCCCTCTCTGGTCCCCACACAGGACAGGATTTATCTTGATTTACGGCCTTTGGGGGAAAGAATGGGTGTCTGGGTTGCACCCCCAGAGGTTCTGACTCTTACAGGCGGGGTCTGGGCTGAGCCGTGGGTTTTTAGTGACGTCACACGTGGCCAAGCGGAGGACTGGGCCGGCGGCGGCGGCTGGCAGTGCGGACTCGCCCGCCTCTGCGCGGCCCGCAGCCCTCGGTGCCGTCAGAGCGAGGGCCGGTCTGGGGTGGGTGGTGTGGTTTCCCGCCGCCGTGAGGAGCTGCTGCCGGAGCTCGGACTCCGGTGATGCAGGTTCCTGAGGCACCAGCGGCCAAGGAGCCGTGTGTTTATGAGCAGAGACCGTGAGAACGGCGAGCGGAGGTTTACAACAGAAGCACCGGTCTCACCGGGCCTGGCTGTGCGCTCAGAACCGCCCTCGGCGAGGGGCTGCGGTTCAACCGGGCTTCTGCCGTCCGGGAGCCTGTGCGCTGGTCACCTCCCGGACCGCGGTGGGAGCCGTCTGCGATCGGAGGGGCGGGTCCCGGAGCTCAGGGGGCCCTGGGGGCCCGGCCGGTGCGGGCGGAGGAGGGTGACAGTGGCCGCAGTGTCACGTGCGGTGGCGTCCAGACGTGAGGCGACCAGGACAATGGCTTGTCCCAGGAGAGAGAGGCGTTTCACAATCGCCATCCGGGGAGTGTCCGGAATAGAAGCGCTAGGGATCCCCGTGTGGGGTCGCTGAGAGCACTGCCCAGTGAGAGCCGAGGCAGGAGGAGGGCCTGTGCCCAAGCCGATGGCTGGGTGGGTCCCAGCGTCCAGCCCCCGGGGGTGTGGCTGGCACGGGATTGGCCCCTCTGCGCTTCAGTCTTCCCTATAAAACGGCGCGGTGCATTCAGTGTGTGATTAACGTATTAATACTGCCGTTAGGCTCATCATTCCACGCATTGTCATGCACCATGGCTCAGCTCCCTGTCAGAAGCGGCTGGTGTGTCTCAGTAGGGAAGTGCTCACAGTCTGATCCTGGAAAGACCGGTGGCGTCACCCGCTCCTGAGTCTGCGGTTTCTGATTTGTTGCAGGACCTGCCGGACGTGCAGGAGCTCATCACGCAGGTGAGGTCGGAGAAGTGCTCTCTGCAGGCGGCGGCCATCCTGGGTGAGCCTCCCCCAGCCCCTCCCGCGCTCCTCCTCTCCCCGCACTGCTCTCTGAGGATGGACGGGTGGTCCCGGTTAACCTGCACGGGTCTCATTTTCCCACCATCGCCTTGGGGACTGTCATACGTCCCTCCGCCCAGCCGTCCCCGTACAGTGCGGGCTCCTCGGCAGTGGGCCCAGGAGCGGGGGGAGGGCTCCCTCGCCCACAGGTTGGCGGCCTCTGCGCACGTGCGAGAGGTGTCATCTGTGACCGTTTGCCAAGTGCCCGTCCTTACTGACTCCGTGACCTTTCAGACGCGAGTGACTCCCAGCAACCGGAGACCGCCTCCCAGGTCAAGGACAACAAGGTGAGCCTGGTGGGGTCCTGGGAACGTGTGCTCCTTGGTGGAGGGACCCTAACCCTAAGGGCTCCCCTGCTCTCCCTTCACTCGGGAACCCCGAAGCTGCCTGTATGAGGCGGGTCACCCCGATGGCCCAGCTCAGCTCAGGGACCCGTGTGTACCCCAGTCCCAGCTGGCCCCTCTGGCCTCAGCTGTTAAGTGGAACACAGATTTGTGGGACCAAGTGAGGTCGCACCTACAGCCCCTGAAGTGGGCGCTCCACACGGCGGGCCCCTGCCGGGCTGTGGCTCACCCCATCCCTCCCTGTGGCTTGCCTTCCAGCCCCTGGTGGAACGGTTTGAGACATTCTGCCTGGACCCCTCCCTCGTCACCAAGCAAGCCAACCTGGTGCACTTCCCGCCCGGCTTCCAGCCCATCCCCTGCAAGCCCCTCTTCTTCGACCTGGCCCTCAACCACGTGGCCTTCCCGCCCCTGGAGGACAAGCTGGAGCAGAAGGCCAAGAGCGGCCTCACCGGCTACATCAAGGGCATCTTTGGGTTCCGGAGCTAACCAGCCTCCGGGGCGGCGAAGCCAGCGGGTTCCGGGGGGGAGGGGTGGACACCGGTCCGTGCTGGCCCGGGGCCGGAGTGCAGCCCCCAGCTCCTGTGCCCTGTCTGTGCCCTCACCACTACCACGTGCGGGAGGGCCGGCACCGTGGGCTCTGGTGGGTACGTGCGGGGCCCCTCTGCCTGGCCCCTGGGGGCAGCGTGTTCGGGAGGAGCTCACAGCAGGCGGGAGGGGTACAGCGTGCGTCCCCCTCAGTGCCGCGGGTTAGAGACGAGCTTCTCGCTGCGAGCACCCAGGACCCCCTGAGAAGCGTGTCTGTGACGGACGCACTGGCTCTGCCTCGCGAGTTACAGTGGCCTCACCCCTCACCTCCACGTGGAAGCTGTTTCAGAACAAGCAGAGAGCTCTATTTTTAGAAGAAATGTGTTGCACTCAAATGACGAAAGCAAATCTTATATTAAAAGGCAAAGGCGCTGGAGACTGCCATTTTTTCACGTGCCCTCCCTCGGTCCGGCTGGCGCCCTGCCGCCTGGCCCGCTGTGTCAGGTGACCCTGATCCGGGCGGGCGGGCGTGTCTGCTGAGAGAGTGTCCCCTTCTGCAGCTCCCGGGCTGTCACTGTAGCTGCCACCACAGTTTAACCAGTTTCTCTCGTACCCCGTTATGTTGTCCTCGGTCATTATTTCTGTCGTGGCATCGCTGTAAGACAAAGCAGTGAGGAAGCTAGGAGGAAAGGGGCCTAAGCCTGAGGTGGACCTGAACCTCAGTCCCTGTGGAAGTGGGCGCATCCCAGAGGGGACGGGACCAGGCGCTGGCGAGCAGCTGGCAGAGGCTGCTGATGGCCGCAGGACCTGAGAGCGTTCTCGCGGACGGACTCCGGCCTGGGCGATGGCCTCGCCTCCCAGGGAACTGCAGGAGCTGGGCTGCTCGTCAGGACTGCAGACTGAGGTGCTCACACGTGGTCCCTCCTCCCCAGGATTTGCTTTGGGTCAAGGATAATTTTTTTTTTGTAATTGAAGTTTCATGGTCTCTGCCACACAGTTTAGGGGTATCCTCCCTCCTAAAATATAAACAGTGATCGTAGGTTGTGGTCTTGGTTTTTGGTCCTGAAACTCAGGGCTTATGGAGCTGAGTTTCATCCCTCCTGCTCCCCAGTGAGCTATGGTCCAGGGTCCACGTCTCCTTCGCCGCCTTGAACAGCCACAGGCCGTGCTCCACCGCCAGGAGCCCTCGGGCGGGGCGGCCGCCTGTGCGGCATCCGCGGCACTGCGGGTGGGCGGGCCGGGCTGGAGGAGCCGTCCTCGCCTCCGGCAGCAGTGTCCCTGTGTCTGCTCGGGGCCTTCCAGGGCCTGCATTGCAGAGGGCCGGCACCGGGGTCCTGGCCACAGCCTCCGGAGCCTTTTCTGTCTCGTGGCCACACCAGGAAGTCCTCCCTCCTCCCCGCCGGCTGCTCTGACCAGCACGGCTGTGTCAGCAGCGATGCCGGGAAAGACCTGTTGGGTGTTACAGGATGTATTTGCGTGGGGACAGCTGGCCGGGCCTGGGTCGCCGGTGAGCTCACACGTCCTTTGTGCAGGCTCCACGGATACTGGACAGGCTGAGTGGAGGGGGACGGGGTGCCAGAGGCAGGGCCCATCCTGTCCGCAGGCCCAGGAGGCAGCTCCCCCAGCACGCACGAGGTCAGGCTCAGGCCCTGGGCCGGAGAGCAGAAGCAGTGCCCACGGTCTGCCCTCCCAGGGAGCAGGTGGCCCAGGGGGTCCCGGTGTGCGGAGCGGGTGTGGATCTTTCCTGTCGGGCTGACGTCCCTCCCCCAGGATGGGCTGTGGTTCGGCAGCAGTTGGGTGCTGTAGGCCCTGTGTCTCCCCACATCCAGGAGGAAGCTCCATGCCTGTTTTCAGGGCTCCCTGTGGGCAGCTGTGCTCAGCATTCTCTCCCGCCTGCGCGCGAGCTGATCTGCAGGAGCATTGCCGTGAGCGTTCTGGGGGTAATGCTCAGCCCGGGGTTCAGAGACACGATCTGGCCCGTTTGTCTGCCCTCACCCACCCTGTGGGTTCTGTTTAGGAAACGGTGAGCCGCTGGGACTCAGTTTTTCTCTCTCTCACATGCGAGGTTCCAATGTACTGTCTTGTCCCCAGTTTTACATTCAACCACGTAGGATCCTGGACTCCCCATTGGCAAATGAAACCCTCCCAGCCTTGGTTCCGCCCCGTTCCCCCGCTGGCACCCTGCGCCTTGCACTGGCTGCGGGTGGCAGCCTGGGCGGGCAGGGCTCCTCCCCACAGGGGCCGAGGCTGAGGCAATGGCGCCCCCCGGGAGCGAGGCTGGCTCCCTCTGCCCGTCACCGCCGCTGACTTCACACCCGGCGTCACCCGCTCCCGCCGAGCTCACCGCTCACAGAATCCGAACAGCACGTGGCGCTGGGCCTCGGGAGCCTGGAACCGGCAGAGGCCAGGAAAATGTCCAAAGATAGCAGAAATATGTGTTGGTTCTAAACTTTTGTTTTGAAGATACTTGTTGCTACAGAGGAGATGGAAACCAGGTGTAGCTGTAAAATTTATCGCTGCCCCGAAGCCAAGATAAATTGGAAGCTGCCCGCATCCTGACATCACCGCCTGGAAGAGTCTCGCCCGGTGGTGTGGGGTGGGGCCGGCAGGAGACCGGTGTCCGGCACAGCCCTGGCGGCGCCCCCCGCCCAGCACGGTGACGGCCATGCTTAGCAGCCGTGTCCGCCGTTGGTACAGTTAGAAACAGAATCATTTCCCTGGCCGTGTGGCTCAGTGGATAGAGTAGGGGTGTCGAACTCAATCAGAGAAGGGGCCAAAATCTAAAATCCAGCCTAAATCGTGGGCCGAATGGTTTACTGAACAGTCATAAACTGTCATTGTGATGGAAACCCAGCGGAGTGCAGTGATGACAGCGCGGGGCGGGCCACATTGCAAGGCCTGGCGGGACGGATTTGGCCCGCGGGCCTTGTGTTTGACACGTGGGATAGAGCATCAGCTGCGGACTGAAGGTCCCAGTTTCACTTCCGGTCAAGAGCACAGGCCCGAGTTGCCGGCTGGAGCCTGACGGGGGCATGGGCAGGAGGCAGCCCGTCAGTGATTCATCATTGCTGTTTCTCTGCCTCCCTCTCCCTCCCTCTCTGAAATCAATAAAAATATATTAAAAACAAACAAAAAACCAGACTATCCAAGTCTCCTCCTTAAAAAAAGGAAGGACCGCAGATGACTAACACGGATGGAATACGCTGTCTGACCTTTCCCCGCCGGTGAGACTGGTCTGAGGACCGCGCTGTGTGTTGCTTTTGCGTTGGGGGCAGGGTGGGTGGCCACAGCCCCGGCGGCCGGCTGCTGGGAGCCCAGGGCCCTGCCCTCCTCCATCCTGCCCCCCCGGCCACGTTCGTTGTGCTGCTGTGACCCCCCTTTTGGCAGGTGATCTTGCTCCCCTCCGTGAACTGCAGTCCTCACCTCACCACCGTTTGGCAAAGAGCCGCCACCTCTTTAGGGGCTGGACTTCCCCAGGCATCTCTGGCAGGCGGCGGGAGGACAGGCGGGGACCGGGCCTGTGACGTTAGCTCTGTGTGACCCGGGGGTAGAGGGGGCACGGGGTCATCGCCCATAAGACAGGCATCTTTCTCTGATTTCCTTCCCTCCCCCGCTGCCCGCACGTCCGCTCGCCCCTGAGCCCTGCCCTGGCTCTGCCCGGGCCGTGGGAGCCTGCCCAGCCAGGCTGGATCTGGACAAGGCCCTCCTCTTCCTCACCGCAGCCGTGCCGTGAGGCGGTCCCGGCCTGTCGGAGCCCAGGGCCGGTGAGGGGGCTGCTGGCCCAGGACCAGGGCAGCAGGTGGAGGCACTGCCCTCGTTTGCTTTCCAATTTCCGGGCAATAAGGCTAATTAGCAGTCAGTCTGTGAAGACTGTTGTTAGTATTTTCTTTCTGTTTGTTCATTTTATAAACGTTTGTCTTCCTCAGTGAACGGCTCAGTGCCACTTAACCGCGGCTCCCCCACCCACCCCCGGCCCTGTGCCTCTCGCTCTCCGGCTGCACGCCTGCTGCTGGCCTGGGGGGGCGTGGTTGGCTAGCTGCCTCCGCCAGACCCGACTGCACGATGGCTATTAAGCGCCCCCCACCCCCCACAGACACACACCGCAATTCAAGGGGGCAGCGTGACCGAGCCCCTGCTTGCTCTCTGAGGGGCGGGCTGCAGGGCTGGGGTTCAGGAGCAGTGGCGGGGGGGGGTGATCACGGTCGCCCAGGGCTGCGGAGAGGGAACCATTCCCGGGGAGGGACGGACTCAAGGCAGCCTGACCGTGAGGCCCCGTGTTCTCTGTCTTGGCCCCAGGATGGGGAGCCTGTTCCCACAGCACAGGCAGTTTGTGGAGGTGCTTCCTCCAAACTCTTCCTCCAGCAGGCACCGCGGGGAAGCCGGCACCTTCTGCCGCTGTGCTCGGAGCAGGCTGGGGTCACGGTCAGCACTCTCATCAGACCCGCTGGGTAGACTGGCAGCCAAGAGTCTCCTCCGCCTGCCCTGTGGGTCCCTGGGCTGCCCCCCTACTTCCCCGGGCACTGAAGGCGGCTCCCCCCCTGGCTCCCCTTCCCACAGCCCGTCCTCTCGTCCAGCTGGTGGAGGGCCTTTGTCCTCTGGGAGCCCAGGAAGGGGGGGGCCAGGAGACGGTCAGCAGCGGGCCCCACGGTTCTGGTGCAGAGCTCCAGCAAACAGCCATTTCCTGAGATGCGAAGCTTGTCCCGGTCAGGGCGCCCCGGGGCCTGACAGCAATGGCCGCCATCTGCTCCGGCAGGGGGGCCCGGAGCTGGCGGAGAGAGTGGGGCGCTCACGCCCTGGCCCCGCCACGCCTCCGCCCTGCTGCCTCGCTGCATGGGTGCTGCGCGGCTCCCGCTCCGATGGGCCTCCGGGCTCAGCAGCCGCGCAGCCTGCAGCTCCAGCCAGGATGCCAGCAGCTGCCACTGGAGCCGTCGCCAGCACAGGGCGGGAGGGAGACGGGCTCAGTGACCTCAACCCCCTCCATCCACAGAGGAAGCGAGTGCCAGGCGAGCGAAGGCCATGGGGCTGGGCTCCTGCCTGGTTCGAGGGGAGGAGCCGTGTCAGGGGGAGACCTGGGAAGGCTGAGGTTGGGGCCCTGCCCAGCGGCCAGGCCAGCGCCGTCAGACAGACTAACGTGGGCACCATGCCAGCCACAGCTGCCGTCTCAAACTTCCCAAACATGGAAAAGTGATGCAGGTGAAATCAGTTTTTAAAAGGACATTTCAGAGGTGGGGAGGACCTTGTGTGCACATATGGATGCCCCATGGGCACAGACGGTGGGGGGTGAGGGCCGGGGTGGGAGTGGGGGTGGGGTGGAGGGAGGGGAGGGCTGGAGGGGGTAAATGGGGGGGGGAAAGGGGACATATGTAATATTTTCAACAATAAAGATTTATTAAATAATACTTTTCATGTAACGCTCTATCCAGAACATGTTTTTGATATAAACATGCATTTGATATAAAACCCTGAGGTGTTTCGCATCCTCTTCACAGGAAGTCTGGAATCCGAGTGAAGCTACGGCCAGCGCCCTCCCGCGCACGGTGGCTTTCATGTGCCCAGGGGCCGGGCTCATGGCTGCTGCTGTGCCCCTCACTGTTTAACCCGTTTCTCTCTCTGTCCCTGGGGCCGGCCGCCTGAGCAGGAGCCTCCCTCGGAGGGCAGGGCGCTCAGACCCGCGGCGCCTGCCGGTGGCTGCGGTGGGCCTGTCGGGAGCTGGGCTCGGTCTGCTGGGGCATCAGTCCGGCCAGGCACCCAGCTCGTCTCCCCCTGCCCCCCCGCCACCCCCTCCCCCTCCCCCCGTGAAGCCTCAGCCCCGGTCTGGGTCCCTGACGTGCGAGGCCGGGGCACTGACACCCAGGAGGTTCTGCAGACGGGAGGCCAAGACCCATGTTCCCATCTCAGCCTGTCTGCCTGTCTGCCTCCCCTCCCGCCTCCACAGCCTCCCCCTGCCCAGCTCAGAGGGCCTCCCCTGGCCGCTCCCACTCGTGGGGCTGGAGCGGGGACACCATCCCCCCCGCCGGCCCTCACCTCAGTGACCACCGCCTCGGAGGGAGGGGCCGGCGCCCTGGGAAGGGGAGGGAGGCGGACAGGGGGCTGACGGCCTCCCCCGTCTGGCTCTCCCGCCGGGCGCCGCCTAATCTCACAGATAAGGACGTGTGCTGACTGGTGTGGGACGAGGCTGTGGTTAGGCTGCGCCTGGGCCCTGCAATCATGCAGTGCAAGCACAGGGCCCTCCCTGGGGGCGGGCTGCTAGTGGTGTAAGGAAATTGTCACCCAGGAACAGGGTGGGGGTGCCTTCCCCCCCAAATGGAACTCGGACACCACTCCCTTCCCTGCTGCTCCTGTGCTGTGCAGACCCTGCTGTCCCCGCCTCTGCCCGCCCCTGCCACTCAGCCCCCCCCCAGGGCGGGTGACTCCGTCCCCTGGGGCCCCTGCAGTGCCAGGCCTCGGCCCGTCTCTCCAGTCCGCTGGGACCTGCTCTCTTCTCTGAGTTCCCTGCCCCCCGAGGCCCACCCGGCCGTCCCAGCGCCAAGCCAGGGTGACTGCCCTCGACCCCTCCTTCCACCAAAACGGTGGCAGGGCGCCTGGAGCTGGGCCAGGGCATGAGTGCCTGCAAACCGGCCACTCCCTTCGTCACCGCAGAAGGCAGCTCCCGGCTGCCCTCCTGGCACTCAGCGGGGGAAGCCCATAAGCCGGCCGTCGGCCACCCCATCCGACCCCAAAGCCGCCAGGGCAGCTCCCGGGGGCGGGGGGAGCAGCAGGAAGACCGGGTGCAGTGGGTTCTGGGGGCTCCAGCAGCCCCTGGGCTGACTCGGGGTCCTCGGGGGAGGCCCCAGGAGAGTCCTTGTCCCCTGGAGCTGGTCTGAGTCTCTGAGGGTCCCGGTCAAGCATGGCCTCCTGCCCCAGATCATGGACAGCCGGGGGGCGGGACTGCTGGGCGGTGCCCGCTTAGGGGTCCCTGTGCCCCTGCTCCCCATCGTGTCCGAGAGACCACAGAGCGAGCCCGGGCTGGGCGATGGCTGTGCCGCCCGGAGGTGTTCATGTGCCCGAGGCCGCTCTGAGGCCCTGTCTGCCCATGCAGACGTCTGTCCGTCTGTCTGTCCGGAGTCCTGCCGTCCTGCGCCAGCTGTTTCCCCGCTGGGCGTGACTGCCGGCCTCGGGCTGTGGGTGTGACACCTTCTCGGCAGCTGGGCAGGCCCGGCCCCGCCTCTGCTCTGCCCTTTCCTCCCAAACTGGTTGTGCAGGAGCAGGAGCGGGTGAGTGTGGGCGCGGAGGGTGCGTGCGCAGAGAGGGCCTCCCTCCCCAGCCTCCCAGAAACTGCTGTCCTCCTGCCGCAGAGCCGCCAGCCGCTGCCACCGCCGCCCGCCGCCCGCCCAGCCGGCACTGCGCCACCATGTTCAAGGGGCTGAGCAAAGGCGCCCAGGGGAAGGGGTCCCCCAAGGGGTCCCCCAAGGGCTCCCCGGCCAAGGGCTCCCCCACCAAGCACAGCCGGTGAGTGAGGGGGCCGCGCCTGGAGCTGCAGCCGGAGCCGGGGCCAGCCGGGGCGGGCACTGCGTGTCCACGGCCAAGGGCCCGGGAGGACTCCCTTCCACCCGGGGCTGAGCTCCAGCCCCAGCGAGAGGCTAGTGAGGGCCTGGGCTCCCGCATTCTCGGGGGCGGGGGAGGGGGGAGGAGGGCCTGGGGGCCAGGAGTCGAGGCTGCTCAGCTATGCGGGGCCGGAGCAGCTGCCTTCCCTGCTGGGAGGCTGGGAGGCTGGGAGGCTGGAGGCTGGAGGCTGGAGGCTGGGAAGTTGAAGGCTGGAGGCTGGAGGCTGGGAGGCTGGAGGCTGGGAGATTGGAGGCTGGAGGCTGGGAGGCTAGAGGTGGAGGCTGGAGGCTGGGAGGCTGGAGGTGGAGGTGGAGGCTGGAGGCTGGGAAATTGGAGGCTGGGAGGCTGGGAGGCTGGAGACTGGGAGGCTGGGAGGCTGGGAGACTCTGGAGGCTGGAGGCTGGGAGGTGAAGGCTGGGAGGCTGGAGGCTGGAGGCTGGGAGGCTGGAGGCTGGGAGGTGGAGGCTGGGGAGTTGGAGGCTGGAGGCTGGAGGCTGGGAGGCTGGAGGATGGAGGATGGGAGGCTGGAGGCTGGAGGCTGGGAGGTGGAGGCTGGGAGGCTGGAGGCTGGGAGGCTGGAGGCTGGGAGATTGGAGGCTGGAGGCTGGGAGGCTGGAGGTGGAGGTGGAGGCTGGAGGCTGGAGGTGGGAGACTGGGAAAAGGGAGGTGGGAGGAGTGAGTGCCCAGCTCCAGTTCATGGCTCTGCCCTCAAGGCTCTGCTTGGGCCGGGATGACCCTTGGGACCTGGCACAGGGTGGGCAGAGGCCTGAGGCCAGAGAAGCCGGGAGCTGGGGGAGGGGTGCAGCGTTGCCCATGAGGCTCTCCTTCGGGTGATTCCTTACGGCGTGTGGAGGGGGTGCTGTGGGGAAGGGGAAGGGCCCGAGGCCCCAGTCCTCCTCAGAGCCCGCCGGCGCCTCCCGCTCTGCAGGGCCAGCGGGCTCCGGGGCCGTGGTGCTGGGTGCTGCCTGCTCTGCCTCAGCCCCTGGGGGCGGGGCGGGGAGCCTGGGTCCGGGGCTTGCGAAGAGGATGGAGACAGAAAAGCTATCATCCCGATAGAGATCAGGGCCACGGGCAGCACGGAGCCTGGCTTCTGGGCGGACGGGAAAGACGGCACCGAAGCCTCTCATTGGGGTGACCTGTCCCCCCGGGGGCTCTGAGCCCTGCCCAGGGCGGGGGCCTCCTGGCCGGGGAGGCCGGGCTGAGGACGGGGTGCCCAGGCAGCCTCCGGGCAGTGCTTCCTGGCCTCGCCTCTGCCCCCGCCGGTCCTCTGCCCGCAGCCCCTCAGCCCGCCGTGCAGGCCGTGCACCCGCCGTAGCCGAGCCTGTTCTGGGGGACAGCCCGCCACATGGCAGCCCCAGCCCCCGGGCTGCCGGCTGCGCAGGCGCTGTGCTGGGCACTCCGCACGGCCCTCCCTTAACATAACGGCCGGGCAGACCCTGTGGGCGGCCTCAGGCACAGAGGTTAGTAACTTGCCCAAGGCCTCAAGGCCTCAGCAGAGGGATGCGAAGGATCAAACACCGTCTGGCCAGAGTCCTTTCAGACTGGTCTCTGCGGCACCCTCTGCCCGGGGCTTGTCCTTTGAGCTCTGGCCAAAGCCCAGCTGTGGCCTTCCAGGGTCCCGGCTCCTGAGCGTGGGCCACTCCTCCTTTTATTAGTTCTGCTTGACCCCTCAGCCCCAGAGAGTGAGCTCAGGCATACCGCAGGTGCTCCACAGAGGCTGGAGGATGAGTGTATGCAGGTGGCGCCCACAGAGGCTGGAGGATGAGTGCACAAAGGTGGCGCCCGCAGAGGCTGGAGGATGAGTGTATGCAGGTGGCGCCCGCAGAGGCTGGAGGATGCATGCATGGAAAAGACTGGAGAACTGGGTTCAAGCTCATAGTCTGTGTGACCAGGAACTAGCCAGGTCCCAATTTGGGCTCTGAACCCCCAATCTTGAAAATGTTGGGGCACCCAGTGCTGTGTGGAGGGAGCCTGGGGCTCGGGGAGACAGGGCTGGTGGGAGGAAGTTGGGGTGAGGACACCCCAGGGCCCAGCCGGCCTGTCCCAGGCCTTGGCCTGAGCTGGTGATTCACTCCCCGGCCACCGCCCGCCGGGCAGGGAGCTGGGCGGGCGGACTCACTGCTGGGAGGGCGACGCCAGGGGCTCCCCCTGCCACACCCCCAGACCCGCACCTTCTGACCCCTAACGGGGCTCTCCCACCCGATGTCCCTCAGCCCTCACGGCAGCCCCAGAGCGCGGGTCCGGCTCCTCCCTCCGGCTGCCGGTTCCTCCCGGCTGCAGGGCGGGTCAGGGAGACGGGACCCCGCCCGGGGGGTACTCTGCCCTCGGGGCCTGGACCGTCTCCACCTGCTGCTCTGCCCCCCCAGGGCCACGCAGGAGCTGGCCGTGCTCATCTCCCGCATGCAGGCCAACGCCGACCAGGTGGAGCGGGACATCCTGGAGACGCAGAAGCTGCTGCAGCAGGTGGGCCCGGGGCAGGGGCGGGGCGGGGCGGGGAGGGCCGGGTCCCGGAGAAGATGAGACTGGCAGCCCCGGGCGGGCGCGCGGGAGAGGGCTCACACCCTCGGTGGGGGCGGGGCTGGGGGCGGGCGCCCGCCTCCGCTGTGTCCTCAGCGCCCCCACGGTGCCCGCCTCCCTCTGCCCGGGGGCTCCGGCCGGCCCTGCAGCAGGGCTCCTGGGGGGCTCAGGGGCAGGCCGGCAGGAGGATGCCATCCCGCCCCGCTCCGTGCCCCCGCCCGCAGGACCGGCTGCACAGCGAGCAGAGCCAGGCGCTGCAGCACCGGCAGGAGGCGGGCCGCAGCCTGAAGGAGGCCGAGGTGCTGCTGAAGGACCTCTTCCTCGACGTGGACAAGGCGCGGCGGCTGAAGCACCCGCAGGCCGAGGAGATCGAGAACGAGTGCGCGGCCGGGCGGGGGCGGGGGCGGGGGCGGGGGAGGGGGTGCCCGGCGCCCCCGGCCGGCCTGACCCGCGTCTCCACCGCAGCATCAAGCAGCTGCACGAGCGGGTGACGCAGGAGTGCGCCGAGTACCGCGCGCTGTACGAGAAGATGGTGCTGCCGCCCGGCGTGGGGCCCCGGGTGGACTGGGCGCGGGTGCTGGAGCAGAAGCAGGTAGGGGGCACCCCGGTGCTGGGAGGCTCGCCCAGCGGTGATCAGAGGGTCGCCAGGGGCCCCACCGTGTGCTCGGACCGGAGGCCGTGAGGGGTCTGGGGAGGGAGAGAGCAAGGAGACGGTGCAATCAGGGCAGACTTCCTGCAAGAGGAGGCGCAGAGGCCTCAGGGAGGTGGACAGGCGTGGCTGGGCGGGGGGGGGGGGGGGGGGGGGGGGGGGGGGGGGGGGGGGGGGGGGGTGTGTGAGGAGAGGACCCTGGGCGTGTGAGGAAGTGGGGTTTCCCAAGCAGGCAGGCAGGGCCAGGTCACGGGCACCCTCCACCCTCACCCTGAGAGAGGAGCTGTGCTCTGGTGCCACCACAGAAGGGGTGCCGTGACGACAGTGAGGGACAGTGGGGGGCCCTGGGCACAGCGGGAGGTGTGCAGGCTGGAGGCGCTGAGCCAGGCCGCCCCTGGGAAGAGGCAGGGCAGAGCCGGGACTTCTCAGAGGCTGAGCCTAAACCCTGGGGCCAGTGGGATTCGGGGGCCACAGTCATGGGGATGCCAAGGCCTCAGCTTGGGCCGCTGGAGAAAGGCACGTCCCCCAGGGCGAGCCGCCGGCTGTGCACCCAGAACAGTTTCCTGACTCGCCCGCCGCCTGCGGCGCCACCTGCTGGCGGGGCGCGGGAGTGCAGGCGGCGGAGCTGAGCGGCCGGTTCCTCCGCAGAAGCAGGTGCGCGAGGGGCCGTACGGGCCGGGCATGACGGAGCTGGAGCAGCAGGTCGCCGAGCACAACATCCTGCAGAAGGAGATCGACGCCTACGGGCAGCAGCTGCGGAGCCTCGTGGGGCCGGTGCGGGAGCCCCGGGTGCGGGAAGGAGAGGGGGCTCCCCCACGGTGGGCCCGGGCAGGGGTGTGACCCCCTCCACCCCTCTCACCGCCCGCGTTTCCCCCTCGGCTGAGGCAGGACGCGAACTCCATCCGGAGCCAGTACCGGGACCTCCTGGTGAGCACAGGGAGGGCGGGCGGGCGGGCGGGCTGGGGTGGGCGCCCGGCTGCCTGGATGGGCCCTGTGTGGGGGTGCGGCCTGATGGTACCCCGCCCCCTCCTGCACCCTCGGCGGGCCCCCGGGTGTATGTACAGCCTGACGGTGCCCGCCCTCTCCTGCACCCTGGATGGGCCCCTGGGTGTGTGTTCGGGCTGACGGTGCCCGCCCCCTCCTGCACCCTAGATGGGCCCCTGGGTGTGTGTACGGGCTGACGGTGCCCGCCCTCTCCTGCACGCTGGATGGGCCCCTGGGTGTGTGTACGGCCTGACGGTGCCCGCCCCCTCCTGCACCCTGGATGGGCCCCTGGGTGTGTGTACAGCCTGACGGTGCCCGCCCCCTCCTGCACCCTGGATGGGCCCCTGGGTGTGTGTACAGCCTGACGGTGCCCGCCCTCCCCTGCACCCTCGGCGGGCCCCGGGTGTGTGTACGGACTGACGGTGCCCGCCCTCTCCTGCACCCTCGGCGGGCCCCTGGGTGTGTGTACGGGCTGACGGTGCCCGCCCCCTCCTGCACCCTGGATGGGCCCCGGGTGTGTGTACGGGCTGACGGTGCCCGCCCTCTCCTGCACCCTCGGTGGCCCCTGGGTGTGTGTACGGCCTGACGGTGCCCGCCCTCCCCTGCACCCTCGATGGGCCCCTGGTGTGTGGTACAGCCTGACGGTGCCCGCCCCCTCCTGCACCCTGGATGGCCCCTGGGTGTGTGTACACCGACGGTGCCCGCCCTCCCCTGCACCCTCGGCGGGCCCCGGTGTGGTGTACGGACTGACGGTCCCGCCCTCTCCTGCACCCTCGGCGGGCCCCTGGGTGGTGTACGGGCTGACGTGCCCGCCCCCGCCTGCAACCCTAGGATGGGCCCTGGGTGGTGTGTACTGGCTGACGGTGCCCGCCCTCTCCTGCACCTCGATGGCCCATGGGTGTGTGTACGGCCTGACGGTGCCCGCCCCCTCCTGCACCCTGGATGGGCCCCTGGGTGTGTGTACAGCCTGACGGTGCCCGCCCTCCCCCGCACCCTCGGCGGGCCCGGGTGTGTGTACTGACTGACGGTTGCCCGCCCTCTCCTGCACCCTCGGCGGGCCCTGGGTGTGTGTACGGGCTGACGGTGCCCGCCCCCTCCTGCACCCTGGATGGGCCCCGGGTGTGTGTACGGGCTGACGGTGCCCGCCCTCTCCTGCACCCTCGGTGGCCCCTGGGTGTGTGTACGGACTGACGGTGCCCGCCCCCTCCTGCACCCTCGGCGGGCCCCTGGGTGTGTGTACGGGCTGACAGTGCCCGCCCTCTCTGAGCACAGAAGGTGGCGGCATGGCGAGGGCAGAGCCTGGGCAGCCTGTACACGCACCTGCAGGGCTGCACGCGCCAGCTGAGCGCCCTGGCCCAGCAGCAGCAGCGCATCCTGCAGCAGGACTGGAGCGACCTCATGGCCGACCCCGCGGGCGTGCGGCGGGAGTACGAGGTCAGCGGGGGGAGGGGCAGGGAGGGCAGCGGGGGGAGGGGCAGGGAGGTCAGCGGGGGGAGGGGCAGGGAGGGCAGCGGGGGGAGGGGCAGGGAGGGCAGCGGGGGGAGGGGCAGGGAGGGCAGCGGGGGGAGAGGGGCAGGGAGGGCAGCGGGGGGAGGGGCAGGGAGGGCAGCGGGGGGAGGGGCAGGGAGGGCAGCGGGGGGAGAGGGCAGGGAGGGCAGCGGGGGGAGGGGCAGGGAGGGCAGTGGGGGGAGAGGGGCAGGGAGGGCAGCAGGGGGAGGGGCAGGGAGGGCGGCGGGGGGGAGGGGCAGGGAGGGCAGCGGGGGGAGGGGCAGGGAGGGCAGCGGGGAGAGGGGCAGGGAGGGCAGCAGGGGGAGGGGCAGGGAGGGCGGCGGGGGGGAGGGGCAGGGAGGGCAGCGGGGGGAGGGGCAGGGAGGGCAGCGGGGGGAGGGGCAGGGAGGGCAGCGGGGGGATGGGCAGGGAGGGCAGTGGGGGGAGGGGCAGGGAGGGCAGCGGGGGGAGAGGGCAGGGAGGGCAGCGGGGGGAGAGGGCAGGGAGGGCAGCGGGGAGAGGGGCAGGGAGGGCAGCGGGGGGAGAGGGCAGGGAGGGCAGCGGGGGGAGGGGCAGGGAGAGCAGGGGGGAGAGGGCAGGGAGGGCAGCGGGGGGAGGGGCAGGGAGGGCGGCGGGGGGGAGGGCAGGGAGGGCAGCGGGGGAGGGGCAGGGAGGGCGGCGGGGGGAGGGGCAGGGAGGGCAGCGGGGGGAGGGGCAGGGAGGGCAGCGGGGGGAGGGCAGGGAGGGCGGCGGGGGGGAGGGCAGGGCAGGGGGGCGGACAAGGGCGTCCTCAGGCTCCCCGCCCCTCCCCGCCCCAGCACTTCAAGCAGCAGGAGCTGCTGAGCCAGGAGCAGAGCGTGAACCAGCTGGAGGACGACGGGGAGCGCATGGTGGAGCTCGGGCACCCGGCCGTGGGGCCCATCCAGGTGCCAGGCCCGGAGCCCTGCGCCCAGGCCCCGGGGAAGCTGGGGGGGCGGGGGCGGAGGCACGGCCAGCGGCGGGGGCGGCGGGCGGCGGAGCGACCAGGGTGCGAGGGCTCGGTGGTGCTGTGCCAGGTCCACCAGGAGGCGCTGAAGATGGAGTGGCAGAACTTCCTGAACCTGTGCATCTGCCAGGAGAGCCAGCTGCAGCACGTGGAGGACTACCGCTGGGTGAGGGGGCGGGCGGCCGGGCGGCGGGCGGGAGCCTGGATGCGGCCACAGGGCCCGGCTGGGGCACCATGGTGCCTGGGGGAGACGGGACCCTGGCATGGTGGGGGGCAAGGCAGCTCAGGACAGGGGCAGCTGGTCGATGTTTCTCTCTCATCGATGTTTCTAGCTCTCTGTCCCCCTCCCTTCCTCTCTGTAAAAAAAAAAATCAATAAAATATATTTTTTTAAAAATGAAGCAGATCCCCAGGCCCTGGCCGGGCAGCTCAGCTGGTGAGAGCTTCGTCCCGACACTCCGAGACTGTGGGCTGGGTCCCCGGTCAGGCACACGCAAGAGTCCGCCCAAGGCCATATCCACAGGTGGAACACAAACCCATGTTTCTCTCAAGCCAATTAAAAAAAACAGGCACCAGCTGAACCGGTTTGGCTCAGTGGCTAGTGTCAGCCTGCGGACTGAAAGGTCCCGGGTTCGATTCCGGGTTCGTGTCTGGGTTTCGGGCACATCCCAGTAGGGAGTGTGCAGGAGGCAGCTGATCGATGTTTCTAACTCTATCCCTCTCCCTTCCTCTCTAAAAAATCATTAAAATATATATATATTTTAAAAGCACCAAAAAAAGTCATCAAAGCACGTCCCCAGCTTCTCCATCCTGAGCACACCCCCCCCCCCCCCCCGGGTCCCAGCCCAGGCGGCAGCCTGCACCGCGGCTGGAGGAGGCGGGGATTCCGGCAAAGCCGGGCCCAGGGAGGAGATGGGCTCAGGGGCCGCGGGCTGTGGGCAGAGCCTGTTTTGAGGCCCCGCGGCCGGGACAGGGGCCGGCGGGGAGGGAGGCGGCTGGGCGGGGGGAAGAGCCGGGCGGCATCTGGCCGTTTGGGGGGCTGGTGAGGTTGCGGGCAGCGGGCAGCGGGTGCCCTGGGCTCTGCTTCACACCCACCGACCTCAGTTCCAGGAAGAGGCCGACTCGGTCAGCCAGACCCTGGCGAAGCTCAGCTCCAGCCTGGACACCCAGGACGGCCCTGCCCCTGGGGGGGCCCCCGGCGCCCCCTCAGAGCTGCTGCGCCAGCTGGAGGTGAGACAGGCCCCAGCCCGGCAGCCCCTCCAGGGAGCACGGCCTCCCCCCTCCCGGCCGCCCCTGCCGGAGCCCCCTCTGGGGGCAGGAGGGGGCGCTCTGTCACCAGCAACTCCTCCCGTCCCCTCCCCGGGCCCAGCTTCCTCCCTGTAACCGACAGGCCCCCAGGACTGCTGAGCCCCCCCCTGCCCCCCCCCCGCCCAGCGACCCCAGGGCAGGGCCCCCCCCCCCGCCCAGCGACCCCAGGGCAGGCCCAGGGCGGCTCCTTCTCTTCATTTGCTGCCTGGAGACCCTCTCCATGAGGCCAGGTGCTGGCTCTCGGGGGCGGGCTCGGGGCCTGGCCTGACCGCCTGCTTGGGCCCAGGCGGAGGAGAAGCAGCTGGCCGCGGCCGAGAAGGCCGTCCAGGACCTGCAGCGGCGGAGCCGGGAGGTGGCCCCCCTGCCCCAGCGCCGGGCCCCGCCCCCGCGGCCTGTGCCCGTGGACAGCATCTGCGACTGGGACTCCGGGGAGGTACAGCCGGCCCGCCCGCCCCTGCCCGTCCCCACCGCCACCCCTGCCAGGCCCCACCACTGCCCGCCCTCACCCGCCCCCGCCCGTCCCCACCACTGCCCCTGCCAGGCCCCACCACTGCCCGCTCTGACCCCCGACCCCGCCCGACCCCACCACCCTCACCCGTCCCCACCGCCACCCCTGCCAGGCCCCACCGCCACCCCTGCCAGGCCCCACCACTGCCCGCTCTCACCCCCGACCGCGCCCGTCCCCACCCCCCTCCCGTCCCCACCACCCCTCCCGTTCCCACCATCACCCCCGCCCGTTCCCACCCCCACCCCGCCCCCCCTACCCATTCCCATTCCCACCCTCCCCCCTCCCGTCCCCACCCCCCTCCCGTCCCCACCACCACCCCTCCCGTCCCCACCCCCCTCCCGTTCCCACCACCACCCCTCCCGTCCCCACCATCACCCCGGCCCGTTCCCACCCCCATCCCGCCCGTCCCCACCATCACCCCTGCCCCGCCCCCCTTACCCATCCCCATTCCCACCACCACCTCTGCCCTGCCCTGCCCCTGCCCTGGCCCCGCACCTGCCCCGTGTTGGCCTTGATCCCCCCTCGGCCCGCCCGAGCCTAGTGGAGCCCCTCCCCCTGCTCCAGGCGCAGCTGCTGCGGGGTGAGCGGTACTCGCTGCTGGACAACTCGGACCCGCACACCTGGCTGGTGCAGGGCGCGGGCGGGGAGACCCAGCGCGCCCCCGCCGCCTGCTTCTGCATCCCCGCTCCGGACCCTGCAGCCGTGGCCAGGGCCTCCAAGTGGGTCTGCCCGGGAGACGCAGGGGCAGGGCAGGGGCAGGGGCAGGGCGGGGGCAGGGGCAGGGCAGGGGCAGGGGCAGGGTAGGGGTAGGGGTAGGGGCAGGGTAAGGGCAGGGCAGGGGCAGGGGTAGGGTAGGGGCAGGGGCAGGGGCAGGGTAGGGGTAGGGGCAGGGGCAGGGGCAGGGTAGGGGTAGGGGTAGGGGCAGGGCGGGGGCAGGGGCAGGGGCAGGGGCAGGGCGGGGGCAGGGGGGGGCAGGGGCAGGGGCAGGGCAGGGGCAGGGCAGGGGCAGGGGCAGGGGCAGGGGCAGAGCGGGGGCAGGGGCAGGCTGCTGTGGGGTTTGAGGCCTTCGCCTGGCGTCTGGGTGGGGTTGGGGCATCCAAGGAGGAGGCACCTCTGATGCCCTCCTCCCTCCAGGCTGGCGGAGGAGCTGCAGGCCCTGAAGCAGAAGCTGGCCACGGCCCAGAGCCGCCTGAGGGCCAGCGCCACAGAGCCCTCCCGGGCCGGCCCGCAGGGTACTGGGGCGGGCGGGGCAGGGGGCGGGGTGCGGGGCGGGGTGCAGGGTGCGGGGCGGGGGCAGGGTGCCGTGCGGCCCTGGGTTAGGGAGGTCTGCTCTGGGAGCCCACCTCCTGGTTGGCAAGTCCCTGGGGCGATCCCTCCCTCAGGGAGGCCCTGCCACCCCCTTCCCGCCCGCCCTCCCTGCACAGCCCCCTCGGGCACCCGGGGGAACCCCCTCGGGCAGACGGGCAGCGGCCAGGCGGCCCCGGACCCTCACAGCCCCCGTGCCCCCAGCTCCGCCCGGCCCGGCCGCGGCCGACCCGCAGGCCCAGAAGCTGCTGACGCAGATGACCTGGCTGGACGGGGAGCTGAGGCGGATGGAGCAGCAGGTGCTGGCCCGGGCCCGGGCCCCGCTGAGCCCCAAGGGCCCCCTGGACGACCTGGAGGGCCGCCTGCGGAGCCAGCAGGTGGGTGAGGCGGGCGGGGGCTGGGAGTGCCCTGCCCGGGGCTGCACAGACTCCGGCAGACGAGTGCGGGGCGGCCAGGGACGGAGGGTGAGGAAGGACCGAGGCTGAGGAAGGGACCGCCCAGCCCAGGATCACAGACTGCTGCCCACAGCTCCTCACTGACCCACTCTGTGACCAGCAATTCCCTCACCCTCCGGGCGTGGCCCCCTCAGCCCTGAAGGCACAGTAACCGGCAGCTCGTCTGGCTGTTGGGAGGATGAGGTGTAGGAAGGCCCGGGGAAGGTTCTAGAGGGCAGGGCCCGGAGGAAAGGCCTTGGGGGGGGCAGTGAGAAAGCCTGGAGCATCCCGGGTGCTGTCTCCCGGGAGGCGGGGATGGGAGGTGGGGGGGGTGGAGGGGGCAGAGTCTGTGGACAAGAGAACTGCTCTGGCCCTCGATCGATCGTGTGGATAGAGCCTCGGCCTGGGGACTGAAGGGTCCCGGGTTCGATGCTGGTCAAAGGCACGTGCCTGAGTTGTGGGCTCCATCCCCAGTGGGGGGCGTGCAGGAGGCAGCCCATCAATGGTTCTCTCTCATCATGGATGCTTCTGTCTCTCTCGCTTCCTCTCTGCAATCAATAAAAATGTATATAAAAGTAAAAGCTGCTTGGAGGGGCTAGCAGGGAGGGTCCTGTCCTCGCACCCCGGGGTGGGGGGGCGGGGGCGGGTTGGAGGGGAGCAGTGGGGTTAGGCCTTTCACACACAGCGTCCGGGGGTTTGGAACCACAGGGCTGTGTGAGCGGGCACCTGGCTGCACGGTGAACAGCGAGGGGGGAGGCGGGAGGCGGGAGGCGGGGGGAGTGGGACCCCTCGGCTGCTCGGCCTGCCAGGAGGGTGGAAGCCCTGGGCCCGAGCACAGACCCGCCCCGCCCCGCCCCCAGGGCACAGCCCAGCAGCTGCAGAGCCTGGGAGCCCAGAAGGCGGCGGCGCAGCGGGAGTGTGAGGCCTTCCTGTCGGCGCGGCCCCTGGGCCCCGCCGCCCTGCACCTGCCCGTGGCCCTCAACAACCTCAAGAACAAGTTCAGCGACGTGCAGGCGCTCTGCAGCCTCTACGGCGAGAAGTGCGTGCTCCGGGGGGGCGGGGGGGGTGGGGGGGGACCCCGCGGCCGGGCTGGGGGGGCCGGGGGAGCCTGACCCCGCCTCCCCCGCAGAGCCAGGGCGGCCCTGGACCTGGAGCGGCAGATCCGGGAGGCGGACGGGGTCATCCGGGGCTTCGAGGCGGCGCTGGCACAGGAGGCGCCCCTGCCCGCGGGCCCTGGCGCCCTGCAGGAGCGGGCCGGCGAGCTGCAGGTGAGGGGCGGCCTGCGTGCACCGGGGGGTGAGGGGGGTGAGGGGCCGTCGTGACGGCCCACCGCCGTGTCCCCCCAGCGCCGGCGGAGGGAGCTGCTGGAGCAGCAGGCCTGCGTGCTGGGCCTGCACCGCGCGCTGAAGGCCGCGGAGCACGCGTGCGGGGCGCTGCAGACCACCTGCCACGAGTTCTGCCAGGACCTGCCGCGCCAGCAGCGCCAGGTGCGGGCCCTCACCGACCGCTACCACGCCGTGGGCGACCAGCTGGACCTGCGGTGAGTGGCCGGCCGCCCCCACGACGCGCAGCAGCTGCTGCCGGTCCCGGGCTGGTGACCTCACCTCTCTGAGGCTCAGTTCCTCCACCTGGAAAATGGGGTAACAGCAGCCCCTACCCCCAACCCCCGCAGGGGGTGCCTGGCTGCAGGGTCCGTCTCTGCGGGCCCAGCTCCAGCACAGGGCCAGCGCCGGGGGGTCAGCCTGGCGGTCACTCGGGCCGCCTCCTGCCCCTTCCTGTCCCCGGAGGGCGGCTCTCACCGCTCCGGCCTCTTCCTCCGCAGGGAGAAGATGCTGCAGGACGCGGGCCTCACCTACCAGCAGTTTAGAAACTGCAGGGACAACCTGAGCTCCTGGCTGGAGCACCTGCCCCCCAGCCAGGTGCGGCCCGGCGACGGGCCCAGCCAGATCGCCTACAAGCTGCAGGAGCAGAAGGTGCGGGGCTGGCTGGGGGGCCGGGGCAGGACAGACCCCTGCCCCGAGCTGGGGCCTCCAGCACCTCCACCTCCCTGGCAGCCTCTCCCACCGGAGACCTGCCTGGGGGCGGGGGCTGTGGCCCCCTGGTGGCCGGGGCCCTAAAGACCTAAAGCTCAGCCACACCCCCCAATGCTCCGCTGTGCCCCAGACACGGCCAGCCCGCCGCTGTCCGCCCAAGGTGGGCAGTGGGCTCTTTGCTCCTGGCATCACAGCTCCTACCACACCTCCTCCTCCCATTGCCCGCCCACGCACTGGCCATGCAACACCCATTTAATTACTTGAGATCTCCAGTGAGGCAAACTACCACTCGGAACCCCCCACTGGAGGGACAGCCGGGCCTGGGGGGACAGACCGGGGCTGGGGGGACAGACTGGGGCTGGAGGGACAGCCGGACCTGGGGGGAACAGACCGGGGCTGGGGGTACAGACTGGGGCTGGAGGGACAGCCGGGCCTGGGGGGGACAGACCGGGGCTGGGGGGACAGACCGGGGCTGGGGGGACAGACTGGGGCTGGGGGGACAGCCGGGCCTGGGGGGGACAGACCGGGGCTGGGGGGACAGACTGGGGCTGGGGGGACAGCCGGGCCTGGGGGGGACAGACCGGGGCTGGGGGGACAGACTGGGGCTGGGGGGACAGCAGGGCCTGGGGGGGACAGACCGGGGCTGGGGGGACAGACCGGGGCTGGGGGGACAGACCGGGGCTGGGGGGACAGACCGGGGCTGGGGGGGGACAGACCGGGGCTGGGGGGACAGACCGGGGCTGGGGGGGGACAGACCGGGGCTGGGGGGACAGCTGGGCCTGGGGGGAACAGATCGGGGCTGGGGGGACAGACCGGGGCTGGGGGGACAGACCGGGGCTGGGGGGGACAGACCGGGGCTGGGGGGACAGACCGGGGCTGGGGGGGGACAGACCGGGGCTGGAGGGACAGCTGGGCCTGGGGGGGACAGACCGGGGCTGGGGGGACAGACCGGGGCTGGGGGACAGACCGGGGCTGGAGGGACAGCCGGGCCTGGGGGGGACAGACCGGGGCTGGGGGGACAGACCGGGGCTGGGGGGACAGACCGGGGCTGGGGGGGACAGACCGGGGCTGGGGGGACAGACCGGGGCTGGGGGGACAGACCGGGGCTGGGGGGGGACAGACCGGGGCTGGGGGGACAGACCGGGGCTGGGGGGACAGACCGGGGCTGGGGGGGGACAGACCGGGGCTGGGGGGACAGACCGGGGCTGGAGGGACAGCCGGGCCTGGGGGGACTGACCGGGGCTGGGGGGACAGACCGGGGCTGGGGGGACAGACCGGGGCTGGGGGGACAGACCGGGGCTGGGGGGGGACAGCCGGGCCTGGGCAGCCAGGGCAGTGGGAGGTGTGCCACAGGCCATGGTGCTGTAGCGCTCGGTGGAGAAGCCAGTGCCCTGGAGGCCAGTGGAACAGGCAGGGGGGTTGAGATGTCCGAGCCGAGGGCACGGCGGGTCCGGGAGGGACAGGGCAGAACCCTCCTGCCCTGCCTTGGGCCTGGAGGCGCCTGGCTGAGGGGAGTCCTGTGCCCGGTGCTCTGACCCCGGACCCTCCCGTTCCGAGCAGAGGCTGCTGCGGGAGATCCGGGGCCGGGAGCCGGACAGGGCCGCAGCGTCCCGCCTCTCCCAGGACCTGCAGGAGGCGCTCCAGGTGAGCCTCCTCCCGTGGGCCCCTCGTTATCCAGCCGCCCCTCCCCTCCCCTGCCCGTCCCCGCCGGCCCACCCCGTTCCCTCACTGACCGCGGCCTGTGGCCCCGCTCTGCTCAGGACTACGCGCTGCAGGCGGACACCTACCGCTGCTCCCTGGAGCCCACCCAGGCGGGGCCGGCCCCCAAGAGGCCCCGAGTGGCGCCCCTGCAGGAGAGCGTCCAGGCCCAGGTGAGGCGGGGCCCAGGGGGACCAGCTCTGTGGCCTCGGGCGGGAGCTGACCGGCCTCTGCCCTCCCTTGGCTGCAGGAGAAGCAGCTGGCGGAGGCCTATGCCGAGGCCGTGGCCGTGCACCAGGAGCGGCTGCACCAGCTGGAGTTCGCCCGGAGGATGCTGGAGAAGGTACGGGGCCAGCGTCTTCCTCTCCCCTCGCCCGCCTCCTCAGGCTGGGGTTCCGCCTCCCCGGCCTCCCCCGGCAGCTCTAACAGGCTGGGCTCCGTCTCAGAGGAAGGTCCTGAGGCGTCACTGAGGGGCTCACAGCTCAGCCGCTGGGCAGCCCCCCGTGGGAACCGGAGAGAATGCCCCCAGTCCTCGCCCTCAGGTCCCGGTCGTGGGCAAGAGCCCCCCTAGTCTCCCCTGTCGCTCCTGGGGACTGGCCGAGGGACTCACCAGCTTTTCCTACCCAGAGGGGTAACCCAGCATCCCCCGAGAGTGTGGACCCATTTCTGGGAGCCCGGTTGGAAGGAGAATGGGGAAAGGTTGGGTGGGAACACGCTTCCGTGCAAACTTGGCCCAGACCCCACCTCGCATCCCGCCGCCTGGGCTGGACAGGTCCCCTCTATACCCAGTCTCAGCTCCGCCTCCCAGACGCGATGGGGAGGGTGTCTGAGGAAGCGGGAGGGTCTGACCCTCCACAGCGCCCCCCTCTTCCCTCCCTGCAGAAGGAGCTGAGTGAGGACATCCGGGCGGCCCACCGTGTGCGGCAGGGCTCCGAGGCCCCAGCCCAGGCGGGCCGGGAGGCAGAGGCCCTGAAGGCGCAGCTGGAGGCGGAGCGGAAGCGGGTGGCCCAGGTGCAGCGCGAGCTGCAGGGCCAGCGGGACCGGCTGCTGCAGCTGCGGACCCAGCGGCCCCTGGAGCGGCTGGAGGAGAGGGAGGTGGTGGAGGTTTACCGCGACCCCCAGCTGGAGAGTGGCCTGGCCCAGCTGAAGGCCCAGGTGGAGGACGAGGGCAGGAAGCGGGCCGGCCTGCAGGCAGACCTGGAGGTGGCGGCCCAGAGGGTCGTCCAGCTGGAGAGCCAGAGGAAGGCCGCGCAGCCTCACCTGCTGACCAAGGAGGTGACCCAGATCGAGAAGGACCCGGGCCTGGACAGCCAGGCGGCCCAGCTGAGCGGCGAGATCCAGCACCTGGCGGCCGAGAACGCCGCGGTCTCCGCGCGGCTGGACAAGCTCAAGGGCGAGCTGCTGGCCCTGGAGCAGCAGGAGGTGCCCGTGACGGAGAAGGTGGTGGTGAAGGAGGTGGTCAAGGTGGAGAAGGACCTGGAGATGGTCAAGGCGGCGCAGGCCCTGCGGCTGCAGATGGAGGAGGACGCCGCGCAGAGGAAGAGGGCGGAGCAGGCCGTGGCCGAGCTGCAGGCGCGCATCGGGGAGCTGGAGCGGGCCATCAGCAGCGTGCAGCCCAAGGTGATCGTGAAGGAGGCCAAGCGGGTGGAGCAGGACCCGGGCCTCATCAAGGAGGCGGCCAGGCTGCGGGGCCTCCTCCAGGGCGAGCGGGGCAAGAACGCGGCGCTGGCCAAGGAGCTGCAGGAGCTGCAGGGCAAGTACCGCGAGGCCGAGAGGCAGCAGCCCAAGGTGGAGCTCCAGGAGCGCGTGCGGGAGACCTTCCAGGTGGACCCGCAGACGGAGCGGGAGATCGCGCGGCTGCGGGCCGAGCTGCGGGAGACGGCGGGCCGGAGGAGCGGCGTGGAGGAGGAGGTGGAGCGGCTGCTGCCCGAGCTGGCCGTGCTGCGGGCCCAGAAGCCCCGGGTGGAGTACAAGGAGGTGACGCAGGAGGTGGTCAAGCACGAGCGCAGCCCCGAGGTGCTGCGGGAGGTGGACCGCCTGAAGGCGCAGCTCAACGAGCTGGTCAACGCCAGCGGGCGGGCCCAGGAGCAGCGCATCCGGCTGCAGGGCGAGCGCGACGAGTGGCGGCGGGAGCGGGCCAAGGTGGAGACCAAGACGGTGAGCAAGGAGGTGGTGCGGCACGAGAAGGACCCGGTGCTGGAGAAGGAGGCGGAGCGGCTGCGCCAGGAGGTGCGGGAGGCGGCGCAGAAGCGGCGGGCGGCCGAGGACCTGGTCTACGAGCTGCAGAACAAGTACCTGCTGCTGGAGAGGCGGCGGCCCGAGGAGAAGGTGGTGGTGCAGGAGGTGGTGGTCACCCAGAAGGACCCCAAGCTCCACGAGGACCACGGCCGGCTGAGCCGGAGCCTGGACGAGGAGGCGGGCCGGCGGCGGCAGCTGGAGCGGGAGGTGCAGCAGCTGCGGGCGGGCGTGGAGGAGCAGGAGGGCCTGCTCAGCTTCCAGGAGGACCGCCACAGGAAGCTGGCCGCCGAGAGCGAGCTGCGGCAGCTGAGCCTGCGCATCCAGGAGCTGGAGCGGCGGCCGCCCGCCGTGCAGGAGAAGATCATCATGGAGGAGGTGGTGCAGCTGGAGAAGGACCCGGCCCTGGAGGAGTCCGCGGGCGCCCTGCGGCAGGAGCTGGACCGGGAGAAGGCCCGCGTGGCCGAGCTGCACCGCGAGTGCAAGAACCTGCAGGTGCAGATCGACGTCCTGCAGAAGACCAAGCCGCAGGAGAAGACCGTCTACAAGGAGGTGATCCGGGTGGAGAAGGACCGGGTGCTGGAGGGCGAGCGGGCCCGCGTGTGGGAGATGCTCAGCAGGGAGCGCGCGGGCCGGAAGGGCCGGGAGGAGGCGCTGCAGCGCCTCAGGGAGCGGATGGACCGGGCGGAGGAGCTGAGCAGGACCTGGGCCCGGGAGGAGGCTGAGCTGCAGAAGGCCCGGGCCCAGGCGAGCCAGGGCTGCAGGCAGCTGCAGCAGGAGCTGCGGGAGCTGGAGCGGCAGAAGCAGCAGAAGGTGCAGCAGCTGCAGGAGGAGGCGAAGCTGCTGAGCCAGCGGTCGGAGGGCGAGCGGCAGCGGGCCGCCCAGCAGGGCCAGGAGCTCGCGCAGCTCAAGGCGGCCATCCTCCAGGAGAAGGACCAGATCTACGCGAAGGAGAGGACCCTCCGGGACCTCCACGGCAGGGTGAGCCGCGAGGAGCTCAGCCAGGAGACCCAGACGCGGGAGACCAACCTTTCCACCAAGATCTGCATCTTGGAGCCCGAGACGGGCAAGGACCTGTCCCCGTACGAGGCCTACAAGAGGGGCATCATCGACCGCGGCCAGTACCTCCAGCTGCAGGAGCTCGAGTGCGACTGGGAGGAGGTCACCACGACGGGCCCCTGCGGGGAGGAGTCGGTGCTCCTGGACCGGAAGAGCGGGAAGCAGTACTCCATCGAGACGGCCCTGCGGTGCCGGCGCATCTCCAAGGAGGAGTACCACCTGTACCGGGACGGCAGCCTCCCCATCTCCGAGTTCGCCCTGCTCGTGGCCGGCGAGACCAAGCCCTGCCCCTCGCTCTCCATCGGCTCCATCATCTCCAAGTCCCCGCTCGCCTCCCCGGGCCCCCAGAGCTCCGGCTTCTTCTCCCCCGGCTCCTCCCTCTGCCTCGGCGACGGCAGCTTCCCCATCGCCGGCGTCTACGACACCACCACCGACAACAAGTGCACCATCAAGACGGCCATGGCCAAGAGCATGCTGGACCCCATCACCGGGCAGAAGCTACTGGAGGCGCAGGCGGCCACGGGCGGCATCGTGGACCTCCTCAGCCGCGAGCGCTACTCCGTGCACAAGGCCATGGAGCGGGGGCTGGTGGAGAACACCTCGACGCAGCGGCTGCTCAACGCCCAGAAGGCCTTCACCGGCATCGAGGACCCGGTCACCAAGAAGCGGCTGTCGGTGGGCGAGGCCGTGCAGAAGGGCTGGATGCCCCGGGAGAGCGTGTTCCCGCACCTGCTGGTGCAGCACCTGACCGGGGGGCTCATCGACCCCAAGCGGACGGGCCGCATCCCCGTCCCGCAGGCCGTGCAGTCTGGCATGATCAGCGAGGAGCTGGCCCAGCTCCTGCAGGACGAGGCCGGCTACGAGAAGGATCTCACCGACCCCATCTCCAAGGAGCGGCTGAGCTACAAGGAGGCCATGGGGCGCTGCCGGAAGGACCCCCTAAGTGGCCTGCTGCTCCTGCCTGCGGCGCTGGAGGGGTACCGCTGCTGCCGTGCTGCCTCCCCCTCCGGGCGCTGACACGGCCGAGTCACGGGGCGTATGTGGGTGGGGGGATAGGCTGCAGGCACCCCTCGCCCCGGCGCAGCCTACCCCCGGGGGTGGCCTTCCTGTCTGGTCCCTGTTCTGTCCCTCAGGTTCGCGGTGTCGGGCTCCCTCCCCAGACTTGGTGCCCAATCCATCCCCAGGCCCCATCAGCAGACCTGTTCCCCCCCACCCAGTACTTGCAATAAACCAATCCTCCCAGCGTCTCAGAGTGGGCCTGTCTGGGGATGAGTCTTTCCCACGTGGGGGGTGGGCACACCCATTGGGTCCTAGGACGGGGTGGGGGAAGGGCGGCCTCTGGGAGGGATGTGCTGGCGGCCGTGGAAGGAGGGCGCAGACAGGCAAGTCCCTGCGGTGCCCCCAGCAGAGAGACACAGGACACTCAGAGCATCACTTTTATTTCCTGCTCTTCAGTCCAGAATCGAACAAAAGCACACACATCCTAGGTGACAACTACTCAGAACAGCCACACACACTGGGGCCAGGAACGTGCCCCCTCCCTGACACCCTCCTTCCAGTGTAACTTGGGATTCAACTCTTCCCCCAAACATTTTAAATCCCGAAAGACCAGCAGAGGGCAGCCTTCCCCGCAGGGTCTGGCCCTGCAGCCGAGGGCGGGCGAGGCGGAGGAGCGCCTGGCCCCAGCAGCACCGGCGGGCGGCACAGGCTTCCTGCTTTCCCTGACCTGCTGCCCAGTGCCAGGAGAGCCAGGGCCTAACACGCCCCTCGCACCTGGAGCTTCTGTGCCCCGTCTTGAAATGGCACCGTCGAACCCAACAAACAACACAGGAACTCGCTAACTTGTTGGCAGGACGAACCCACACACTGCCCTCTGGCGGCTGATGCAGATTCCTCAGCTCTGCCCTCTCCTGACGGCCCTGCTGGGAAGCCGGGAGGGGGCGGCGGCCTCGTCCTCAGCGGCAGAAGCGCTCCAGCACACACTGGTGCGGGGCCCGGGAGGGCTCGGCGGATGAGAAGTACGGGTGGGCGAGGGCGCCCTTGGCGGAGATGCGCTGGCTGGGGTCGTACTGCAGGAGTTGCTGTGGAGGGAGGAGGAGGAGGAGACTGGGCCTGTGTGTGCCAGGGTGGGAGAGGAATTACCACCTCCCAAGCCAGGCGGGTCCCAAGCCCCCGAAGGCCGCCTTCAGACCCAGAACGGCACAACGCCCCTCCCAGCTCCCGAGCCAGCTCTGGACACTCCTGGGTGTGGAGGCCACGGCGGTGCTGGTCCAGCCCGCAGAGCCGGCCTGTGCTGCGGTGCCCAGGCCCAGCCTGTGTAGCCCGGACAGATGTCGCTCTGTGAACCAGCAAGTGGGGGCCAACCCCACCTGGTGGGCAGGAACCCAGACCCTCTTCCCGGCCAGGCTGGGAGCACCCACTGCCTGGGAGGAGGGCAGCCAGGGCGCCGTGGGGAGAGCTGGGCGGCAGGCAGTGCGGGCAGCCGGCACGGGGCTGGTGAGCACACGCTCTGGAAAGTGGGACACGAGGTCGGACGATGGAAACGGCCCCGCCTGCCTCTGGCCCAACACGGGTGGAAGGAAAAGGTGCCTCTGAGCCCTTGTGGGCGAGAATAGCTGGCCCTGCCGAGGCCCCAGGCAGTTTGGCCTGGCCAGCCCGAGGATCAGGATGGTGCAGCAGGAGCAGCCTGGCGTGGGAGTGACTACTGTGGAAGGCGCGGGGGGAACGCTGACGCAGGAGGGGTGGCCGCTGCCTGGAAAGGCTCACGGCTCAGATGGGAAAACGGCCAAGAACACAAGGTAACTCAGGGCAAAGGGCCAGGATCGCTGCAGAGCCCGCAAAGCCAGCTAGAAGAGACGTTCTAAAGGAATGGTCAACACCGGACCTTTCCGGGGCTAAGTGTCTCCAGGTGGAACAGTCACTATGCACAGGCCCGGGCCAGGGCCGGCCAGGGTGGGCAGGGTCGGGAAGGAGGCCAGCTGAGCCCGGGAGGAGCAGGGCTGCCTGAGGCAGCGGCACACAAAGGGGACGTGGGTGGTGGGAGCAGCCGCCGCAGAGGCGGCCACCTCCCTGCACCCACCTGGAGCAGGTCCTTGCCCTCCGGCTCCAGGTTGGGCACCACGTCCTCCAGCCCCTTCCTGGCCCACTGGGGGAAGCTGCCCTTATAGTCGGGCAGCTGGCTGACCCCCGGCCACGTGGCTTCGCTGGGTGTCCCCAGGGTCCGAAAGATGCGGAAGAGCTGGTCGATCTCCGAGTCTCCGGGAAACAGAGCTTTGCAGGTCACCTGAGGCGGGAAGGGGCGAGGTGTGGGGTCCACCCCCTTATCACTCGGAACCCAATGCCAGATAAGAGGCCAGGCCAGCTGTGCTAAAGCCCTGGCCTCTCTGGGGTAAGACCCCACTCCCTAGCCAGTCCCTTAATGCACCTCTACGGGTGACTCAGCCCCCCCCACCCTGTCCTGCCCCGCTGCCCCTCCTCGGCCCCTCCTGCGGCCAGGGCTGCCCTCTCTACCATCTCGGCAAAGATGCAGCCGATGCTCCAGATGTCCACGGCCGTCGAGTAGAACTTGCAGCCCAGGAGGATCTCGGGGGCGCGATACCAGAGCGTCACCACCTGGGGGACGGGGCAGTGGGGTCAGGGCGGCTGAGGGCCCCGGGGACTTCCCCTCTCTGCCCTCCTCTCCCCCGCCCAGGGGACCTCGTGGGTGTAGGTGCGCAGGGGCACCCCGAAGGCCCGCGCCAGCCCGAAGTCCGCCAGCTTGATGGCGCCCAGCTCGTTGATGAGCAGGTT
The DNA here is from genome assembly GCF_014108245.1 of Pipistrellus kuhlii. Lineage (NCBI taxonomy): Eukaryota > Metazoa > Chordata > Mammalia > Chiroptera > Vespertilionidae > Pipistrellus > Pipistrellus kuhlii. Next base: position 873,287 of record NW_023425545.1, on the reverse strand, counting down.
CTGGGGCTTCAGGTCCCGGTGGATGACCCGATGCGAGTGGCAGAAGTTCACCCCCTGCAGCAGCTGGAAGAGGTAGCTCTGCAACAGGGAGGCAGAGCTGGCTGAGCGGGAGCGGCCTGGCTGAGGGGGGCAGGGAGGGGGCGCCCGGACTCCCCAGCTACCTTGACCAAGTGCAGGGGGAGCTCGGCCACCGGGGTGGCGTCCAGGAACTTCTTCAGGTCCTGGCTGAGGAACTCGAACACCAGGTACAGCTTCTTCTCGCTGTGCACCACGTCCAGCAGCCTGGGGGCGGGGCGGGGTCAGGACAGGCTCCGGGGGGACAGGCCCAGCTCCGCTCCTGCCCTCACCTGACGATGTTGGGGTGCTTCAGCTCTTTGAGCAGGGAGATCTCCCTGATGGCGGTGCTCGGGACGCCCTCCGCCTCCCTGCGGGAAGGGAGAGGGGGGCGGCTATGGAGGCTCCTGCCCTGGGGGCGCCAGCAGGAGCTCCTCACTCCGGAAGGATGGCGCCCTCAGCGGCGGGGCCCGTGCTCCGGGACGCCCTGATGGCGGGGCGGGCAGAGCCTGGGGCGGCGGGCGGAGCCCGTGGGCGGCGGGCGGACCCCCGAGGGCGGCGGGCGGACCCCGGGGGGGCGGGGGGCGGACCCCCGGGGCGGCGGGCGGACCCCCGTGGGCGGCGGGCGGACCCCGGGGCGGCGGGCGGACCCCCGGGGCGGCAGGCGGACCCCCGTGGGCGGCGGGCGGACCCCGGGGCAGCAGGCGGACCCCCGTGGGCAGCGGGCGGACCCCCGGGGCGGCGGGCGGACCCTCGGGGGCGGCGCCCGGGTCACGGTGCGGCCCTGAGGGGAGCCGGGGCCGCACTCACAGGTCCAGCCGGATCTTCTTGAGGGCCACGAGCTGGCCGGAGTCGCGGCGCCGGGCCTTGTACACCACGCCGTAGGTGCCCTCGCCGATCTTCTCCACCTTCTGGAACACGTCCATGCCGCTGGGGACTCGCCCTTCCCCCGGGACCGTCTGACGCCCCTCGCCCAGCCGGGTGCCCGCGGGAAGGTGCCCCCCCCCCCGGGCGCGCTACGGGGCGCCGCAGGGCCAAACCTCCGCCGCAGCGCGGCCAGGCCGGGCCGGCTGACAGCGGCGGGGGCGGGGGCGGATGGGGGGAGGAGAGGGCAGCTGGGGCAGCTCGGGCAGGGGCAGGGGGCCGAAGGTTCCGGGAGCAGCAGCCCCGCCCTAGGCCGCCCCACAGGGGTGAGGGCCCGGGCCCGTTTGCGGCGCTCGGCCTCCTCCGAGGGCAGAAGCTCGGCCGGTCGGCCCCCCGCGTGTCGGGCCCCCACCTGGGCGGAGCCCGTCCCCTCACGCCTCACCCCTCAGGCCTCTCCCTTCACCCCTCAGCCCTCACCCTTCACCCCTCACCCCTCAGGCCTCAGGCCTCTCCCTTCACCCCTCAGCCCTCACCCTTCACCCCTCAGCCCTCAGCCCTCACCCTTCACCCTTCACCCCTCAGCCCTCTCACCTCACCCTTCACCCCTCAGCCCTCAGGCCTCAGGCCTCTCCCTTCACCCCTCAGCCCTCAGCCCTCAGGCCTCACCCCTCAGGCCTCTCCCCTCACCCCTCAGCCCTCAGCCCTCACCCTTCACCCCTCAGCCCTCAGGCCTCAGGCCTCTCCCTTCACCCCTCAGCCCTCACCCTTCACCCCTCACCCCTCACCCCTCAGCCCTCTCCCCTCAGCCCTCTCCCCTCACCCCTCACCCCTTAGTCCTCAGGCCTCAGCCCTCTCCCCTCAGCCCTCTCCCCTCACCCTTCACCCCTCACCCCTCAGCCCTCTCCCCTCACCCCTCAGGCCTCAGCCCTCTCCCCTCTCCCCTCACCCCTTAGTCCTCAGCCCTCAGCCCTCAGCCCTCTCCCCTCACCCCTCACCCCTCAGCCCTCACCCTTCACCCCTCACCCCGGCGGCCGCCCCCTCCCCCCCGCCTCCCGGCGGCCGCACCCACCACGTGCGCGGCTTCTGCGCGGCGGCTCCGAGGCCGGTGACTCCGAGGCGGCGGCGCGGGCTCCGGGGACGCCCCCTCCTCTGGGCGGCAGTGGCTGCGGCTGTGGCTGCGGCTCCGGCCGCGGCCCTGGAGGCGGGCGGCGAGGTCGCGGGGCCGCGGTCCTAGGGGCGGCCGCCCCGGCTCCGCAGGTACAGCCTCTGCTCCCCGACGGCCCGCTCCAGCAGCGCGGGGCGCAGCCCCTCCACGCACGTCAGCACGCGGGCCCGCACCACGGGGCGGCCTGCGGGGGCACACGCTCAGCCCGCGGTCCGCCCCGGCCTCCCCCTTCCCGCCGCCTGCCCGGCCCCTCCCTGGTCATCTTAGTCCTGAGGAGGGGTCTCCTGCCATCCCAGTTCCATCTGCACCCGGGGAGGGCATCCTGGCACCGCCTGGCATTGGAAATCAGGGCAACGAGCACCCCGAATGCAGGAAACCCAAAGAGGGGAGATCTTACAGGGGTGAGCCACCCACCCTGGGCGGGGAGGGGCTTCTGGCAGATCCTGGGGGCCCGGCAGGAAGGCTGATCACTGCTCAGGCGGCAGCAGCGGCCTCTGGGGCGGCCTGCTCCTTCGCTCTCATTTCTTTCCCTCAAGGCCTCGCTGCTCCCCGCCGATCAGTGAGCATGCTCAGTGTTCTAGAACACTCCTGCTTCCTTGGATGCGGTTCAGAGAGGCTCTGGGTTAGGCAACATCTATGCTAGCCTTCCTCCCGCCAGGCCCCCTGACTGACTGGGCACAGCCCGGGCAGAAGGCAGAGTGCCGGGCCCGGGTGAACTTGTTTGGACACGAATTCAGGTCGCCTGCCTGAATTCTGGACAGGCCTAGGCCTTTCTGGTGACACACGTGGCCCTACATCGCTTCCCAGAGCAGCTGCGTATGTTCGGGGCGACACGGGGAGAGAAGGACAATCAGTCTGATTCAGTTAAAATCTCCCAACAGGGTCCTGGCCAGCTAGCTCAGTTGACAAGTGTCGTCGCAATAGGCCACGGTGGTGGGTTCCATCCCCAGTCAGGGCTCCCGGCGCTTACAAGAATCCACCAGTGAGAGCATGGATAAGTGGAACAACGAATTCTCTCTCCCCTCCCTCTCTTCCTCTGTAAGATCAATAAATAAAAATGTTAAATCTCAAAATAGGATCCTAGCCCTACCTGGTTTGGCTCAGTGGATAGAGCGACAGCCTTTGGACTGAAGGGTCCTGGGTTCAATTCCAGTCAAGGGCACTTGCCCGGGTTGTGGGCTCGAGCCCCCAGTAGGGGGCGTTCAGGAGACAGCCAATCAATGATTCTCAGAGCAAGGAGGAGGGACTGAGGTGTGAGCAGGAGATGAAGGAGGGGCGTATGGAGGTCAGACCTTCCTTCAGGAAGTTGGACTGTGAAGGGAAAGAGGGTCTCAGCTAGGCAGGTGGCAGTGACGTTGTTGTTGTTGTTATTATTATTATTACTGAGGCAGGGAAGTCAGAGCAGGGCACAAAGGCTTCAAGCTCTGCCCTCCCCTTCTCGGCTGGACCATTACAGACACGACCTCCACTGCCACCTGTCCCACCGCCTCCCCCTCCTCCATTTCCTGTCACTGAGAGGAAGAAAAAAGAAGGAATTGATGTCTGGAAAGGAGGGACAAGGCCCAGGGGCACAGGCAGTGGCCCCACAACTGTCAGAAGCAGAGGGCCACGCTCTGCCCCTTGCCCACGCTTAACAGAGGCCTTCCTCCCAGACCCCAGAGGCACGGCTGTTCTCCGAGGCCGCCTGCTGCCTTCTCGGTGGGCGCTGTGGCTTCACCAAGCTGACGGCTTCGCTAAACCTCTGTCCTGCCTTGAGTTCCTTCTCGGGCCCTGACGAGGACGGGTGGGCTGAGGCCTCCCTCGGCCGCCCAGGCCCTCCCGGCATCACTGCCAATTAGGACCATTTCTTTAACGTGGAGGCGGCTGCGGGGCTCTGAGCGCCGGGCGGGAAGCACCTGCGGGCGCAGGCGAAGGCTGGCTGGGAGGGCAGGCCGGGACCACGGGCAGGGCAGCGCCTCGGCCGGGCGCCTTGTGGCCCAGCCCGGAGGGGAGGCGCCTCGGACGGTGTGGACACCTGTGCTCGGGACGGCGGCTGCTGCGGCCCAGTGACTCCGGGGACGTAGGAGGTGAGGGGTTTGCCGAAAGGGCAGGGGAGGTGATGGACTTGGTGTCTTGCGTCACTGCCCGCCTGACACAGCCGTGTGGGTTGAGGGGCAGGGACTGAGGGGGACGTGGGAGGACTGTAGGCAGCGTGGAGGGCCCCATGAGAGGAGGGACCCCGAAATCATTGTGCTGGGAACCCCCGGCTGCGTGACTTGCCCGTCCACAGCAGGTGGGACGGAGAGGGTGGAGGCCTGGGTTGTACCAGGCGGGCTGTACCAGGCGGGAGGTCTGCCAGGAACGGAGCTGCAATGAGTGAGGTGCGGTGGGAGGAGAGCGAGCTGGAGAGAGAAGATGGAAGGAAGGGAGGAGTCCACAGTCCCGGGGCGGACGGGAGATACGGAGGGGGACGAGCTGTTTCAGGTGGCAGAGGTGGCGCCAGGCTGGGAGGAGCCGTGGGTGTCAGGTCACAGGGAGGCAGAACTGGTACCCGGGGAGCCAGCAGGATGGGGCCCGCCTCTGCAGGGCGTGGGGTGGGGGCGCTGAGCAGCCCTCCCTGTGGGAGGGGGGGTGGGGAACACGGCCCGGGAACCAGCCAGGAGCCAGGCGGGTGCTGGAGGACCGGACAGAAGGGCAGATTCTATTAGGGACCTGGAGCTGAGCGGGGCGAGGCTGCGCCCAATCCCTTAGCGCCTGAACGGGACAGGAAGCCTCGCGGGCCTCTGGATGGTGCCCAGCGAGGATGACACAGCCAGTGAGTTTCGAAACCTGTCCTATCGCCTCTGCAAGCTCTCGGTGTAAACATGTCGGACAGGTGACTTTGGCAGCCTCTCGTCTGTCTTCAGAACCGCCCACCTGGTCACGGGGCACGACTGGTGCCTGGTGACCTTTGTGTCCCCTCAGGACTTCGGACCTGGCCGGGGTCAGCCACGCCGCGCCCCCTCTGCCCAGCTGGGGGTGGGGCGGCCGCTTCCATGCTCAGCCACTCGGCCTGCACTCTGCCTCTGCCTCTGCCTCCTCCTCCTCCTCCTCAGGTTTCTTTCCTGCCTCAGCTGCAGATGACTTGGGAACTTGGGGAATGGTATTTAAGAAAAAGGCCCTGGCCAGGCAGCTCAGCTGGTCAGAACATCATCCAGGTACACCAAGGTTGTGGGTTCAATCCCTGGTCAGGGCACATGCAAGAATCAACCAATGAGCCGAAACCGGCTTGGCTCAGTGGTAGAGCGTTGGTCTGCGGACTGAAAGGTCCCAGGTTCGATTCCGGTCAAAGGCATGTACCTTGGTTGTGGGCACATCCCCAGTGGGGGGTGTGCAAGAGGCAGCTGGTCGATGTTTCTCTCTCATTGGACATTTCTAGCTCTCTATTTCTCTTCCTTCCTCTCCGTAAAAAATCAATAAAATATATTAAAAATGTTTAAAATACTTTAAAAAAAATCAACCAATGAATGCATAAGAGGAACAATTCAATGTTTCTCTCTCATATATATATTTCATTTAAATTCTTTAAAAACAAGGGAAGAAAAACACAGGTTGTAACTCAGTAAACTAGCGACAGGCTGGGAAGACTGCTGTCGAGTGAGGGCCGACAGTCCGGGCTCAGCTCCTCCCTGTGGGCACTTCGGAGGGGGGCTGTGTGCCTTCTGAGCAATCGATTGCTCGCTCTGCCTCGTTAATGGCGGATGGACGGCAGGCCCAGGTGCGGCCTGGCCCCTGCGCTACCACATTCCCCAGGTGCTTTCACCTGAGGAGACTGGCACCTGGAGGCAGGCTCGGGCCAGATTCACTGTCTCACCGGGGCTTCCGGAGAGGCAGTGCTTTCTCCTGCAGTTAGTCACCGCGCTGGCCCCAAAGATCATTCCCTCACAGTCATGTGGTTTCCCTGAGGTACAATCCAAACAGAGAAAGGCCGATGACAGCAAGGGAAGGAGGCCACAGGTGAGTAAGGCTACCAGGAGCAAACAGCCAGCCAGGCCCAGGCTCCCGATTCCACACCAGAGGCTGGTTCTCCAGGAAGCGGCATTATTTTCACAAAAAGAAAGGAAAGCAGAGGACAGAGCTGTAGAGATAACAGATACTTGGGGGTGTGTGTGTGTGTGTGTGATCCGAGCGCACTGCATGAACTTCGGGGGGGGGGGGGGCCCCACACACGACACGTGAACATGGATGCGGTATGAGATTACGTATATGGAGAATGGCTATTGTTTTTGTTGGGTGTGACTGGTGGTGGGAGAGAGACGTACTGAGGTATTTGTGGGTCAAATGAGACCATGTCCTATGCTTGCTCTAAAACACACCAGGGCTACATCACCGTAGATGCCTGCATTATATTCTACCGAGCAAATGTACCCGACTTGGTCTAACCAATAACCGGTGTACAGTGTACTTATAAGAGCAAAGAATTAAAACAACATGAATGTCCAATGGTCATGCGAATTTAGGTCACACTTCTAATCTATAAAATATATGGCCATTAAACACTATACCCAGGAATATGTGAAGACTTGTGATATAATGTGAAGCCAAAATAACCAGGCCCACCATCGTATGGCATCCAACATGTGAAGGAAAATGGCCCTGGGGCAGCCACATGGGCGGCAGAGGATGGAGCGCCTGAGCTTTAAAGAGCAACCTTCACCTCTGGAAGCCAAGGCCCTTTCCGGCTGCTTCTATTCCGCCCGTGTCCTACTTCTCTCTTTTAAAAAAAAAAAATATTTTTTATTGATTTCAGAGAGAAAGGGAGAGGGGGAGGGAAGGAGGGAGGGAGAGAAAAAAAGAGGAAGAGAGAGGAACATCAATGATAAGAGAGAATCATTGATCGGCTGCCTCCTGCGCACCCCTTACTGGGGATCAAACCCACAACCCAGGACTGTGCCCTTGACCAGAATCGAACCCAGGACCCTTCAGTCCACAGGCTGACACTCTATCCACTGAGCCACACCAGCTAGGGCTGTCCTATTTCTCTTACCCTGACTTTGGGATGGTTAGTCTAGCCCCACCCTCTCTGAGCCCTGGTTTTCTCACCTATGAACTTGGCAATAAGAGGACTCAGGAGAAGGGCTGGTGGGCAGATTCGGAAGAGTTAAGCACACGGCCTTCCGAAATGAATGGTATCTCTCCACTCAGTGCCCTGCGGCAGATCGGCTCTGCGCCCAATCACGTTTCCCATGAGCCCTTGCACTGTGGGGTGATTTGGGAGTGTTATCCCCCATGAGGGACACTGCTGGGTCAGAAACCAGGCCCAGTGCCAACCGAGTCACCGCTCAGGACCCCAAGTGCAAAGGCGTGCATGAGGCCGCTTACCCTCCTGCTGCTCCAGCTCCCCGAGGACCAGGTAGAGGGAGCCCGCCTGGGCCTGGAACGGCTCCACCAGCTTGGTGCACACCAGGACCTGGTGCTGCTCCGAGCCCTGCTGAGCTGTCAGCGTCGCTCGGGACTCGGTCACGTCGTAGAGGCTCAACCTGGAAGGCGGGGAAAGTGCGATCGTTTCTCTCCTCGGACACAACCGCCACAGAGCTTGGAGCTGAACAGGTTTTGGGAGGGAAAACGGCCAGCCGTACTTTGATCAGACAAAATAAAAATGGCAGCAACAAAACTGTTGAGGTATAAATTACCTGCATCAAAAAACACTTGTCCAACGAGTCTTGACAAAAACACACACTGGTGTCACCACCAACCCAGTCAAGGTTTAGTACATGTCTATCACCCCAATGTTCCCTGAGTCTTATCGCCAAACGTGTGACCCAGTCACCGGGAAGCAGATCCTCCAGGTCCCATCCAGCCTTCAGGTGTTGGCCCAGCTACTCCCAAGTTCCTGACCCACCGAAACTATAAAACATAAGCTTTTGTTTTGTATGATTGTGGTGTGTTGTTTTGTTCCTTTTTGTTTTTGTTTTGAGAGAAGGAGAAGACAGAGAGAAACATCGATGTGAGAGAAACACATGGACTGGTTGCCTCCCGCATGAGTCCTGACCAGGGCCTCGTCCAGGGAGGAGCCTGCCACTCAGGTAAGTTCCCCTGACCAGAATCGAACCCGGACCCTTTGGTCCGCAGGCCTATGCTCTATCCACTGAGCCAAACTGGCCAGGCTGTGGTGTTTTCTTTAAGAGAAAGAAGGGAGAGGGAGAGAGAAAGAGAAACATCAATGAGAGAGAGAGAGAGAGATACATCCATGAGTCGGTTCCCTTCCTTATGTGCCCCGACCAGAGATTGAACCCGAAACCTGGGTGGCTGCCTGAGACCCTTTGGTACATGAAATGCTGCTTGAGCCACATGGGCCAGGACAGAGATCATAAGCTTTCACTCTCCTTTTAAGCCACTAAATTTGGGGGTAATTGGTTACATGGCAATAAAATAACTGACTCGTAGTATACATGTGTGTACACATGTAAATATAGTGTATATACACACCCACCCACATATACATACATACACGCACGCACACACATGAAAAAGTGTGTAAACACAAAAACATGAGCAGTGGTTGTTCAGACAGTAGGATCACAGGTGATGCTTGATTGCTTTCTTCACACTTTTATAAATTGTCTACATTTTTTTTTTTACAATGAATGCATATTAAGTTTTTAATCATTTTTAATCAGACAGAATGATGACTATTTTAATTGTGTGTTTTTGGGGGAGGCAGCCACTTAAACATCCCCCCACCTTGTGGAAAAACCAGCCTCTCACCTGCCAAACGTCCGCAGGGCGACCCCGTCGGGAGCCTGGCTGAGCTCCCAGGGGAAGTAGTAGGTCCCCGGCTTCGGCAGATTCATGGCGCCTGTCACCGAGGCGCGGGGGTGGGTTTTTGAAGATTCCTGACAAACCAAGCATAGCACAAGGCGGGATTAACGGATGCCTGAGAGCCACAACCAGCGCATGGTGGTTAAAATAAAATAAATCTTTTTGATAGGTTACACATTCACTTATTTTGGAAAAAACAACATACAAAAAACGTACAAAAGCTCTACATGGAGAAATCTTGTTCCTACTCCAACCCCTGTGCAACCCATTCCCTTCCTTCTTCCCGGACTGGGCTGGATGGGGTCTGTCAAGGGGCAGGAGGCAATCTGACATCTGCCAATCACAGTATGAAAACACACACGACACCTGGACCGAGGAGACCAGGTCACTTTTCTCCTCTCACAGCCATGTCTATTGTAGGCTAAGCTGCCAGTCACAACGCCATCACGTTTATTTTAGTTTTAAAGGCAGCACACGGCAGAATTGATTCTTTGGGGGCACACACTTACACACTTAATCTCAGCTTTTCCTTTTCAAACAGAAATTGCTATGCATTTACTAAGACAAGCACAGCTGGCTGCATACATCACCAGCCACATATCACACTTTCCATAGCGTTTCCAAGATCTATCAGGATGGGCTTCTCTTCCCCTCAGCTGGATTTCAACTAAGCCCCCTAGGAGTCTGAGCAGGGGTGCCCGGCCCTTTTCGTTCCCAAGACATTTCTGGGAGAGAAAAAATCCCTGGCAGGAACAAGAGAAATCATATTTTTTTAGGACTGGTAAGTCTGGTGAACCCATCTGACCACTTCTTCCATCTCTCCTGAAGTAATTGCCAAGATTTGTGGGGTCGGGCTGAAAGTCGGAGAAGGAAGGCCTGTAATCAAGTTCATCAGAACTTTTATCGGCTTTGGCTTTGTTTCTTGAAGACAAGAACCTTGCCTGTGGATGTTTGTTATGAAAGGAGATAACTCGGCAACAGGTTCATGGAAGAGGGCACAGGGCAAGGTGTGTGGGAAGCGTGTGTGTGTGTGTGTGTGTGTGTGTGTGGTGGGGGATGGGGAGGGCAGACTGACGCTCTATCCACTGAGCCACACCGGTTAGGGCTCAATATTCATTGAATGGATGCAGAAGAGAGTGAACTCCAAAACCATCTACCCCCGCACTGAGCTGGGATACAGAGAACCCAACCACGCCTGACTGCCTACATGAAAGTGACTATGCTCTGCTGTCCTCACTGGCATTTCTTTGCTCTTCCTCCACCGCCCAGGCCCGGCAAATGGTTTGAGTATCAACAGCCAGTTTGCCCGCTGAGATTCCTTTGAAGTGTGGAAGCAATCACCTCAGGTAGAAACTGCTGTTTGGGTTCTGTACTTGTTTGCTAAAACAATAGAACGTTATTTTGATTTTCTGAACGTATGTATGCTGTCCCAATACTCCATGGATGATGGTTTGAATGTCCCATTGATTGTGATCTCACTGGTTATCCAAGCACATTCTTCTGGGACCCAATTATCCTAAATTGTCTCAGAAGCTACAGATAACTGAGTTTCGGTTGACTCAGTGGTCCTGGAATCAGAAGAGCACAAATTATCCTAAATCGCTTCAGCAGCTACAGACAATGCATTCCTGTTGACTCAGTGGTCCCAGAATCTGGACAGCACAGTTATTCTGAATTGCCCCAGTGATCCCAGAGAATGTGTTTCTGCTGATTCAGTGATGCGTAGATACTTTAGGTAACTAATTTGCTCAATTTCGCTTCTGTAAAAGCTTTTCACGAAACAGGTTCCTCATCCCAGACCCAGAGATGTAGTCGACACCTTTGCGATAGTCTGCCCATATAAGCCGGATGTGGCAAGCTGTTCGGGGCTGCGAGATTTGAGCTTTAGCCCCTCGTATGCCGCCAGCCTTTCATAAATGACTCCATAATTTGACTTCTAGAGGCGTCCTTTGTCAGATGTGGGAACACTACAACGCTTTGAATTCCCTCCCCTTACTGTTTCCCCCAAGTTCGGACTGTTGTACGCCCATTCTCTGGGGGCACACACTTCTATGGGCTTCTCCAATCCTAATCAAGACTCAAAACTGGCCTTAAACCAAACTTTCAGTTCTCAGAAAGCCCCGGCCTTACCTCCTCCTCTCGGAGACACTGCCCAGGTTTTGCCCAGGAGCACACTCCTTGCCCGAGGAAGCAATAAACGTGGCTTTGTTGTGTTAGTGATCTGCTGAGCCAGTTTTTGCCAAGAGGATAACAGCCAAGATAAATATTTTAATGCCTGGGAACATTAAACATTAAAAACAACATCAGAAATAGTGCCTTCCCCCAAAATACCAGCGCTTGAGACAAAACGATCAGTAGTCATGAAGCTGTGTTTATGTAAAATTCTGCTATTTTGTTCATTGTGGATTTTCTTGCATTAATTTTGATTTTTAAAAATGTCCTATTAAAACACCGTTCCTCTTAATTTTTTGGTACTTCCTCACACTTTGTGTTGGAGGTGAATGATTCACTCATCGTACTCTATTCACAGTGCTGGAAGGAACAGAGAATTAAATTTAGTTTTGTGGACAGAAAAAAAAAAAAAAAAAGGTTCTAAGGAAAGTTAACTTCACAGGGTGATCTGATCATAAATCCCTAAATGGGCAGGTCATCATGGTGGGCAATGACTTCCCACGCCTGTAACTTCTGTAGTAGAAGGTTTTAAGCCAGCCCTGTCCTCTGTCCCTGTGCAGCTAAGTTAACTCAGCTTTGAAATAAGCAAAGTCACCCTCAAGAGAGCACATAACGTTGATAACGGTCCTGTATTCCAATCTCCCCTTGCTTTCCCCCCCACTTCCATGTAATCTTCCTTACATCTTCTCCTTTCATTCCAAATACATAAAAGCTGCAAAACTGTTATTCTCCGGAGCATTTGAGACCTTGCTTCCCCCAAAATGGCATCAATTTGGCTTCAATAGACTCATAAAAATTCTCTACAGGTTTGGCCATTTCTTACATTTTTAAAAACAGGATTAAGGATGTTGATGACATTATAAAGGTAAATTAGGGAGATATAAAGGGGATGGTGTAGTGTGCTTTATATCTTCATTATCATGGCATTAAGCCAAAGGCTAACGAAAACGAACGCATAAACAGCATCTAAGTGTTTTGCCTATTAGCTTTTTAGGAACCAGAACTAAGAGCACAACTGATGAAAAGTGGCTGCTTCTGAGACTGACCTTTGCTTTTCGTTCCAAACCCTCCTGTTCTAGGTCTTTAAAAAACGTGTGCATTTACAACCTGCATGACGACGATGGTAATTGTGAAAACAATCAGGTGGATTCCAAGATCTCTAAGTGCAGGGCTAGCTCGGTCTCATTCCAAGCCCGAGCTCACCAGCCCAAACCCAGTTCCCAGCGCCTGCGCCCCTGGCAGCCAAGATGCCGCGATCTTAAAGGACAACCAGAGCCTCTCCCCGGCGCTACTTCTGTCCCCGTCCTTTTCCGACCCAATCTGGGCGGCCTCAGGGGAGCCCTGCGACCTCCCTTAGCAACTGCGCGAAGCCCACAGCTTCCCCACCCCCGGGACCTTGAGTCTCCTTCCCGGCTCTTTCCCCGGGAGGCCTCTGCGCGTGGACCCGGAAGCCGGCAGGGCGGCCAAGTCCCAAGGCGCAGGCGCAATCCGCCTTTACCTCGTTGTCCCGCCCCTTCCCAAGCCTCCAGCCAACCTGTTTGGGCGTCCGGGCCGTCTTTTGCTTCCTGTTTCCGCCCCGCGTGATCGCGCGGCCAGGGGCGGTACTGAGCGCGCCGCACGTCCCCCTCCCTCCGGACAATTGCTTGAGCAGCTTCCGGGGTGTCTTCCCCGGGTCTGGGGGGGTCGGGTCAGGGGGTCCCCGGGCCGAGAGGTGGGGATTCGCCTTCCCGGGGGCCGGCCTGAGTGAAGGAGCCCCTCCGGCGCCGCCGCCGCCTCGGCTAAGGCCGCTCGCACGCCCGGCAGCCGCGGGAAGCGGAGGGGCGGGCCGGGGCGGGCCGGGGGCGGGGCCTTGCGCGGTCCCGGGGCAGCTCCTGGGCACGGCCCGCGCCGGACAGTCTGACAACCTTAGTCGACGCCGCCTCGGCCTCCGCTGCTTCCGATGGCTGTCACCATGAACCAGGACCTGCGCCGGGAGCGGGCCTCCGCCAGCTTCAACCCCGAGCTGCTCACGCACATCCTGGACGGCAGCCCGGAGAACACCCGGCGACGCCGAGAGATCGGTGAGGGCTGCGGGCCTGGCCTCCCTCGATACCGTCTGGGGGTGCTCCTTAGGACATAGGCTCTGGCCCAGCTTTAGGGGAGCCGGGACCCCCATTTCTGGGGCGGCCTGTGGCGGGGGGGGGGGGGGGGTTGGGAGGTGGAGGGATCGCCCATCCGCAGAGGGGACCGGGGCCGGGACTCTGAGCCCAGCTGTGATTCAGGGCGGTGTAACGGAGCCCAGAATGTCTGTCTTCGTCTTGATGCCCTTTACTTCCTTCCAGAGAACCTGATTCTCAACGACCCAGACTTCAAGCACGAGGACTTGAACTTCCTCACGCGCAGCCAGCGCTACGAGGTGGCTGTGAGGAAGAGTGCCACCTTGGTGAAGAAGATCAGGGAGTTTGGCATCTCAGACCCTGATGAAATCATGTGGTTTAAAAAGTAGGTATGCCTTAGCGCAGATCCCGTGTTCGCTGGTGACCAAAACCCAGACTTTAAATCCGCGGTCCGTGGGTGCTTGCTCATCCGGCCTTGGCGCTGGAAGACCCGACGGGCCTGTTTGCACGCCCCTGCAGAGCTGTGTGTGTGGAAGGGAATGCTGACCTTTGTACCGAAGCCTTTGGAAAGAATGACATTGTGGAATGCTGATAAGGCATTGATGACCCTGCAGTTTTCATTCTCAAGAATCGCACAGATTCTTGCCGCCCAGAGGCTCCGTTTGAGTGATTCCCATTCAAAATGCCTCGGCCCTGTGGGAAGGAGGCTTGCTCCCTGTAGGTGCTGGATTCTGAGGGAATTTTCCGTAGCCAGACCAAACATCAGTAAATATTTCATAGCAATGACATTGTGTTTTTCTATGGTAGTGTAGATCTTGAGTTTTAAATAATGGATAACGGGGGATGGATGAAGAACTTCAGTCCAACTTCAGAATGAATAGAAAGCACCCTAAGAACCCAGCATTGTTGAGTCTGGTGGCAGTGTTAACTGGTTCTCTGGTGCATATGAGGCCTCCGAGGTCCAGTGCTGAGCAGATTACCTTCCTTTTTTCCGTGTTTGTTTGTTTTTTTAATTGGAAAAAAAAGACAATCCGTGTTTTGTTTTGTTTTGTTTTTGTGTGTGTATGTGTTTGTTTTTTGTTTTTAATTTTTAATTGGAAAAAAATGCTCTTTGTCTTTGCCTTTAAGCAAACAGTCTATAATTACATGATCTAATTAATACAAGATTCCCTTTGGCCTGTAGCACCCCTTCCACTTCTCATTTCCTCCTGGGCATTTCCTCTTTTAGGTTTCTATATTTTAGAAGAACTTCACTATTTTCATCAATAAAGATGAAATATGATGAGTAGCGTATATTCAAAAGCCAAAAAAAAATGAAACATGTTACAAGTTTTGCCTTTATATGGTATCTAGAGGCCTGGTGCACGAAATGCATGCAGGTAGAGTACCTAGGTCTGGCCTGCGATTAGGGCCAATCAGCACCTTCTGGCTGCTAGCTGGGGGGGGGCCTTCCTTCATCCCACACCGCCCCCTGGTGGTCAGCGCATGTCATAGAGAGTGATCAAACTCCTGGTCCAACTCCCAAGGGGACACTTTATTAGCCTTTTATATATATAGATAGTCATTTCTCCCATAATACTGCCTGTAGTTCATTTGGAATCTAATTTTTTTCTAATTTTTATTTTTTAAGAGTCGAAGGGAGAGATAGAAACATCAATGATGAGAGAGACTTATTGATCGGCTGCCTCCTGCATACCTCCTTCCCCACCACTGGGGATCAAGCCTGCAACTAGGGTATGTGCCCTGACCTGGAATCGAACCACGACCTCCCTGGTTCATAGGTTGATACTCAACCACTGAGCCTCGCTGACCAGGCTGGTATCTAATTTATTAACCTCACTATTTTTGTCGACATAAAATAATTTACTGTGGCCCTTAGCACTACCCTCAAAATTTCTTTCCGTTTCTGTTATAAAAATACAATTTCCTTTGTTAGCCCAAATTAAGAGTACTTACTTCCAAATGCTCTTTTTTATTTTTAAAGTTAGTAGCTGGGGAGATACTGAGGTGGAGCAGTGATTTTCAACCCTTTTCCTCTCATGTCACACATTAACTCGTTATTAAAATCCTGTGGCACACCAAAAAAACGTTATATTTTTTGCTAATCTGACAAAAAGAAAAGGTATAATTTTTGATTCATTTACGCCAGATGACTTGTGTTGGCTGTTGTCATTTTTTTTATTTGGCAAGTTAAAAAAGGTCAGTGCCCCTGACTAAATGGTCAGATATTATATGTTTGTTTGTTGTTGTTTTTTTAAATATATTTTATTGATATTTTACAGAGAGGAGGAAGGGAGAGAGAGAGAGAGCTAGAAATGTCGATGAGAGAGAAACATTGACCAGCTGCCTCTTGCACACCCCGTACTGGGGATGTGCCTGCAACCAGTGTACATGCCCTTGACCGGAATCGAATCTGGGACCTTTCAGTCCGCAGACCGACGCTCTATCACTGAGCCAAACCAGTTTTGGCAGATGTTATATGTTGTTGTTATTGTTTTTTTAGAGACTCTTAAATTTTCCTTTAATTTTTTTAATTGATTTTAGGGGGAGGGAGAGAAACATTGATTTGTCCCACTTATTTATGCATTTATTGGTGAGTTTTATATGTGCCCCGACTGGAGATCAAACCCCAGATCTTGGCATGTCAGGACACTGCTCTAACCAGCTGTGCTACCTGACCAGAGCTGGTATCGCATGTTTTAAAAACTCTTGTGACACACCAGTGCGCGTCTTGCCACATACCTGCTGAAAACCACTGAGGTAGAGCAACTCCCTGGAAGACCATGTTTCTGAATTACCCAACGTGGGTAATATTTTTAAGGTTTTTATTATTCCTTAAGATAACACATAAAGAGAGGTTTATTTTGTTTTGCTTTTAAATGGTTGATGCAATGTAGTTAGGAGTTGGTTAGACGATTTCATCATCTGTGATGGTAATCAAGTGAAGTCATGAGGAAATAGGACAAAGTCCTTCATGTGGGTTAAAGATTAGTGGACAGCAGGCAGTTTGATGTTATTATTATGCCCTTGACTGGAATCGAACCCAGGACCTTTCAGTTCGCAGGCCGATGCTCTATCCACTGAGCCACACTGGTCCCGGCTATTATTATTTTTTAAAATATATTTTCTTGGTTTTTTACAGAGGGAAAGGGAGAGGGATAGAGAGTTAGAAACATCGATGAGAGAGAAACATTAATCAGCTGCCTCCTGCACACTCCCCACTGGGAATGTGCCTGCAACCAAGATACATGCCCTTGACCAGAATCGAACCTGGGACCCTTCAGTCCGCAGGCCGACACTCTATCCACTGAGCCAAACCAGTTAGGGCGCAGTTTGGTATTATTTTTCATGACGTAGACCTTGCTATTTGGGGATTAAAGGACAAACTTTAACATGCCCTTTGACATTCTTCCAATATCCGGAGGATAAGACAGGGAGATCAATATGTTAGCGAAGGGGATTGAAAAGTAATCTTGGCAAGTATTGAGTGCCAAGTCTTAAGCCTCCTTTGAATGTAACTGATACCCATGTCTTACATAACTGAGACGGGTAACTCCGACAGCTTCAATTGTGAAGTCCATCAGATTTCTTAAATGCTACCATTGGAGTGGGGTGTGCTAGCATTGATGGAAAACTAGAATATTTCTCTCTCTGGGGATTTTGGGCGTATACTGGTCTTTTACATCCACTTCTATCAAAATATAACCCCCTTTTGAAGGTGACTGAATATTAGTAAAACAACTTCGAAATTTCTCAACTTGAGCAACAACAGAATTCTTCAGTCTTTGGGGAACTAAGACCTTGCTGTTGGGGGGATATAAAAGCTGTTTTTCTAATCTCCTCTCCTGTAATTTTGTCTGTTAACTAGACTATTTGCTATGAAAAAACGAAACCTTCTTAAGAGTAATTTAAAATTCTAATGAGAATCAGCCATGAATTTTGTTTTCTTTTCTAGGTTTTTATTTCTTTTTTATGGGTTTTGAGAGAGAGGAACATCGATTCGTTGCTGCACTTGTTTATGTCTCATTGGTCGCTGTCTGTCCCCTGACCAGGGGTGGAACCTCACCTGACGGGGCAGGGCCGCTCTGACCCAGCTCTAACCCACTGAGCTACCTGGCGGGGCCCTTAGGCTTTCAAAGCCGGTTCCCTGGAGCATCTTCAGGAGAGATGGACATAACTTGAAAACAAGTGCTCAGCCCTAACTGTTTTTCTCAGTGGTTAGAGCTGTCAGCCTTTGGACTGAAGGGTCCTAGGTTCGATTCCTAGTCAAGAGCACATACTTCGGTTGCAGATTTGATCCTGGCAACCAGTCGATGTGTCTCTCGCATCAATGTTTCTCTTTCTCTCCCACACCCCTACTTCCCCTCCATTCTCTCTCTAAAAACAAATAAATAAATCAATAGGAAAAATATCCCTGGGTGAGGATTAAAAAAACAAGTACTCAGATTTTTGTTCTTAAGTTGATTTTCTTCCTCTTTTTAAACTTTTTTTAAAAATTGATTTCAGAGAGGAAGGGAGAGGGAGAGAGAGAAACATCAATGATGAGAGAGAATCATTGATCAGCTGCTTCCTGGGGACCAAGCCTGCAACCCAGGCCTGTGCCCTGACTGGGAATCGAACCACTGACCTCCTGGTTCATAGGTTGACACTCAACCACTGAGCCACGTCAGTTGAGCATTAAGTTGATTTTCAAGGGGCCTCCAAAAACAGAACAAAACAAAACAAAAAAACCCCACACAGCTCAGTATGTTATTAAGAACATAAATATCATGCAGTCTTTATTTTGAGTCACGTTTTCCCTTCTCAGTTCCCTAGAATTTTGTGTGTGCCATTGTCATTTTATAAACCCACAACCTCAGTTCCCTCTTGAAAATGGGAGTGTCATTTTTGTTTTTTTTGGCACCATTTCTAGCACCTGAGTGACTGCTTGTATTTCTCAGAAATCTCATTTCCTCGTTTGGTAAGACACTCGTTAGGGAGTGCTCTGAGTCTCGCCCTGCGTTTGACAATGACTTCCACACTCAGCTGCGTATTGACTTTGGCTCCTGTGTCGGTGAGGTGTGAGGTGTGTTACTTCCTGCAGTGAAGTGCAGTCCCCTCTTCTGTTCACACTCCCGTCCCCTCTCTCCACAGTCTCGATATAAAAACCAGAGACCGTGGGTGATGGCTAGTCCGGGTGTTACTGGGTGTGTGTCTGTCCCAGCATCTCTGGAGGGTGATCTTCCCCCGAAAGATGGTGGGGTGATTCCGGGCCTCTGCAGAAGTGAAAAGGGCAGCTACCCTCCTGTCCCATTCACGCTCTGCCCGTACAGATGGGACCCTGGCGGGACACCCCTCCTCTCCAGCCCTTGAGAAGTCATGAGCATCAGCTGTTTATTTTGAACTTCAGCTTCTTAGACAGACAGATGGACAAACTCGGCCCCTATAACACCCATCATGCACTGTAGCCAAGGCTGGCTGTGTAGTTTGTATTCTGATTATTTCACAGCTTCTGTTCTCTGAGAAAACAGTGGGAGACTGAATTGTATTATGGCGAGGATTCCTTGAGTCCAGAGTAATTTTCAGAGACCACTGGCCATAGTTTGAACAGGCTCCCAGTACCTTCTAGACCATCTGTGAACTGAAGGCCTTAGCCAGCCCCGCCCCGAACATAGAGCTACTTCCCAGCCCGGTGTTGCTCCGTTATCTAGGGAAGGTGGTTTACATCCTTCTCTCATCTGCAGTGTCACTATGCATCTCTCAGAGAATTCTCTCTTTAACATAGTCACAATAGTTGGCATGCAGAAAACATTACCAGAAATTAATTAACGCATCAAATATCCCGTTGGTGTTCACTTCCCTGACTTACACTTTTTTTTAGTGTGTGTGTGTTTTTTTTAATTGAATTTTATGGGGTGACCTTGGTTAATAAGATTACACTGGCTTAGGTGTCAGGTGTGTGGAGTTATAACACCATCTGCACATTGTATTGTGTGATCGCCACCTCAAGCCAAGTCTCCTTGCTACATTCTTTAAGACTTTTTGTTAACAGATCTACAAATAAGTGTTGTATGGGCTTCTTTTGATTTTTCATATAAGTAAAACCTGAAATAAAGCAAAAATAAAGACACACCAAAAAAATTCAACCAATCAAACCAACAAAATAAAAAACAAGATGTTTTTAGGCTAAAACGATGCTAGATTGGCTCCCTGGATTAAGTGTAGAATTAAAGCGGAATCTGATCTGCAATGAGAGGGGACAGAAAAGACACCACTGGGTTCTGCCGGGGGCCGTGGGTGGTGAGCGGCAGTTTGCCCTCAGCCTCACAGGAAGGGGCTGCGGGCTCTGGCTGCCTCCGGGGCCGGCAGGCGGGCTGGGCGGCGGCGGCGGTTTCCAGAAAGGCTGAGGTGCGTTTCTTTTCTCTCCTGTAGACTACATATGGTCAATTTTGTGGAACCCGTGGGCCTCAATTTCTCCATGTTTGTCCCCACCTTGCTGAATCAGGGCACCGCTGCTCAGAAAGAGAAATGGCTGCTTTCCGCCAAAGGACTCCAGATAATTGGCACCTACGCCCAGACGGAGCTGGGCCACGGTTAGTCCACAGACGAGGGCCCGTGGGTAGCCCGCCTCGGGGCTGCACTGACCAGCCGACGCCCGGCCCCCGGGGTCCCTCTGCTGCTGAACACTCGGGATTTTATTTTCAAATTGTCAAATGTTAACTAGAATCCGCCCCTCCTCTCATAGGTCATTTCCCGTACACTGGTCCCAGGACTCGTTTACTCACTTTGCTCTGTATGCCCGTTTTAACGGGGCTGAGCAGTGTGGAAAGACGGGGTTGAAAATGTGGCAAAGAGCCCCGTTGTGTTGGTGTCTGATGCTTGAAGTGTTGGAAGTTCTTGAGAGGGTTAACGCCTCTACATCTGGAGATTGCTTCTGCTTCAGTCGATGTGGATTTTATGGGGCGGAGGATTAGAGCAGTGAGGTGTTTTCCTCATGATTTCATTGCCACTAGCGGGTGATAAGGCAGTTTGGTTCTTTCTTTGTTTTATACATCTTATCCACACATGTCCGAGTTCTCCTCATTAGGAATAATTCTTGGTTAAATTGTTCCCAGAAGCCTGGCTACTTGCAAAGTTTTGTGTTTGATCTGGATGTGAAATAAGTTTGTTTCCGTGGACAAGGCCCTTGCCAGGTCTGTGTGTCTCGAATTTGCATTGCCCTGTCCCGCTTCTAATTAGCATATTGCTTCGATTATGTAAATAAAGGAGAGTAAAGAGAGGGAAAGAGGATTTGGTGCATTTTGATTTGTTAGCGGTTTAAGAAAATGCTTTGTATCCTAATCCCGGAGAGGGCTCCGCCTCTGGTTCCGGGGTGTTCTGAATGCCTGTCCAGCGCCTGAGATCTGAGCTTCAGGGCGGCCGGTCCTCAAAGCACAAGCCGGAGAAAGGGAAGGGAAGTCCATTCCCAGGCTTTCTGTCTTGGAGGATGAGGAGAGCGGGAGAAAGACAGTGTGTTTTGTAGTCTTGAAAGAGGTTGTGGTACGGAACCCTTTTTCTCTTTCAGTATTTATCACTGCGAATGTTATGACTTAAGTCATGTTGCCCGCCCTAACCGGTTTGGCTCAGTGGGTAGAGCGTTGACCTGCAGACTGAAGGGTCCCAGGTTTGATTCCGGTCAAGGGCATGTACCTTGGTTGCAGGCACATCCCCAGTAGGAGGCGTGCAGGAGGCAGTTGGTCGATGTTTCTAACTATCACTCTCCCTTCCTCTCTGTAAAAAATCAATAAAATATATAGTTTTTTAAATAGTCACGCTGCTCACAGGAGCCATAAGATGTAAACCATCCTGAGTCGGAATGGGTCTGATGTGTTTCTCTCTTATTGATTGGTCCAGTCCTCTGCCTCTCTTTATAAAGTACATTCCAAATATACATTTACCTGGAACTTTGAAGGGGAGAGGACAAAGTGAAGACTTGACCCTCACTGGTCGGAGGAGCCCAGAAATTGGACTAAGGTCCTGTTGCGTATGTGAGAGTTTTCTTTTCCTTTTGCTTCTGGTTTTCAGATATTTTCTTGTATTTGAACCCCCTTTGTCTCAATCTCTTAAATTCACTTTAGAGCAGAGATTTTCAGCTGCTGTGCCCAGGGGCACTGGTGGTCTGCCACACAATAATGGCATTCCAACGTGCATGAATCAAAAACGATACCTTTTTGTTGTTGTCGGATCAGGAAATGAAAGGAGATATTTTTGGGTGCTGCAGGCTTTTCGTAATCACTTTGTGGGTGCGTGCGATGAAAAGGTGGGAAGTCACTGCTCAGAGAACAGTATTTCAGGATTAGATCCTGTTTCTTGCTGGAATTTGTTCCCATTGTTGTGAGTTGTACTTCACTGACGGCTGTTCTCTCCCAGGGAAGCCAGGCATTCCGTTAGTTCACTGCATCCGGAGACTCTGGGACACCGATCAGCAATGGCTCTCTCCAGTGTTCGCACAGAGCTGGCTAGCCTTCACCGCGGAGTGGCCGTGAGCAGTGGGGAGACTCAGTGCTGCTCGTGCTCATTCCAGGATCCTCAGGAATCTTGGAACCCATCACTGCCGGCAGTCTCAGCCCCAGTTTTCCCTCTTGCCTGGGGACTAGCTTCCCCTAAATATGCATGAGTCTGCGTGGGCACAGACTCTGACACGCACCTGGGGTGTGGGTCTGTGAGCCTAGGGCAGAGGTCTGGGCACAGGAGAGCACCCTGTGCCTAGGGTAACCCAGAATGTGTGTGGCCCAGCGTTAACATCCTGACAGACACTGGGCCAGGTCGAGAGCAGGCAGTACGTGTGGTCTTCACAGGTACTGGTCATTTCACGGCTGGTCACTCCCTAGAATCGATGATTCTCTCACTTTTTTTTAAAATATATTTTATTGATTTTTTACAGAGAGGAAGAGAGAAGGATAGAGTTAGAAACATCGATGAGAGAGAAACATTGATCAGCTGTCTCCTGCACCCCCCCCCCCCCCACTGGGGATGTGCCCACAACCAGGGTACATGCCCACAACCAGGGTACATGCCCACAACCAGGGTACATGCCCACAACCAGGGTACATGCCCACAACCAGGGTACATGCCCTTGCCTAGAATAGAATCTAAACCTTTCAGTCCGCAGGCCGACGCTCTGTCCACTGAGCCAAACCGGTTTTGACTCTAGTCGTTTGCATGTCGTTTCTGTTACTGACTGTTATTGTTATTACTCTTAAGGAAAATGCAGCTTATACAATGCGTAGTGATCGTCCTTGAAGATGCTGCAGTATCTTTGCAAATTCCCATCGCTAATAACGCCTCTTTCTCCCTCTGAAACTTGAAAAATGGTGAGCTTGAATTTGTAAGTCAGTGATCTTTCTCCCCTGTGTCTTCCCTGCTGTCCCCCCAACCGTCTCTGTCCTTTTTCCTGGGCGAGTCTCCTCCCTTTGGGGACTGCCCAGGAGACTCGCTCCCTGCGTGTTTGGGCCGGTCTCCTTTCCCACTGTCAGGGATAACAGTGTCAGCTTCTGTACAAAAACTGTCCTTTGGGCTGTGCCTTTAGAATATCTCAGCAACAAATGACCGTGTTAAAGGAAATGAATGTTTTCTAGCTTTTATTGCATAGTTCAGTACTTCTTCTAAAGCACAGAACCAGTTTACAGTGTATTTAGCAACTTTTTAGTAAACTTGGATCTCCATAGCCTCATCAACATAGTTCCTGTAACTTTGTATTGCTACATCAATATGTATCTGAGTTAAGAGTTTTAATTTTCCAGTGCCCAGATATTATTATGTGTTTTGGCTTACTGTCTGCATTTCCCAAGTATAAAACTGAATTTTCCTTTTTCTTTTTTTCTTTTGTTAAATATATTTTATTGATTTTTTTACAGAGAGGAAGGGAGAGAGAGTTAGAAACGTTGATGAGAAACATTGATCAGCTGCCTCCTACACACACCCCACTGGGGATGTGCCGACAACCAAGGTACATGGCCTTGACCGGAATCGAACCTGGGACCCTTTAGTCTCAGACCGACACTCTATCACTGAGCCAAACCAGTTAAGGCTGAATTTTCCTACTTTGAGTATCAATTAAATGCAATATGCATGTTGATTTTATATGAGTATACTGTACCCTTGCAATATTTTTTCTATTGCTTTCTGTTTCATTACACGTTTGGCCGTATGTGTTCAATGCACCCTTCTCTGAGTAGGTTTAAGTGTTCTATTTTTTCCCAATCTTGTTGGCTTCATATTCAGCGCTTTGACCTATGTATGTTCTAGAGTGATGAATGATCCCTTACTGTATTTATGTTTATTAACTCTTAGCTCATCACCATTGTTACGTTCTTTCTGATTCATCTTATAATAGTTTTAACTTTCTTCTAGAATCTTAAATATATTACTGTCATTTGTGTCTTCCTTTGTCTTTCTCCTACTGTGTTTCCCCGAAAATAAGACATCTCCGAAAATAAGACCTAGCACAGGAAAAGATAAGACATCCCCTGAAAATAAGACCTAGCGCAACTTTGGGAGAAAAAAATTAATATAAGACACTGTCTTATTTTCGGGGAAACAGGGTAGCATCATAAACTTGGGCTCGTTGTTGCTTTGTAAGATATTTTAAACTTGATAGGCTAAGCCTACAACTATTGTTACATTTCAAGTTACATGTATTTGGTGTACTTTGCATACTTACTCTTCTAGATGAATTCTGATTGCAATTTATCAAGTTGTAAAGTGAATTCTACAGGAACTTAAAATCCATGCTGCATTACATCCTTGTGATTTATTGGGAAGTATTAACTTTATTTAGTCCTTTCAGCCAGGAATTAGCAATTTCCTTTTTGTTCTTATCTTTTTTATTCATATTATTAAGTATAATTTTTTTCCTAATTAAATGTTTAATGAGCTAAGTTACTTAACCCATTTTAAATGTTTTGTTGATTTTGTAAATCTCTTCTCTGGTGTTTTTACTTGAATGGTCTTAATAAGAATGCAGTGGCTTTTTTTCTTTATAGCCTACAGCTTTCCTTTCTTTTTAAAAAGTTATTTATTGATTTGAGAGAGAGAGGAGATGGATTTGTTGTTCCACTTATTTATGTACCATTGGTTGCTTCTGGTATATGCTCTGACCAGGGACCACGCCCACAGCCTTGGTGGACTGGGACAATGCTCCCGCCAGCGGAGCTACCCAGCCGGGCTGACAGCTTTCCCAGCATCCTTTAGGAATGCCGGTGTTTTCATTCCTTCCTTCCTCTGACATCATCAACCAGTCATTTTGTCCTCAGTATTGACTGGAAAGGCCTTCAGTGTTACGGTTTTTAAAAAATCAACTCTAGTGCTTCACCAAGTAAAATGTAAAATCTATAATAATAAAAGCATAATATGCTAATTAGACCGGACATCCTTCCGGACAAAGCCAGGCTGGAGGGAAGCCCAGTCCGGTGCCAGGGGGGAGCCGGTGCCAGCAGCTGGGAGAAGGAAGGCCCCTCTTGCACGGATTCCATCATCGGGCCTCCAGTGATGCCCAAAGCCCGGCCGGTAGCTCCGTTGGTTAGGCACCATCCCCATACACCAAGGTGCAGCTCATGCAAGCGGTAACCATTGAATGCGTCAGTAAGTGGAACAACAAATCCATGTTCTCTCTCTCAGCCTCCCTCAATCCCCCCCTCTCTAAAAAACATTTTAATCTTCATTATGCATGACTTTTTACAACAAATATTTAAGTCAAAGAATTGTCTAAGATCACTTTCTCCTTGTAGCATGCCTAAATTCCATCCACTCCTAGATAACACTCTTCAGGCTCAAGAACAGCTGGCTGTAGTGGCTTTACCAGCGTCCTAACGTGCGTTTGTGGTAGCCTGTTTGTGGTGCTCTTCCGTAAGGCCGCACTCCGCTGCCGCCCTCCCTCCCTCCCTCCCTCCCCAGGCGCGGCTCTGGTTTCTAGTAATGCAGATCAGCCCAGCGCTGCCGGCCTGGTCCTGGCCAGGGCTGTCAGCCCTAGTTCAGAGCGCTTTTTTCTTTTCAGGTCCCAGGCAGACATTTATTTTGTTCCCTATTCGTCGTCCCTTTAAAAACGGGACAGCTGGCATTCTCGATTGTGAGTGAGAGGTCCTCTCTCATGCTGGAGCGTGTTTTTTTAACTGATCATTTTGAAATTCCTAGGATTGTCCATTCCTAGGAATTGCAGAAATAGCATAGAGCGGTCCCGGGGCCTTTCACCCAGTTTCCACCAGGGCTCACATCTCACTGGGCGTTCCCAGGGACAGCTCTGGTTTCGGCAAGTGTCCTCTTCATTGTCTCAACCCAGGGCCACTGGACTAGGAGATGGCTAGGCGACAGGAGTCTTTATTTTCTTTATGTGGAGGGAGGAGGAGGGGGGAGAGGGCTCCACCTACTTATACATCCATTGCTTGATTCTTTTTTTTTTTTTTTTTTAATATATTTTATTGACTTTTTACAGAGAGGAAGGGAGAGAGATAGAGAGCTAGAAATGTCAATGAGAGAGAAACATCGACCAGCTGCCTCTTGCAGACCCCCTACCGGGGATGTGCCTGCAACCAATGTACATGCCCTTGGCCAGAATCAAACCTGGGACCTTTCAGTCCGCAGACTGACGCTCTATCCACTGAGCCACACCGGTCTCGGCCATTGCTTGATTCTTGCATGTGCCCTCACCAGGGAGCAAACCCACAACCAGTAGGGCATGCGGGAAGCAGCCTCCTGATGTTGCTCTCTCCAACCAATGTTTCTCTCTCTCTCAAAATTAACAATAAAAAAATAAATAAAATACAGGGCTTGTGGAAGGCATATAGAACTATTTCCTATTAAGATACACAAAAGTCTAAAGCATCTGCAGAGTTTAGGTGGAGAAGGAAGATGTTAGAAAGTGGAACTAAAATTACTGCAAAGATGCTTGTTGTCATTAGTGACAATCCCATAAACCATAATGGAGAGCTTGTGCGCCATGAATCTGTGACTTGTGATTGATTATATGCTTTTTAATTTCTGAAATGTGCTGGGGTGAAGAGCACTGCCAGTTTCTGTAGTAAGCTAAATTCCAAACTCCACGTACCCTCTTCCGATTTCTCTTCTCCTTTGACTGGCGGCAAGCCCGGCCCCCTTAGCCTCCCCCACGGTTTTGTGCTGCAGAGGCTTTGAGATGTGGCTTTGGAGAGGAGGGTTGCGAAGAGAACTGGGAGTCACTGCCACGAGAGAGGGCGATGCAGACAGCGGCGGTGCTCTGACACGTGAAGGCCCCACTAACGTACTCACAGAGGTTGTTTGTTTTTTCTCCCCTCCCTCCCTCCCTCTGTGCACACTGCTGATTCTCTCCCACCTGACGGCTCTTCCCAATGCCCACCCGGGGTGCCTTCAAGCTTTGTGCACCGAGGGCCCTCGCCTCTGGATCTCCACTTGGGCATGTTCCTGCCCACCTTGCTTCACCAGGCGACTGCGGAGCAGCAGGAGCGCTTCTTCATGCCCGCCTGGAACTTGGAGGTCATTGGCACCTATGCCCAGACAGAGATGGGCCATGGTACGCTGCGTTCGGTCTCCGTTCTGGGCTGGGCGGGTGCTGCAAGCTGAGTGCAGACGGCGTGCCCGCCGCTTGCTAGCCATGGCACGTGCGAGCCGTTAACACGTGCCCTTTCTGTAGAAGCCAGGTTTTTCAACGTACAAGTCTTAGCAAAGACAGTGCTTTTGTCAGTGGAAGTGAAAGGTTACATGATCACAGAGACAGGCTGGTTTTCTTTCCATTGCTTCCCGTTAGGAGATCAGTAATGACAAGCCAGGCCTTGCTCAGTGGTTTTTCGGGTTCACTGGAGTTGCGTAGAATGTATGCATTATAGACTCTGAACCCATCTTTCTTCGTTACTATCTGATCACCCTTACTATGGGTACATCACGAATTTGCAGAAATTCCAGAAGAAATACAGATTTACAGTATGCGTGCTCTCTGATTTGCTGACCGGAAGTGAGTGGCTTATATAACCAAAACATGCAGCATTTTATACCTGGAAGTTACTTATGCCTTGATCCAGTAAATTCGGTCAAGTTCTAAAGCTGGCTTCGCCAGAGTTCAGGAAAATAAGATTAGCTGTGCCCTGGCCGATGTTGCTCAATGGTTGGAGCGTCAGCCCTTGCACGGAAGGGTTGCTGGCTCAATTCCAGGTCAAGGGCTCACACTGGGTTGTCGGTTCCTGCAGGTTTTATCCCAGTCCTGGTTGGGGTGTGTGCAGGAGGCAGCCAATTGATGTGTCCCTCACATCAATGTTCCTCTCTCTCTCTCTCTCTCTCTCTCTCTCTCTGTTGGTACCCCTCCCTTCCATTCTCTCTAAAATAGGAAGAAATATTCTTGGGTGAGGATTAGCCAAAATAAAGAACAAGATCGGCTGTGCCCCCAGGCAGTTGGCTTCTCTCTGGCTTCTCTTTCCCTCAGAGGTCTCGGGACAGCTGGTCTGTGTGGTTGCCATTTCTTATTTCTGTGCGACTTCATCTCGTCACAGCTGTTCTGTCTTCCGCTTTGGTGCTGAGCGCTCTGGCGAGGCTCACAGTGGATGCCATTTGGTTCAAATGTGCATCTTTAAGCTCTTGGTCGTCCTCCGTTCTGTTCAGTGAAAGGCTGCTGCCTTGGCGAGCGGCGTCTCTGTGTCCGCTTCCTTGATTCCCACTCGGGGAAGGCTGTGGGTCCCACGGAAACCAGTGCCTGCGTGCTCCTGGGAAGTTTCTAAACGTCGGAGTTTCCGTGTTAGTGAGACCCACCCAGCCTGACTCCGCTGTTTGTGTTCTGAGGAACTGGCCTTTAAGGGAAAGGGCACGTCGCGTTGGGATTTAAACCAAGACTCCTGCCCCTTCAGCAGTCACGGCACCGGGAGCTCTTCCTGGCTCACAGAGAGCCACCAGGCGAGGCGGCCTGGGTCTTCTCCCCACATGTGAGCCTTTCGCAGATCTTGTTTGCCATGCTGGCAATTATTCTGAAACAAACGCTCAATCTGCAAGACATCTAGCTAGAGAGTCTCTTCCTGTCACGTTATCTTACTCTTTGTAGTTGGCCAGGAAAACACAATAGCCTGCGTTGAAATTGGCATACTCACACTTAGAGATGGGCTTAGGAGGGCAGTTACTGAAATTCATGTCCTGGGATCTTAGAAAGTAGGATCCTAAGCTGCCTTTACTTTTCCTTTTGGGTGCTCTCAATGATATTATCTGGTTAGGGACCGGGAGTTACTATCTTGGTTTTCAACCATGGGTAGCTCATCCAAAAGCACTGTATAGTCAGAGCTTAGAGGACCGATTAACCTGAGATGTTATCCTGAGATGGTCCAGCTTAGAGGACTGGTCGGGAGACTGTGCTCTGTGCCTCTTTTCCCTCGTGTGGCTGACGTGCATGTGATTTGTTCCCCAGGGACTCACCTGCGCGGCCTGGAGACCACAGCCACATACGACCCGGAGACCCAGGAGTTCATTCTCAATAGTCCGACGGTGACCTCCATCAAGTGGTGGCCTGGGGGACGTAAGTGAGCTTTGGAACAGTGACTGGATGTTTGAAGGTCACGTTTGGAATGGAGAGCTCATATGAGAATATCGCTTTGAAATATAGAAAAAGCTTCTTTTTCTTAATAGAAAAACTCCAGGCTTACCTATTCTAAGCTGTTTAACGTTCTGCTGAGCGTTACAGATCTTACACCTCACAGCGCAGGAAGGAGAGCTGTCTCTGCTCAGCTTCCATCGAAGCGTGTCTGAGTGTGAGCGTAGTTTACGTCGTCGTCATTCAGGTAGCCCTGCACTCGCTGTGTGGTTCGTCATTTCTGTATTGAAAAGCACTTGAGTTATTTTCAGATTTTTATCATAAATAAATTTTACATGAAACTTATTTAATATTGTCTTCCATTCCGAGTCATTGTCTTAGGATATATATTTCAGATGGCGTCAGTGCTTGAAGGATTTTGTTATTCACATTATATATTTTAATATATTTTTGTATAATATAAGAAACAGACTAGCATGCAACAAGAAGACACAAATTCTGGAAGTACTAACCAGAAATCTCCTGACAGCACTGGCCCTCAGAGCCTTCTGCACGATGGGCGGCTCTCACTGCTGCTCCAGGTGCTGGCTGCTACCGTGCACCCCAGTGGAGCACCCCAAGGTCCGCTGGTTGGCAAAGGAATGGAATCTTTTCTTCCTTTTACTTCATTGTAATTAACACAAATGGCCACAGGTGTCTGGCGGCTACTGCTTTGGAAAGCATTACTTTGTTTATGTAAATGAGAAAATAGTAGTAAAGAGAGCTGAGTCATCTTTGAAAATAAAATACTGTCAAGGAATTGTACATCTTAAACTTAGATGGTATTATATGTCAGTCATCCCATTAGTGTATATATCTACACTAATAAAAGAGAAAGATGCAAATTGACTATCTCCACGATGCTCACCAGCCAATCAGGAGTGAGTATGCAAATTAACCCAACAAAATGGCAGGTTAATTTATATACACAGGCACAGAGCGAAGACTGAAGGCTCCAGAAGCCTGAAGGCTAAAGGCTTGGCTCTGCTGCAGCCCAGGTCCTGGGTGCCAGAGGAAAACCCGTGCCGGCAGCCAGGGAAAGGAAGGCCTCTTGTGTGTATGTGTGTGTGTGTGTGTGTGTGTACATATATATCTATGGAAATGGAGGATTGCTCTGCCAAAGTTCCATACATTTTAATAACTCTCATCTTACACAGATTTTCTTCTGAAAACGGTGTGGCGCTGTCATAAGAAAGGCTTTCTGGCACACTGTCGAGAGGCTAGCATTTCATTTAACATGTTTTCTCTTCCATTTCTGCCCCTCGGATCATGTAAGAACGGCTCACTTGTGTCTCTTGTTTTTTGATGTCGCAGTTGGAAAGACTTCAAATCATGCGATAGTGCTAGCCCAGCTCTACACCCAGGGGAAATGCTATGGGTTACATGCCTTCATCGTGCCTCTTCGTGAGATTGGAACCCACAAGCCTCTGCCAGGTTAGAGTTGTTCATCTGATGTTGACATGAAAACTTAAACCGAGCACTTTCTTCTGCAAAAAGCATAAAACCCAACAAAAGAGGAGTGGGACAGCCAGGGTTTCCAGAGCAGAGACCCTGGTGACTTTCCTTTCTCTCATGGTAGGCATCACGGTTGGCGACATTGGCCCCAAGTTTGGCTATGATGAGATGGATAATGGTTACCTGAAGATGGACCATTTTCGGATCCCCAGAGAAAACATGCTGATGAAGTATGCCCAGGTGAGTGAGACGCAGGAGGAGCAGGGTGTCGGGCGCGGGGTGCTGTGTCTGGTGCTGACCTCAGGGTTAACAGGGTCTGTTTCTAGAAGCTATCAACATAGCTTCACTTCTGGTGCTGCTTTTATTGTGACAGTGAAGCCGGCAGCCGGTGGCAGGTCTAAAGAGCATATTCTGGTCGGCTAAACCAGCGGTCTCAAACTTGAGGGCTCATTAGAATCATCGAGGGCTGGCTGAAATCTACAGTGCTCTGCCCCCAGAGTTTCTGACTTAATGAGATTTTTAAATTTATTTTATTTTATTGATTTTGAGAGAGAGAGGAAGGGAGTGGGGGAGAGAGAGGAACATCAGGGTGAGAGCAGAAACATCTACTGGCTGCCTCCTACACACTCCTATCTGGGATCGAGCCCACAGCCCAGGACTACGCCCAACCCATTGAGTCACACCGGCCAGGGCTTTCTGTTTGAAACAAGTCCGCAGGCAATGCCCCTGGGTCGTTCTGGGACCACACTTAGAACCACTGGCCTAGGCTGCCTCTTGGAAGCTCAGCCCCCTGTCCTTTTCCAGGTGAAGCCTGATGGCACCTACGTGAAGCCTGTGAGCAACAAGCTGACCTACGGCACCATGGTGTTCATCAGGTCCTTCCTTGTGGGCGAAGCCGCCCGGAGCCTGGCCAAGGCCTGCACCATCGCCATCCGATACAGCGCCGTGAGGCACCAGTCCGAGATCAAGCCGGGGTAAGGGGGGCCGATGGGCTCATCACTGACCTCCTGGCTTTGAGACAGTCGGATACCAAATCCCCCGACGTGGTGCAGAGAAGACGCCGTGGCCATAGACTGAGCTGGGCTGGCAGTGTGCCGGCCTGCTGCTTAGAACCTGCATTTCCTTTCCATAGCGGAAAGAGGAGAGGACCACCTGCCAAAAAAACAGGAATAATGTTACTTGAGCTCTTCTTAGGAAATGTTCAAAACAGTGAAGGCAGTTTGGAAATTCGAATTGCTACTAACAGTGACAAATAGGGCATGGCGAAAGCGACATTGAACTTTGCTCCATATTGTGTCCATCCCCATAGTTTATCCCTACTACTGCCTTTCAGTCCGAAAGAAGGAATAAAGGAATCAATATGAGCAGACCTTCTTAGCATTTAAATATTTAATTCTGTGCACAGGGTCTTCTCCATAGTTGTGGTCAAAATATAACTTATTCAGCCATCTAGTTAGCAGGTTGGATCTCTTTACCATTGCCTTCCTCCTACAAAGTTAACTAACTCTGCTTTTGTATGTTGCCGTGAGGTAGTTTCCGTAGTCATGCTGGAAAGACAGAAAGATCGGAACGTCACAGCTAGAAATGTGTGTCCACCTACGACGGGGGGTTAAGAGCATCTTCTGTGGCAACATCGCCTCACTGTAAATCGAGGGTCTGCCCCTTACTAGCTGCGTGAGTGCAGCTGTCCTGGACCTCTCCTTGCCCATCTGTAAAATGGGGTAACACGTGTTCCCTCCCAGGGTCTTTAAGAGGATGAAATAAGTTAATAGGCCAAAGTGCTTAGACTGCAGCCTGGCTCAGAGTCTGTTCTGTATGTGTGTATAATTTCCCCCCTTTTTCTATATATCTTAGTGAACCGGAACCACAGATTTTGGATTTTCAAACCCAGCAATATAAACTCTTCCCGCTGCTGGCCACTGCCTATGCCTTCCATTTTGTCGGCGCCTACATGAAGGAGACCTACCACCGCATTAACGAGGACATCGGCCACGGGGACCTGAGCGAGCTGCCCGAGGTGCCTGTTAGATGGTGTCCGGGGGAAGCACGCACTGGCATTTCTTGAATGCTCCGTATATTCTCAAAAAGATCCAAAAAATTCTTCTGATTGAATGGAGTTAGCTTTGAACACATGTAGTGTTTGTTTTTATCATTTTTGTCCATTTCAGAGAAGAGAGAGAGAAACATCAATGATGAGAGAGAATCATGGATCATTGATCAGTTGCCTCCTGCACGCCTCACAATGGGCATGTGCCCTGACTGGGAATCGAACCATGACCTCCTGGTTCCTAGGTTGATGCTCAGCCCCTGAGCCACGTCGGTTGGGCTGTGAGTTTGGTCTTTAAGTTTCTGAAGCGCTGCACCATGTTGGTCATCTGTTAACGAAGGGAACACAGTGGAGACTTTTTGCCAAGTAGAGCAGTTCCGAGGGAGTGTGGGAGGGGACTGGGAGGATCAGGCAGGAGATGCCCACGCTGCTTCCGATACACGCGTGGCAGATGGTTTTGAAAGCGACCAGTGCTGGCAGGGAGGTTAGTGTTTCTCCTCGGAACTCCGCTGTCAGCGCACGTTCTGACGGCCTTGCTTGCCCTCAGCTCCATGCCCTCACCGCCGGGCTGAAGGCTTTCACCTCCTGGACGACCAACGCGGCCATCGAAGCCTGCCGGATGGCCTGTGGTGGGCACGGCTACTCTCACTGCAGCGGCCTCCCCAATATCTACGTCACCTTCACCCCGACCTGCACCTTCGAGGGCGAGAACACCGTCATGATGCTGCAGACCGCCCGGTGAGTCCTGGCCGCGCTGCCCGGCCCGTTAGCTAGAGCGTTCCAGTCCTTTCCACCGGCCCCGGTTACCGTGTGTGCTCTTCACACTAAGTGTGTCCCTTACAGACGTCATCGCGCCTTCTGCCCGCACCCACTCTGTTGATCTTGTGATCAGACAGAGAGTGTAAAGCTCACCTGTCCCTTCACTTACCCTCTGAAGGGTTCGTTCATTCCTGCTTCTGAGAAGCAGCCACTGAACGCTGCGTCTGGCTCTAGGTTTCTGATGAAGAGCTACGACCAGGTGCACGCGGGGAAGCTGGTGTGCGGCATGGTGTCCTACCTGAACGACCTGCCCAGCCAGCGCATCCAGCCGCAGCAGGTGGCCGTGTGGCCCACCGTGGTGGACATCGACAGCCCCCACAGCCTCACCGAGGCCTACCGGCTCCGGGCGGCCAGGTGAGCACCCCTCGGGCGGCCGTGGGGCCCGGGCTGGGCCTGACAGAAGAAGAGGGAGGCGTGGGCACCGTGGCTCCCTTCCTCTGAGCTTCCGTTTCCTTTCATTTCTTAACAGATTGGTAGAAATCGCTGCCAAAAACCTTCAGACGGAAGTGAGTCACCGGAAAAGCAAAGAGGTCGCGTGGAACCTGACTTCCGTGGACCTCGTGCGAGCAAGTGAGGTCAGTGGTGGCGCTGCGCTCCCGGCCCAGGCCCACCCGCCACCGCCTCCCTGTCCCGCAGACGGGGCGCTGGTGGTGAGCCCTGCAGCGTTCTCACCCCTGCTGCCCTCTCTCCCCCCCCCCCCCCCCACTCCCTCTCTCTCTAGGCGCACTGCCACTACGTGACGGTAAAGCTCTTCTCAGAGCAGCTCCTGAAAATCCAGGACAAGCCCATCCAGGCCGTGCTGCGGAACCTGTGCCTCCTGTACGCGCTGTACGGGATCAGCCAGAAGGCGGGGGACTTCCTCCAGGTCAGCACCTCCTCCCGCTGGCGGCTCCTTTCCTTCGGGAGAAAATGGTGTGGTCTGATTGATCGTTGTGCGTGCATATGATATATGGAGCTGTCTGCATACAGGGCCGGGCAAACAGGTTTGCAGTTGTCCGTATGGAGAAAGACACGCGGGTTTTGTTATCGCAATAGTGTCGTTAACTCAACGTCATGACGCAACCCGGAGCACCGGACAGGCACACAAGCCGTTTGCATGCTTTTCTTGCAGGAGAACATCCTGACGGACACCCAGGTCACCCAGGTGCACCAACGCATCAAGGAGCT
Source organism: Pipistrellus kuhlii (assembly GCF_014108245.1). Lineage (NCBI taxonomy): Eukaryota > Metazoa > Chordata > Mammalia > Chiroptera > Vespertilionidae > Pipistrellus > Pipistrellus kuhlii. The sequence goes on along the minus strand of NW_023425545.1, from coordinate 839,115 downwards.
GCTGACCGTGATCCGCCCGGACGCTGTCACGCTGGTCGATGCGTTTGATTTCCAGGACGTGTCGCTGGGCTCCGTGCTGGGCCGCTACGACGGCAACGTGTACGAGAACCTGTTCGAGTGGGCGAAGACCTCCCCGCTCAACAAAGCCGAGGTAATGCAGGTCCTCCCCGGCGACTCCGGGCCCCGAGACAGCAAGGCCCCTGGCAGGTCCGTCTGTGAAAGCTTGGCTAGCGCGCCTCCGACATGTAAATATCTGTGTTTTCCCGTGGTCTAGGCGGCCCTGCTCGTGGATCTGTAGAGCCTAAGGCCATCGGAAAACACAGATATTTACGTTATGATTCATAGCAGTAGCAAAATGACAGTTATGAAGTAGCAACGAAAATAATTTTATGGTTGGGGGCCACCACCACACAGGAGCTGGATTAAAGGTCATTGAGAACCACTGCTCTAAAAGATAAGGATTGTATCATGAACTACTCCGTGCCCAAAGTTTCCCAGGTGGCTCAATTCTATCCCCCCACCCCACCCCCAATTCTTTGGATCATGGTCCACATGAGGCCCTGATAATTCTTGGCGAACTCAATCAGAGAAGGGGCCAAAATCTAAAATCCAGCCTAAATCGCGGGCCGAATGGTTTACTGAACAGTCATAAACTGTCATTGTGATGGAAACGCAGCGGAGTGCAGTGATGACAGCGTGGTGCGGGCCACATTGCAAGGCCTGGCGGGACGGATTTGGCCCGCGGGCCTTGTGTTTGACACATGTGGTTTAGAGTATGCTCTTTTAGCCCTGGTCGGTGGGCTCAGTGGTTAGAGCATTGGCCAAGCACTGAAGGGTCACAGGTTCAATTCCCAGCCCCAGTCTGATGTTTTTCTCTTCTCTTTCTTCTCTCTTTTCCTCCTTTCCTCCCTTTCACTCTCTAAAAATCAGTGGGAAGAACATCCTCAGGTGAGGATTAACAACAACAGAAAGGGCTTTTACACTGCAAGCTCCTGATCAGTCCCTTCTCCCCCTGCCTCCCCTCAGGTCCATGAGTCTTTCTACAAGCACCTGAAGCCACTGCAGTCCAAGCTCTGAAGGTCACGGCCTCAGTCCGCCTCGCCCCCTGCACCTGTCACACAACCTGCACGAATCTCGATCCATCCAGAGAGCTTCGGAGCACACGATAAATTGACCTTTTCCTCTGTATCAACGAAGAAAACAATGAACAGCTTTCAGAGATTAAATGAAAAATCAAATGTTTCAAGTGCAATTAACACTAAGAAAGACCTGCTAAGCATTCAGAAAGAGCTTTAAGAAATGCAGTATGATTTCCCCTCGTAACGCTGCTGATCCCAGGCCGTAACTTTGGATAATTCATAGAGTTTAACTACCGAGTAGTTAATTTTTCACTTCTTAATTGCTAATCACTGGATAAGTGTGTTTTTAAGCAAAGGTGTTTTTAAAGTGGGGGTAGAACCCTTCTGAGCTTTCCTGCTGAGTGCCCTACCCCTCCCACCATGGGCCCTGGCTTAAAAGCAGAACGAAGAACACAGATTGGGAGAAATAAACTAATCAGGAAATTTGGTGTGAGTCCGTGCTTGACACATTACCTGCCTGCTTGCCCTTGATCGCTGGCGTTTCTCTGATCGTTCATAGTAGCATGATCCAACACAAGGGTTTCTTCAGCTGAGGCGCCCTGCGAGGTCATGGTCTGTGAGCTGGGAATTCTTGAGTTCACAGGACCCTAAGCTGTCACAGCATCGTGGGAAGAGGCAGGTAGCAAAGTTCTCTCTCACGGGACCCTTGGCAGCTGATGGGACTTCAGTCAGTGGTATTTGATCTCCCGCCCTCCTCCTCAACCTACTGGAGGAGGGGAAAAAGGAGAAAGGTGGAGGGAGTAGAGGGTTACGCTTACCGTGACTTCGGTGACCATACTAACTGGAAAGCCTGGAACAATCCAGATTGCATACGTGCCGTCATTTTGGCTAAACAGTTAACATGCTTGGAGGTCCCAGCACCTGGCAGGCAGAAGTAAAAGCATCACTCAGGTTACAGCCTCTCACGCCCGGAGTAGCATAGAAAACCCTTCCCAAACCATGTGTTCTGACTTGAATCAGAAAATATAGTCATTGAAACGAAGGCTGAAGGATAAATGGAAATTGCCTAGAATCTTTCTTCCTGTACTTCTGGTTTTATTTTCAGTGTTTCTAGGCGTTTTATCTGAACTAAGTTGTCCTTTCAACTGAAACCTAATTCACACAATCATTCTATATGTAAAGTAAACATGTATCTCATTGAGTTTTATTCTTAAAATCAATGTAAAACAATACATCACTTGATTTAAAAATTTTTTTAACCTGTTAACTGTGTCTGTGAAACTAGTTGTTTCTGCCTCAGGAAACTGATTGTCCTTGAGGAAGTGCTGTAGTTCATGGGAATTATTCCTCTCTGGGGACCTGACATAAAATCTGTCCCAGGAACAGGAGAATTTTAGGCCCAGCAGGAATTCTTGTCTGTTGACACCAGCCTTACTCTCTCCAGGAGAATGAATAAGTGTGCTAAGATGGAAATAAAAAAGCACTATGCTCATCTCATTTGAGTATTTCTTGACAGTAGTTCAGATTCTGAGAAATAATATTTACATTACCGGATATTGACCTGTTCAATACAGAATTGTTTCACAATCAGTGCTTAAGCACCTTACCCACAGGTGAACGTCTGTAATCAGGATCTGTGTTTGAAATACATGCACCTAATAAACTAAATCTGACCTTTGATACTATTTTTATTAATATTGGAATGTTTTGTCTTGAACTTGACTCACTGTAATCAAAGAATAAAGATGTAGTAAAACCTCCCTGATGCGTACTGTGTAGAGGCCAAGAGGGTACCACCTAATTGAACAAGTTCACAGTATGAAGAGCTTTAAGGTAACGGGTTTATGAGGTAGGTAACCCTGGGAACAAAAGAAGGTGTGAGGCCTGCCTGAGCCCACCATCCGCTGGCATTGCTGCGTCTCGGGAGCCAGGAGCGCTCCTGTCCGGTCAGAACTGGTTTGTTGAGGGCTGACCAGGAAGCAGCGGGTCCAGTCTGCTGTTCCCGAGGAGGCAGACTTGGCCATAGATTAAGGTGACCAGACATCCCACTTTTGGCGGGACCGTCCCGATTTTTAACAATTTGTCCCTCGGCGTTTTAAAAAAGTCCCGATTTTTAAAAACGTTTCAGCAGAGCAGGAGTTTTTTATTCTCCTGATGCCCAGAAAGGTGTTAGTCATTTTCATGGAGTAACACCGAGATCTCAACTAATTGAATGTTTACTACTCAATATTTTACTTGGAGGATTAGACCAAGTCATAGATAAATGACTAAAATGATTTTTTCATTTTAAAATGGTGGTGGTGGGCCGAAACCGGTTTGGCTCAGTGGATAGAGCGTCGGCCTGTGGACTGAAAGGTCCCAGGTTCGATTCCGGTTAAGGGCATGTGCCTTGGTTGCGGGTGCATCCCCGGTGGGGGGTGTGCAGGAGGCAGCTGATCGATGATTCTCTCATCGATATTTCTGACTCTATCCCTCTCTCTTCCCCTCTGTGAAAAATCAATAAAATATATATTTAAATAAGTAAATAAATGAAATGGTGCTGGTAGTTTCTCACAGCCTGCATGCCTCAGTGGTTGAGCATCGACCTTTGAACCAGGAGGCCATGGTTCGATTCCTGGTCAGGGCTCAGGCCCAGGTTGCAGGCTCGATCCCCAGTGTGGGGCGTGCAGGAGGCAGCCAATCAATGATTCTCTCTCATCATTGACATTTCTCTCTCTCCTGTCCTCTCTGAAGTCAATAAAAATGGTGGTGGTGGAGTTTAGCTTTTATTGGGTCGGCAGCTAAGTAATTGCGGGTTTCACACATGGCTTCAGTTGAATTTTTAGATTTGCAGACGTAGTACAAATGTAAAACACATTTTGTTATTTGATAGTTGGCTATTCAGCTGTTAATCAGTAAAAAAAGTTTTTTGATCTGTTTTGTACTTTTTGTTTGGCGTTCTTTGAAAAATGGAAAATCAAAAGGAACATTTTCGTCATATTTTGCTTTTTTATTTCCGCAAAGGGAAAAACGCATCGCAAGCTCATAAAAAGTTATGTGCTGTTTATGGTGACGAAGCCTTAAAAGAACGGCAGTGTCAAAATTGGTTTGCCAAATTTCGTTCTGGTGATTTTTCACTCAAAGATGAAAAACGCTCTGGTCGTCCAGTTGAAGTTGATGACGCCCTAATCAAAGCAATAATCAATTCGGACTGTCACAGTACAGCACGTGAGATTGCAGAGAAGCTTCATGTATCACATACATGCATTGAAAATCACTTAAAACAATTTGGCTATGTTCAAAAACTCAATACATGGGTACCTCACGAACTGAAAGAATCACAGTTAACGCAACGCATTAGCAGCTGCGATTTGCTAAAGAAACGTAATGAAAATGATCCATTTTTAAAACGACTGATAACTGGCGATGAAAAATGGGTTGTTTACAACAATATCAAGCGGAAAAGATCGTGGAGCAGGCCAGGTGAACCAACTCAAACAACATCAAAAGCTGATATTCATCAAAAGAAGGTTTTGTTATCAGTTTGGTGGGATTACAAAGGAATTGTCTACTTTGAACTCTTACCACCCAACCGAACGATCAATTCTGATGTCTACATTGAACAACTAATGAAATTAAACAATGCAGTTGAAGGAAAGCGGCCCGAATTGACAAATCAAAAAGGTGTTGTATTCCATCATGACAATGCAAGGCCACACACATCTTTGGTCACTCGGCAAAAATTAATGGAGCTTGGTTGGGATGTTTTGCCACATCCACCATATAGTCCTGACCTTGCACCATCTGATTACTTTTTGTTTCGATCTTTACAAAACTCCTTGAATGGTAAAAATTTCAATAATGATGATGATGTCAAATCGTACCTGATTCAGTTTTTTGCTAATAAAAACCAGAAATTTTTTGAACGTGGGATTATGATGCTGCCTGAAAGATGGCAAAAGGTCATTGATCAAAATGGGCATTACATTACAGAATAAAGTTATTTAGTTCCATGAAAAAATTGTCTTTGATTTTCTTTTTTAAAATCCGCAATTACTTAGTTGCCGACCCAATAGCTGTGCATACTTATTAAATTCTGTTACTGGATTATAGAATTATAAGGAATTATAAGGAATCCCTTATAATTATAAGGAATCTTCAGAGTGAATTACCAGATGTTAGCTGTTGCAGGCTGGCACATTCCTAGATTCTAAGGGTTTTTGTTTGTGTGATTTTCCCTTAAGTGAACCATTCATTACTTCAGGAAACCATGGAAAACTGAAAGTGATTTTAAGAAACCTGAACCAGCCCTGGCCAGGTAGCTCGGTGGTTAGAGCATTGTCCCAGTAGGCCAAGGTTTGTAAACTCAATCCCCAATTAGGACACATGTAAGAATCAACCAATGGCTGCATAAAGAAGTGGAACAAACAACAAGTGAATGGTTCTCTCTCAAAAATATTTTTAAAAATTCTGAACCAAAGTAAGTTTTTTGCCACAATACTCTTGACTTTCATAGATTAGGTAACAAATCTTCCACATAATATTCAGACTGCTGACTACTTTGTGAAAACCATTTATTTACAGTTGCTGTGGATTCAAGGATGGGACCTGTATCCCTTGGCATGTATAATTTCTTTGTTCCCCTTTTTCCTTTTACTTGTGGCTTGAGTTTGGTTTTTCCTGGACAAGTTGCATTTGGCTTGCATTGTTGCCCTCCCTGGCATTCAGCGGGGACAGGAGTACAAGGTGCCCGGGTCCATAGCATGTCAGTGGCGGTTAGACAGCAGTGACCCACCAACACTGGCCTCCGGGTAAGCCAAACCACTAACCCCTTTTTCCTTTGTTAAGTCGAAAGACCCCTAATAAAACCTGTAATTAACACAAAAAGTGTTGTGTGTCTTTTTTGGTGATGGTGTTGCAGTGGTCGGCAAACTGCGGCTCGCGAGCCGCGGTTTGCAGCTCTGTTGGCTAATGAGTTTGCCGGCCACTGGTACTGGGTTTCATTCTGGCGTTGCATCGTGGATTTTAATTGAACAGTTAGGTCACAGCCACTTCCCTAAGCTTTGGAATGTGGGATAAATACACAATTATGGCTTAACGTGTCAATCTTCTAAACTTAACACGCCCTCCCACTCACGATTCAGCACACAGGAGAGTGCTCGGTATTAGAACCCAGATGTATTCGCCTTGGAGCCAGAGGGGCCCTTTTCCCAAAGCGGCGTTGAGGCAGCTCCTAGCAACGGCCGAGTGGTGACCCGAGGCCGGGTTTCGACTAACGGCCGCGCAGGGGGAACCCTGGGAAATGTAGTTCATATTAGCGTCCCCTGTTCCCTTGGTCCCGGCAGGTGAGCGGGGCGCAGACTACAACTCCCAGAATGCCTCGTGCCTCGTATTTCGAAGTCCGGGCGACCGTGAGAGAGGCGTCGACTGGGTTCGGAAGCGGAGGCCCGACCGCGCCGGGCCGGGACCCTGGGCTATGGCTCGCCCAAGTCCCGGGGGCTGCGCCTCCGGAGGGAAGGGCGCGTAACCCGGGGCATGTCAGGGGCTGGGAGGCTCGGCGGCGGCGCTGGGGTGGAGAGGGGCTGGGGGCGCGGAGGGGCCGAGGGCATGGCCCCCGGAGGGCCGGTGCTCAGGGGCAGGCCCGGGGTTTTCAAACCGCCGCCGACCAGATGGCGCTCGTGGCCTCCCTCTTAGGGATCCGCGCGGCCTGGGGGGCGGTCCCGCCCCCCGGGAGTGGCCGGACGGGCCTGGATGCGCTGCGAGAGGAAGCGCGTTTGCACGTTTAGGTCGTGAACATGGCCTTCGCGGAGGAAAGAGACACGAGCACTCCGAGGGGCCCCTGTGTGTGACCCCAGATAAACTTTGCATCCGAATCACAGGACAGGCCGGCAGCGGAGACACAGCGATGGCCCCCTCCGGCCCCTTCCCGGGCGGCCCGCAGGTCGGTCCCGGGCGCGGGCAGGAAGAGGGACCCTTCTCGAGGAAACAGCCCCCAAGAGGGGCGAGCGGGGCTTGCAGCTGGTGTGAAGGGAGAGATTCCCACGTGTGACAGACACTGTGTCCTGTCAGGGGGCAGCCAGCACCCAGGCCGCTGTTTGTGCTGAATGCGTCCCAGGCAGCCTGGTGCGGCCCGGGCAGGGGTGCTGGCCACAAGGCCGGGCCCCACTTCCTTTCTGAGATGGCACCTGCCGTCTCACCTCCTCCTTCCGGTAAGGGAGGCGGAAAACTGCACTTGGTTCGAGTCCACACCAGCTCATCAGGTGACGAGAGCACTTGGCTTCTCACCTGGATGCCTCCCCGTGAGGAACGTTTTGTTGAAGGGAGTAGGTTTCGGCCTCCAATGGGCAAAGTGCGGGAGCCGTGACAGGCCTGGGGTACAGGCGTGGCTCTGGCACGCTTCTGAGCAGCCCCTGTGATCGCCTGCACCAGGGAGCAGGAGCCTGACGCGGCAGAGTTCAGATGAGTTGGATCGCGCTGTGAGGAGCCGCACGCAGCCCCCGAAGCCGTGAGATGGTAGGCAGCGTGCAGGGTGAGGCGCGTGGCATGTGGACCTGGCCCACCCCAAGGTGCTGCCTGCACGGAGTGCTGTGGGGCTGGTGGCGGGGACCCGGATGTGGTCCCTGGAGGAGAGTGACGGGAGTCGCATTGGTCTCAAATTTAATTTTAAAAAAAATATATTTTATTGACTTTTTTATGAGGCGTCTTCAAACTATGGCCCTCGGGCCACATGCGGCCCGCAGAGGAGTCTGATCCGGCCCGCCAGGTTTTTTGGGCAGTGAGCGCAGCCGAGGTGTTACAGTAGGAATTAGTAGTTCATATAGTCCCGCCCTCCAGCTCTCTGAGGGACCGTGATCTGGCCCCCACTTTAAAAAGTTTGAGGACCCCTGGAAGGGAGAGGGATAGAGAGTTAGAAACATCGATGAGAGAGAGACATCGACCAGCTGCCTCCTGCACACCCCCCGCTGGGGATGTGCCCGCAGTCAAGGTACATGCCCTTGACCGGAATCGAACCTGGGACCCTTCAGTCTGCAGGCTGATGCTCTATCCACTGAGCAACACTGGTTTCAGCTCGAAATGAGCTTCTTGTTATGCTCGGAGCAGGCCTGTCTCGGGGCCTCAGCATGCCCCGAGGGAAGCATTGTAAAGCCTGTGGCTGGGGTGGAGCTGGGCTGTGGGACAGAGGGAAGCATTCTGGCTGGGAGGGTTTGCCAGTGGCATCTGAGATTCAGGGAGAAGGAGAGACTTGTGCCGGAGGGGGAGGGGGCGCCCCCGTGGCACCCCCGACGTTAATGGGGCCGTGCCCATGCTCGGAATGAGTGTGTTCTCGGAAACTGGGCAAGCAGGGCGGGCTCGTGTGTTCCTTTCCCCCGGGGACTTAGCCAAAGGCAAAGCGTTTCGTCCTGTGTTCTCAGCTTCCACAACATTCTTTGTTTGGTTTCGTTCTCCCATCGTAGGCACCAAAGGCCAAGAAAGGATTGAAGGGTGAGTGGAGAGACGGAACATCGCCCGTGAACCAGAAGGAATCCCCTCACCTTGGTCCCGATGTAACTTACAGGTGTCTGTGTCTGAAGGTCCCCGTTGGTTCCCCATAACCCCAGGGGCAGCTCTGTCCTCAGGGGACTCCTGATGCTGCCTCAGTGGCCCTTGGCGTAATTCAGAAGTACAGGAGAGCTGGGACTTGGGGGAAAATCCCCTCACTGGGGTCTGTACCCAGAGGTACTAGGTTGGGGTTAAGGTGGGGAAGGCCCTTGAGCTGGATGGGGTTCCCGCGTGCCCCCAGACCGGAGCTGGGGGAAGGGTCTCGGGGGAAGGGCTCAGTGGGCTGTGGAGATGAAAGAAGCTCGTTTGTGCCCATGAACTCGGACGCTTTTCCCAAGGACACGCTGGCTTTGCTCAGAGCCTGGAAGGCTGGCTCGGTGGCCAGCGTGTCACGTACACGTAGGTTCTGCTGGAAACCTTCCCATCGTCCTTCGGAAAAGTTGTTCTCAGTCCGCCCTGGGGTCTCCATAAGGCGATGGGACTTGTTGCCGGGGAGTTAGAGGATGTCTCGTGGCCAGTGCGAGAGAACGAGGCCTGAGGCCAGCGTCTGAGGCCCCGAGGCCCCGGGTGCGGGCTCCGGGACCGCTCCTTCCGCCTCACGTCGGCCGCCCCCTCTGTTCCAGGCTCCATCGATGACGTCCTTCAGGACCTCCTGGGGGATGAGAGTAAGTGCCCCTTCCCAGAATCCCCTGGTCTAGGCTGCTGCTGCTTTAATGGAGATGCATTTCACATAAAGTTTTCTCTTTTAAAGGGTATGTGTAAGTATATTCACAGGGTTGTCCAACCATCACCGCAGTCCAATTCCAGAACGTTTTCATCACCCCACAGAGAAAGCCCAGCCCATCGGCAGTCAGCCTCGTTCTCTTCCCCCAGTCCTAAGCAACCGCTGGCCTTTCTCTCTCTACGGACTTACCTCTTTCGGGCATTTTATATAAAATGCATCCGGTGGTGTGTGGCTTTTGCCTCTGGCTTCTTCCATGTACCAGGATGTCTTCGAGGTCCCTCTCTCTGTTCCTCTCCATGGCTGGGTGATATTCTGCTGTGCGGATACGCCGCATTTTGTTCATTCAGCCATTAGTTGATGGATCTTTGGGTGTTTTCCACACGTTCCTAGGCTGTTAGGAATAATGCATGAACATGCACATACAAGTTTTTGTGTGGATGTGTGTGCTCAGTGCTCTGGGGTATAAGCCTGGGAGTAGAATTACTGGGCTAGACGCTGACCCTGCGGTTAGTTTTTGGAGGCACCTGAGGCCCCGCCAGCCTACTCTGACAGCAGCTGCCCCATTTCCGGTTCCCCAGCGGTGTGGGCGGGCTCCGCTCTCCACACCCTTGTCCGTCTGCTGGACTCAGCCCTCCTCGTGGGTGTAAAGTTGCATCTCATCGTGGTTCTGATGTGCATTTCCTATGGCTGATGGTTTTGAGCATCTCTTTGTGTGTTTATTGCCCATTTGCTTTCCTCTTTGGAGAAGGTCATTTCTTGGCACATTGTCGGCGGCTCTTGTTCTGGGCATGCGTCTCTTACCCCGTGTGTCCGTGTTCGCGGTTCCGAGGAGCAGGGCCTCAGCGCCACGCAGAGCACCCGGGCAGCGAGGCTGAGGTCCCCGCCTGGCCACCCACCAAGCGCAGCCCCTGGGTCCAGCCGACAGCCGTGGGCCTGGAAGTGCATTGTTCTTCCTGCTTTTCCATGGGGGTGGGGGCGGGGCTTTTCATGTGCCACCAGTTGGCTTTGTGGGACAGAGCTGCTGAGGAACATGGGAATAACACGGGAAGGGATAACATGGGAGCTGCCTGTGGGACCCATCTCCTTCCTCCATCGGGAGGTCTGGGAGCCAGCTTGCTGGGGGACCCGCACCCCTTTCCTCTTCACTCCGATTCTCGGCAGCCCAGCGAATCTCCTCTGCTTCCTTTCCTTCCAGTGACGCTGCCGGAGAAGCCTGTCAGACTGGCGCCGCGGGCCAGAGAGAAGACACTCCCTTCCGAGAGGGCGAGGACAAAGTAAGCAGGGCCTGGTGGCCTCCACCCGCCCGCCCGCCCCTGCTTGCCACTGATGGTGCCCGCTTTCAGTGCCAGCGTCTCCTCTCCTCCCTCAGCTCCTGGTCAGGGAGCAGCTGGCGGGGAGCGGGAAGAGAGTGGAACTGGAGGGCAGAGCCCTGGCCGCAGTCTCGCCACACCTGCTGCCTTCTGTGTGCCCGGGCGGTTCCTGAGCCCCTCTGAGCCCAGAGGACTGCCCCAGATCAGCGGTGGGCAAACCGAGGCTCGTTAGCCACAGGCGGCTCTTTGGCCCCTTGAGTGCGGCTCTTCCACAAAACACCACGGCCTGGGCGAGCCTATTTTGAAGAAGTGGCCTTAGAAGAAGTTTAAGTTTAAAAAACGTGGCTCTCCAAAGAATGTCAGTGGTCGTGCTGTTGATGTTTGGCTCTGTGGGCCGATGAGTTTGCCGGGCGCATGCCTAGATGGCGCTTTTCGTGGTTTGTTGGGATTCTGACAGTTGAGCGGTAGGAGGGAGCCTTGTCCGTCCGTGTCCCCCACCCCCACCCCCGCCCCATTGTAGCTAACGCAGATGTTTCTCTCCTGCCTGTTGGGTTTTAAGACTTGGTTTTGAAGAGGCTCTACTTTTTTTTATTTTTTATTTTTTATTTTATTGATTTTGTACAGAGAGGAAGGGAGAGAGATAGTTAGAAACATCGATGAGAGAGAGTCGATCAGCTGCCTCTTGCACATCCCCTACTGGGGATGTGCCCACAACCAAGGCACATGCCCTTGACCAGAATCGAACCTGGGACCTTTCAGTCCCCAAGCCAACGCTCTATCCATTGAGCCAAACTGGTCTCGGCGAGGCTCTACTTTTTTTTAAAGTAAAAGTCAGGGCACTGGAGCCTGGGAGGCTCCTCTCGGCAGCTCGTCCTGGGGAAGAGGCTTGGGCGCTGGCCTCCAGGCCGGCCCCTCCGCAGTCACCGGCGCCCGGAGCGGTGCTCACTCCGCCCCTTGCAGGTCCCTCCCGGAGCACAATGCCTTCGGCACCATGGCCGACCCCGCGGGAGCTGAGGCCGAGGTGAGCTGGCCGGCCCTCCCGTCCCCTCCATGGAGCCCCAGAACTGAGTGACGGGGCGGCCTGGGAGGCGGAGCGGGGTGTCCACAGGAGCCCCCCGCAGGGAGCGCAGCTCTGAGGCCGGGAGCCGGCTTCCCGGGGGGAGGCCGCGCTCTCTGGGCCCCACCCGGGCCGGTCCCATCAGACAGCACCCACGGCCGCGGCGGGCTCCGAGTGAGCCCAGGGCGAGCTCTGCTGCCCACAGAAGCGGGGCGCGGGGACGAGGGCCCGGCTCCAGGCCCTGGACTAACACCCGTCCTTCCCCCCTGGCCTCAGGTCTCCGACATCTCAGAGGCAGACCCGCTGGCTCTGCTCCAGGCCATGAAGGTAGGAAGCGAGCTGTGCCGTCTGCGTTCTGGTAGCCATTCTGGTAGCCATTCTGGTAGCCATTCTAGTAGCCATTCTGGTAGCTGGGCTGGGCTGGGCTGGGCTGGGCTGGGCTGGGCTGGGCCGCCGATACTTCCTGCCACACCGTCAGTCCCTCTCACATGGCGGTTGAGCCCTTCCCCGGGCAAGAATGGAGCGGCTGCCCTCTGCCCTCTGGGGATGAGTCCGGTTTCCTGGTTCAGAGATTCTCCTCGCAGACACAGCAGGCCCAGGCCTCTGACAAGGCCAGCCCCCCACCCCCACCCCACCCCAAGCCTTCCCTGGCTGCATCCCTCCCCCACCACCTGGTGGGCAGACGGGAGACCATCTCCTCTGGAGCTGGTTCTCAGCTTCCACCCCGCCGAGTCCCCTTCCGTCCAGCTGTCCTCTGATAGGTCAGCTCCCAGGCTGGCCTTGACCCTGGCGTTTAAGGCTCCAGTTCTCAGTGCTGCGCCCGGAGGCATTGGCAGCTGAGCGCGTGGGTCCCTCCCTCCCCCGCTTCTCCAGGATCTGGACGAGATGGACGCTGACCTCTTGGGCCTGAAGAAGTCTTCTCTGGCCCCTGGCAGAGGCGCCGCCAAGGGGTCTGGGAAACAGGAGCCCAGCAGCCCCCAGCCCGCCGCTCCGGCAGCAGCCCGGGAGGAAGGTGAGGTCACAGCGCCTCCGCGGGAGGCTTGGGCGCGGGAGATGCTGGGACGGGAGCTCTCCCACCAGTGGGGTTCTCTGCCTCAGATGGCGGAGGGCGAGGCCAGAGCTGACTGTGTGTGTGTGTGTGTGTGTGTGTGTGTGTGAGTGTGTGTGTGTGAGTGCGTGTGTGTGTGTGTGAGTGTGTGTGTGTGAGTGCGTGTGTGTGAGTGTGTGAGTGTGAGAGTGTGTGTGTGAGTGTGAGTGTGTGTGTGTATGAGAGTGTGAGTGTGTGAGTGTGTGTGAGTGTGTGTGAGAGTGTGTGTGTGTGTGAGTGTGAGAGTGTGTGTGTGTGTGTATGAGAGTGTGTGTGTGAGAGAGTATGTGTGTGTGTGTATGTATGAGAGTGTGTGTGTGTGAGAGTATGTGTGTGTGTGTGAGAGTGTGTGAGTCTGTGTGTGAGTGTGTGTGAGAGTGTGTGTGTGTGTGAGTGTGAGTGTGTGAGTGTGTGTGTGTATGAGAGTGTGTGTGTGAGAGAGTATGTGTGTGTGTATGTATGAGAGTGTGTGTGTGTGAGAGTATGTGTGTGTGTGTGAGAGTGTGTGAGTCTGTGTGTGAATGTGTGTGAGAGTGTGTGTGTGTGAGTGTGAGAATGTGTGTGTGTGAGCGTGTGCGTGTGCGTGAGAGAGTATGTATGTATGTGTGTGTATGAGAGTGTGTGTGTGAGAGTATGTGTGTGTGTGTGAGTGTGTGTGTGAGAGTGTGTGTGTGTGTGAGTGTGTGTGTGAGTGTGTGTGTGTGTGTGTGTGAGTGTGTGTGAGAGTGTGTGTGAGTGTGTGTGTGAGTGTGTGTGTGTGTGAGTGTGTGTGTGTGAGTGTGAGAGTGTGTGTGTGTGTGTGTGAGTGTGAGTGTGTGTGTGTATGAGAGTGTGTGTGTGAGAGTATGTGTGTGTGTGTGAGTCTGTGTGTGAGTGTGTGTGAGAGTGTGTGTGTGTGAGTGTGAGAGTGTGTGTGTGTGTGTGAGGTGTGTGTGTGTGAGTGTGTGTGTGTGCGTGAGAGAGTATGTATGTGTGTGCGCGTGTGTGTGCATGTGTGTGAGAGTGTGTGTGTGTGTGAGTGTGAGTATGTATGTGTGAGTGTGTGTGTGCGTGTGTGAGTGTGTGAGAGTGTATGTATGTGTGTGCGTGTGAGAGAGAGTATGTGTGTGTGCGTGTGTGTGCATGTGTGTGAGAGTGTGTGTGTGTATGTGTGAGTGTGAGTATGTATGTGTGTGTGTGTGTGTGAGAGTGTGTGCTCACGGTGGGAGGGGACAAGCCAGCCTCCTCCTAGGGCTGTCCCCGTCCCTCTGCGCCCAGTGGCAGCTCCTGGAGGAGCCACCTGAGTGGCGCGGAGTTCTGTGGCAGCCTGTGCAGCTCCCAGGCCGTGTCCCTGGACGCCATGTTTCCGGCCAGAAGTGCGGACAGGGAGAGCAGACACAGCCCATGGCTGAGCCACGGCCAGCCCTGAGCTCACCTGGGAGCATGCACGCCCCCCGCCAGCCCCGGCTGTGACCTGCCGTCTCTCCACAGGCGACGCCATACCCACCAAGAAGCCCTCCCCCTCCCCCAGCAGCTTCGGGCATCAGTACAAGAAGTTTTCTCTCGAAGGTACCACAGCTTCCAGCCTCGCTCTGGGCACTCCAGCTGGGGGGGGGGGGGGGGGGGAGTAGCCATGGCGACACAGACTTGCCCGCACCCCAGGTGCTGTGCATGTCAGACCGTTTGGTCTCACGAGTCCAGGGCGGACTGAGGTGCTTCGCCGGGCATTGGGGGAACTTGTTTGCAAAGAATTCGGAGCCAGGCCTCGCGTGGGAGCCTTTGTAAAGTGCAGGGGAGCCCTTCCCTTTGCGGCTACACAGGCGTCGGACTTCTCTTCCGATGCCGGCTCAGGGTCTGGGGTCACGGCCAGCCTGGCACAGTCACGCTGGCCCTCAGGCCCAGGGCCCTGTCCGCGTCCCACCTGCTAGGAGCCCGCTCTGTGTCCGATGCCGAGGGGCCGGGGGAGGAGGGAGGCCGCGGTGGCCCCAGCGCAGCGTCGGTCTGAGCTGTGCTCCCCCCAGACCTGGAAGACCCACTGGCAGGCCTGCTCTCCGACGAGGACGACGGGACCGCCAAGCAGCTGCCCGGGACGGAGAGCAAAGCGGCTTCCGGAAAGAGCCCGGCAGCAGCCAGAGACCAAGGTGGGGGCGGGGAGGGGGGCGGTTCTTGTCCTGGGAGGAGCAGGGGCGGATGCTCCGGTGCAGAGCAGAGGCCTGCCAGGCGGGGACCGCAGGCCTGACGTCCAGGACCTAGAGATCTTTCATCCTAAGAAGCGGGGAGGCGGAGGGGGGAGCCTGGGGGTGGGGTGAATTGGGGATCAGGTCTGTGGCAGACCAGACCCCCCATGCCTGCTGTCCCACTGAGGGCGGATGCCGGGCACTGCCCTGTGCTGTCTCTCAGGTCCCTCCATTCCTCTCACTCCTGGGGACACCCCTGTCCGGAAGAGAGGAGAATCGCTCTTTGACGATGATGATGACCTCATGGCTGCCCTGGGGTTCGGAGACAGCCCCAGAGGGGAGAGGAGGCAGCCAGGAGACCAGTAAGGACCTTCAGAGGGCAGCGTCCCTGGCCGAGGCTGGAGGGTGGGTACGGCGTGCCCCGAGGAGCCCCCCATGTTCATGTACCAGCCTGGGTCCGTCCTGCAGGGAAGGGCCCCGCCCTGCGCGCTCCAAGCTGGAGGAGCTGCTGGGCCGAGGCGCTGCCCCCACACAGCGGGCTCGTCCGGGCACCGGGGAGCCCCTGGAGTTCAAGCTGGACAGGAGGAGCCAGAGGCCACAGGGTGAGGAAGCTTGCGGGACAGGGAGGGGGGGCCCTAGAGAGGTTTTGCCACACCCCTAATAAGAACTAAGCTGTGCACCGGACCCACACACTGTGCCCGTTTACAAAGGAGACTGTGTCCTGAGATAATAATTACCTCATTCCCTCTTGCTGCTTTTCCTTTTTCGGCATTTCATTGATAAACACAGGGTCACACCTCATTGCATCCTCTGCCTGCGAATAGGCAGCAGCTCAGTGTGCAAACCTCGCAGCGCCGCTCACAGCGTCGCCAGGGTTTGGCGCATTCTCGTTCCACACGCAGCTCATGGTCTCACCAAAAGCCATGGGCAGCTCCCCTCAGGCTCCCCAGGGGCTCCCACCGGCTCTCTGCGGCTCCCACCAGCTCCCCAGGGGCTCCCGCTGGTTCCCCGTGGCTCCCTGCAGCTCCCCAGGGGCTCCCGCCGGCTCCCTGCGGCTCCCACCGGCTCCCCGTGGCTCCCGGGGGCTCCCGCCGGCTCCCCGGGGCTCCCAGTGTTGGACGGGTGACACCCAGCCCCTCGCCCGCCTCTTGCAGAGCAGCCTCGCCTGCACAGCCTTCCTCGCCACGCTGCCAGGACAGGCCGCTCCCCTGCCCTAGGTCACAGGCTCCTCCGTTCACAGACAGAGAAGACGCCTGGGCCGATGAGGACTTCACCTTCGGGGCCTATCAGCCCACCGTGGGCTCCTCCGAGGGCTGGCAGTCCCGCCGGCAGCCGGGCAGGTAGCGGCTCGCCCCCATGGCTGCCCCGCAGGGGCTGGCTCGGGTGTGAGGCAGAGGGAGGCCGCCCGTCCCTCGTGCACAGGAGCCAGGGCCCAGTTCCCTCCCAGCCTCCGCAGGAGGAAGAGCATTGTCGGGATTGGGCTTTTCTCCCAGTCTGTACTTTAAACTTCGTGTTTAAAATAACCTCAAGCTGACAGGAAGGCTGTCAGAGCCACACAGAGAACTCCCTCCTGCCCTTGCCGGCCTTCAAGTTGCTGTCATTCCGCTGTGTCGGGGTGGTGCCTCCTCTCTCCCCGGATAGCCCTCCGTGCCCGAAGCACCCTCCCTCCCTGCTGCCGGGCGGCACAGGCAGCGGCGAGTCCAGGCGCCGGGCACCAAGTGACTGCCCGGAAACCACTTGACCGGCTGCTTCCCTCTGGACGGTGTGCCTGGGCTGGCATTGGGCCTGGTCTGCACATGGCATTGTCCCGGTTCCTGCGATGGCTTTAAGGTGTCTGTGCCACCCGCTGCCCCCTGATCCGGTGCGAGCACTGCTCACAGGCCTCAGGCTGTGCCGAGCCCCTGGCGGTCACCCGCCCACAGCAGAGGGCACGGCCGATGGGGGCTCTTGGGGCAGGCTGCTTGCCCTGCCCTCGACCCCTCCTCTCTGTCTTGAAGCAGGTTCTTTGCAGAAGATGGCGTAGACCGCAAGGGAGAGCCAGGCTCCAAGCAGGCCGCCCCCGCAGCAGCCAGCCCCAGCCCCCCCAGGAAGGGCGGCGCTGACTGGCTGGGCCTCAAGGACGAAGACGAGGACCTGCTCCCGCCCTCTCCCACCGCAGAGCCCCGCAGGAGAGGCCCTGCACTCCCCGCACCCTCCGGGCCCCCCCCTTCTGCCTCCGGCCCGCGCTCTGCCCCCGCTGGGCCGCCCCCCTCCTCCGGGGCACCGCCACCGCCCAAGGGTGCAGGTCCCCCGGCCACAGCCGGCCAGCCCTCCCAGCCGGGAGCGTCTGCGGAGGAGGAGGAGGAGGAGGAGGACTGGCTGAGCCACGCCTTGTCCCGGAAGAAGGCCCGCGGCCTGGCCAGAGAAGAGGGTGCTGCGGCCTCTAAGGGCCAGGTCCCGGAGCGGGCAGCGGGCCGACGCCCTCCCAGCAGGTGCGGCTCCGGCTGCTGTCTCCAGGGGCGGGGGCTGGGCCGGGTGCAGAGCGCCACCTCCTGCTCGTCTTCCCTCCTCTCGGCACAGGGGCTCGGACTTGGCAGGAGAAGTCTTCCGCCAGCCTGTCGCCAGCGCTCCAGGGCCCGAGCCAGTGGCTGCTGGAGGGACGGCAGGGCCAGCAGCACGAAAGCCGCCCGCCCAGCCTGCCGCCTCGGGGTGCGTGCAGCCAGGGCTGAGGGTGAGGAGAGGGCTGGGCCCAACCTGGCCTCCTCTTGACTGAGCCCCAGATGAAGGCGCCTCCTGCAGCCGCCATCTCTGCTCACGGAGGCCTCTGTGGGTGCAGCCAGGCCCTCCCACTGAGGACGTGACCGGTTTTCCTTTCCCGCCACCCCTCCGTGTCCGCAGGGCCCCCGGGACTTGGAACCCAGCCACCTTGGCCCTCGATGCAGGCGACTCAAAGAAGGACACAGTCCCTGGAGACCTCTCCGGCACTGGTTTGT
The DNA here is from genome assembly GCF_014108245.1 of Pipistrellus kuhlii. Classification (NCBI taxonomy): domain Eukaryota; kingdom Metazoa; phylum Chordata; class Mammalia; order Chiroptera; family Vespertilionidae; genus Pipistrellus; species Pipistrellus kuhlii. Next base: position 821,212 of record NW_023425545.1, on the reverse strand, counting down.
TTTCTGCTTTGGGGGTGAAATCTGGGCAGAAAGAGGCACGTTGAGCTTCCTTCCGGGGTCGCACACACTGTACACACATGCACATGCACATGCACACACATACACACATGCTAGAGGGACAGAGACAGACCGTGGGCCTCCGTGGGCCTCGGTCCTGCTCAGTTCTCTGCTGTTTGTTTTCAGAGCCTGCAGTGCGTTTCCCGAGCTCCCAGGACCCCCCAGGGCCGGCGGGGCCCGTCCAGGTAGGGAGGCGGGCAGAGAGGACTGGTCTCAGCCCCAGGATGTAGGTCCCGCGCAGAGGCGGCGGCAGCGGGTCCACCTGGTGGCCTGCAAGATGTCAGCGCACCCGACCCTCCCACCCCGTTCCCTGCACTGAGCCTGGTCGGGCAGAGCCGGTGCCAACTTGCCAGCCCGAATGGGGAAGTGGAGGTGGTACCAGGCGGCGTGGCCAGGGTGCTCCCGTCCCCATCTAGAAAGCCTCCTCTCTCCTGCCCCGCCCTCCATGCCGCCACTGCTTCCCGGGTGCGGCGTCACCTCTGACCCTGAGGAGCCCAGCCACAGGAGCAGGCCTTTGGCACTGGGGTGGGCGGGCAGGAAGCAGGAAGGCGCATCGTAGGCTTTGGTGGTCACTAGGCTGCTGGGCCGAAGCGTTGGTCTAGGAGTCTGCCCGTCTGGAGGATGCTCCTGAGGAAGGAGGGACTTTCTCCTAACCAGACCTGAGTGACCACGTGACGCTCCGGGGCCCCTCCTCGGCTTCTCGGTGTCATGTCCTTGCCCCCTCTGCAGCCCCCGGTCAGGTGCAGGGCTGGGGGGCCCAGTGAGCAGAGGGCCCGAGGTAGCTGAGCTCTGCTGGTCCCTGCCCCTGCCGACCCTGGAGCGTGTCTCCTTCGCAGTCCCTGCTGCCGCCGCCCCTGGCGCAGAGCCTGCCGCCGGGCACAGGGTACCAGCAGCAGCTCCTGGCTGCCCAGCTGCAGCTTCAGAGTGGCACCGCCCAGCTCCAGGCCGAGCTGCTGCAGAGCCAGGCCCAGCTGGCAGACCTGGAGGCCCAGGTGAGGGTCTGGGCCGGTGAGGGTGGAGGCAGGGCTGTGGGGGGCAGGCGTCGCTGTGCGGGCCGGAAGCTTCCCCAGGAACCTGCGGGGCCTGCCGCCCACCCCACGCCGCCCTCTCGCTGCCTCAGGTGCGGAAGCTGGAGCTGGAGCGGGCCCAGCACAAGCTGCTGCTGGAGACTTTGCAGCTGCGACACCAGGCCGACCTGGAGCTCATCGAGAATGCTCACAGGTACCCCTGCCCCAGCCTTCGGGGCTCCCCAGGCTCCTGCCTGCCCCAGCCGTGTGCTCGGGGGGGTGGGGGTGAGGGGACCCTTCCCATGGCCACCCTCACCTTCGAGCCCCACAGCTGGGTGTTCCGTTGGCAGAAGCCGCATCAAGGTGCTAGAAACTTCCTACCAGCAGCGGGAAGAGCGGCTGCGGAGAGAGAACGAGGAGCTGTCCGCCCAGTACCTGTCGCACTGCCAGGAGGCCGAGCAGGCCCGGGCCGAGCTCACCGCCCAGCACCAGCGGCGCTTGGCGGCCGCCGAGCAGGAGAAGGACCAGGAGGTGGAGCGGCTGCGGCAGCTACAGCGGTGAGGGAACCCAGGCGGGCGGGGGAGCGGCTTCTCGGGTGGCCAGGGCAACCCCACGCCGTGCCTTTGAACCGAGGTGAGGACCCAGGCCAGCACACTGACCCATCCCACCATCCAGAGGGGCATCGCCCCTACAGAGGTGGGAGTGGGTACCCACAGGGCTGGTTGGGCTGGGCCTGGCAGCAGCAAGCAGGCCGGTCAGCTCAGCCCAGGTCAACCCACTCGCTGGCTGGGCCTCTCAGGTCTCGTTTCTAGACGGACCTGGTGTGGTTTGCACCGTGTGCCTGGTTGCCTTTCGGGGTGAGAGCCAAACGAAGAAAAGGCCCATCGGGAGCTGGCTGATGGGCCAGGGTCCAGGCACGCCTGTCTTCTCCTCCGCGGGAATGACGGCGGAACATCCGCAGAGAGCGGATGTGGCATTGGGCACCCAGGCACTGAAGGCTGACAGCGGGGAACGGAGGAGGCCAGGGAGAGGGGAGGCCGGAGCACTGGCCGGAGGCACACTCCTCCCGGAGGCTGCACAGCCTGCCCTCCCGGCTGCAGGGCCTCCATCCTGGAGATGCGCAAGGACCACGAGGAGCAGCTGCAGCGGCTGAAGCAGCTGAAGGACCGGGAGATCGATGCCGTCACCAGTGCCACCTCCCACACGCGGTACGTGTGAGGGCCGGGCCCTGCCAGCGGGGCGGTGCCGGGGGCCCCAGGCCAGCGTGACCGGATCGTCCGCAGGTCCCTGAATGGCGTCATCGAGCAGATGGAGAAGTTCTCTAGCAGCCTGAACGCACTGTCCTCCCGCGTGGAGGCCTCACACCTCACCACCGCACAGGAGCGGGAGCTGGGCCTCCGGCAGCAGGACAAGCAGCTCCGAGGTACCGCATGGCCTGCCTCCCGCCCTCGGCTCGGGGGCCGGGGGCGGACACTCAGAGTCCTGTGGCTGCCCCAGCACTGCAGGAGCGGCTGGGCCTGCAGCAGCGGGACATGGAGGAGGAGCGGAGCCGGCTCCAGGAGGTCATCGGGAAGATGGAGGCCCGCCTGAGTGAGCAGAGCCGGCTGCTGGAGCAGGTGAGCCGCCCTAACCGCGGGGCCCGGCTCCCAGGGCACCAGGGAGCTCCCCGCCCAGGCCTCGGGACTTCTCTGCAATGTCTCCTGCCCTTCCTGCCTGGCCCCCCATCCCCACCACCCCAGGTGTCCTCGCCACGGCCGCCAGCCCCCCTGCCCAACCCATGACGTCCCACTGTCTTTCCAGCCACTTGAACCTGTCATGGCTCCTGGGCCTGTGACCTTGGGAGAGATGTTGAACTCCCTACATAGCTTACAGATAAGAGGGAGCTGTTGTCTTTTAAAAATACCTGTCTTTTTTACCATGTTATTTCACTGAAAGAGATTAAACTACATGAAACAATAAAGAAAAAAGTGAAAATTACCCACTAGCCAGAGCGCCCTGGCACTGTCCCCGGTGCTGAGGACTAGCAGTGTAGACAGAGAGGGTCTGTGTCCTGCGCCGTGTACTCAGGCCTCACTGGGCACCTCGGGCCAGGCCACCCGCTTCTCACCTCACGCTGTGTGTGCCCTGCGTCCCCTGGCACGCGCAGCGTCATGCCCACCTGCTCCTCGCCTGCTTGGCTGATGGGAGCCGAGGCGTGTGCTGTCCATGGCGCTTCAGAGACCAGGGGTGCTGCTGCCTCCGGAGCTCCCAGCAGAGGCCCTGAGCCTGAGCCCTGGCGCGAACCCAGGGTCTGCCTGGTCCTCCTCACGCCCTGGCCTTGGCGGGTGAGGTCGGCCGAGTCCCTCTCGTGCCCTCGCCTCGCGCCTCTGGAAAGGAAATGTCTGTGACGCGTGGGAAGCGCAGGTGGCTTTGCGCAGCGGGAGGCCTGGCGGGGCCGTGGAGCCGCGGGCTCACTCTGGGCCCGGCCTCAGGAGCGCTGGCGGGTGAGCGCTGAGCAGTCCAAGGCCGAGTCCGCGCAGCGCGCCCTGGAGGAGCAGAGGAAGGTCACGGCCCAGCAGCTGGCCATGGAGCGGGAGGAGCTGGAGAGGGCCAAGGTGAGCCAGCCACACCGCTTCCAGCTGCCATGCCCGCCATGATGCCGAGGACACTCACCCCTGACCTTGGCCCCCGTCCCAGAGCGCCTTGCTGGAGGAGCAGAAGGCCGTCATGCACAAGTGCGGGGAGGAGCGGCGGCGCCTGGCGGCCGAGTGGGCCGAGTTCTTCGCGCAGCAGAAGCTGAGTAAAGAGCGGGCGGAGCGAGAGGCGGAGCGGGCGCTGCAGGCGGACGCCCAGCGGGAGGGCACCCTCATCAGCCTGGCCAAGGTAGAGCCGGGCCGCCAGCCCGCCCTTTCCCTCCGCCCTCACGCTGCTCCTGCCTCAGGCCCGTCCGCTCAGCACAGGGCACAGCAACAGCAACCCTAACAGTGACAACTCATTCTGCTGTGCTCCTGCTTCACGCACATGCTCAGTCAGTCCTCATCACATCCCCATGGCCTAGATATAAAAACGGTTCAGAGAAGCTGGGCCCGCGGTGAGGGCAGCACCGAGGCATGGCCCTGGCCTCCCTGACTGGTTCTGGGACCCCCGTACCCCACCCTTCTCCCAGAATCAGGATCAGATGGAGCCACAGCAATGAGGCGGGCGGGCCAGGGGCTCCTCCAACCCTGAGCAGAGCCCAGTTCCGCTCCCGGAGGACACGGCAGTGAAGGCTTTGCCACCTGCAGGAGCAGGCGGAGCTGAAGATCCGGGCAAGTGAGCTCCGGGCCAAGGAGGACCAGCTGGCGGCCGAGAGGGAGGCTCTGGAGCGGGAGCGGGAGGAGCTGCGGCAGGAGAAGGAGAGGGTCCGCGCTGCTGCCCTGCGCATCCGGCTCCGCTCCGAGGAGGTGGAGAAGATGAGCCAGGTCCCGGCGGCTCCGCTGGGCGGTGGCTGGGCTCGCAGTGCCCTGTCCGCGGGCCACCTGGCTGACCCCGTGTCTCCCGCAGGTGGCCTCGGAGAAGTACCAGGAGGGGGAGCAGGCACTGCGGGAGGCCCGGCAGGTACAGTCGGAGCATCAGGCCCGGCTGCAGCTGGTGCGGCAGCAGGTGGAGCGGCTGCAGCAGCAGGAGCAGCACATGCAGCAGGCAAGCCCCCCCCCCACCCCCCCAGCTCCTGCTTTCCCAGTCTGGCTCCACCGACGCCCCACCTTCAGACCCTCACAGCTATGTCCTTCTCTCCGCGGACGGGGACAGGAGCACCTGAGTCTGGCCCAGCAGAGGCTGCAGCTGGACCACGTTCGGCAGGACCTGCCCTTCGGCCCCATGGGGCCACTTGCCCAGGCCCCAGGCCTGGTAGCGTCCGGCACGAGTGGTAAGTGGCTCCTGGGGGGGCAGTGCCAGGAGCGTCCTGCCACGCCTCCCTCCACTCAGGTTAGGGGCCAGCTGGTTTTAAAGTGACCTCGTTCATATGTCTTTACACAGTAATGCGTGTTCATTATAGAAAAACGCATTGGGAAATAGAAGAAAACTTTTAAAATAAAGTGTCACTCTTATCCGCACGCTCTAGAGACAAGCACTTTTAACATTCTGGTGTGTGGTGTGTGTTCCAGACTGCCTGTGTGTTTTTAAAAACAAAATTGACATCACGTCATACACTGTTTTGTACCTGGGTTTTTTTATTTGGAAATATACATGCCAGACATGTTTTCACATCAGAAATTAAACATCTAACCATAACTTCTAATCGTTGTGAGTGTCCATCGTGAGGCTGTTCCATGCTTTTAACGGTTTTCTCCTGGGTGGCTTTTTGTCACGGAGATAAACAGCACGTCCGCGACAGGCTGTGCGTACAGCTCTGCGCTTCCGCCTGGCTATTTCCCTCGAATAGGTTCCTGGGTAAAGTCCCGGGTGGAGAAGGTGGGGCCTGGGTGCACCGCCCGCAGTGGTCAGCAGGCCCGGGAGGCAGGCTGTGGCCGCTTGTTCTCCCGCCCACATGTGGCCCCTGACCCCTCCGCAGCCTTTTCAGCCATCGTGGCTCCCGCTCCCGCCAATCCTCAGGGCCCCCAGCCCCCAGCCACCCTGGGCTCCTCGCTTCTCCACGCCAAGCTGGTGCTGATGAAACACTCAGCTGAGCAGGTAAGCATCCCATAGCGAAGGCGGACCCCACCCAGGCCCGCCACTCCCCCTGGACCAGGGTCCTCGTGGGCACCTTGGTAACGGACCACCCAGGGCAGTCAGAGAGGAGTGCGTCCTGGCCCTGAGGAGGGCTGAGCCCACCCCGGAGGGACATCTCAGGCCAGGTTCTGTGCAAAGCCATTGCCTGTATGTGGCCGGCTGTCCCTCACGGTGGTAGCAGTGACAGTTCCTGTGTCCAGGCTCTGTACTGAAGCCTTCCTCCCCCCGCCTCCAGGCAGGAAATGCTCTCCTCCAGTTTACAGACAGGCTTAGAGAGTGACGTCATGTGCTAGCGTGTGGCCTTGCCAGAACAGACCTGGTCTTTCACTCCAGTGTGCCTGCTCCTCCCAGACCCCCCTTCGGCTCACAGCTGCCCAGAGCCAGGGAGTGAGTGGGGAAGGGCCTGAGTGAGCACTCCGGGATCACCTCACGCAGGCCCCGAGGCTGTGAACAGGGAGGGGCCAGAGGGGGTGCTCACCCAGCTCTGCCTTTCAGGACCGAGACTTCCTGGAAAATGAGGAGTTCTTCCTGGAGACCCTGAAGCAAGCCTCCTACAATATGACATCCCACCCAGCCTGAAGGCCCTGGCACTCTGTCCTAGTGCCCCTGCTTCCAGCTCCAGGGAGGGGGTGCCGGGAAGGCTCTGAGATGCCCAGGGCCTGATAACAGCTCTTCAAGTAGCCAGGGTACAAGGGCATCCGACCACGCCAGCTGCAGCTGAGGAGGCAGGTGCCCCCGGCCCCGGGTTTGCTGAGTGTCTCTGCCCCCAGATGCTGTCAGCTTCAGCTTTGGTCCTCTGGACCCCTCCCCTCGTCAGCAGGCAGGCGGCTGAGGGGTCTTTTCACCTGGGCCTCTTCTGAGACGGGGTCTTCTCCAGGGAGCAGCCTCCTGCCCTCCCGCCTGAGGCCAGCAGAGACCTCACAGGGCCCTTCCCTAATCGGATGTGGAGTCGGACCACGTGTTTTGAGGGCCTCTGTCCTGCTGCCCAGGGGTGGGGGTGCAGGGGCAGGAGAGAGGTGGGAATCGCAATTACTTATAAATTACTTGGAAAGAACGTGTCCTGGTGAGCACGGAGGCAGCGGGGCGAGCGGAGTGGCCCTGAGCAGGCAGTTCGTGTGTGTGTCGCAGACTGCTTTCCGGGGGGAGCTTATTTACCAACAATCTACAGCCTTCATCTTGGACCCATTAAATTGCTATATGTTTTGTAATCCAGCTGCCTTTCATTTCTTGCCATATTTGATTCAGAGATAGCCCTTCTCTTTCTGTTTCCTTCTATGTACGTATCCACAAACAAAACAGAACATTGATTTGTGTGTTTAAAGATCTCTCTAGCTTTGGTCAGTGTGGCTCGCTCGGAGTGCAGGGGTTCCATACACTGGAAGGTAGAGGGTTCAGTTCTGGTCAGGGCTCGTGTGGGTTTGATACCTGGTGCATGCAAGAGGCAATAATCAATTAGTGTGTTCTTGTTTTTTAAATATAACTTATTGATTTTTTACAGAGAGGAAGAGAGAGGGACAGAGAGCTAGAAACATCGATCAGCTGCCTCTTGCACGCCCCCTACTGGGAATGTGCTGGCAACCAAATTACATACCTTTGACCAGAATCGAACCTGGGACCTTTCAGTCTGCAGGCCGACGCTCTATCCACTGAGCCAAACCAGCTTCGGCTCAATTAGTGTTTTCATATTTGTCTCTCCCTTCCTCTCTCTAAAATCAATTTAAAAATACCTAAAGTTTAAAAAATATCTATATGGTATTATCCTATTCTAGCAGGAAATTCTCACAACCCCAGCTTTATTCGGAAGCTCATTCAGCTGTCTGGTCTAATAAGCATACTATGCTTTTATTATTATCTATACTAATAAAAGGGTAATATGCTAATTATACCAGATGTCTTCCAGATGACAAAGCCACGGTGGTGGGGGCCGAGGCAGAGGTGGTTAGGGGTGATCAGGCAAGCAGGGGAGGACAGTTAAGGGTGATCGGGCTGGCAGGGGAGGGCAGTCGGACTTAACCCAGCAGTCAGACATACTGAGGGCTCCCAGACTGTGAGAGGGGGCTGAGAGATCCCTTCCCCCCACAAGTGCACAAATTTTGTGCCCCGGGCCTCTAGTATTTATAATAGCAATAAGCTTTGTTTTTCCACTATTTTTTTTACATTTAACCTTTCATGCAGCTGCAGTTCATTAATTTTAACTGCTGAATACTATTTCATTGTTTGAATATACCACAATTTACTCATTCTTTTGCTATGCTAATGGGCATTTAGGGTGTTTACAGTTTTATTGGGATTTTATTGTAAACAATACTGCCATGAACAGTGCTCCGCATGCCTCCTTGGCATATATGTAAGCACTTCTCTAAGGTAGATACTACCATTTTTCCCCGAAAATAAGACCTAGCCGAAACCGGTTTGGCTCAGTGGCTAGAGCGTCGGCTTGGGGACTGAAGGGTCCCGGGTTTGATTCCGGTCAAGGGCATGTACCTTGGTTGCGGGCATATCCCCAGTAGGGGGGGTGCAAGAGGCAGCTGATCAATGACTCTCATCGATGTTTCTAACTCCCTTCCTCCCTGTAAAAATCAATAAAATATATTTAAAAGAAAAAAAGAAAATAAGACCTAGCGCATGGAAAGAATAAGACATCCCCTGAAAATAAGACCTAGCGCAACTTTTGGAGAAAAAATTAATATAAGACACTGTTGTATTTTCAGGGAAACGGGGTAGAAGTAGAATTTCTAGGCCATAGAATATGTGCTTAACTGGACTACTAGTTAAAACTATACTAATTACTGGCAAGTTGCTCTGTAAAGTAGCTGGATCAATTTACACTCCAGAGGCTTTCAATGCTTATTTATAACGGGCGGGGCCTGGACCTCCCCCCTACAAGCTACACACCATGGCCAGAGGGTCTGAGGCTCAGGGAACTCCGTGCATCCGGGGATCTGCAGGCCTGGCCCCGGGTCTGGGCCGCCGCCCCGGGTCTGGGCCGCCTCTCCCAGCTCCCCCTGTCGTCGGGCCCTCACGCCTCTGGCGCCTCTAGCGGGAAGGAAAGGACCTGCGGCTCTCCCCGGCAAAGAGGAACCTGGGCCCTGGCCGGGGGCGGGGCTCCTGGGGCCGGGGCGGGGCTCAGGGGCCTGTGGGGGCGTGGTCTGGCGGGGCGGGGCCTCCGGGCGCACAGGCGCCGTCGCAGCCGCCTTCGTAGGCTTCTGGGGGCGGGGGCGGGGGCGGAGCCGACCTGAGGGAAGATGGCGGCGCCCTTGTGGCAGGCGGCGCTGGGCGCCGGTCGGCGGTGGCGGTGCCTCAGCACCTCGGGTGAGGGGTCTGAGGGTGTGGGGCTCCCGCAGGTCCCCCTGCAGCCCGAACCCCGGGGCTCGAGCCAGCGCGCGCCCGCCCTCCGCGGGCCGCCGCCGGCTGAGCCGCCGCTCTCTGCCCGCAGCCGCGCGGAGCCGCCGGGCCCCGCCGCTGGGGCCGATGCCCAACGAGGACGTGGACGTGAGCAGCCTGGAGCGGCTGGAGAAGTACCGCAGCTTCGCCCGCTACCGGCGCCGCGCGGAGCAGGAGGCGCGCGCCCCGCGCTGGTGGCGGACCTACCGGGAGCACTTCGTGGCGGAGCCAGGTGCGGGGCTGCGGTGCGGGCCCAGCCGGGGGCCGCCTGCACCCCGCGGCGGCGGTATTTATGGTCCCGCCAGGCTCTCCACACCTGTGGGCCCGGCTTGAAAACCCCTCTCCCATCAGAGTCCCCCCTCAGCTAAGGCGACCGGACGTCCCGCTTTTGGCGGGACAGTCCCGCTTTCGAACAATGTGTCTCGCGGCGTTTTAAAAAAGTCCCGATTAAAAAAAAAAAAAAAAAACGCCGCGGGACACGTTGTTAAAAAGCGGGACATCTGGTCACCTTGCCCTTAGCTATTTCTACTCCTAACATCTTTGACCACCCCTCCCCCCTCCCCTACCCCCGTTGCGAGTCGGAGCGCCCTCTGTGCCCCTGAAATACGCCGTGTGCAGCCCTGCCCACGCTGCACTCTTTCCGCTGCCGCTCTCCCAGATCGAGTCCCCCAAGGACAGGGGTCCCGCCGGTCTTAACCATCTTTGGCTCCTTGCACCCCCACAGTGTGCAATACTTGGCTGAATGAAATAGCCCTGGACTGGGTGCCTGGGGAAGGCTGCCCTTGAGCAACTCACAAATGCATCCTTTGGAAACCTTGTCTGGGCCCGTGTTGAGGGTGCAGTGTGTTGTGTTACTGTTTAATTGTTACTGTGTGTGATTGTTACTGTTTAATGTGAATGAGGAAAGGTGTCGGGTTAAAGGTTCTCCAGGGCCTTGATATGATAAAAAGCGTGTTCTGGGACCAGCTGCACAGACCTTACCTAGGAGCTCCTTAGAAATGCACTGCCATGCCCTGGCCAGTGTGGCTCAGTGTGGCTCAAAAGGTCACGGGTTCGATTCCTAGTCAGGCAACGCCCAGGTTTTGGGTTCGATCCCCAGTAGGGTGCAACTGATTGATGTTCCCCTCTTTCCCCCCCCCCCTCCTCTTTTCCTCTAAAATCAATAAAAATCATGTCCTCGGGTGAGAATTTAAAAGAAAAAGAAAAAAAAAAAGAAATGTGGTTTCAGTTCCCACTCTGACCTGCAGAATCAAAATCTAAATTTTAAGACATTTCCCCGGTGACTGGTACGGAAAGTGTGAGAATGCTTCTTTAAGTTCTAGCTTCAGCTGTTCTGCTGAGGACCCAGGTGTGTCCGAGCCCGCAGTGACAGGCTGGAAGGGGATCCCCGCTGTAATTGCTAGGCCATGTGCCTCGTTCCCGTGACAGAAGACAGTGGAAGGGTTAGGGATTAGAAGGTGCAATCTCAAGCTTATCAGTTTGCTTAGCAACTGGACCCTGCTCAGGTCTGAGAGACAGGCTACACGGTGTTTTAGTTCAGTGGTCGGCAAACTGCGGCTCTCAAGCCACATGCGGCTCTTTGGCCCCTTGAGTGTGGCTCTGGCACAAAATACCACAGCCTGGGCGAGTCTATTTTGAAGAAGTGGCGTTAGAAGAAGTTTTTTTTTAAATTGGCTCTCAGGGGGAGATAATAGATCAACCGAAGGACTTGTTTGCATGCATATAAGTACAACCAATGGACCCAAAACTCTGGGGAAGGAGGGTATGTATGGGGGCGGGGGGGGGGGGGGGCGCAATGGTAAGATATGTACACAGGTAATAATTTAATTTAAAAAATTGGCTCTCAAAAGAAATTTCAATCTTTGTACTGTTGACATTTGGCTCTGTTGGCTAACGAGTTTGCCGACCACTGTTTTAGTTTTGTGAATTAAAGGGGCAGCTTTAGCAGCAGATCTTGGGCAAGTGAGAGGACCGGGCGGAGACAGGTGGCTTGGCAAAGAATGGACCCCACTTCCTCCATCACACCTTTCCTCCCAGACCCCAGAGACAAGATTGACATCGGGCTGCCTCCACCCAAGGTCTGTCGGGCCCAGCAGCTGCTGGAGCGGAAGCAGGTTCTGCGGGAGCTGAAGGCCAACGTGGAGGAGGAGCGGGCCGCCCGCCACCGCACAGGTACGCCCTCCGGGGGAGAGGCCTGCGGGGTCTGCCCCGCCCGGGCCCAGCTGGCATCATTCCTTCGCAGCGCGCATCCCCCTGGAGGCCGTGCGGGCGGAGTGGGAGAGGACCTGTGGGCCCTACCACAAGCAGCGTCTGGCCGAGTACTATGGCCTCTACCGAGACCTGTTCCACGGCGCCACCTTCGTGCCCCGCATCCCCCTGCACGTGGCCTACGCCGTGGGTGAGGACGAAGTGATGCCCGTGTACCACGGCAACGAGGTCACGCCCACGGAGGTACCTGCTGGCCGTGCCCCTTCCTGCCCTGTGTGTGCAGACACATCCCCCCCCCCCGGGCCGTGTCCTCCCTTCTCCAAGAGCATCTGTTTGTGACAACTTGGCTGTCCCTGTGGGCGTGACAGCTCCCTCCTCTCCCCAACAGGCTGCCCAGGCCCCAGAGGTGACTTATGAGGCAGATGAGGGCTCCCTGTGGACACTGCTGCTCACCAACTTGGGTAGGCGTCTAGGATTCAGGAGCCCGGGCCCTGGGCGGGGGCGGGGCGGGGCCAGGTGGAGAGCCGCAGCCCCGGCTCCTCTCCCGGGCCCTCAGTGGTGGGTCTGTTTGTGCGCAGATGGACACCTGCTGGAGCCGGATGCGGAGTACGTGCACTGGCTGGTGTGAGTACGGGGCGGGCCGGGGCCCAGGCATGCGGGAGGCCCTGGCGTCCCGGGGAGAGCTGCCCTGGGTTTCAGTCCCGGCTCCATCGCGGACTAACGATGGGCTGTGGGCTAACCTCCCTCCCCTGGCGGTGCCCTCCCCCTGCTTCCCGGGCGGGCGAGGCCTTAGGACCCAGTGGCTGGACGCAGGTAGGAGAGCGGGCAGCGGGCCTTGGCTGCTCCCCGGCCTCTGGCCTCCCTGAACGCCTCTCCACACCCGTAACCCGAGGGCGATGCCTCCACGTCCCTTACCGCCCCCGGGGGCTCTGTGACAGGCCAGTGAGCGGGCCGGGAGAGGCCTCTGGCGGCTGCGACGCGCTCAGGTGCCAGCCTTTCGCTTCCTCGGAGGCCTTGGCTCTGAGCACCAGGGACAGCAGTCGGGCAGGTGACCGCAGCTTTGGGGTTTCTGGGTAATGGAGGCCAGTGACTGGGAGGCTGGTTTCTGTCATGTTCATTCAACTGCAGTGACCAGCCGAGGCAGCAGGACCCTCTGGGCTGCCTCTTAGGTGGGTACAGGGGCCATTCGGTGCCAGGCTGGGCAGACACTCTGACAGAAAGCAGCAGCTCAGAGGTGTCATGGTCTCCAGCCAGAGCAGCTGTGGCAGCCCGCCGCCCCCCTGACCGCCGGCTCCCCCAGGGCATAGCAAACAGGCTGCCCGCCTTTGCTCTCACCCGCTCTGCAGCCAGTCCTCCGCCTCCGAGCCCCAGGGGGGCGCAGAGCTGTCTCCTGCTAGATTGCAGGAGGTCCCTGTCGCTCTGTCCCCCGGCGGCGGGCGGGCGGGCGGGCGGTGTCTCAGCCTCCAGGAAGTGCTGGGTGGGGCCGCTCCCGCTGCCGCCGCTTCTGTCCAGTGGCCACCGCTTCTGTCCAGTGGCGATTAACGGCTCCTTTCCTCCCGCCAGCACCAACATCCCAGGCCGCAGGGTGGCTGAGGGACAGGAGGCGTGTCCCTACCTGCCCCCCTTCCCTGCCCGGGGCTCTGGCTTCCACCGCTTTGCCTTCCTGCTCTTCAAGCAGGAGAAGCTAATCGACTTCTCGGAGGATACACGGCCCTCCCCCTGGTAACCTACACCCCACCCGTCCCGCACCCCACCCGTCCTGCATCCCACTCCCCTGTCCACACCCCACCCGCCCCGCGTCCCACTCCCCACCCCCGTCAGGCCAGCTTCCCAGCAACGCCAGCCGTGCTCAGTCCTCCCGCCTCTCCCCTCGGGACTTGGGCTGCAGACATGGTCGTGTGGGCAGCCCTCGGGCTCTCAGGACTGCCTGTGGGCAGAGGGGGTGTGGGGCCCTGACATCCCTCCCCACTCACATTCTCTCATCTCGCAGCTACCAGCTCGCCCAGCGGACCTTCCACACCTTTGATTTCTACAAGAAGCACCAGGAAGCCATGACTCCGGCCGGCCTGGCCTTCTTCCAGTGCCGCTGGGACGACTCGGTCACCCGCACCTTCCACCAGCTTCTGGGTAGGGGCGGTGGGGGCAGGAGGGGGAGGCTGGCGCGCCCTCACAGACCTTCCCAGACCTGGTCTCGGGGAGTCGCCCAGTCCTCCGCTGGGCGGGCTGGCTAGGCCCACCCTAGAGACAAGGTGGGGGTTCGGGCCGGCAGCAGTCCACAGCCACATCCTCGCTCTTCTTGCAGATATGCGGGAGCCCGTGTTCGAGTTTGTGCGGCCACCCCCTTACCACCCCAAGCAGAAGCGCTTCCCCCACAAACAGCCCCTTCGCTACCTGGACCGCTACAGGGACAGTCATGAACCCACCTATGGCATCTACTGAGCGGCCAGTCTGCCACCGCCTCAGAGGGCGGGCTGGGCCTGGGGCCCTCTGCCAGGCTCCGGGGCCAAGCTGTGGGCTCTGAGCCCTGTCTCAGGCGCCTCTGCTGGCAGGGTGGGTATGAATAAAGATGATTTCTGCTGTAGCCGGTCTGGTCTGTTCAAGGAGCAGCCAGGTTCCCCCCCACCCCATGGTGTGCATTGCTCCGTGGGCGGGAAGAGGGCTGCCTGCCACCCCAGGAAGTAACCCCTGTGATCCGGTGGCGGAAGATCCAGAAGGAAAAGCAGGCCTGTCAGGCCTGTGGGAAGAGGTCTGCCCTCGGAGCATGGGCCCCTGGCCGGCGGGGGTGCAGGCTCCTGGCCTTCAGGGCTCGGAGACCTCAGGCTCACGCCTGCCCCCGCCCTGGTGGTTAGGGCGTCTGTCTCCGAAGGGAGAGCCGCCTGTAGCCAAGCAGAGGAGCTGTGCGCCTTCTCCAGAAAGAGCGACTCCACATTCTTACAACCCAAGACCCGGTGCTGCGCTGCGCTGAGGGCAGCGAACCGTGCCAGTAGCCACGTCTTGGGGTGGCCTGGCGCAGTGGTTGAGCATCGGCCTATGAACCAGGGTTCGATTCCCCGGCAGGGCACATGCTCCCGGGTTGTGAGCTGGATCCCCTGTGGAGTGTGCAGGAGGCAGCCGATAAATGACTATTTCTCATCATTGATGTTTCTCTTCCTCTTTGAAATCAATAAAAATATATTTAAAATGAATAAATAAATTGGGCCGGCTTGGTCAGAAGTTAACCCTCCTCCAGCCGGTCCTGGGCAGACTCGCCTTGCCCCGGGGCAGGTGGGTTTGCAATCCAAAGCCCTCTGCTCAGCTGCGGGAGCCACAGCTCTGGAAACGTGAGGCTCTAGAGTAGGGGTGTCGAACTCAATCAGAGAAGGGGCCAAAATCTAAAATCCAGCCTAAATCGCGGGCCGAATGGTTTACTGAACAGTCATAAACTGTCATTGTGATGGAAACGCAGCGGAGTGCAGTGATGACAGCGCGGTGCAGGCCACATTGCAAGGCCTGGCGGGACGGATTTGGCCCGCGGGCCTTGTGTTTGACACATGTGCTCTAGAGCAGCAGCGGGCTCACACGGGGTGCCAAGTGTATAATAGTTACATGTTTCCAGTTTCCATGAGGGGCTGTGGACATGCTGGGCTGGGCTGTCTGATTGGCCAACAAGGCCCACCTCGTGGATACGGAGCCAGGGGAAGGGAGACGCCTGGTGTGGCAAATGCCTGGAACTGGGCTCCGGGGGAAAGTGCCAGACCTCCCGCCGGCTCCATCCGTGTAATGCTGAAGCCGGAGGTCTGCTGGCGGCTCGTTTTCAGGTGAGGCCCTCTGCCAGGAGGAGGCCCCTTGGGGCTCTTGTCTCTGGAGGCTGGGACTGGACACCCTTCTGAGCTGCCGTGCGGAGGTCTAGGAAAGCGGGAAGGAGGTCCCAGGGAGAGACCAGAGAGAGCTGACCCCACCTCCCAGCCCGGGTGGCAGGAGGCAGGCGGGGCGGCTCCGGACGCGGACTGAATGGGAGGCCATGGCGGAGGCGCAGGGCGCGATTGGGCGAGGTGGCGTTGGCTCCCCTCTTCTCCCCAGGCGGGCCCTCCTCCCCGCCGCACCCGCGGCTTCCGTCCCTTTAAAAGGCGCGGCCTCCCGGGGGCTGAGCCCGCCCCCGCCGCCGCCATGGCCCAGCGGCTGCTGCAGGAGAAGCTGACCTGCTCCGTCTGCCTGGAGCTCTACCGGGACCCGGTGACGCTGTCCTGCGGCCACAACTTCTGCGAGGCCTGCATCCGGGACTGGTGGCGCTCCCACGGGGGCAGCCCCGCCTGCCCCGAGTGCCGGGAGCCCTGCCCCGCGGGCGCCGAGCTGCGCCGCAACGTGGCCCTGAGCGGCGTGGTGGAGGCGGTGCGCGCCGAGCCCCCGGGCCCCGGCCCCGGCCCCGGCCCCGGCCCCGGCCCCGAGCGCTGCCCGCAGCACGGGCGGCCGCTGGAGCTCTTCTGCCGCACCGAGGGCCGCTGCGTGTGCAGCGCCTGCACCGTCGGCGACTGCCGCCTCCACGAGAGGGCGCTGCTGGACGCTGAGCGCCGGGAGCGCGAGGTGATGCCCGGTGCCCCCTGCTCTGTGCGCAGCTGGCGGTCAGAAAACAGGCGCTCGGAATAGATGCCCGGCGGGGACAAGGCCCGGCGGGGACAAGGCCCGGTGGGCGGTTGGGGGTGAGGCTAAGGGCTGTGCAGGTGAGGCGGTCAGGAGCCAGAGCCAGAGGTCAGGAGGTGGCCCCGTGGCTGCCCAGGTCTCGGGGAGCAGGCCTGGGTGAGAATGCTGGTGGCACAGAAATGGGCACTGAGCATGAGGGTTGGCAGGGGCCAGTAGATGACAGCAACAGGGAGGGACGGGGACAGGCGGTGTGCCAGTGGAGGGGGGGTTGCCAGAAGGAGGGAAGGGAAGGAGGGCTGCTGGGGGTGCTCTGGGGGAGTCAGATGACCCACTTCCTGCTCGGGCCTGGACTCAGGGAGATCGGATGGCGCTGGCACCCTGTCAGCCTCTCTCACCACTTCCTCGTCCGGAAGTGGGGACACCATCCTCACCGGGGTGTGTGGCTGGAGGCGAGGACGCCGGGCAGGTGCTTGGCCAGGTGCAGGGACGCAAATCCTGGCGGCGGGCGTTCTCCCTTACGCTTCTGTCCTGAGGGGCCGCAGGGGGCACCGCCACACGGGAGTGCCCCTGGTCAGCCTCGCCGGGCGGCATGAGGAGGGGACACTTCACAGCCAATGCTGGCCCCTCTTGTCCCCGCCCCTGGCCCCGGTGGGCACACAGGCCCAGCTGAGAGCCGTGCTGGAGGTCACCCGGCAGCAGGCCGCCCAGGCCCAGAGCCAGCTCCAGGAGCTGCAGCGGCGGAGCGGCCAGATCCAGGTAGCGGCCTGCCTGTCCCGCCCCCCGCTTCCTGTGCTCTCCCTGGGCCCCTGGGCGGCAGGTCTGAGCCACCTCGAAAATGCCTCCTGGCATCAGACAGCGAGGGGCTGACGGGGGGAGGGGGGGGCGGGAGAGGCTCCGGGGACCCCGTCTCCCCATATCCGCACCCCTCAGCCCAGTGGGCTCCGGCCATCCAGGCTCCTTTGTGCCCACCCAGAGCTCGGCCCACACCCTGGCTTCCGTGGTCTCTGGCAAGTTCGGCAGCCTGCTGCGGGCACTGGAGCTGCGGCAGACCCGGGCGCTGCGGGGCATCGAGGCGGCCAGGGCGCGGGCCCTGGCGCAGGCCCAGGCGGAGGAGCGGCGGCTGCGGGGCCACCTGGAGGCCGCGGCCGCCTTTGGCCGCAGGGCGCGGGACCTCCTGGAGCAGCCGGACGACCGAACCTTCCTGCAGGTACCGGGGCGGCGGGCGGCGGGCCGAGGGGCGGGGCGCCTGCCCCTTGCTCCCCGCTCACCGCAGCTGCCCCGGGCCTCAGGCCTCACAGCTCCTGGCGCCCCCAGGGCCTCTCGGGCCGCTGACCCCTCCGCAGTGGGATGCCGACCAGCAGCTGGACGGCCTGAAGGGACTTCTGAGCCAGCTCTGTGGCCTCCTGCTGGACAGTGGGGACCCCCGCGGGGCCCCAGCCGAGGCGGCTGACTCGGGTCCCCCGGGTAAGGCTGACCCCGCATCTCTCCCTCCCCCCGGGGGTGGGAGTGGAATCAGGGCCCAGCCCCCGTGAGCCCCCTCCCCCTCCCCCTAACACTGCTTTGCCCCCTAGAGACCCCAGGCGCCCTGGCATTGGTCCCAAGCTCGGTGTGTCCGCTGAGGAGGAAACTCTGGCAGAGTAAGGAGGCCCAGCACATGTGTGTGCACCTGTGTGCGTGCGTGAGCGCATTGTGGATACGCACATGCACCGTGAGCACATGTGTGTGTACACGTGTGTGTGTGTGGCACATGCTATGACTGCCCCGTCCATGCCCTTCCCTGGTCTGGCCTCGCCCCCGGCACCCCTGTCTCGGGTGGCACACCTCTTAGGCGCGGAGCCAGTGTAGTGTTCGAGGCGGTCCTAGGCGCACGGAGCTGGATCGGTCCTGCTCCTCGCCCTGCTGTCAATCAGTCCCCTCTCTGGGCCTCCGTCTTCTCATCTGGGAAACGAGGCTGAGGCCGGTCCTGCCTCAGAGGCCGCCGCCGGACGGAGCACCCAGGGGGTGGACACGCACAGGCACCCTGCCCGCTCACCTCCCGTCTGTCTCTCCCCAACAGGTTACCGCAACCTGACCTTCGACCCGGAGAGCGCCAACCGCCACCTTTACCTGTCTCGGCACGGCCGGCAGGTGGAGCACCGGCGAGAGCCCCGGGGCCCGGCCGGGCCCGGCAGCTTCGAGCTCTGGCAGGTGCAGTGCGCCCAGAGCTTCGGGTCCGGGCGGCACTACTGGGAGGTGCTCACGTCCAGCCACCTGGTGACGCTGGGCGTGGCCTACCCGGGCCTGGCGCGGCGCCGGCGGGGGCCCCTCACCGACAACATCGGCCGCGGGCCCGGCTCCTGGGGGCTGTGTGTGGAGGAGGACGGCGCCCAGGCCCGGCACGGCGGGGAGGCCCGGCGCCTCCGGGCGGTGCCAGGGCCGCTGCTGGGCGTGGACTTGGACCTGGCCGCTGGTTGCCTCACCTTCTACAGCCTGGAGCCCGAGACCCAGCCCCTGCACACCTTCCACGCCGTCTTCACCCAGCCCCTCCGCCCCGTCTTCTGGCTCATGGAGGGGCGGACGCTGACCCTGTGCCACCGGCCTGAGGCCGGGCTCCCGGCCGGGCTCCCGGGAGAGGCCTCGGGGCTCAGCTGAGGAGTGCCCAGGAGCCGCCCTCGCCCCTGGCCTGGGGGCCTGAGGCCACAGCTATCGTGGGGCCGGCTGCTGGGCAGCAGACGGGCTCAGGGTGAGGCTGGGCCCCCTGTGCGGGTGGAGGGACCCCCACACTGGAGTTAGCTTCCCGGCCTCTCTGAAAGGGGACAGGGACTAGGAATGGAGTGACCCGGGAGGCCCCTGCCCCAGGCAGAGCCCGGTTCCAGGGGCCGCATGGGCGCCAGGGCGGCCCGGGCAGCGGGGGACACGCCACAGACCATGGCTCCAGCGCACCTCCCCCGAGACTGTGGCCGGGGAGCTTCGGGGTGCGGGGAGGAACCGCAGACTATTCCTAAAGACCATCTAGAGAAAGGTGGTTTTTACCTCCTCCTCCCCTACCTCTATCTCTTTTCTTTTTTTCCTTAACATTTTTTTAAAGTTTTTTTTTTCTTAATATGTTTTTATTGACTCAGGAAGGGAGAGGGAGAGAGAGATAGAAACATCAATGATGAGAGAGAATCATGGATCAACTGCCTCCTGCACGCCCTCCCCCCCACTGGGGATCAAGCCCACAACCAGGCATATGCCCTTGACCCGAATCGAACCCAGGACCCTTCAGTCCGCAGACCGATGCTCTAGCCACCTAGCCAGATCAGCCCGGGCTCTCCTTACCGTTTTTGCTACATTCTAACCTCTTTTATTTTGCACATCCTGGTGGCTGCCATCCGTACACAGCTGTGTCTTATCCATTTTTATTGAACGTAAGCGTTTTTTACATTATAAAAAATCGTGTCCTGGATTCTGATCCTATGAACATGGCTACGGGGGTTTTATGGGCCCACTAGGGGACATTCAAGCTCATGGATTCGGGCTCAGGAAGACATTGCCGTGGGGAGTGTTTCTGAGCAGGGCAGGGCGGCGTCCCAGTATGCCAAGGCCGTGGGTTCGCTCTCCGGTCAGGCACACACCGGAATTAGCCAGTGAACCCATCGACACGTGGGAGAGCAAACCAGTGCTGCTCTCCTGAAAATAAATCTTTCTGAAGGATGACACATGCAGACGCCCCCAAACGTACAGAATAGTTTGTATCTGCTGGCCGTGTGTCGCCCTCCCGCACGGACGCCTGGCCTGGGTCACCGCCACGGTGCAAACCCGTCTGCCGGCCTTGCTCCTCAGCCGTGTGCCTCTCTGGTCAAGGCCAGGGCCCGGCCTCTGATTGGCACAGCCTGGGCAAGGAGCCCGTCAGATTCCTACGGTGCGGGGAGTTCCCCAAACTTGGGGGGACCCAGTGGTGGGGGGGGCATCTCACCCTGGCAGCCTGACAGAGGAGCCTGAGGCCCAAGGACCTCACTGAACAGCTGTCCCCCGTGGGGAGGAAGCAGGACTGGGCTGGCCACTGGGTGTCGGTCCTCCCCATGCCGCTCGGTGGGAGTGTTCTGGGTCCTGACTGAGCCTTTATGCCACGTGACGAGGTGCTCCTGCCCCTTCTGCAGCGGGAACCAGCCGCGCTCCTCGGGGGTGGGGACGGGCATTTGCAAGCCCCTCGGAGAGCTCCCGCTCGGTCTCCGTGGCGGTGACGGAGAAACAGCAGAGAGGGGAGCGAAGCAGGGGCGTCGGGGAGTCACATCTGACCTGCGTGGGTGTTTCCAGCACTCCGGCCCCCGGCTCACAGGCCTGGCGTCTGGGCGGCAGAATCAGGAGGGACGCACAGGCAGACCAAGGACGGGAGGGGCAGGAGAGGTTTGACAAGACAGACCTGTACAGCCCGGGAGATATTGTCAATCCTAATAAAAGGGTAATAGGCAAATTAACTGTCACTCCATCACAAAGATGGTGGCGCCCACAGCCACAAGATGGCGGTGCCCACTTCTCAGCCCCACCGGAGGCCCCAGTCCTGGGGGCGGCCACGGAGAGCGGCGGCGTGAGCGAACTGGCTGAATGCTTGCTTCATTGCCCAGGCGATGAGGCACCGTTCCGCGCCGGCCGCAGATGGGCCTCCGGGCCGCAGAGAGCATCTGGGTTGCGGGCACAGAGCGGCCAGGCCCTGCAGAGTGACTGGCGCACGGATTCATGGGCAGGGCTACCAGTATGGAGATAGCTAAGTAGAGTGCCAGGTGGGTCCTGGAATTATAGGGGGGGACACTTTGTAAAGCATATGATTGCCACCTGAAACGAATACAAAATAATAATAAAAAGTTTGAATTAAAAAACTGAAAAGTAGCCCTAGCCGGTTTGGCTCAGCCTGCGGACCAAAGGGTCCCAGCTTGGATTCCGGTCCAGGGCAAGCACCTTGGCTGCAGGCTCCTCCCCAGCCGGGGCCCTGGTGGCTGGGGCTCATGCAGGAGGCAACCAGCGGATGTGTTTCTCTCACGTCGATGTTTCTGTCTTTCCCCCTCTCTTCCACTCTCCCTAAAAATCAATGGGGAAAAATATCCTCAAGTAAGGATTAACAACAAAACAACAACAAAAATAAAACTAAAAAGTAAATCTTTTAGGGGCTTAAGGGGCTAGTGGAGTTGGAGGGAGTTGGGCTGGAGGTCAGAGAGGTGAGGGGTAGAGAGGAGGCGGCTCTCCCCCAGGCAGGACGGGAAGGAAGGGAGCAGCACAGCAATCGTAGGAAATGCGGCTCCAACTTGGGGGACTGGGAGCTGGGAGACAATGGAGCCAGGCCTTTGAGATTCGGAGAGGAAAGGATTTCCATTCTAGAATCCCATACCCAGCCAAACTGTCAATCAAGGCTGAAGCCTGAACAAAGACCCTCGCAGGCACTTCCCCACCCAGTCTCAGGAAGCCCCCAGAGGACTTGTCAAAAGCAAAGAAGTAAATCAGTGAAGGGAAAGGAAGGTTTGGGATCCAAACAATGGACTTGGACATGAAAGGCAAGTGAATGAGAACGTAAATCTCCAGGAATCCAGCCCCCACGCAGGCTCACCGCTCTCAAGGGCATCCTTGAGAGTGGAGGTAACTGCTGACAGGAACTGGCTGGCTGTGGGAGCAAGAATCCGGGGTGTGCAGGCAAAGGACTGCCAGCTTTTATTATCCTAAGCTTCGTTACACAAAACCTTTTAGGTACTCTAAGTCTATTGTTTGAAGTAAACACATACTGTTGTTTAAAACTTCTCCGAGCCGAAACCGGTTTGGCTCAGTGGTAGAGCGACGGTCTGCAGACTGAAAGGTCCCAGGTTCGATTCCGGTCAAGGGCATGTACAGTGGTTGCGGGCACATCCCCGGTGGGGGGTGTGCAGGAGGCAGCTGGTCGATGTTTCTCTCTCATTGATGTTTCTAGCTCTCTATCCCTTTCCCTTCCTCTCTGTGAAAAATCAATAAAATACATATAAATTTTTTTTTTAAAAAAAGAAAGAAACGGCCGGGACCAGTTTGGCTCAGTGGATAGAGCGTCGGTCTGCGGACTGAAAGGTCCCAGGTTCGATTCCGGTCAAGGGCATGTCCCTGATGGGGGGTGTGCAAGAGACGGCTGGTTGGTGTTTCTCTCTCATCAGTGTTTCTAGCTCTCTGTACCTCTCAATTCCTCTCTGTGTAAAATCAATAAAATACATTAAAAAAAAAAAAAAAAAGACAAGCTTCTATTAAAAAAAAAAAGAAGAAGAAGAAGAAAGAAAGAAACATTGATGAGAGAGAAACATTGATTAGCTGCCTCCTGCACACCCCCTTCTGGGGATGTGCCCGCAACCATGGTACATGCCCTTGACCGGAATCGAACCTGGGACCCTTCAGTCCACAGGCTGACGCTCTGTCCACTGAGCCAAATCAGTGAGAGCTTTATTTATTTCTTTTTAAAATATATATATTTTATTGATATTTTACAGAGAGGAAAGGAGAGAGACAGAGAGCTAGAAACATTGATGAGAGAGAAACACCGACCAGCCGCCTCCTGCACACCCCCCACCGGGGATGTGCCCGCAACCAATGTACATGCCCTTGACCGGAATCGAACCTGGGACCCTTCAGTCCGCAGACCAAGGCTCTACCACTGAGCCAAACCAGTTTCAGCAGCTTTATTTATTTCTTAAGCAATCCTGCAACCAGACAGGCGTATCGATTGGGCTCAGGGTTATTTTCAGCCTGCACCTTCCGGGTTTAAATTCTTCCTCCTCTGCAGGACTAGCTGTGCGACCTGTGGGAATTCCACTTCCCACGCCTCTCGGCAGTCCTTGTAAGGGGAGGGACGGAGAGGCAGGCAGGAGCATGCCGGTTCCCCTCTCCCCTCAGAGCCAGCTCACTGAGAAGGAATGACCATCCTGGGCAAACAACTATGCCTTCCTGGGAGAGCAGATCTCCCTGAACAGGCTGTGGGGGAGGAGGCAGAGGGCCAGCTGGGACACCCCCTGACTCCCCCCAACCCGAAAGGCACCCCTTCCCCCTCCGGAATCGGCAGGCCTGTGGTCCCCGCCAGCCCGGGAGCCGGGTGGCACCATGCCTCAGCCTCTGAGCCGCTCCTGGTCTTGGCAAATAAGGGACCTTCAGGATCAAGGGCTCCTGTGGAAACCAGCGTCTGGAACTCATTACCCGCCTTCCCGCCCGGGCCGCTCCCTGGCTGTCCTTCCGCCCGGAACATCTCTTCCCGCCCTGGTCCTAGCCGCCAGTCTGCCAACGCCCAGCTCCAGTGTCACTTCCTCCAGGAGGGCCTCCCGGATTCCCACCTTCGTCATCAATCCCCCAGCGGGAGTGGAGGGCACCTCTCTGGCAATGTTTTCTGGATGGTAGCTTTCTTTCCCTCCACAAACCGCCCTCCACCCCCACGGGGACGGGAGATGCCTGGAGGCTCTCCAGAGCGTATTTCCAAAGCACACATTCCCACCCGGGGTCTTGCGGGGAGAGTCTGGCTGTTTTCCTGGTCCTCTAGCCGACCGAGCATCTCTCTCTGTTGTGAATGGAGAGCACACACCACAAAGCTACCAGCAACTGCGGTGACTCGGCACCAACAGAAATTGCAGGCAGTTTCAGAGCATGTTGCCATGGTGACAGAGAAGTTGGGATCTTCTTAACAGTTAAAGAAGCACACGTAGCCGGCGTCGTGGCTCAGCGGTGGAGCACTGGCGGCTGAACAGGAGGTCAGGTTCGATTCCCCAGTCTGGGCACATGCCCGGTTTCAGGCTGTATCCCCAGTGGGGGTCGCGCAGGAGACAGCCAGTCAGTGATTCTCTTATCAACCATGTTTCCCTCTCTCTCTCCCCCTCTCCTTTCCTCTCCGAAACCAACAAAATATATTTTTTAAAATGTATATTAAAAAATAAAAGCATTACATACAGTCATTTATTACGTACAATAAGTTATTTTAAACGCATAGTGAGATGAGTCTTAGCAAATGCCTCCCTCGAGGACCCCAGCCCCAGGCACACCGCAGGCGCCCACGCGTGTCCATGGACCAGAACCGAATTCCCCAAACAGGGCCTGGGAAACAGACACTCACTTCCCGTTTCAGGGCTAGAAACGCCCCAAGTTCCCCTTGGGGGGTGGGGGTGGGGGTGTAAATGGAGTCGCTAAAGGGCACAAACACGCGCACATCAGCCGTTTTCCTCTGCGTCAGCAGCTCGGAGCTGAGCTAAGGGCGCAGAGAAGGGGGCTGGGCTGGAGGTCAAAGGTGCTGGCTGAGCCCTGCTGCTGCACAACTGGGGGCGGCTTGCAGGGACATGGAGGGTGACCTCCTTCCCAGCTTCCTTCCAGCGTGCTGCCCTCTCTCTCTCTCACACCCGGCAGCAGCGCCGCCCCTCGGACCCGGGCCCAGGAGGACCCACCGCCCAGGAGCCCTGGAAGGCCCCGCAGTCAGAGGGGGCGGGTGTCAGGGCCCGGGGCCGGCGCCGGGGGCGGTCCGAGCGGGGCGGGGGGGCGGGGCGGGGCGGGCGGTCCCGGGCGGAGCGGCCCGGTCCCTCCCCGGCGGGCGCGGCGCGGGCGGCGCGGCGGCCGCGGAGCCATGGACGGCGGCGGGCCCTTCGGCTGCCCCATCTGCCTGGAGCCGCTGCGGGAGCCGGTGACGCTGCCCTGCGGCCACAACTTCTGCCTGGGCTGCCTGGGCGCGCTCTGGCCGCAGCGCGGCGCGGGCGGCCCCGGGGGCGCGGCGCGCTGCCCGCTGTGCCAGGAGCCCTTCCCCGACGGCCTGCGGCTCCGCAAGAACCACACGCTGTCCGAGCTGCTGCAGCTCCGCCAGGGCGCGGGCCCCGGGCCCGGCCCGGCCTCCGCCCCGGCGCCCGAGCCCGCGCCCGCCGCCCCCAGCGCGCCGCCCGGCGGCCCCGAGCCGTCCGCCCCCTGCGCGCCCGAGCCCTGGGCGGCGGGCGCCGAGCCGGTGCGCTGCGACGCGTGCCCCGAGGGCGCCGCCCTGCCGGCCGCGCGCTCCTGCCTCGCCTGCCTCGCCTCCTTCTGCCCCGCGCACCTGGGCCCGCACGAGCGCAGCCCCGCGCTGCGCGGGCACCGCCTGGTGCCGCCGCTGCGCCGGCTGGAGGCCAGCCTGTGCCCGCGCCACCTGCGGCCGCTGGAGCGCTTCTGCCGCGCCGAGCGCCGCTGCCTGTGCGAGGCCTGCGCCCAGGAGCACCGCGGCCACGAGCTGGTGCCGCTGGAGCAGGAGCGCGCGCTGCAGGAGGTGGGCCCCTGGGCACGGGGCGGGCGGGCGGGGGCCGGGGGTGCTGGGTCCCCCCTTGCTCCCCTCCCCTCCCCACCCACCCCATCCTCCTCATTCTGCCCGTGTTCCCCTGGGAGCTGAGGGGCCTCGCTGCCCCTTCCGTGGCTGCGGGACATTCCGCCCGCGATGGGCTGGGCTGGGGGGTCGGGCACCCAGTGGGAACGGGGAAAGGACGAGGAGGGTGGGCAGGGGGCCTGGCGCCCGGTCGGGGCCTGTGGGGGTCTAAGGCCGGAGGGACCTGGATTAGGCCCTGGGGCTCCGGGGCCGCTGGCTCCCGGGCAGCGGCAGACGGGTGTGGCCAGCCCCCGGGCGAGGCCCGGGGCACACAGCGCGCTCTGTCCCGCCGGCGGGGGCCCTGGTGGGACCATGTGCGCGGGCCTTCCTGCTGCCTCCGCCCCCAGTTTCCCTTGGCCTCCAGCCCGGTCTTGGCGCTTTGGCCTCGGGATTTTCCGTGTCTCCAGCCGGAGCCGCCGGTGACTCATAAGACCCAGGGGATTTGCCCGGGGTCCCGGTTTTCAAGGCCTGGAGTGGGGACAGGGGCCCCAGGACAGCTGAATGGCCTCTCGTGTGGTCCCTACGCCCTCCATTCTCTGCCTCCTCTCCACGGAAGGAAGTTCTCAAACGAATGTGACATTGAGGACCGCGGCTGGCCGTGGGCTTGCTCGCACTGGTCAGAGGGAGGCAGACAGCCCCTGGCCCGGTGGTTCTCACCTTCCTAATCCAGCTCCTCTCGTGGTGGTGACCCCATAAGGAGCTGGCCTAAAGGGTCGCGCATTCAAAAGACCAAGAACCACGGCCGACACGCCGCCCTCCGGCGTACTGTGGGACGTCACGGCCACTCCCGGTCCCACCATACCACTGCCACGCCGCCCCGTCCTGCCGGGGGGCGAGGCCCGGGGCCCCGGGGCAGGCTGTGGCCGCTGCCAGCTCCGCGCTCACAAAGCCGTCGCCCGCAGGCCGAGCAGCCCAAGGTGCTGAGCGCCGTGGAGGACCGCGTGGATGAGCTGGACGCCGGCATCGCCCAGTCCCGGCGGACCGTGGCCCTCGTCAAGGTCAGCCCCGACCCCGACCCTGACCCCGACCCGACCCCGACCCGACCCCAACCCCGACCCCGACCCCGACCCGACCCCCGACCCCGACCCCGACCCCGCCTGCAGGAGGCCCCGGCACTGTGAGCTCGCAGCGTGGTCCGGTCTCCTCCCGGGCGGCCTGTGCCCAGGGCACTGCCCAGTCCCACTGAGTGCCTCCCGGACCTGGCATAGGCCTGGGCGGGGCCCCCGTGCCTGCCAGAGGCTGGGCGGGAGAGGGGGGTCTGGAAGGACGGGGCCCACGCAGTGACGTTCTGGCCCCCCGGCCGCTCCCGCTGGCCCTGCAGAGCGCAGCCGCGGCCCAGCGGGAGAGGGTGAGCCAGCTGTTCGCCGAGGCGGCGGCCACCCTGCAGGAGTTCCAGAAGGAGGTGCTGGGCTTCATCGAGGAGGGGGAGGCCGCCATGCTGAGCCGCTGCCAGGGCGACCTCCGGCGGCAGGAGGAGCAGCGCCGCAGGCTGAGCCAGGCCCGCCAGAGCCTGGGCCAGGTGCCCGAGGCCGACGCCGTGAGCTTCCTGCAGGTGGCGCCCCGGGACCAGGGGGCGGGCGGGGGCAGAGGAGGAGGGGCGGGGGCCCGAGCCTGCGGGGCTGTGCCAGCTCCCAGGGCTGTCTCACCCCGGCTGGGAGGCACTGCGGCGCGCAGGGCAGGGCCCTCATGGGCATGTGTGTGGCACAGGAGCTGCTGGCACTGCGGCTGGCGCTGGAGGAGGGGAGCGGCCCCGCGCCCGGCCCCCCCGGGGAGCTCGGCTTCACCAAGTCCTCGCAGGCGGTGCAGGCGGTGCGCGAGGCGCTGGCCGCGGCCTGTGCCAGCCAGCGGGGGCAGCTGTGGGGGCTGAGCGGTGACGAGGACGCGCCGCACAAGCCGCGCCCAGAAGGTGGGTGCCCCTCCGAGTGACTCACCTTCCCCGGGCCTCCTCCCAGCCCCCGGCCCGGCGCCCACCGGGGGCAGAGGATGGAAACTGCCTGTGCTGGGCGGGACCCACGCCCTGCCGCCGCCCGAATGGCCAGCCAGCCGCTTCGGCCGTGGCCCACAGGATGGGCCCAGAGGGGCGGGGACCCGGGAGCAAGGGGGGCAGCGGTGTGAACACGGGGCACCCTGCTTGGGCGGTGTGCCCGTCCCAGGAGGCTCGGCTTGCTGGGAGGAATGAGGGGAAGAGGGAATTGGGGTCACGGCTCTGGAAGGGGCAAATTGGGGAGCAGCCCGGTCCCAGGTTGCTGGCAAGACATCCCCCTTCATCCCCTTAAAAATCCCCCCCCCAATCTCTGCAGCCAATGATGAGTCCCAGGACCCAAACAGCAGCAGCCACCCGGACAGCGAGGCGCCCCGGGACTACTTTCTCAAGTGTGAGTTCACCGGGCTCGGCCGGCCCTGGACCCTGCCCCCGTCCGGGGGTGCACTGGGCCAGCTCACGGGGGGCTCTCCGGCAGGGCTGAGTAGCGCTGGCTGCAAAGGGGGGAGGGGGCGAGGCCGTGTGCGGGGAGGTGGGCGCCTGGGGGAGGGGGTCCTCTCTGGCCTTGCCCCTGAGCCCCCCGCCTCCCTCTCTCCCGCCCGGGGAGCAGTCGCCTACATCGTGGACCTGGACAGCGACACGGCGGACAAGTTCCTGCAGCTGTTCGGCACGAAAGGCGTGAAGCGGGTGCTGTGCCCCATCAGCTACCCCGAGTCGCCCGCCCGCTTCACGCACTGCGAGCAGGTGCTGGGCGAGGGCGCCCTGGACCGGGGCACCTACTACTGGGAGGTGGAGATCATCGAGGGCTGGGTCAGCGTGGGGGTCATGGCCGAGGGCTTCTCCCCGCAAGAGCCCTACGACCGGGGCCGGCTGGGCCGCAACGCCCACTCCTGCTGCCTGCAGTGGAACGGGCGCGGCTTCTCCATCTGGTTCTGCGGGCGGGAGGCGCCCCTGCCCCACGCCTTCTCGCCCACCGTCGGGGTCTGCCTGGAGTATGCCGACCGGGCCCTGGCCTTCTACGCCGTGCGGGACGGCAAGGTGAGCCTTCTGGGGAGGCTGAAGGCCTCCGGGGGCTGCAGTGGCCCCCTGAGCGACCACTTCCAGGACATCGTGAACAGATACTTCCGCGGGCTCTTCGGGAGGCCGCTGAAGCCCGCCTTCTTCCTGGAGAGCGTGGACGCCCACCTGCAGATCGGGCCCCTCAAGAAGTCCTGCATCTCGGTGCTGAAGAGGAGGTGATGGCGGGCTCGCCGCCGCCGGCTCCCGGCGTGCGCGCCTCCCGCCGCCCTCCGCAGCCTCGTTTCCCAAAGGACACCGGCCTCCCGCCTCCCAGACCCCCGCCGCCCGGCAGGCCTTGTTTCCGGGAGAGAGAGCTGCAGCAGGGCAGAGCCGGGCTACCCCAGCCTCCTGTTTCCGATGCCCAGGACGGTGCCTGGCACATAGTAGGTGCTCAATAAACATCTGTTGAACGAGTGACTCCTCTGTGCTCTCCACCCGCCAAGAATTTCTCATCTTCCAAGAGCCGGTCTTGAAAGGCAGGAGAGGGGAACAGAGTCCCTGGTCCCCGGATTCCTGTTGGAGGGAGGGAAGGGGGCGGGGGGAGCCCAAAGAGGGGGCTGCAGTGGGGTGCCCCCTGGGTCCGGACAGGGGCAGCTAGAGCTGGCCTTTCCCCGGGGGGCCAGCCCACAGTCGTCCTGGCTGCCCGTGTGTTTGCTGTGCCGGCCTGGCTCCCACCGGCTCTTCTCATCCTGAGTGCCACGGCCTTGCTCTGGACCTGCCGGTGGCATTGTGGCCAGGAATAAAGGCAGACAGCACCCCCCGCCCCCCGGCCCCCCACCCCGCCCCCGAGAACAGGGCACGGCTCCTGGGCGCGGGCAGGAAGGCCGGAGACCCGGGCTGCTTTCACTCACACACCTTCTCAGCCCAGGAGAGGGGGGGCTGGAGCCCAGGACATGTCCAGTGAGGGGACCTGTGTCCCCTGGACTCTGCCTCGCCTCCAGGCTGGGGAGACCCGTGCCCCCGACCCCAGCAGAGCCTCCGCTGCTCTGCCTGGAAGGCCCCGTGCCCCCTGCTGCCCCCAAGTCCCCATCGTGGCCTGGGCGCCCCAATCCTGCTCCCTGAGGCTGCCGGGGAGCGTTTCCAGGCCAGCTGCCCTCCCTCGTTTTTTGCGGCCCAGGGCGCCCCAGCAGGAAGGGCCAGGGCACATGGAGGCCGCCCGCACCCGGCCCTGGTCAGAGGGGACAATGGGAGAGTTATGCAGCCAGACAGCAAGGCCATACAAGTCCTGCCCTGGCTGCCTTGGCGGCTAAAAATAGGCCCTCCTGCCTCAGCCCGCAGCCAGGATGTTGTTTTTCTGGGCGGGCCCTTCGTGCTCCTGTGTTTTGGGTTCAAAACACGGTTCCCTAGGCAGCCAGGCCCCAGCTCACCAGGCGCTGGGGCCCAGGAGGGAGGCGGCTCCGAGGCCCCACGAGGTGGACCCGTGGGGCTTCCTAGTGTCCGCTCACCTGCGGGCCTCCCACCTTTCACCCCCCGCCACCCCCGCCACCCCCGCCACCCCCGCCACCCCTGCTCTGTGCCATCGCCCCCCACCCGGGCGCCCGGCTTCCTGGTGGAATTCCAGTTGGACTTGTCAGGGCTGCAGCCGGATCCCTGCCATTCCCAGTGATTCCAGCTCCCAACACCCATGTGGGGCACGGCCCAGCGCCAGGCGGGCACCCAGGCCGCACAGCGGGCGGGTGGGCGTGGCCCAGGTTTTAGGGTGGCCCCCCCTCTGGGGTGTCCACACGCCTGCCCTTCCTCTAACTCTGGGATCATGCTAGAGCTAGCGGGATGGTGTGTGGGAGTCTCTGTGTTTCTCTGTGTATCCGTGTGTCTGTCTGCGTATCTAGGCATGCGTGTGCCATGTATGAGTGTGTATGTCTGCCTGTCCGCCTGGGTGTATGTCTGTATCTGTGTGTCTGAACCCAGTTGAACTTTTCAAACTGTTCTGAGAAGACCAGGAGTCAAGAGGTGCCCGAGGTGGGGCAAGTGGCAGCTGGGAAGGGGCAGTGGGGGAGGGCTAGACCCCCACCACCCGCCAACACTTGAATTAGATAGATTTTACTGAAGATTGCTTGGAGAGAAGAGGAGCTGGAAGAAGGAAAGTCAGACACCCCATGTAGTCCAAACCTTCTCTCTCCACCATTCCCGTGGCTCCCCGGTCCCACAGGCGTGCTCCATGCTCCACGTGTAGGTGTATCCTTGCTTAGAAATGTCTGAGCACACGTGCACAAGCATGACTCTTTCCCAGCGTTGCGGTAGCCTGTATGAGAGCTGCCCTGGGCTGGGCCCGGTTGCCATGGCCGCAGGGCCCCTGGCGGAGCTGCCCAGGGTGTGTGGTCTCCGGGCTGCCCAGCACAGACCATGGAGAGTGTGAGGCCCTGAGCTGTCGCTGTGGCTGAGGCCAGGCGGGGAGCCAGCCTCCACTTGCACTTTGTTTCTGTGGGAAAACGACTCCAGAATCTCCAACAACAGACCAAGCAACAGACTGGAGCGTCGCTGCGGACTGCTGCGTCCCGCACCCCTGGGTCCCGCACCCCTCCCCGCTCCCAGCCCCTCCGCACGCCCCCGGAGGGTGAGGCAGACCCCATCTCCACCCTTGTCCTCCCCTCTCGGTCCCCTCCCGCCCCTCCTCCCAGGCCCAGCCTATGGCCCAGCAGCAGGCTGTCCGGGAAGGCGGGCGGAGCTGGGAGGGGCTGAGGTCCAGAGGCCCTGCTGGGCTGGCCTGGGCTGGTTTCCCCGGGAGGAAAAGAGCTCTTAGCTGCAGGGTCTGCGTCAAACCCAGCCCCACGCCCAACGCACACGCACACGCATACACGCACACACATACACACGCACGCACATACACGTACACACGCACGCACACACACATGCCCTTCGATGCCAGCATTCACGCCCTTTCGAAGTCTCCTCTGGCAGATGCATGAGAAGGGCTGGAGCTGAAACCGGTTTGGCTCAGTGGATAGAGCGTCGGCCTCGGGACTGAAGGGTCCCGGGTTCGATTCCGGTCAGGGGCATGCACCTTGGTTGCGGGCACATCCCCAGAGGGGGGCGTGCAGGAGGCAGCTGGTCCATGTTTCTCGCTGTCTCTCTCCCTTCCTCTCTGTGAAAAAAAATCGATAAAATATATTTTTTAAGAGGAAGAAGGAGGGCTGGAGGCCGGGTGTCCCCGGAAGCCCAGCCTGTGTCACACAGGGCAGATCTCCGTCCCGGCGCCGGGCCATCCCCGATGACCGCTCTGCGGGGACGGAGGGCACAGCACCCCCTCCCGAGGTGCCTGCGGTCGAAGGCCTTACCCCCGGGCAGAGGGCAGCTCTAGTACGTTCTTATTTAGAAGCAAAGCCCTGCACGGCACTTCTTAGGCCTGGGGGCTCCGGACCACGTTCGTGCTGGACACGCCGGGTGTCACGCAGCCGGGAGAGAGCTCGGTGACCCTCACGGTCGCGGCTGAGCTGTGGGCAGAGTGGCCGCTGCCAGCAGAGGCCCCAGGAGGCGGAGGGGAGCTATTTGGGGCGGGTCCTGCTGGCCCGGGCATTCCGGGAACACACGTCCCTGCTCCTCCATCGGGAGGCAGAGCCAGGCCGCCCTGGGGCTGTTTCTGGTTGCTATGGAGATGAGCCCCACCCGAGGCTCCCGGTCCAGACCTCCCCGCTCCGTCAAGTTCCATTTCCCCAGACGTAGCCGCAGGCCTGTTCTGAGCGGCCAGCTGCCGAGTGTTTACTCAGACCTGCTGTCCGGCTCACGGCTGCCTCCACAGCCCAGAGAGCCGGGGGCACGGGAGCCAGCCCTGCGGGCCCCTCCCTGCTAGTCCTGGGTCCCCCTTCCCAGAGTTGGGGCGCTCCTCTCCATCTACCCAGAAAGACGCAGATGGCGTACCTCAGCCCCTCTCACCCTGTTTTCTTTCCTTAAACCCATTTCTCAGCTAAAATCGCAGAGTGACCTCCAACTTCCAGACTGGATGGCACTGCTCCCCCAGGTGAAGGCCAGCCATGGCTTCCCAGGGCTCCTAGGAAAAATCCAGAATCCTGGCTGGGCTCCAGAACCGGCCTGCCTCCCTCGCACCTCTCCCTCTCCTTCCTCCAGGCTGGCCCCGGGCTGCACTGGCCCCAGTCCACGCCCTGGCCCCCAGTCCACGCCCTGGCCCACCCTGCTCGCCTTGCCAGCGCCTCCTCGCCCTGCAGACCTCAGCTGCCCCTTCAGCTGGTCCTCTCTGAAAGGCCCCAGGGGTAGCTGCTGAGGTGCCCCTCGTCCCAGCAGCTTCCTTCACCCCGGGGCCAAGCAGGGCTCGGGGACTGCACCGGACGCACATGCCTGGGTTGTGGGCTCAATCTCCAGGAGGGGGCGCGCAGGAGGCCACCCATCAATGATCTTCTCTCATCATTGATGTTTTTCTATCTCCCTCTCCCTTCCTCTCTGAAATCAATACAAATATGTTTTAAAATATAAATGATCCTGCCACCCCCAGAGGTTGAGAACTATGTAAGCCACACTGGCCCACCCGACAGCACGCTGGATGGGGAGCCATACATATGGGGCAGCTTCCGCTCCAGGAACGCAGGTCCTACCCCTGGCCTTCCTTCTGGAATGAGAAGGGGCTTTCCAGACGAGGATTGCAAAACCTACTTAGCGCTCAACAATTAGAGGGTTTTTGTTGTTTTTTTTAAATATATTTTATTGATATTTTACAGAGAGGAAGAGAGAGGGATAGAGAGTTAGAAACATCAATGAGAGAGAATCATCGATCAGCTGCCTCTTGCACACCCCCTACTAGGGATGTGCCCGCAACCAAGGTACATGCCCTTGACCGGAATTGAACCCTGGACCTTTCAGTCTGCCCACCGACTCTCTATCCACTGAGACAAACCGGTTTTGGCAGCAAGTTTTTTAAAAAAAAACAAAGTAGAACAGAGAATGTTGGAGAACAATATGAAATAAAACTTGTCCCGAACGCACCTCTTTTTTTAGCTGATGTAATCCAGTCTCCTTTTGGGGGGAAATAGTGTAAACACTTAAACCTTAAGCCATTTTTCAATAAACCTTCACGGCATGAAGTGTTTCTGGGAATGAGCTCCCGCCACCAGCTGTCTCTGCTCAGGCGCCCTGTCTCCTCTGGCCAAACAGTGGCTCCCGGACAGTTCACCCCAGGACGGCCCTTGGCCCACCAGAGGGAGCGGGAAGTAGTCTCAGTCGGGTGTGGGTTCTGGAAGGTTCTGAGCAGAGTCCACAGGAAGGCAGGGTCAGCCTGATCCTGGGGGGATGGGGGGAGGCTGCTGGCCCTGAGCAGGGATTAGAAGCAGCGGAATTCACGAGCGTTGGGTGCTGCCCTTTGCAGTTAGCAGGGGGCACCCCCTAATGGTGAGGAATTGCCAAGTCTGCCTGGGGTGTTTCTGGTAAGAAAACGGCAGTCGCTGAGGGAGGGGGTCCTCACGACCTCTGACCCCTGCTGTGTGACCTCGGGAGAGTGGGCCCCTGCAGCGTGGCTGGGGCTTTGCCTGCGTCTCCCCGCCCCGCCGTGGCGATGCAGGCTGTTTGCATGTCCAGCTGATTTCCACTGTCTTTGCATTTATAAATAAATACGCACCGGGCGTATGGGTCTGGCTATGAAAGGCATGGCTCGCTGTGGGTCAGAGTTTAAACACAAGGAAGTGTTGGCGGCAGTAGGAAGGGCACCGGGTGTGAGACGGGCGCGGCCAGACCCACCTGGGGACCTGGGCTCTGGCTGGGGAAGAACTCAGAGCCCAGACTCACGCAGTCAGAGAACATTGGCTGGCAAATCCCAGAGGGAGAGGAAGTCATTCGTAGAAGAAGTGGCCTTGGGAAGCAAATTACAGAGGCAAAGTGAGGAAGGGGATGGGGAGGGCTGGAGAAGGGTGAGGGCCTGCTCCGCAGGGAGAGCGCACTGGGTCCTCGTCCTAAGGGCTTAAGGGGGAGATTTTAGGGGAGCTCCCGGGCGGGTCCCAATGGGGTCGGCAGCAGCTTTCCAGGTGTGGCCCTGCAGGCTGCTGGTGTCCAGGCCAGGGGTCTGTGGTCGATGCGGTGAGTCCCGGGCCAGCCTTGGTGCGGCTGGTCCGGTTTTGCTGCTTTTCTGGGCCTGGAGCTGAAATGCTCCTGAGCCTAGAGGTCAGAGCCAGGGCGGAAAGGTCAGGAGGTCTAAGCCTATGGCCAGAGGAATGCCCTGGAGGAAAGGTCCCCGGGGGCGAGGTCCCCCCTGCCATTGTCCGTTGCTAGGCACCCAGGCTTTCCTCGATGGTGACCTTCTGAATCTGGCCCATCGTCCTCGCTCTGCTCAGGTCTAACTGCCCACCGCGGAGAGCCACCACCTGGCACACCAAGAAAGCGATTCTTTGTTCCGCACAAATGATACTGGTTCTGCTCACTGAGGCAAAGAGATGCAGCTGCTCGGGGGTCAGGAGGGTCCAGGGGCTCTCACCTTGGACCCCACCTGGCTGCCCTGGGGAGGGGGGGAGCAGTGTTTCTCAGGCGCACTCACACCCCTTCTTAGCACACCTCAAGATGCTTGGGTCTGGAGAAGAGGAGTACTTACAGCTTAACAAAAAGCAGCCATTTCTGGCCAAAACCGGTTTGGCTCAGTGGATAGAGCGTCAGTCTGCGGACTGAAAGGTCCCAGGTTCGATTCCGGTCAAGGGCATGTACATTGGTAGGGGATGTGCAGGAGGCAGCTGGTCGATGTTTTCCTCATCATCGATGTTTCTACTGGTAGCTATCTATCCCTCTCCCTTCCTCTCTGTAAAAATATATTATTAAAAAAAAAAAAGCGGCCATTTCTGGAAACAGGCAGAGCCTGTGTGGCCTAGAAGGCAGGAGCGGACTGAGCGTGAGGCCTGGGCTCAGACGGGGGCTTTTGCCGCAGACTTGGATCAGCATGGAACTGCCCCTGAACCGACGGACCGACGGTGTCAGGGCTGGGAACCGCCCGGCCCTCTACGGCCTGGGAGCAGCCCTCAGGACGTGTTTTTATAAAACTTGCAAAAGTTGGCCATTTAAGTTGAAACCGGTTTGGCTCAGTGGATAGAGCGTCCGTCTGCAGACTGAAAGGTCCCAGGTTTGATTCCGGTCAAGGGCATGTACATTGGTTGTGGGCACATCCCCGGTAGGGGGTGTACAAGAGACAGCTGGTCAATGTTTCTCTCTCATCGACGTTTCTAGCTCTCTATCTCTCTCCCTTCCTCTCTGTAAAAAATCAATAAAATATATTAAAAAAAAAAAAAAAAGTTGGCCATTTAAGCCGGAATCCGCTAAGCCTGCTATCTCTCTCCATCCGGCTTCCTCCTTATCACATTTCCCCTCCTGTCCGGAGACTCAGTGTGGCCACAGCACTGTGTATGCAGGATTGTGTCTGTTAGTTTAGACCCCGAGGAATAAGATCGCTACTAAAAAGGGCTCCTGGCGGGTAACTGGGCTAAAATAAAATATAATAAAATAACATAAATAATAAAACAACAAAATAAAATAAAATAGCCTAGCAACCATTTCTCTTCATGCAAACTCTCTCTATATATATACCCTCTGGTGAGGATTTTTTATTTTTATTTTTAAAAATATATTTTATTGATTTTTTTTTTTACAGAGAGGATTTTTAAAAAAGTTAAATTAAGTAGGTGGGCCCCGAGACTGGCCACCACGTGTCAGGAAATTAGCTGTTTGTCTGGAATGAAACTCTTGAGCCCTTAAGATGAATGATGCACCAGCACCTCTACGCTAGCGAGAGATGCTCACATCCCCCCTTAAAAATCCCCCTGGACGTGGGGGAGTTCACTAACTACAGATGCCCATTAGGGCCACCCAATGCCAAGTCACAAGCTGAAACTAATCAGCCTTATTTTGTAAGCTGCCAGCCTCACATTATGCCTAATTTCATTCAGTCTGCTTAAAATCTTCCAGCCAGAATGCTGCGGGGACAGGCTGGACCACAAAGCCAGAACATTCTAGAGGGAGCAGTGCCACCTGGAGGCCAGTTGTGGTGGAGGCGGCAATGAGGTGGGAGCCCAGCCCCTAGGACAGTGAATTTGGTGCGGAGAACACCGAGATTCTCACCATCCACCTATCAGGGTCTGGGGTTTTTTTGTTTTGTTTTCTTTCTTTAATTTGTTTTGTTTGTCTTTTGCTTTTTAAAATTGATTTCAGAGAGGAAGGGAGAGAGAAAAACATCAATGATGAGAGAGTATCATTGATGGGCTCTGGCACGTCACCTACTGGGGACCCAGCCCACAACTCGGGCACGTGCCGTGAACAGGAATTCAGCTATGACCTCCTGGTTCTCAGGTCAAGGCTCAACCACTGAGGCACACTGGCCGGGCTAGGGTCCGGGTTTGATGTCATGAAGGGAAAGTTTTTCTTTTTCTTTTTTTCTTTTTTTAAATATATATTTTATTGAATGTTTACAGAGAGGAAGGGAGAGAGATAGAGAGCTAGAAATGTCGATGAGAGAGAAACATCGACCAGCTGCCTCTTGCACACCCCCTACCGGGGATGTGCGCGCAACCAATGTACATGCCCCTGACTGGAATTGAACCTGGAACCTTTCAGTCCGCAGACCGATGCTCTACCACTGAGCCAAACCGGTTTCGGCGGGAAAGTTTTTCTTGACTCTTCTCTGCCAGCTACCCAGCCCACCACGTCCTGCCACAGAGACTAGGTCTTACACTCGTCTATGCATACGGCTCAGTGACTCTCCAAGTCGGATGTAAAGTCATCTAGTAAGCGCTCCGTAATGTTGAGGGAGTGAAGATGCCCTGGTAAGGTGACTGTTCGGCGCTCCACACACCAGATTACATCCACAGTCTGTGTCCAGTATTTTTTTTGTTTGTTTGTTTTGTTTTTAATATACTTTCATTTATTTCAGAAAGGAAGGGAGAGGGGGAAGAGAGAGAGAAAAACAATTATGAGAATCACTGATCAGCTACCTCCCGCATGCCTCTGGGCCTGCCACCCGGGCATGTGCCCCCAACAAGAATCGAATCCGGACTCTTAAGTCCACAGGCCAAGGCTCTATCCACTGAGCAAAACCAGCTAGGGATGCCCAGTGTTGTCTTTTTTTTTTTTTTTTTAATTAATTTCCTTTGTGATGCGCCCAACTATTCATTCCACAAGGTGGGGAGTCCACAGGAGGATTAGTTAGGCAAGGTAGTGAAACATCCAGGCCTACGGTCTGGGAGACTACAAGTTCCAGAATGCATCCTTCATTAGTACACGGAGAGGCTGAGGGGGCATTGCCTTCTGGGAATTGTAGTCTTCCAGTTGTTTGTGATGCAGGCGAAACTAGGCGGAAGCGGGGGGAGGGGGGAGGGGTGCGGAGGACGACAGTGTAAACTCTTGACCACGTGACACCCGGGATCAGGTGGTTGGGCCAGCCTCCGTCTAAGAGCTGTGATTGGCTGGCTCTATTACTAACGACGCCACGAGGGGCGGGCCCAGAGGAGCGCAGGCGCACTGCGTTGCTAGTCTTGGGGCCTCTCTCCGGGACACTATGGCGCTCAACAAGAACCACTCGGAGGGCGGCGGAGTGATCGTCAACAACACCGAGAGGTGAAAGCGCCGCACAAGATCCGGGAGGCCCGAAGGGAGGGCCGCAGGAGTGTGGGCGCTGGGCGCTGGGCAAAAGAATGGGCGAAGAGGGGAGATTGATGGGCTGCGGTGAAGGGGGGGTAACGGCTGGGGGCGGGGCTGGAGGACGGTGGGTGGGCCGCGGGGCGGGGCCGGGCTCCGCGATCAGCTGGGGGTGGGGGTGGGGGTGGGGGTGAGGGTGGGGGTGGGGGTGGGGTGGGGGGTGGGGGTGGGGTGGGGGTGGGGCGGCTGACGGGGACGGAGTTTGAGGAGGCCAGTGGGGCCGCGGGGGTAGCCCTGGAGTCCCTTTCCCAGAAAAGGCGACTTTTAAGTGATGGGAAGAGCCTTCGACAAAAATAATTGCCGTTTATGGGGCTTTGACTATGTTTGTTACTATGCATCGGGCCCTGCCCTTCTCCTACCTTATTTAACACGTAAGGCCTGTTACTATACACGTTTTACAAGCAGGGAATCTGGGGGGGAGGGGGAGCACAGAGAGGTCAAGTAACTTGCCCGAGATCACAGAGCTGTGACAGAGATGGAATTCCAGGAAAGGAACCTTGACTCCAAAGTCAATAGGTGAGGCTTCCAGTATGTTTCAGAACTGCTCAGACCAGACACCACCGGAGCTGAGATTAGATAGAGATCGTTTGCCCAGCGCCTGACACATTTCCTGCCGTTTTCTGCCTCTTCCTCTTGCATCGCTGTTGGCTTGGGAATTCCCCAAAGCAGAGGTCTCCCAACTTGGAGATTCTTTCTACCAACCCCCTCCCCAGTTACTGCTGGCCCCACCCCCCTCCCTGCCAGTGTCTGGGCTGCTGGGATGGCTCCTCTCTCCTTGCGCCTTGGGCCTTGAGCATCAGACCAGCCTGCCCTGAGCCCCAAGCTCTTGGTCCAGGTGGAAGGAGCTTAGGAGGAGCCCGAGTCCCCAGAGCAGATTTGGTGGATCGGAGCCCGGAGCCGGCTCCGGGCAGCACCCAGCCCAGGAGCCGCCCCCCGGGGACGCTGGGTGAGTCAGAGTCTGGAGAACGCCTAGCGCCCTCACCTGAGTGCTGACTCTCGTCTTACCTGCTCGGA
This sequence comes from Pipistrellus kuhlii, assembly GCF_014108245.1. Classification (NCBI taxonomy): domain Eukaryota; kingdom Metazoa; phylum Chordata; class Mammalia; order Chiroptera; family Vespertilionidae; genus Pipistrellus; species Pipistrellus kuhlii. The sequence continues at coordinate 782,274 of NW_023425545.1, read as the reverse complement.
CTCCGCCAGGCATCCTGTTCCTGGTAACAACCTCTTTTCTCTGAGCTGAACTTCCCTTTTCGGTGCCCGGCCCTCCCGCGGACCCTCCCCAGCGAAGGAAGTTGTGATATTGGGAGGAGGAGGAAGGCCAGTGGAACCACGTGAACTTAGACCAACCTTGTTATCTTACAATCAGAGAAACCTCACGTGGCTCCCAGTTGGTTGTCTCTGTGCCCGTGCCAGTCCCTGGCCTGACAAACACTTCGGTGCCCTGTGGTGACGCCGCCCGGGGCTGTTCTTACCTCTCAGTGCGCTTTCACTGGGACGGGAGCCTGCCTGGCGCAGGGCTCAGTGCTGCTCAGTAATGTGGTGCCTTGTTCCCAAAAACACCGTGTACACGGTCTTGGAGGTTTAAATTCCCGCTCAGAGATTCCTGTGTGAACCAGTCCTCCTCACTCTGCAGGTCTGAACCCCCTGCGAGTGAGGAGAGCTACAGGTTTTCCCGGGGAAAACGCAGGTACAGGGTCCCTCCGGCTTCAGCGCCCGGCATCCCTGCAGGCCCAGCTACGGCCCCGGGTTTCAGGGAACCCCCATCAGCTGTTTAACAGCGTGTGATCCTGCGTTAGGATTAAAAAACAAACCAAGAACACCCTAACCCCGTGGTCGGCAAACTGTGGCTCGAGAGCCATAGGCGGCTCTTTGGCCCCTTGAGTGTGGCTCCTCCACAAAATACCACGGCCTGGGCGAGTCTTTTGAAGAAGTGGCGTTAGAAGAAGTTTAAGTTTAAAAACTGTGGCTCTCCAAAGAAATGTCCATCGTTGTGCTGTGGATATTTGGCTCTGTGGACTGATGAGTTTGCTGACCACGGCCCTAACCAGTGTGGCTCAGTGGATAGAGTGTCAGCCTGTGATTTGTTTCCGGTCGGCACACGCGGGGTGGCAGGCTCAGTGCCCAGTTGGCATGCAGGAGGCAGCTGATGAATGATTCTCTCTCATCCTTGGCGTTTCTGACACTCTCTCTTCCTCTCTGAAATCAATAAACACATGAAAAATAAAAATAAAAAACAAGGAAAACGGAAGGAACACCTATCATAGGACTCGGAAGGAGCTGGGCGTGACCTCAGATAACCTCACCTGCTCGCCCAGCGGCGGCCGCTCTGCCGCACGGGCCCTCCGGGGGCAGTGGGCTGGGCCTCTCCCAGGGCCACGGGAGCGGTTTCCTTGCAGCCACGCTGCGCTGTGACGAGGCCACCGCGGGCCCCTGCTCTCGGAGGGTCCGTCCCGGTGAGGGACCGCGGCTGCAGACTCACCAGACCCTCTCCCACCGCAGCATCCTCATGTCCTACGAGCATGTGGAGCTCACGTTCAGCGACATGAAGAACGTGCCGGAGGCCTTCAAAGGGACCAAGAAAGGCACCGTCTACCTGACCCCGTACCGGGTGAGTCACCCGGCCGTGGCGCCTGCTCACTGGGTCCCGGGCAGCCTCAGTCCGCGAGCCCAGTGGCCCCTGGACCACGCGAAGTTAGCTCCTCGCTCGGAGCTGCTCTGCCACCGCCGCTGGGTCCCAGAACCGCCCGCTGTAGCAGCCGGTGGCCCCGGGGAGCGGAGTGCCGGCCCAGCGCCGTGCCGAGAGGCCGTGTCCCGGGCCTGCCGGGGGCGCTGCCGTCTGGATTTCCGTCGGCGTAGCCGCCCGGCCTCTGCACATCGGAGCGGGCACCTGGTGGCCAGGCTGCGGCAGCGGGAGCTGCGGAGCGGGAGGGCCGGCTGCAGGGCCCTCGCCTGAGGGCCACCAGAGGAACACCGCGGGCGCTGCTGGGAAGGCCGGCTCCCACGCTCAGGCTCGCCTCACCCGGGTTTGGCGGCCAAAGGGGAGGCTCCACGCCCATGGGGGGGTCAGGCACCTCCGGTCCCTGGGCTGTGGGTGCAAACAGGTGGTTCTGCCGCGCGGAGGGGGGACGTGCTGTCTGGGGAGGGGTCCCTCCGCCCCCCTCCCTCCGACTCCTCCCGGCCTCCCCCGCCTCTGCCCAGCTGTGCGGCCTGCCGCCCCGCACCGTCCGCCTGAGTGGCGGCAGTCTGCCCCCCGCCCCCCCCGCGAGGCCCGTCCTCGGGGGCGCAGCCTGGCCCCGGGGGGCTCGGGGGGCCCGGAGGGCCGGTGCGGCGGAGCCGGCCGCTGGCCCCGCTCGGGCTGCCCGCCGCCCTGGCTGGACCGCCCTGCACAGGAAGCGAGGGCGCGGTGGCGGCGGTTTGGCTGGAGTTGTCTCGTCTTCTCGCGCTGCAGGTCATCTTTCTGTCCAAGGGGAAGGATGCCATGCGGTCCTTCATGATGCCCTTCTACCTGACGAAGGACTGCGAGATCAAGCAGCCCGTGTTCGGGGCGAACTACATCAAGGGGACGGTGCAGGCTGAGGCAGGAGGTGGGTGCGGGGGGGGGAGGGGTTTGAGGACATCCGGGGCTCCCAGGGGCGCTCGCTGCCTTGGAGATGGCCTCTCCGGTCCCTTCCCGCCCAGCTGGCCGCCTCCGGCCCCGTTAGCTCCCAGCACCCACCCCTGGCCCGGCTGCTCCGCGGAGGGCGGTTAGGTTGGCGAGGGTGGGAAGTGCACCACCTTGGCAGAGGGGAGGGCAGGGACTGAGCCGAGTGGGAGCTGGTGCCGGGCGGCCACCCTGGAGCCTGAGGAGCTGCTCCTGATGCCGGAGGCCCTGCCTGGCAGCTCTTCCACGGGCGCCTGGACCTCTGCCAGCCCCCGCCCTCCCCTGGCCCGAGGCTGGCACTGTCCCTGAGGGGCCCGCGGGTGCAGAGTCCACCTTAGGCCCCTCGGGAGGTCAGCTCTGAACTTGAACGTCAGTGGCTGTGACGGTGCCTGCTCCTGGGAGGGGCCCCGGGCAGGTGCTGTCGGTGCCGAGCGGGCGCTGGGGGCGAGGGACCGGCGGGCTCAGTGGGAAGGTGACCTGCTGGCCTGGCTATCGTCCTCAGGCGGCTGGGAAGGCTCTGCCTCGTACAAGCTGACCTTCATGGCAGGGGGCGCCATCGAGTTCGGACAGCGCATGCTGCAGGTGGCCTCGCAAGGTATCGGGCTCCGCAGACGGGGAGGGCGGTGACATGCGCCGTGTTTGCTCCTGGGTTTGGTCACGTTGGTTTTAAACACTCAGGGGAGAAGCCTCGGCCGGGCTGACAGGCTGGGCGTGGGGAGGGAGCCTGTGCCTGGCACCGCCCTGTCCTCCCTGCAGGCTCCCGCCTGGCGCCGTCTGGACACTCGGCCGAAGCTGTTTGGCCTCATGAAACCCAAACGCCCTATTAAGCTGCTTGGGGGGGGGTGTGTGTGACAGGAACCCTCAGACAGACAGAAAGACACCTGAAGTGCCTGGAGCTGTGTGCACAGGCAGCCTCACCAGCCCCAGTCCCAAGCCTACCTCCTTCCCTCCCCTCTCCCTCTTTCCCCTCCCCATCCCTCCCCTCTCCTTTCCCCTCTCCTTCCCTCCCCTCTCCCTCTTTCCCCTCTCCATCCCTCCCCTCCCCCTCCCTCCCTCTCTCCCCTCTCCTTTCTCCCTCCCCTCTCCCTCCCTCCCTCTCTCCCCTGTTCTTGTCCTCCCCACTCTGACCTCTGTCCCCATCCTGACCCCTCGCCCTGTTCTGACCAAGGTCAGCCCAAGTGCGGGGGAGCAGGTGGCGGGAGAAGGCCCAGCTGCTGTGCTCATCCCGGACCCTGAGCTCCCCTCCCAGGGTGGCCCTCCCAGCCCGAGGCCGAGCTCCCTCCTGTGCTTACAGCCTCCCGAGGCGAAGCCCCGCCCGGAGCCTATGGCTACTCCTACCTGCCCAGCGGGCCCTACGTCTTCCCCCCGCCCGTCGCCAACGGAATGTACCCCTGCCCTCCCGGCTACCCCTACCCGGCGCCCCCGCCCGGTGAGTGTGTCCGCGCCCCCCCCCCCCCCCCGGCCGGGGCGGAGCGGGGAGACCAGCCTGACGGGCTGGCCGCTCACCGGCCTGTCCCTCTTGCCGAGCAGAGTTCTATCCAGGACCTCCCATGATGGACGGGGCCATGGGGTACGTGCAGCCCCCGCCGCCGCCCTACCCGGGGCCCATGGAGCCGCCGGTCAGCGGCCCTGCAGTCCCCTCCACTCCCGCAGGTGAGCCGGCCGCCCCGGGCCGCACGGAGGGGCTGGGACGCGGATGCTGCTGGGAGCCCGGTGGGCCTGCCCTGCCCAGGGGCGCCCAGGCACAGTGGGGCTCAGGGTGCAGAGCTGGGCACGGCCCGGGTCCAGGCCGGTCTCCCTCTGCCTGGGCCTCAGCTGCTCAGCTCCGAGCAGATGGCTCCGGGCCACCTCGCGGGAGGAGGCGGGAAGGGAGGACCGGGAGGGGCGGGGGGGGGAGGACGGGGGAGGGGGGGGGGGGACAGTGGCAGGTGGGGGGCTAAGGAAAAGCCAGGGCTGAGCTGTGGACAGCGGGGTCCAGGCGCCCTGCCCTGAGCAGTGCGGCCGCTGGGCTGAGAGAAGCGGGAGGCTCAGCTGGCGTTTGCCTTCACAGCCGAAGCCAAGGCTGCAGAGGCAGCCGCCAGCGCCTACTACAACCCGGACAACCCGCACACCGTCTACATGCCCACGGTGCGTGCGGGGCGGGCGGGGGCCACAGGACGGTGTGTGCGGGGCCTGGGGGGGGGCCGCCTATAGGACGGGGCGGGGGGGGCCATAGGACGGGGCGGGGGGGGGCCATAGGACGGGGCGGGGGGGGCCATAGGACGGGGCCGAGGGGGCCGCCTAGGACGGGGCAGGTGGGGGGCAGTGGGGCGGAGCGGGGCGGCCATGGGTGGCTGGGGCCGGGGGTGGGGAGACCCTGGCTGGGTTCGAACCTTCTGATTGACCTTCCCTTCCTCCCTCACAGAACCAGCCTCCGCCCCCTCCCTACTACCCCCCGGAGGATAAGAAGACCCAGTAGACCCCGCCTCCCGCCTCTGGTCACCCATCCTCGTCCCCCCGGGGCCGGAGGGTGACGGGGGCCTGTTCCTCTCCAGCTCTGACTATAAACACTTGCCAGGAACCGGCGTCCAGGGAAGGAGGGCCCCTTGGCTGGGAGCTGCCCCCCAGCTCCCCCGACCGGAGCCCCCCTGCCGGGCGCACCCCTCGCACAGCGGGCTCTCCTGGGCGCGGGCCCCCAGCTCCTGTCCTGCTCTAGTAGCTTCTCCCCTCGAGGGCTCTCCCCTCCTCTGCGCTGTCCGGCTCCCTCTGGCGGCCACGTTGGCCCAGCCTCCCGTCCGCCCAGGGCCCAGCCTCCCACATTCCCGGCCCCCGGCCTGGTGTCCGCTCACATTCCGACCCCAGCGCCTCCGCCTCCGTCACCCCATCTCCCCTCCCCCCCCCCCCCCCCCCCTGCCTCCCCCTCTCCCACTGTCACTCCCCTCACCCCCCCCCCGTCACCCTGCCTCTGTCACCCCATCTCCCCTCCCCCCCGCCTCCCCCCCGCCTCCCCCTCTCCCACTGTCACTCCCCTTGCCCCCCCCCGTCACCCTGCCTCCGTCACCCCATCTCCCCTTCCCCCCACCTCCCCCCCCCGCCTCCCCCTCTCCCACTGTCACTCCCCTCGCCCCCCCCCGTCACCCTGCCTCCGTCACCCCATCTCCCCTCCCTCCCGCCTCGCTCCCCCCCCCCCCCGCTTCTGGGGCGGGTGGCATTCCGCCAGGCTGGTGGCATTCCCCCGGGCACCCACTGAGGCTCAGCAGCGAACCCCTGCTTTCTGCTCGTGTTTCTGGGGTTGGCTCCCCTCGGCCCCTCCCGCCCAGAAGGGGCTCCTGGGCCTGGAGAAGGTGTGCGCCCGATGCCCCCGCTGGGCGGGCTGGGCACAGGCCGCTGCCGGCCCTGCCTGGCCCCTCGCGGCCCTGCCGCCCCCCTTAGCTCCCCGAGGGCACGCGCCCCGAGTCACTCCGACGTGCCCCCGCCCCTGGACTGGCCGGCAGTGGAGATGGCTATGTAAAGAGAACGCCCTATTTATTTGACACACAATTCCAGTTAATATATGAATGTGAAATAAACCTGTTTGCACCTTGATCTGTTCGCTGGAATGTGAAGAAGTAAAAGTGAAGAACCTGGACCGCGTCTGGCTCTGTGACCGAGGGGCCCGGGGAGGAGAGCGGCAGGCGGCTCCGAGGCCCGGGGTGTGTGTGTGCGTGTCCTGTGGGAGGCCCTTGTTCTCGCGGCCCATTGGGGCCCAGGAAGCCAAGGCCTCTGGTCTCCATTTCCCAGCGGTTACTCAGCAACTGCGCCCCCCCATCCCCCGGGGCCGGCTGGTGCCGCCGGCAGTGCCCGGAGGAGCTGGAGGCCGGCCAGCTCCCTGGGAGGCCCTGTCCCCGCTCCCCGGGGCGCCTGGAGCCGGCCGGACTGGCCCACGGGACATGCTCACGCCCCCCTCGTGACCCTTAGTGCCAGGCAGGGGGCAGGAAGGAGCCCAGGTCCATGCCCAGGCCTGTCCCCCCTCCCCGCCTCCCCCCGCCGCAGCCTGCGCTTGGCCCGGGCTTGGCCTGGGCAGGTCCTGAGCTCTGAGAAAGCCGAGCCCCGAGTGTCCACTTTCCTGCCTCTTCGGACCAGGGTGTCCTGTGGAGAGAGGCCAGGCCCTGCCCGGCCTCCCCCTCTGCCCCAGCCTCGGCAGCACTGAGGGGCGCCCTCCTGGCTGTCCTGGGGGCAGGGCCCTCGGGCGTCCCTGCCTGGCGCAGCCTGGCCCGCAGCAGCCTGGCCCGTCACCTCGCCGGAATGTCGCCTTTGGGTGGAGCAGGCTGGCCACCTGCCGGGGAGGCACCTCCCTGGAGCCCCCACTCCGTCCTGCCCACCCACACCCACACCCACACCCAGGTTGGGGGCCCATCCAGGACATGTGGGTGGGAAGCCCCCCCCAGGGAGGCCGCCCCCTGCTGGGGAGCACGGACCTCCGCTTCCGCGGGCGGCGGGGTGGGTGGGGCCGGGCCCGCCCATGAGGCCACCTTCAGCCCGCAGTTCCTCCCGGGTCCCCGCCGAGGGAGGGAGGGAGGGAGGGAGGAAGGCCAGGGCCCGCGGCCTCCGAGGTGGTGAAACCCCAGCCTGCCCGCTCCCCACCTGCCCCCGCCCTCCCGGCTCAGGGGCCGCCCGCCTTGCCCAATCGTGCGGCTCCGCTATCTGCCCTGCCATGGCGACGCTCCTCTCCCACCCGCAGCGGCGCCCCCCCCTCCTGCGACAGGCCATCAAGATAAGGCGCCGCAGGGTCCCCGGCGAGGATCCCCCGCCCCGGCCGGCCCGCGAGGTAGGCGTGCCTCCGGGCGCAGCGCTGGCGGGCGGGGCCCCCTCCTGTGCTCGCCTCCTGCCCACCCCCTGGCAGAGCCTCCGTCAGCGGAGCAGGCCGTGCCCTCTGGGCCGTCCCTGGGCCTCAGGTCGGGGTCTGAGCCCCCCTCTCTGGTGGGAACCCCCCCAGCTCCTCAGGCTCCAAAGGCCCGGCCCCACGGGGCAGGCGGCTCGCCATGACCCCGCTCCCACCTCCGCGGCCTCACTTCCGCCGCTGGGCCGGCGCCCGCCGATAAGGCTGTGCTTCCTCTGGGGGAGGAAGGGGCCAGCCTCCCGCTGGGGCAGCTGCGCGCCGATGGACCTCGGCCACCGCGGGCCCGGGGCCCCCGGAGGCCTGCCGGGGGACCAGGTGGGCTGGAGGCCGGGCCTGCTCTGCGCGGAGCCGCCTGCCGTCCAGGCCCTGACCCGGCCCCCACTTTGTCTCTCCCCCTCGTCCCCAGATCGAGCCTCCATCCCACCACTTCTCCCCGGAGCAGGTGAGGACCCGAAGGGGTGTGGGCGCAGAGCGGCCGAGGCAGCCTGCACCCTCCCAGGCGGCCACGGCCCCTCCCTCCCCTCGGGCGGGCGCCCGGGCCTGGTGCGGCTCAGCCTGGGGGGGGGGGGCTGAGGTGACCCCGTGACCCCGCTGTGCCCCAGCGGGCCCTGCTGTACGAGGAGGCGCTCTACAACCGTCCTGCACCGCGTGGGCAAGCCCGAGCCCAGCCACGTGACCGAGGCCTCCGAGCTGCTGCGCTACCTGCGGGAGGTGAGCTGGCACCCCCTGTCCCCCTTCTACTACCCCCCTCCCCACCCTCCCCCTTCTTCCCCCTCCCCCCGCCCCCCTCTCCCCCTCCCCCTCTCCCCCCTCTCCCCCTCTCCCCCCCTTTCCCCCCTCTCCCCCCTCCCCCTCCCCCCCCTCTCCCCCCCTTCCCCCCTCTCCTCCCCCCTCTCTCTCCCTCCCCCCTCTCCCCTCCCTCCCCCCTCCCCCCCTCCCCCTCTCCTCCCTCCCCCTCTCCCCCCTCCCCCCTCTCCCCCCCCCTCTCCCTCCTCCCCCCTCCCCCCTCTCCCCCTCTCCCTCCCTCTCCCCCTCTCCCCCCTCCCCCTCTCCCCTCTCCCCCCTCTCCCCCCTCCCCCCTCTCCCCCTCTCCCTCCCCTCTCCTCCCCCCCCCTCTCCCTCCCTCTCCCCCTCCCCCCTCTCCCCCTCTCCTCCCCTCCCCCTCTCCCCTCTCCCCCCCTCCCCCCTCTCCCCTCTCCCTCCCCCCTCCCCCCTCTCCCCTCCTCTCCCCCCATCCCCTCCATCCCCCCCATCCCGGACTCGGGCACCCTCCTCCCGCCTGCCGCTCCCACCCTCGCCCCCTCGCCTCCTCAGGCCTTCCACATGGAGCCCGAGGAGCACCAGCGGATGCTGCAGCAGGTCCAGGAGCTCGAGGTAACCGGCCCGGGCCCCGGGCCCCCGGGCAAGGCCGGGGCTGGGAGACCCCTCGCCGCTCAGGCGCCCCTCTCTCTGCAGAAGCCGGTGTTCTGCCTGAAGGCCACGGTGAAGCAGGCCAAGGGCATCCTGGGCAAGGACGTCAGCGGTGAGCGGTGCCCCAGGGCCTCTCCGGCCCTCCCCGCCGGCACCAGTCTGTCCGGACTCTGGGCGGCTCGGTCCCCTTTTGCCCCGAGGCTGCCCTGGCGCTGGCGGCCCCTGCCCTCGGGGTCTGGGGGGGTGAAGGACCCGCCCATGGAGCCGCCAACACCCTCCCCCTCTCCGCAGGGTTCAGTGACCCCTACTGCCTGCTGGGCATCGAGCAGGGGGTGGGCGTGCCGGGGGGCAGCCCGGGGGCGCGGCGGCGGCAGCCGAAGGCCGTGGTGAGGCACACCATCCCCGAGGAGCAGACACACCGCACGCAGGTCATCAGCCAGACGCTCAACCCCGTCTGGGAGGAGACCTTCATCCTGTACGTCCCGGGGAGGGCCTGGCGGCCCCCAGGAGAGGCCTGCTCCTGAGGCAGAAGGACACACAGGGCGGACAGACAGGCGGACACACAGGGCGGACAGACAGGCGGACACACAGGGCGGACAGACAGGCGGGCACACAGGGCGGACAGACAGGCGGGCACGCAGGGCGGACAGACAGGCGGACACACAGGGCGGACAGACAGGGCGGACACACAGGGCGGACAGACAGGCGGACACACAGGGCGGACAGACAGGCGGACACACAGGGCGGACACACAGGGCGGGCGGACAGGCGGGCACACAGGGCGGACAGACAGGCGGACACACAGGGCGGACACACAGGGCGGGCAGACAGGCGGGCACACAGGGCGGACAGACAGGCGGGCACACAGGGCGGACAGACAGGCGGGCACACAGGGCGGACAGACAGGCGAACACACAGGGCGGACAGACAGGCGGGCACACAGGGCGGACACACAGGGCGGACAGACAGGCGGGCACACAGGGCGGACAGACAGGCGGACACACAGGGCGGACACACAGGGCGGACAGACAGGCGGGCACACAGGGCGGACAGACAGGCGGGCACACAGGGCGGACAGACAGGCGGACACACAGGGCGGACAGACAGGCGGGCACACAGGGCGGACAGACAGGTGGACACACAGGGCGGACAGACAGGCGGGCACACAGGGCGGACAGACAGGTGGACACACAGGGCGGACACGCAGGGCAGACGGACAGATGGACACACAGGCCGGACAGACAGATGGACACACAGGCCGGACACACAGGACAGACATGCAGGGCAGACAGACAGGGTAGACAGACAGATGGATACACAGGGCAGACAGACAGACACACAGGGCAGACACGCAGGGCGGACAGACAGATGGACTCGCAGGGCAGACACACAGGCGGACACACAGGGCGGACAGACAGGCGGACACACATGGCAGACACGCAGGACGGACAGACAGATGGACACACAGGGCAGACAAGGGCGGACACACAGGCGGACACACAGGGTGGACAGACAGGTGGACTCACAGGGCGGACAGACAGGTGGACACACAGGGCAGACAAGGGCGGACACACAGGCGGACACACAGGGTGGACAGACAGGTGGACTCACAGGGCGGACACACAGGCGGACACACAGGGCAGACACGCAGGACTGGCGTGTGCTGGCGGGTGGGGTGAGGGGTCACTGATCTGGGGCAGCTGAGCCCTGACTGACTGAAAGGAGGGGGTGCGGTGGGGGAGGTGGAGTGCTCGGCGGGGGCACTCCTGGGGGGGCGCCTCCCAGAAGCCTGGACGCGGGGTTTGCCCGCCGAGGCCTCACCCGTCCTCTCCCCACAGGGAGTTTGAGGACATCAGCAGCTCCAGCTTCCACCTGGACATGTGGTGAGGCGCGGGCCGGCGGGGGAGGCGGGGGAGGCGGGGGGGGGGGGTCAGCCTCGGGGCCGGGGCCCCCGGAGGCCCCGCTGAGCTCGCCCTGCGCCCCAGGGACCTGGACGCCGTGGAGTCCGTCAGGCACAAGCTCGGGGAGCTCACCGACCTGCACGGGCTGCGCAGGTGGGTGCGCGGGCCCGGGAGGAGGGGCCCTGCGGCCCTCGGGCTCCGGGCGCCTCCCTCACGCCCCCTGCCCGGCGCAGGATCTTCAAGGACGCCCGCAAGGACAAGGGCCAGGACGACTTCCTGGGCAACGTGGTCCTGAGGCTGCAGGTGAGGGCGGGGGAGGCGGGAGGGGTCCGCGAGGGCGGCAGGGGGGGCTCCAGCTCTGCCTCCTGGTGCCTCCCGGTGCCCGCTCCCGGGCGTGGGCATCTCCTGACCCCACCCCCACCCCCGCCGCCAGGACCTGCGCTGCCGGGAGGACCAGTGGTACCGGCTGGAGCCCTGCACCGAGACCTACCCAGACCGCGGCCGGTGCCACCTCCAGTTCCAGCTCATTCACAAGCGGGTAGGTCAGGGCCAAGGGCCAGGGGCCTCCCCGAGGGCTGGGCGGGCCACCCGGGCGTGCGGGGGGCTTGGCTCACCCCGCACCGGCCTCCTGCAGAGAGCCACAGCCGCCAGCCGCTCCCAGCCCAGCTGCACGGTGCACCTCCACCTGCTGCAGCAGCTCGTGGCCCACGAGGTCACCCAGCACCAGGTACCACCCTCCCCAAGGGGCGGGGCGGGCCCGGGGCTGCCTGCCCGGCCCTGACCCCCCCCCCCGCCCCTCAGGCAGGCAGCACCTCCTGGGACGGGTCGCTGAGTCCCCAGGCTGCCACCATCCTGTTTCTCCATGCCACCCAGAAGGACCTGTCCGACTTCCACCAGGCCATGGCGTGAGCACACCCCCCTCCCGCCCCCGCGGGCTGGCAGCCGGAGTCTAACCCCCAGAAATGTCTGTTTGCCTGAACTGCGTGTCTCCGGTTTTGAGTTCGTCACCAGCTTGTACAGTGGGGAGGCTCCCGTGCAGATTCCTATCGCCAGCCCTCGCGAAGCCTCCGCGCCGCCACCCGCTGCCTCCTGCTGGCCCCGTGGCTCAGAGCCGTCACGCTGCCCTCAGGCCCAGGCATGCCCTGCCATCATCTTAATCCTGGGCATCTGGGTTTGCCAGCCCTGCCCCAGGCCCAGCCCACTTCCCAATGCCACCGCCGTCCTGCGGCAAATATGGGCGCCGAGGGACAGCTCGGCACCGGGCAGGTCCCATCCCCGGGGTCACAGCAGATGGGGGAAGGGAGCCAGGCAGGCGCACATGTGAGCTCACAGACATTGCAGGGCCCACGGGGTCGGAAGAGGGCACAGCGGGCGCTGCCCTGAGCAGGGGCTGGCCCTTGGCATTGGAGTCAGGGGCAGCTGGGGACTCCTGGACAGGTGGGGGGCCAGGTGCGGCTGAACCTGGAGCAGCACCGGTGAGGAGGGCCTGGTTTGCCCACCGGGCCTAAGCCTGTCATGCAGGTGGCCACCACCTTCCGGCAGGGCCAGGACCAGGACTGTGTCCTCCCCCACCCTCCCATCTGTACCTGTCCCATCGCCATCGCCACCTCAGGAAGTCTCCCCTGAGTTATCTAACAGGAGGTTCCAGCCAGCGTTTGCTCAAGTCTCCACATCGGATTTTTCAAAAGCAGCAAGAAAGCCAAATTTTTAAAAAATATATATTTTATTGATTTTTTTACAGAGAGGAAGAGAGAGGGATAGAGAGTTGAAACATCGATGAGAGAGAAACATCAATCAGCTGCCTCCTGCACACGCCCTACCGGGGATGTGCCCGCAACCAGGGTACATGCCCTTGACCGGAATCAAACCTGGGACCTTTCCGTCCGCAAGCTGACGCTCTATCCACTGAGCCACACCAGTTTCGGCGAAAGCCAAATTTTAAAATCACAGTGTCCTATTCTAAGAGATGGGTGGTTAACTTGGGCGCCGTCCCTCCCGAGGCTGGGCTGGGCGCGCAGCGGGCGGGGTGGTGCCCAGCCTGGCCAGGCTGAGGGCTCCCGTGTGCCACAGGCAGTGGCTGGCCTACAGCCGAGTCTACCAGAACCTGGAGTTCCCCAGCAGCTGCCTCCTGCACCCCATCACCAGCATCGAGTACCAGTGGATCCAGGGCCGGCTCCAGGCGGAACAGGTGGGCGGGGGCGGGGTGAAGGGGGGGGGCAGGCAGGGCCCAGGGATGGGAGCGGCTGTGGGGGCCCATCCTGCAGCTCGGGCCTCACAGCATCTCCTGGGCACCTTCCTGGGCTGCAGCGGGAGGAGCTGGCCGCCTCGTTCAAGTCCCTGCTGGCCTACGGCCTGTCCCTCATCCGGAGGTTCCGCACCGTCTTTCCCCTCTCGGTCGCCGACTCCCCAGCCCGGCTGCAGTCTCTGCTCAGGTCCGTGTGGTCGGGGACTGGGGCACGGCGGGGGCACCTGCAGGGGTGGGACGCTGTGGAGGGCGGGGTGTGGGCAGCAGGCTCTGTCCTCACAGGGTGCTGGTCCAGATGTGCAAGACGAAGGCCTTCGGAGAGCTGTGCCCGGACAGTGCCCCGCTGCCCCAGCTGGTGACCGAGACGCTGCGGGTAAGGTGCCCCCGGGGGGTGGGGAGGGCGTGCGCCTGGGCTGAGCAACCCCCCTGCTCACTGCCCCTTTGCCCGCAGGCTGGCACCGTCGAATGGTTCCACCTGAAGCAGCAGCACCATCAGCCCATGGTGCAGGTGAGGGGCGGGGCGGGCGGTGGCTGGGTACCTGCTCGCCCAGCCCGCTCAGCTGGCCTCTGTCCCCCAGGGCCTGCTGGAGGCGGGCAAGGCCCTGCTGGGCCTGGTCCAGGACATCACCGGCGACCTGCACCAGTGCCAGCGCACGTGGAACAAGATCTTCCACAAGTGAGCGCGGGGAGGGAGAGGGGGGCGGGCCCAGCGCGGGCCGGAGGGCCCGGCGTGTGGCACCAGCTCACCCGCTGGCCCTCCCGCAGCTCCCTGAAGATCGAGCTCTTCTCCATGGCCTTCCTGGAGCTGCAGTGGCTGGTGAGTCCGGGGCCCAGGCCTCTCCCGCGCCCTCCGCCCCGGGCCCAGGCCCCGCCCACCTCTCCGTCCCCTCGCAGGTGGCCAAGCGGGTGCAGGACCACACGGCGGCGGCGGTGAGCGGCCCGGTGTCCCCGGAGGTGGGCGAGAGCCTGTTCCAGCTCTACACCAGCCTCAAGGAGCTCTGCCGGCTGGGCCCGGCGCCCTCGGAGAGGTGGGCCGCCCGCAGCGGGTGCACAAGGCACGGGGGGGGGGGGGGGGGGGGGGGGGGGGGGGGGCGCTGGCCCGGCCCGCCTGCCCCAGGCTGAGCCCGTCCCCACTGCCCCCAGGGATGGAGTGCTGGCCCTGGACGGCTTCCACCGCTGGTTCCAGCCCGCCATCCCCTCCTGGCTGCAGAAGACCTACAGCGTGGCCCTGGCCCGGGTGCAGCGCGCGGTGCAGATGGACCAGGTGGGGGCGGGGCCTGGATGGGGCGGGGTCTCGGCTTTGGGGCGGGGCTTGGGGCTCTGCGGGAACTTCAGGACGTCCAGAAGCAGGTCACTGGTGATAAAGGATGCTTTTGTTTTTCATTTTTATTATTTTAAAAAAATGCATTTGTATTGATTTCAGAGAGGAAGGGGGAGGGAGAGAAACATAGAAACATCAGCGATGAATTATGGATCAGCTGCCTCCTGCACGCCCCCTACTGGGGACCAAGCCCAGAACCTGGGCACGTGCCCTGTCCTGGAATCCAACTGGGACCTCCTGGTTCCTAGGTCTGCACTCAGCCCCTGCGCCCGGCCAAAGGGTGCTCTTAGGCCAGCTGTATGCGAACGCTGCCTCTTGTTATCCTTGGCGCTGTGGCTTCCCCTTACAGATGGATTCTTGCAGGGGGTGGTGAGGGCGGTGGGGTTTGGGGGGGGGGGCTGTGGGGAGGGGAACCTGGGCGGAGCCCTGCCCGGCTCGGTTTGCAGATGGCAGGAGCAGAGTGCTGTGGGAGGGAGGAGGGAGCAGGTATGGGCTTAGCAAGCTCCCAGCTCTCCTCTCTGACTGCTCTCCGTCCCCCAGCTGGTGCCCCTGGGTGAGCTGACCAAGCACAGCACCTCGGCTGTGGACCTGTCCACCTGCTTTGCCCAGATCGGCCACACGGCCCAGCAGCTGGACTGGCCCGACCCCGAGGAGGCCTTTATGATCACCGTCAAGTTCGTGGAGGTGCAGCGTCTCCCCGCGTCCTTCCCGCCTCCCGGGACAGCTTCACCCGCCCGACCACCCCGGCTCTCCAAGGCCTGCTCCCGAGTCCTTCAGATTCCTGTGCCTTCGCCCTCTGCCCCTCCTGGGTGCCCCCCACTGACCACCCCCTCCTCACCCAGGACACCTGTCGGCTGGCCCTGGTGTACTGCAGCCTGATAAAGGCCCGGGCCCGGGAGCTGGCCGCAGGCCAGAAGGACCAGGCCCTGGCGGCCAACATGGTAAGGGCCCGCGCTGGGGGCGGGGCGGGGCGGGGCGCCCACCTGCCCTTGCTCAGGGAGCTCTGCCCCCCCCCCCAGCTTTGCGTGGTGGTGAACGACATGGAGCAGCTGCGGCTGGTGATCGGCAGGCTCCCCGCCCAGCTGGCGTGGGAAGCGCTGGAGCAGCGGGTCGGGGCTGTGCTGGAGCAGGGGCAGCTGCAGCACACGCTGCACGCCCAGCTGCAGAGCGCGCTGGCCGGGCTCAACCACGAGATCCGCACGGGCGTCCGCACCCTGGCCGAGCAGGTACCTTATCGGACCCCAGTGACCCAGGCCCACCCATCCTCAGCCTAAAGCCTCCCCCTGCTCCCCCAGCAGCTGATGTCCAGCCCCCAGTCCTTCCTGAAACCCCCCCCCCACCCCCGCTGTTGTGTCTGCAGCTGGAGGTGGGCATTGCCAAGCACATCCACAGCCTGGTGGGAGTCCGGGAGTCGGTGCTGCCGGAGGACGTGAGTGCCGCCCTCTCGCCGACCTTGGCCGGCTCTGTGGGGCTAGACTTGCCGAGGAGAACGGGTTGGGCAGAGGCTGGATGTCATGGGAGTCCCGACGCCGGGCACAGGGGCCCGTTCCCTCCCCCGATCGGGCAGGGCCGGGTGGGCCGGGCCGGGCCGCGCTGGACATGTGCCCCCTCTCCACAGGCCATCCTGCCCCTGATGAAGTTCCTGGAGGTGGAGCTGTGCTACATGAACACCAACCTGGTGCAGGAGAACTTCAGCAGGTGCGCGGCTGCCTGCGCCGCCCTCCCCGCTCCCGCCCCCGCCCGGCCTCCTGGGAGGAGGCCCGGCCTCTGCCGAGTGCTCGCTCCAGGGACGGGAGCTCACTATCCGACGTCCTTTGCCCCCTGCCCCGGGCCATCGGCCTCTGCCCCTCACGTCGCGGGCAGCTGGTTTCCTCTCCCCTGACGCGGGGCAGTGGGGGATGAGGTCTGGGCGTGGGGTCTGGACAAGCTTCGCTGCCGCCGGGGCGGTCTTGAGCGGTGACTCAGCTTTCTGTGGAGACGGCCGTAGTCCTGGCCTCTGTTAGGGCTCAGGGAGTCGCCGACGGGCTGGGAGCGGAGCTGCACAGAGGAGGAGGCCGTGAGCGGCCGGCACCGCGGCGATGGGGTGGCGCTAGATGCCCAGGGGGCCGTGGACCCTCCCCCTGCTCCACTGCTTTTAAAAAATATGTTATTGATTTCAGAGAGCAAGGGAGAGAGAGAAAAAACATCAATGATGAGAATCATTGATCGGCTGCCCCCTGCAGACCCCTACTGAGGATCAAGCCTGCAAACCGGGCCTGTGCCCGGGACTGGAATCGAACCCGGGACCCTTCAGTCCGCAGGCTGATGCTCTATCCGCTGAGCCAATCCGGCGAGGCCGGCAGCCCACCTTCTTTATGTCCTAAGCCCTAGAATGCCAGTTGTTGAGCTTCGATTTTCACCTAAAACGGAATTGAATCTCCACCCAGAGAGGAACTTTACTCTCCGCCGCCCCGGAAGCCCTAGGACAGTGATGGGTGCAGGTGCAAGTGACTAAGTCAGCTACGCCTAGTGTGGGCTCCACGCTCTGCACCACACAGTTTTGTACTTAACTGCCTGGCTCCACGTCGTCACGTGACATGCCAGCTGTTCAGGTGGTTGTTAGGCCTGGGGCTTGGCCGCCCCCCCGGGCAGCCGGCAGGGGCTTGTCCGGACGGTGTGCTGAGAGCCTGTTTGTTTGGCCACTGCCGTCCTGGCCCAGGATCAGTCACTGGGGCCCGTGGTCAGGCACCGGGAGCAGCCTCCCATCCCTTGTTTGTCGGGGTTTGATGATCCTGAGGCTTCTGCCCGAGGCTGGGAGACACGCTGGGGACGACTGGCCCAACTCCCCGCCCCTCGCCCTCACTCCCTGCCTGGGCCCCGGCAGTCCCACCTGTGAAGCAGGTGGGGGTGAGGTGAGGAGGAGCTGGGATGGGCCTGGGTCCCTGAGGTTCCTTCTCAAAAGCATCTCTGCCTCCTCCTCTTCCGTCTCTGTCCCGTGTCCGGCCTCCCGGCGCCTCGCCCAGCCTTCTGACCCTGCTCTGGACCCACACGCTCACGGTGCTGGCCGAGGTGGCCGCCGCCCAGCGGAGCTGCGCCCGGGCCTCCAGGAGGCTGGAGGTGGCGCTGCAGGTAAGAGCCCGGTGGGGCAGGAGAGCCCGTGGGCGCGTGCGAGTCACCTCTGACGTGTCTGCTCGTCCTCTAGAGCCTGGAGATCTGCTTCTATGCCGAGGGCTGTGGCCTGCCGCCCGAGGCCCTGCACACGGCCACCTTCAAGGTACGGGCCTTTGGTGGGCCTGGGTGGGGGGCCGGCCGCCCTGTGCTCCCCCGTGCCCACAGCGCCTCGCACCCAATGAAAACGCGGGCCCCGTTAGCCCTGGCTGGTTTGGCTCAGTGGACAGAGCTTCAGACCGAAGGGTCCCAGGTTCAATCCCGGTCAAGGGCATGCACCTCGGTTGCAATCCCCAGCCCAATCGATGTCTCTCTCTCACATGGAAGTTTCCCTCTCTGTTCTCTCCCTTTCTTCCTCACTCTCTAAAAACCAACGGAAAAATATCCTCGGATGAGGATAGCAAAACAACAACAAAACACGTGGGCTTCTTTTTCAAAAAAAAAAAAAAAAAAAAAGGCGGCGGCAGCAGCAGCACGTGAAGGCGGCGTGCGGGTCTGAGCATGGAGGGTGCGAGGGGAGGCACGCCCGTCCGCCAGGGCAGTCCTGAGGGTGTGTCCCGGGCCGGGGTCCCGGGCGCCCAGAGCTCTCCGGGTCGGATTAACGCCTCCCTCCTGGCCCGGAGCTCCGGAGGGCAGCGCCGGCCGAGCGGAGTGTGACCGTCCCGGTGACCCTGGGCGGCCCGTTCGTCCGCAGGACCTGCAGAGGGACCTGGAGCTGCAGGCGGCCTCCAGCCGGGAGCTCATCCGGAAGTACTTCAGCCGCCGCCTGCAGAGGCAGGTGAGGGCCCGGCCACGCCCGCCCCTGCCTAAGCCCCGCCCCGCCCCACATAGCCCCGCCCCTGACACCGCCCATTGCCCCGCCCCCAGGCCGAAACTACCACCGAGGAGCTCGGGGCCGTGACCCTCAAGGCTTCCTACCGCGCCTCGGAGCAGAAGCTGCGCGTGGAGCTGCTCAGCGCCTCCAACCTGCTGCCCCTGGACGCCAACGGTGAGTGGGGCTGCCCGCTGGTCACTCCGGGCCCCCGGGGGCTCTGCTCGCCCAGCGGGAGCTCGGGATGCACCTCCCCCGGATGGCCAGGAGGGGGCAGTGCTGCTGAGCAGGCACAGCTGCAGGGCGTGGAGGCTGGGAGGGGGGCGAGAGGAAGGGCTGGGATATCCTTGGCCATTGTACCCCCACCCCACCCTGCCACTTGCCAGGTTCCAGCGACCCCTTTGTCCAGCTGACCTTGGAGCCCAGGCACGAATTCCCTGAGCTGGCTCCCCGGGAGACCCAAAAGCACAAGAAGGACCTGCACCCGCTGTTTGATGAGACCTTTGAGTTGTGAGTGGGTCCCACGTTTGCAGCGCTTCCCCGGCCCTGGACCAGCTCCTGCTGACTGGGCCCAAGGGGCTCCCCTGAGGTGACCTCCTTTGGGCCGGTGGGAGGGGCCCCTGGGACAAGAGTTTGCTGGCGTCGGTCCCAAACCTGCTCCCTGGGAGGGGCCAGGCTGTGGGGGAGACTCCCCATGTCACTTCCAGGGAAGGGTCCTGACCGGAAGTCCTCTCACACCAGCGGCCCAACCCCGGGACATAGGGCCCCTGGCTTATTTTTTATTTTATTTTATTTTTGAGGGACTACAAGTTTATTCGATCATCCCCACACCAGGTGGCTGAGCCTGGATGGCTCCAGCCCATAGGACCCCCGTTTAAAGCACCGGCCCAGTCAGAGCATCAGGCCGTGTGGCCCATACTCTGCAGCCCCTCCCTCCCCCCAACCTGGCATCTTTCCCCCAGTCCTGGCCTGTCCTCGGGAACAGGAGGTGAGCCCAGTGGGGGGATGGCAGCGGCAGTGTGTGGGGTGGGCAGCCAAGCCCAACTCTGCCCTCCCCCAGCCTGGTGCCCGCTGAGCCGTGCCAGAAGGACGGGGCCTGCCTGCTGCTCACGGTGCTGGACCACGACAGGCTGGGAGCCGATGACCTGGAGGGCGAGGCCTTCCTGCCTCTGTGCTCAGTGCACGGCCTGGATGGCACTGTGGAGCCAGGGGAGGTGCCCCAGACGCGCCTGCCCCTCACCTACCCCATGCCCAACGGTAGGCCTGAGCCCAGCGCTGGGGGGGGGGGCAGGGCGGGGCAGCCTGAGGCCCCGGAGGTGACGCGGTTGGAGCCAGTGTGGAGGCTGATGCTGCTGAGACCTCCGGCCATGCGTAGGGACGGTCTCTGCGGGAGGAGGTCACCATTGGCCTGGGGAGGCCCATCTTGCTGATAGGACCAGGTCACGTTTGTGCACTACGGGCCAGCTCCACTTACCTGACATATATTATTAACTTTTCAATCCGTACAGCCACCCAATGAAGCAGGTTGCTATTATTATTGCTATTATTGCTATTTTATAGACTGAGTAAACTGAGGCACAGAGGTTAGCTAACCTGAGGTCCTCATATTAGAAGGTGACAGGTCACCTGCTGTCCCCTGCACCCCCCAGGCACTGCCTCCCCCCCCCACTCCGAACCTAATCCCCCCAACGCCTCTCTCCACAGGGGACCCTGTCCTGCGGCTGCTGGAGAGCAGGAAGGGGGACCGTGAGGCCCAGGCGTTTGTGAAGCTGCGGCGGCAGCGAGCCAGGCAGGCCTCCCAGCATGCCCCACAGCCAGGGAGATAGCCTGGAGGGCGGGCTCCGGGCAGGAGGGCTGGTGTCCCCCCGCAGTGCAGCCCTCCGGCCCGGCCTCTCAGAGGGCTCTGCCAGGCTGGAAGGCCCGGAGTGCAGACCCTTCGGTCTCCTGCCAGAGCAGGCCCTGGAGCTGGGGACAGTATTTATACCCCCTCCACCCCCACCCCCGCCTTCAGCCTCGGCCTCAGCGTTCTCTGCCAGATCCCAGCACCGGGCGGGGCAGCTGTCTCATCCTGCCCTGTCCCTCTGGAAGGAGCGCTGGCCAAGCAGGCGCTCAGCCATCTGTCCCCCCGGAAACCGATTCCAGCCACTGGGCCTCCTCTTCAGCACCCCCACTCAGACTCACTGGGGCCAGGGCTGTGGAAGGAGCCCAGGCTAAGGGGCCTGGAGCCGGGGACCGGTGCTGCCGGGAGAGAGCTGGCAGGCAGGGGAGTGGGCTGGCACAGAGGGCAGGAGCAGGAAGGACAGCCTGGCTAACGTATCTACTGAGGACACCCCCTCTCCCCCCAGCCAGTGCCGGCCACCTAAACGTGTTCTGCGCAAAAATAAAAACATCGCAATCCACCACCCTCTCAGAAAACATGCTGTTTGCCTAAGTGGGCCCAGGTGTCAGGTCATGCAAACCTGCCCAGCCTGCAAGACACCTTGGGCTGCCCCCACCCTGCTGCCCCATCTTACAGGCAGGGAGTAAGGTGGGGGTTACTGATGCAGGAGCAGATGCGGGGCAACTGGCACTACTGGTATTTGGGCCAAGAGCTTTGAACAGAACTTGTCTGTGGCCGCTGCCAGCACCGGGGCTGGGACTCCAGGGGCACCGAGAGCGGGCAGCCTCCAGGGCACAGTGGCCTCCGTGCTGGCAGTCACGTGTGCTGGGAGTCAGGCCTGAGGCCGGTTGTCCTAGCTGCGTGGCCTTAGTCAGGTCACCCTCTGAGCTGGTCCGAGATGGCTCCATCGCCCTCTTCAGCTTGGAACTTCTGAGGCCACAGAGTAGCCCCTTAGCTGTTTGCTCACACCATCCAACAGGCCAGCTGAGAGCAGGGGAGGGAGGATGTGGCTCGAAGGCTGGGACCCTCAGCCCTTGGACAGGACATCTCTGGGCCCGCCTTTCTCCTGTTTCTATGAGAAGCCCCTAGGGCCCTGCCGTCCTTCGGAAGCAAACAAGCCGGTGGCAGCTGTCCATCGAGCTGGAGGAGCATCGCAGGGCCAGGCGGTCTGTCTGGGCTCAGGGTCCCCACAGCCGCCAGAGGCCGGGCTCAGAGACTACGGGCCTGGGAGCCCTTGGGCCTCGGCAGGCGTCCAGCCTCAGCTCCGGTGGGGCACAAGCTGCTTCCCCAGCCGGGCAGAGCTCCCGCCCAGGAGGGGCCGGGCCGGGCAGGCACAGCTGAGCTGAACTGGCCCAACCCTGGTCCAGAGGCCCTCACCTGGGACCCCACTGCCCTCGCGCATGCAAACAAGCTACCATTTCAAGTTCATATTTTATTTCCAAAGGTTTGGAGCTTTGTTGATTTTTGCATTTTTTGTAAAAAAGAAAGTTTTCACTTAATTCATTGAAAGCCCTTTGGTGCTGAGCACAGGGGGGTGGGGCCAGGGCCTCGCGGCGCCCTCGCTCCCACCCGGCACCCAGCGCAGGCAGCGGGCGGCTGCCGTCCGCCCCCGCCCCGCCCCGCCCCGCCGCGTCTGTCTGTACAGAGCAATTTAAAATGGAGCTAAGACACACTATACACGGACAGGCACGCACACACATGCACACGGGCGTCCTGCCGAGTGGCAGGACGTCAGCTGCACTCGGAGAGCACCAAGGAATGCATCGGAGCCCCTCCTGGCGGAGGGAGGGCGGGGCCTGGGCCCCTGGTCCAGTCCGCAGCTCCTCCCAATGGCCCTGCTAGCTGTCGGAGGGAGAGGGCGGAGGGTGTGGGCCAGGCAGTGCCAGGAAGGGGGACAGCTGAAGGCAGCAGGGGGTGACGGGGGGGGGGGGGGCAGTGCCAGCCTGGTAGGTGGCCATGGGGCCAGGTAGGCTGCTCTGGGAACCGGAGAGGGCTGAGGCAGACCTGCCTCAGGAACCTGAGGGGTCCAACTCCCGGGCCTTGACCCTCGTGGGCTTCAAGGGCCTGGGGTTGGGCGCAGGGCTACTTGGCCCTGCCAGCCCCGAACTATTTGCATCTGGTAAACCAGCAGCCAGGCTGCCTGGACCCCAGCACTCCCTCAGGCCCGCAGCCGGAAGCAGGTCTGCCCGGGCCTCCGAGCCCCTGGCCCTGGCCTAGAAGGGGGAACAGGGCCTGCCCTGAGGCCTCCCTCTCCCCTGCGCCCCTTCCAGCTTCCACCTCCCTGCTCAGGCCCCAGAAGTTAAAAATAGTTAGTCCTACATATAAAAGAGACAGGAAGGGGCTCTGACTCCCTGCCGCAGGCGGTGGGAGCAGAGGGAGGGGAAGGGGGGAGCGGGCAGGGGAGGACTGCAAAATAGTTTCTTCTTTAAAAAGTGCTTGGTAAGTCTGTTTAAAGTGTGTGTCTATATCTACACACAGATATACACACAGACACTGTCACACTGGTCGCCCACGCATACCTGCACACGCACGGAGATGTATACATATACATAATCATATACATATACATACATACATACATACATACATATATATATATATATACTTTAAAAAGTCCTAGGTGGGAAGATGTGAGCCAGGCCGGGGCCGGGCCTGCAGCGTCACGACTGGAGGGCATGGGCCCGGCCTGGCTGGCAGACGGGGCACTCGCTGCCCTCGGCACACAGCTCGCACAGCACGGCGTGTTGGCACGGCAGCACTGCTCGGTTCTGCTCCTGACACTTAAGGCATTTCACCGACTGCATGTGGAACACGGCCTGCGGGGACAGCGGCATCCGGTCACCCGCCTGGCCTCGGGTCTGACAGGTTCCCTAGCCCTCACTGCGGCCCCTCTGGAGGAGGAAACTGAGGCATGTGTGCACGGTCAGGCATTCGCATCACCTCCTCTGTGATGTGAATGCCTGATGGGGGGGAGGCAGAGCCTGGGGGAGGCGGCCCTGGGTCCCCAAACGAGAGCAGTGGGGCCCGGAAAGGGCGGACAGCCCGCAGGTGCGTGGCCACCTGAGTTTGTGCTGTTCTCCAGGACAACCCCCGCCCCCCACTCTGTCCTCTGTGCGCCTGCGGGATGCAGCCAGGGCAGCCCTGGGACCTCCCCATTCTGGAACATCATCTGGTTCGTGCAGAGCTCAGAGAAGCCATCAGGAAGTGACTCAGGCCAGCGCCTGCCCCCAAAAGTGCTGGCATGGGCATGGACCCAACTCCTGCTTGCTCCCTCCGCAGTGAGACGTTCCCTCCCTGGCTCCCCTCCAGCAGGATGGCACCCCTGGCGCAGTGAGGACCCCCCAGCGCCCAAACACTGGCTGTGGCCTCTTCTACCCCCACCCAGTGTTCCCTGACCTGGGCTGACCTTGTCCACTTGCTCTAGGCGGGCCCGCAGCTGCTTCTGGAGGGAGTAGAGGGTGGAGAGCGAGAGGGCCTCCAGGTCGGAGAAGGCGGGCAGGGCCTGCGGGTCGGGCCCCGAGTGCAGCCGCTCTAGCTCCTCCCGCAGCTTCTGCACCTGCACCTCCAACGCGTCCCGCTGCTCCCGGGCCAACTCACACTCGGCGCCTGCCGCGCTGGCCCGCTCACCGGCCTCCTCCGCCTCCTTCTTCCAGGCATCGCAAGCCTGTGGGCCAAACACGCGCACCCGGTCACGGCGGCCCTGCCCTCTGGCCCCTGGGAGCCTGTATGAGCCTCTGTGGCTGCGGGGCCAGCTGTCTGGGGAGGGGACAGGGAGGAAGCTGACGCTGCCCGCAGAGAAGGGAGGGTCAGGCCGGCAGGAGGGCCCCCGTGGGCAGGGAAGAGGGCTGGGCCCAGAACTGCTGCCTCGGACAGAGGCCCCTCTCAGAACCTAGAACCTGGGCGTGAGCCCGGGAGTCGGGGCTGCTTAGGAGGCAAGTGGTGCTGGGCCCGAGCACGTGAACAGCCCGGAGCTCTGGTCTGGGCCCGGCCGCCAGGCTCCTGTCCTCCAGGCTCCGGCCCCTCAGCCCCGGCCCTGTGAGGGGCCGTACCTGCTTGGCCTGCTTCCAGGACTCCTCCCACTGCTTGATGGTGCCGTTCGCTTCCTCCAGCTCCTGCCGAAGCCGGGCCAGCTCAGCGGCCCCCGGTCCTGACAGGAAGGCAGGGGATGTGCCTGGGGAGAAGCTTCCAGAGGCAAAGTGCTCCCAGATGTTGCTGTTCATGCCATTCAGACCTGTCCCAGGCGGGGAGAAGTTGAGCGCTCCAGAGGCCCCCGGCCTGCCAGGGCTCCTCAATGCCAGGCTGGAGTCTGGCGGGCACCAGTAGGTGCTGCAGTTGAGTCAGACCTCCTGTGATGCCAATGCTACTTATCAGCTGCCACTTCAATTGTGAGCCTCAGCACTCTCACCTGTAGGATGGGTGCCTCGGCCTGGGGAGCGCAGTAGGGGGAGCAACCTGTGAAGGTGCCCATTTGTGGCTGTCACTTCAGGCTACAGGGGGTGGGCCTCACGCACCCAGGGTGAGGGCGGGAGGGCGTCAGGGGAGAGGACAGACCAGGCCTCCGGTGACGCAGAGCTGTGAGCAGGAAGAGCCGGGCCAGGCCAACCCGCTTTACGGCAGTAAGTGGAGGCCAGGACACGGGCTGCTTAACTCCCACGGCCTCCTGTCCAGTCTGCCAGGGGCACACTCACGCTCCCCGCCCACTTTGTGACACTGTGCCTGCTCTGGGGCCCTCGGGGCAGCCCCCGCTTCCAGAGCAGGGCCCGGCGCTCCCTGGGGCCTCACCCTGCCCATTATTCTAGGACTCCTTTCTTGCCTCCTTTCCCACTAACCCGGCCGGGGTTTCTGGAACCAAATGGACTAAGACAGAGTTCTCCCAGCAACACCAGCGCTCCCGCCACATGAGGCCGAGCTGTCCGAGGCGGGGACCGGCCCCACCGCCTGACACATCCCAGCGGCAGCGCGCCCGCCTCTCCACATGGCGCACGGCTCTCGGAGGGCAGCCACTCCGCGGAGAGGGCCGGCCCTCTTTTACAAATATTTTATGTATTTAATTCTTTCCCATCGCCACTCATCTCCCCTCCCCTTCCCCTCGCCCCGCTTCCTCCCCGCAGAGCGCCACCTGACCTCTGGGTGAGGTTCCTCTCTTATCCTGAATCCCAGCCCAGCCTGACTCCACACAACCGCTCCGAGTGTGACCTCATGCCGTCCCCGCCTCCCCCAGGGCCACGGCGCCAGGCCAGCCGGGGCTGTCAGCTCACACTGCCTATAACCGCTCAGGGACCGCCCGGGGAAGGAAGGAAGGGATGAGGCCAGTGAGCGAGCTGCTGGCCTTCAGACAGGGGACAAGCCGGACACAGGAGGCTGAGCATCGAGGCTGATGGTGTCAGCACGGAACAGACACCTAACGGCAGGTGCTCGGGGAGGCAGCACAGCGCGGCATGCGGTCAGCGGACAGGAATGACTCCGGGCGCCGGCGGACATGGGCGCCTTGTGAAGTGGGACTGTCAGCCACGAGGCTCACACCGACACCAGCACCAAGTAACAGACAGTCAACCGACTGAAAAATAAACAAACTAGCAGACTGAAAAGGTGCCGCCCTGACCTCTCAGTGAGGGCAGGTCAGAGTTCGGGCCCAGCACCCTCCGGGAGCGGTTCTCACCCTGAAGAGCTGGGGCGGGGGGAGACCAGGGAGAGGCAGCAGGTTGGTCTCTGCTCGTCACTGTCTGGCTGTTACCGCGGTGAATATTCGTGTTCCTACACGTGGCTGGTAGCGGAGCCACAGGTCTGCACTATGCCTGGCCCTGCAGCCAGAAGCCCCGGTCCGGCCAATGCCTTCGGGCCTGGAGCAGGGTCTCCCTGGTGCCCACCAGGAAAGCCACGCTGAGCCAGGGCTGAGCTGGCCAGACTCTCCCTTGGCCTCCGGGGTCAGGCAGCTGTGACGGGCTGCTGGGAGCCTCCGGGGTCAGGCAGCTGTGACGGGCTGCTGGGAGCCTCCTGGGGCAGGTGGCTGTGACGGGCTGCTGGGAGCCTCCGGGGTCAGGCAGCTGTGACGGGCTGCTGGGAGCCTCCTGGGGCAGGTGGCTGTGACGGGCTGCTGGGAGCCTCTGGGGTCAGGCAGCTGTGACGGGCTGCTGGGAGCCTCCTGGGGCAGGTGGCTGTGACGGGCTGCTGGGAGCCTCCGGGGTCAGGCGGCTGTGACGGGCTGCTGGGAGCCTCCTGGGGCAGGTGGCTGTGAGCTGCCCCCGGAGGCCCGGCTGCCTGGGCAGAACTGCCACCCTGACATGAGGAGAGCAGGCCCTGGCGGCTGAGCTGCCGCTCACTGCGCCCTGGCCCGTGCCTCACACTTCCTCAGGCCTCACCACCTCCGTGAGCTGGGTGCTGCCACTATGTCCATTTTACAGCGCAAGAAACAAGGCAGAGACTAAGTCACCTGTCCAGGCCGCACAGCTAAGGGAGGCGTGGGGCGGGCCTGAGGCCCCTCCCAGCCCGGAGCCCTGCTCTAACCTCCCCTCCACACCGTCTCCGGCCTGGACAGAGGCGAGGGCGCTTCCCCGAGCGCAGTGCTGCCCCCGGCCCCCTTACCCAGAGGCCCCCTCTTACCCAGAGGCCCCCTTACCCAGGGGCCCCCCTTACCCAGAGGCCCCCCTTACCCAGAGGCCCCTCTTACCCAGAGGCCCCCCCTTACCCAGAGGCCCCCCCTTACCCAGAGGCCCCCCTTACCCAGAGGCCCCCCTTACCCAGAGGCCCCTCTTACCCAGAGGCCCCTCTTACCCAGAGGCCCCCTCTTACCCATAGGCCCCCTCTTACCCAGAGGCCCCCCTTACCCAGAGGCCCCCCCTTACCCAGAGGCCCCCCCTTACCCAGAGGCCCCCCTTACCCAGAGGCCCCTCTTACCCAGAGGCCCCCTCTTACCCAGAGGCCCCCCTTACCCATAGGCCCCCTCTTACCCAGAGGCCCCCTCTTACCCATAGGCCCCCTCTTACCCAGAGGCCCCCCTTACCCAGAGGCCCCCCCTTCCCCAGAGGCCCCCCTTACCCAGAGGCCCCCCTTACCCAGAGGCCCCTCTTACCCAGAGGCCCCTCTTACCCAGAAGCCCCTCTTACCCAGAGGCCCCCTCTTACCCAGAGGCCCCCTCTTACCCAGAAGCCCCTCTTACCCAGAGGCCCCTCTTACCCAGAGGCCCCCTTACCCAGAGGCCCCTCTTACCCAGAGGCCCCCTTACCCAGAGGCCCCTCTTACCCAGGGGCCCCCTTACCCAGAGGCCCCCCTTACCCAGAGGCCCCCTCTTACCCAGAGGCCCCCTCTTACCCAGAAGCCCCTCTTACCCAGAGAGCCGTGTGGAGCTGAGGTCCCCAGAAACGTGTTTTCTGACTGGCTCAGGTGGCCCTGGGGCTGCGGCAGGAAATGCGAGGAGAGGCTCACGGGAGGCGACGGGGAAGCTGAGTGGAAGGAGGCGGAGCTGCCCAGGGAGCCGGGGATGTTCACGGGCGCAGAGCTCTGCAGCAAGCTGCCGCCTGCGAGAGGCCGGAGGGCGGTGAGGGAGGGAAGCCAGGGGCCACGCCAAGCAGGGCTCTGCTCCCTCCCCCCGCCCCCGCAGCCCAGTACCGATGGTGACGCTGCCCGGGTGGGGCACGGCGCCGCTATCGAAAGTCTTCTCCAGGGCGGCCACCCCGAACTCGTTGAGGTCCAGGTCGTCCAGAGCAGACTCTAGGGGCAGCACGACCGGGGTCTGAGACTCCCAGCCTCCCGGGCACACGACCCCCGGTCCAGGCCTCGCCGCTGGAACCCACCTGCCCTTCACCACCTCCTCCCGCCCCCGCCTGGGGCTGGGCTGCTCCTGTCACTCGAGCCCTGACGCTGCCTGCCTGGCAAGCCCAGCTCCCCCGGCTCCTTTCTGAGCCTTCCTGGGCGCCCAGGGGGCTCCTGCTTCCGAGGTTGGGGTTCACACGTCTCCTCTCTGAGCTGCTGAGGGCAGCCTCGTCTCTGGGCCTCCCGACAAGTGCGCTCTGCCCTCTGCTGACCGGCAGGGGTGGGACAGCGGCCCTATGACATCTTTAGGTCTGGAACCCCCGCCTCTACACTAGGCCCGGCACCAAGGGCGCCCCTCAGTGACTGCTGAAGGGGAAGGGCACAAGGAAGCCACAGCGAGGGAGGGGCCTGCGGGACACGAGGAGACCACCTTGCCCGGGGAAGAGGCGGCGGGGCCCCAGGGCGGGCCCTGGCCGCCACCTTGGCTCGGCCTCCGCTTTGGCTCAAAGGCCGGGAGTGCTGCCCTCCGACCCCAGGCCGGGGTCTAAAGCCGATCTCACTCCAGAGACCGAGTGCCTCCGAGTCCAGACCCAGGCCTGGACTTGGCAACAGAAATGGCCTAATTACCTATGACCGACTCTACCGTGTCACTGGTGGGGTAGAAGGGCAGAGCGTTTGCATTCATGCCAGGGATGCTGCTGGCGCCCGCGGGGCTGGGGGGAGTAGCTGCCAGGCTGGAGGTGATGCTAGAAGAGATGCTTGAGGTCAGGGGGCTGCCCACGGGGAGGATGCCCAGCATGTCCTGCAACGAGAGAGGGAGGAGGCGATGAGATGCCCGCCAGGAGGCCCTGGCGGGTGCTGGGGGGGGGGCAGAAGGAAATGGGTATCAGCCCCCATGCCCGGATGGGGCCCCACCCACAAAACACACAGTTGGAAGGTTGGAGGTTCCAGGGCCACTCACCCCTGAAGGGGGAGGGAGTGAGCCCAGTGCTGGCAGTGCTGTTTGCACTGACTGATGAGTGACTAGGAGTGAGAGGCTCGGGGGCCTGACCACCCTGTCTGCATTGGAGCTGGTGCCCCACCTCAGTCCTGCCCTCATTTGGGGGGAAAGCATGCCTCCCGCTCTCCGTAGCCTCCTGGGCTGTGGGCCTGGCCTGGCCACAGCGGCTGCCGGAAGGGGCTGAGCGTTGGTACCTGTTTGGGCTGAAGCAGAGGCTGCTCTTGACTCCTGGGCTCTAGGGAGTGGGCTTTTAACTTGGCCTGAGGAGGGTCAGAGAGCAGGCGGTGAGGTGGTGCCGTGGCTCACTGCGGCTGCGGACACACTGCCGCCTCCCCCTCCCCCCTCCCCGCTCTCCGCCACGCCTGCTCCCTCCCGGCCAGTGAGGGCAGCCACATCAGGGCAGCACAGGGCAGGGCCAGGCGGTTGTGGGTTCTGTGACCGGGTGGGTGCTCAGCTTCTCTAGCCTGCCCGTCTTCACTGTCAAACGGCCGGCCCTCCTCACAGCGCTCAGTCTGGGAGGCGGAGGAGGGGGCTTCCTAGCGGCGGGCCAGGCTGCCCCTCGGAGCGGAAGGCTTACCCCCCCACCCCCCCGCTGCCCCTCACCCCTTACCTGGCATTTAAAATTTTTCAGGAACTCGGCTCCCACCTGGTCTTCCCTCTCAAAGCCAGGAGCCTTCTTGTAGCTGCCGGGCGCCAGGCCAGGCTCCCCGGGGAAGACGATGCCCTCCAGGTTCGGGGGCTTCCTCACGGCGCCCGGTGGGGAGCCGCAGAGGTTGGACGGGCTGCCCAGGCTGCTGTTTCTACAGAGGAGCTGTGGGAGGAAGGGAGCGGCTGGTGGGCACAATGCAGGCCAGGACCCGGCCTGCCCTCCCCCTGCCAACGGGCACACCTCACCCAGCAGACCCAGAACCTCATGCAGGAACTGTGTGTGTGTGTGGGGGGGGCATGCGCTCTGGTGACAGGCTTTGTCCCTCTACCAGCACTACCCAGACTGACTAAGGCAGGTTCTGGGGACACAGCCCCACCCACCATCCACTTTTGACAGAAAATAACCCTGGCCAGTGTGGCTCAGTGGTTGAGCACTGACTTATGAACCAGGAGGTCCTGGTTAGATTCCCAGTCAGGACACAGGCCGAGGTTGAGGGCTGGATTCCCAGTGGGAGGCGTGCAGGAGGCAGCCGACCAATGATTCTCTCTCATCACTGATGTTTCTATTTCTCCTTTTCCCTTCCCCTCTGAAATCAATAAAAAAAATACATTACAAAAAGGGGGATGGGGGAAGTCCAAGGCCTCCTCCCCAAGCCCAGGCTGAGAGGCAGGTGCCCACCCACCCTGGACAGGCACGTACGGAGCTGAGGTCAGGGGCGTGTGGGCTGGAGGGGCTCACGGGCACCGAGTCTCCGGCAGCAGACGGCATGTACAGGACGGGACCCGGCTGCGCGGGGCTGGACACGGCGGAGGAAGTCTGCAGCTCGTCGCTGAGGGGCGGCTCTGCAAGACACGGGCAGGTGTCGGAGGCTGAGCCAGACACGCGCTGGGTCTCTCCCAGGACCCTGCGTCCCCGCCCGCAAAGGGAGGCTTCCTTCTCTCTGCCAACGGCGTGCACAGCGGCACTGGCAGCAAGTCTTCACAGCGAGGACGCGGTGAGAGCAGTCTCCATTGTGTGGATAAGGACACTGGGGCTCAGGGAGGCAGGGAAGGCCGGGGAACCGCGCGCCCCAACTGTAGGACCCTAGAGCCCAAGCCACGAATCAGACGCAAGGGAGCAGCGCTCTCCGAGGGGCAGCCCTGCTCTCGGCGGGAGGGCTGGGCGGGTCCCGCTCAGCTGGTGACGTAGTGCTGTCTGCCGCGCGGGCGGCTGCTGGCACCTGCCTGAGGGCCGGAGCCTGCGCAGGGTGCAGGAGGGGAGCGGGAGAGGACTCTGCCTCAGGGCGGGGGCAGCTTACGTTCTACGTGGGCGAAGGCGCAGAAGGGTCCTCGAGGACAGCTGCCCGCCTGCTGCATGTCGTTGCACTTGGTGGACTTGTAGATCTGCGGGGACAGCGCAGACAGGGGCGGTCAGGCGTGGCACACGCAGGCGCGGTGCAGTGGCATGGCGCGGCAGACTGCCATCCCCCCTCCCTCCCGCTCCACTCCCAGGTGTCTCCCTACCAACGTCCTGCTCACCCCGGAAGCAGACACTGCCACCGGCGCCCAGCCCCGCCCGCCCTCACAGGGTCTCCATGCTGCTCTCACTCAGGTCTTGGCGGGGCTGTGACCCCCGAACGTGCCCCTGGGCGCTAAGAGGGCCAAGCCTGCAGGCAGCGCCTGCTCGCCCGGGGCATCCTGTGGGGGGACCGCTGCTGGGCCTAACCTCCCCCGCTGCTGTCCGTAGCCACTTAGGTGGTCTGTCCAGGCATCTACCTCAGGTGCTGGGCTCCACGGAACCAGGGGAAGGGACAGCCTGTGCCTCTGTGTGCCTACCAGGACCGCGCACACTGATATGGCTCCGGCGGGCCATGGGGCCAGGGGCTGGGGAACATGCCTGGGAGGCTGCCGGCACGCAGGCTCACAGGCTCTGGTTTGGAACACAACTGTCCAGCGCTATCACACCCAGCACGGCCAGGGCGCAGGGCTCCGTGGGGGTGGGGGGCCTGGCGGGGGAACAGCCTGGGAGCGGAGGTGGTGGAGAGCGGCTGGAACAAGGGAAGATGCCCCTTCAGGCACTGCTGGTTGGAAGCCTGAGCTCTGATCCCTCTTCCTCCTCCGGACGGAGTCAGGTAGCCTCTGCCTGGCTTCCCGAGAGGCTGCGTGAGGCCGCCCGCCCGCCCAGGCACCCGGCCCACCTCGGGGTGGAACTGCTGCTCCGTGCGGGTGTGGCAGTACTGGCAGGCGTCTCCGTTCTCGCACTTGCCCGGGTCTCCCCACTCATCCCCATGCTTCACGTTTGGACATGGAGACGACCTGGTCCAGTGAGAGGGTGGGCACAGGGATGCCAGAGGGAGAGATCAGGATGTGAGGGATGCCAACTAGATCCCGCCCCAGCGACCAGAGGCAGGCTCTGCTCTGCCCAGCGCTGCCCGTCAGCCAGCTCCTCCCACCGAGCACTACGGGCCCAGGACAGCCAGCGCAGCCACCGCTCCCTCCATGGCTCAGCCCTACCCCCTGGATTAGAGCTGAAGGGCCTCGAGGGCCGGCCGCCAGATCCTCCTTTCATACTGGGAGGACCCAGGCGGGCTCCTGTCCTGCTATCCTGACCAGCCTTGTCCCTGGGCCCTGACCCCGGAGAGTGGAAGCCGCCTGCGGGGACGGACCTGTACTTGTGCTTGCGGGGGCCCCGCCGCCGGTCCTTGCTGTTGTGGTAGTAGGGGCAGGCGTAGCCCTGGCGGCACAGCCGCGGGGGCTTCTTGCACGGCTCCGTCTTGTAGTTCCCCAGCACGTACGCGGTCTCTGCACGGCCAGAGGCAGGGGTCAGGCGGGGGGGGGAAGCCACTGGAAGGTCCAGGAGCCACAGCTCCCGGGAGAGGTCTGAGCAGGGCCGCCTTTTCACAGGCCTCAGTGACACCGAGGTCAGCCAGGCCAGAGCCAGGAGGACGCTGCCCCTCTCCGGACAGGACGCGCACAGGGTGATAAGGGCGCCCGTGGTAGGTTGGAGGACACACGTACTTACATGCATGCACAAGAACGTGTGTGTGAAAGCCCCTGAGAAACCCGGGGTGCTCCTGGGATGATGGGAGCAGGGCAGGGCATGGCTGGGGAAGCTCCCAGCAGTGGCCCGGGCTGCTTGGCTGGCTGTAAGGGGGTGAGGGGCAGCCCTCGCTGCAGAGGCGGCGGGGAGCTGATCCTTTGGGCAGGAGCGGGGTGCGGACGCCTGTGTCGGGGCCACCTTTACCTTGCCACCGCGGCTCCTCGCCGAGGATCTTCTCTATCATGGTGTGGCTTGCAGCCCCAGCGGACTGACCCTCCAGGCTGCCCTCCACAGGGGCCTGGCCGTTCTGCAAGGCCTCCATGGCCTGGAGCTCCCTGGCAGGAGAGGAGACGGAAGGGCATGAGGGGCGGCCGCAGAGTGCCAGTCCTGCAACCCACGTGTGGTGCTCGCCGCGCCAGCAGCCAGGCCCCGCCCCGCCCACAGGCGGCGCCCAGCCACCTGATGTCATAGACCGGGGAGCGGAGGTCATGGGGCCCATGGGCGAACGCGCAGTGCAGGCCGTTCTTGGTGCAGTTGCCTTTTGAGTCCGTCTCGTGGATGCAGATTCCAGTCTTGTAGTAGCGCAGGTGGTACCTGCGCTCGGTGTCCCCGGTGGTCCTGTGCAGGAATGGACATCTGGAACACGGAAAGGAGGCCACTCAGCTGAGGCCCCTGAGCTGAGCTACGGTGTCCGCCCGCCCATGTAGCATCTCAGGAGGCGCCGGGCTCTGAGCGGACGAGACTGGTTTGTTCTGATGCGGCCTGGGGCGTGGCAGGAGAGAGGCCGGGCGGGGTTTCCTGCCAGTGGGAAAGGAGAGGGGCCTCCCCCAGGCCAGGCTGCAGCCCCGAGCCGGCGCTCAGACCGCCTGGCCAGGAGGGCACCTCTGAGGGCGGCCCCAGACACTCACTCGTCGCCCTCCGGGCAGAGGCCCGTGGCCTCGTCGTACTTGGTGCAGTAGACGTCGGGGCTGTAGTTGAACGTGCCGTCCCGGCGGCGGATGGAGCGGCGCCGGCGCTGGTTCACGAAGTGCCAGTGGAAGCAGGTGTAGGGCCGGTGCTGCGTGCATTTGTGCTGCACGAAGAGCGGGCACTGCTCTGTGCGGAACTCCTTCAGGTACCTGCGGGAGCCGTGGGCCGGGAGGAGCGTGAGGCCCTGGCCGCCAGCGAGAAGGCGCCATGTCCCCGGGGCCCAGCTCTGGCTGGCTTCACGGGGACGCCGGAAGAGGCCCACAGCGAAGGCTGGACCGGCCTGTGGACTCTCCCGGTGCCCAGGTCCTCAGCCGCCCGAGGGGTGGGAACAGGGACCTCAGGGCCCTCGGCAGTCAGCTGTCCGCCATGGCGACCAGGAAGGCTCCCCGTTCCCCACCCAAGGCTGCGAATGAGAGCATGAGCCTCCCCCGGACTCCCTGCAGCGCTGTCTGCGGCCAGGTCTGCCTGCCAATGCTGGAGGCCCCCCGGCCAGGAGCAGCCTGGCCAGGGCGCAGGCTGAGGGCCAGGGCTGAGGGCCAGGGAGGCTGCTGTTTGGAGCTGAGCGCCCAGGTCACAAGGCATCCCTCTCCGTTACTACTGCCCTGTCTACCCACCTCGTCCCAGAGACATTCCCAGCTCCGGCCAGGGGAGCGAGTGGGCAGCTCACGTCAGCAGCATCTGCAGAAAACCTCCCTCAGCCCTGCCTGTGGCTGACGATCATCTCACAAGTGTACCTGCTGCAGTGGGATTCACATTGGCTTCACCTCTCTCCTCTGCACGGAATAGCCAAGCCATGCCCGAAGCCCCTCCCCCACGCGCCACCCGGTGGAGGGCCCAGGCCCCCTCCCCTTACCCAGCACCCAGCCCGCCATCTGCTCACGCTGCGTGTCCAGGCGGAGCTCTCCTGGACTCCCCCGCCCCAAGGCAGGCGGGGCAGCCTGTGCTCGTCCCCTCAGGCCCTAACAAGCAGCTACCATTACTCCATAGAGCACTGCATGAGAGAGGAGGAGGATGCTTCTAGAAGGTGCAGAAGGGAGTGTGGAAGCTACAGCCAGGCTTAGAGCAGCACCTGGAGCTGCAGGACGCGGGGCACTTGCTGAAAGACGACAGACAACAGAAATAACTGTCTCAGAGAGGCCACAGAACACGCTGCAGTCCCCTGCGCTGCCACAGGGCGGAGCACTGGCCGGAGAGCCTTCCTCCTCCGCGTGGGAAGCATCGCGGCGCAGGGAACCTGGGACTCAGCATGGGGCAGGCGGTCCTGCTACAAGCCCCTCAGGAGGGCAGGGGCCCAAGGGCCTAGTCTAGGCAGCAGAGAGCCCCCTTCCCATCAGCTCTGATGAGATGAAGGAAGCGTCTAATCTGCTTAAGTCACTAAGGGAACTTACCACCCTCCCCCCACCCTCGCCACCTTGGGCTGATGGGCAACGCATCACAAGGCGAGGAGAACACCTGGAGAAATCACTGCATTTTCACGGACTGAAGTGAAATAGAAACGATCAGTGGAAATGCACGACTGTCTGTTAAGCTCCGACCCCTCTTTCCGTTTTAGAGGTTTGAAAGCACAGGACTGAAGAAACTGAACAGGCTGAGCCTCACAGATCAGTTCAGCCGGCTCCCAGGAAACCTGCCAGTGCTGGGGTCTCACCTTCCCCCCATCTTCCGAGGTCTGGGGCGGGCACCGGGCACCGGACTAAATTCTCCATCTCCCGGAACACAGCCGTGCTCAAGGGAAAAGCCAGTGCACCTACAGCTTCGCACTGAGAGGCGGCCGTGGCCAGCAGAGGAAGAACCCACTCAGGCCCGAACGGTACGATCCGCCAGGGAGAGCCATGACGCGGCCGGCGGAGCGGCTCCAGAGCGTGGAGGACACGCGACTGGTCAGAGCAGCGCCTTCATGCTTGCCCCACTGGAGGCTGGCTCTACACCAAAACCATCTCTCACTCCTTCCCAAACATCACGTTAATTATCCCAACAGAGGCTCCCTCATACATATAAAACATTGTATGGAAGCAACATGCCCACTGAAAGGGCAAATCACCCTTCACCCCACCACTAATAATGTTAGCCTTTTGGCAAATGTTCTCCAGCATTTTTATAGAGATAGCATTATTATGTATCATCATGCTAAACTGCTTTACAAACTATTGATACTTTCCTCTCAAAACTTTTCAAATAAAAAAAACAATACTTCCAATATTATAAACTGTCACTTAACCGAGTGCTCACCTACCCTCTGCATTTCCGGGTGAACTTCAAACCCCACTCCGCCTCACTGAACGGTCATCAGTGCGCCCTCCGGGAGGGGCAGGGAGACCATGAACACTGAACACGCGAAAGGCATGGGAGAGGCCCCACCATGTGAGTGGAGAGGCAACAGGGACCGAGCAATGGATGCCTGCACCTGCACCCAGCGCCGCTGCTTCCGGAACGTGCTGAGGCCTCACTGCTGCCAGCATCCGCTCCCCTCCCCACTAAATCCGCTCTAGGGCAGGGTCAGCACACTTCTTCTGTAAAGGACCAGATAGGTAATTTCAGACTCAGAGGGTCAAGACATCAAACTGAGGATAGTAAGTGGGTACTCATACAACAAGAGAGAAAACGAATTTCCACAAACTTTTTATTGATGATATTCAAAATATAATAATTGGCTACAATTTTTTTGTAATACAGTCTACTACTAAGAATGGACTTAGCAGGGGTATTTGCCAGGTTGAGGCTCCTTTCATTAAAATTACAAATGTTCATCCGGTAAGGGTAATTCTGTAATAACATCTTACATACTCCATCTTTGAAGGCGTGGTGTAAACTGCTCAGATGCACAGGTAAATGGATTCTGAATGTGTTCATACCAAGACGCAAGCTTGCTACTGGGACCGAGCTTGTGTTTGGAAATCACCTCCGTGTAAATCTGTGTTCCAGCGGGGATCTCACCTTTGGGGTGACCTCTGACAACAGTGTATGAGGCAGCTTGACAACTTCTGTGTCAAACAAACATGGGCTGTCGAAGTGACTTAACTGCAATACCAAGTTTGTGTATAAGTGATGATTTATTTCCTTGTGATTTTCGAGTGAATTCACTAAAAACATTATGAAGTCTGCAGCAAAAGCTAATTTCCAAAACCTTTCATTGTTCAATAGTAGTAGTTGAAAATGATTCTTCTCATTCAGAAAAATTTCAGTTATCAGCCCTGAACTCACAAAATTACAAGAAAACTTGACCACTGCTAAGCCATCAAGCTGTTGTGTAGTAGGGCGGGGCAGAGTATTCCACCTCTACTGCTGACAAAAATTAGAGGAACTGATGGATGGCAGTTAAGTCCACAAGCAGGAGTGAAGCTCAGCACTGATCTAATGGCTTGTTGACACCACAGCCAAAATGTTTCCGCTGGTGACCACCACAGTAACTGTCCGCTTCACACCGCACACCCTAAGCTTTGTAAACTTACGTGTGGAATCCTTATAGCAACCTCGAGCGACACTCGTCTATAATCGACTATTTTCCATATTCATATTAACCCCTACTGGCTACTTTCTCCCCCATACACACATATTCCTAGGGAAATTCAATCATATGAGTTCATCCTTAATGGCTTATCAAAGATTCTTCTTTTTTTTTTAATATATTTTATTATTTTGTACAGAGAGGAAGGGAGAGAGATAGAGAGCTAGAAACATCGATGAGAGAGAATCATCGACCAGCTGCCTCCTGCACACCCCCCACTGGGGATATGCCCGCAACGAAGGCACATGCCCCTGACCGGAATCGAACCTGGGACCCTTCAGTCCCCAAGCTGACGCTCCATCCATTGAGCCAAACCGGTCTCGGCAAATTCTTCATTTTTAAGTTTGAGAATACTTTTAACTTCAAGGGGAATGTTAGAGCAGATCAGTAAAATAAGAATACTATGCTCACAGCTTTTAATTTTTTTTTAAATATATATTTTATTGAATTTTTACAGAGAGGGAGAGGGATAGAGAGCTAGAAATGTCGATGAGAGAGAATCATCAACTAGCTGCATCCTGTACACCCACTACCGGGGATGTGTCCGCAACCAATGTACATGCCCTTGACCGGAATCGAACCCGGGACCTTTCAGTCCACAGGCCAACGCTCTATCTACTGAGCCAAACCGGTTTCGGCACAGCTTTTCTTGATAGGCCTAATAACAACCTTGGAACAGGCTGCTATATGCTGAATGTCCAGCAGTAGCTCTTAGCATTGCCCATCTTAAGTAGTTATGCTATGCTTCATTTTTTATTGGCGTACCATGTTTGATTTGTTCCTGATACCTTTGGAGTTTTTTTCTGAAAATGAAGCAGTAATGCAACATCAACTTATTAAAATACATTTTAATCCTTAAAAAAAAATAATACTAAATTATACAAGTGTGTGTTTGGTATATATAAACAAATATACATGCATCTTAAATATCTTAAAATCTGTTGAAAATCTTTTTGGTTTTGAAGAGCTTTAGGTAAATTACTACTAGTTGTAAATCCATTTTTGTAAGGACATACACAATGTTTTGACATCAAACATAATCCAGAAATGATATAATTTTGTAACAATAACCATACCAGTGGAAGTTGCCAAAAAATTACTTTTAAAAATCGAGGCCAAATAAAGCTGAAATTGGTGCCTGGCAAATATTTGGGCAGTTCAGACAAAGCGCTATAGAGCTTTGGCTTGCAAATCTTCTGAAGAGATCCTGGTTTAACATTCTCTCTGGCAGAAAAAGAAAGCAAATAAATTAAGTGTCTAGTGAATTCCTGAGCGTGTCTGAGCCTTTAAGGCAGGCTTTGATCCTGTAACTGGCTTTTGGCCAAAGAGCAGCTGTGGGTAAGGCCAGAATGAACCTCCTAAGTAACACACCACCCTAACACAGAATCAGGAACCGGCACAAGTGCGATGGGCACTCGGGTAAGCAAATGCTTCGGGCTGGGGAGCCCATGGAAATGACTTCACCCCCTCTTCACGGAGGAAGGTCCCGCACCTGGGAACCGTCCTGCCGAGCACTCAGGGGTCATGCTGCTGCAATGTTGACAGAATAGCCCTGTGTACCCCTGCTTCCTTCTCTCCATCACTGTCCCCTTGCCCTGAGGGTCCCAGAACTGGCCATCACTGCCCTGGAGAGTGAGGAGTATGAAGACCCTGGCCCCTTGTCCTGAGTCAGGGAGCACCTGCCCTGGGTTCCCAGTGTCCCATCACAGAAGGCCTGAGAACACCTTCAAGGTGATGAGCATTTTAGCACCACATTTAAATTAAATCCGTGTGATATCTTGCCCAGTGTTTTCTGTACAATGTAAGTCTTTGGCCCTGGGAGAGGGGTCCGTTCACAGCACAGGTCCGTGTGTGAGACAGGCAGTCTGATGGAGGCGGTGAAAGTGGGGACTGAGGTGACGATGGTTGCGGAGAGAGGTGTGTGCTCTGACCAGCCCGTGCCCCGTGCCCCGAAAGATCTCCTCGTGTGCATGTGGCCAAAGCAGGCATTCGATTATGGCCACGAAGGAGCCAGCATGCAAGTGAAAGCATGACCGTGGGCCTCGCTCCATTACTGGCAAGTACAGTCCTTACACGGCGCCAAGTGCCAAGCACCGTGTTAAGCACTTTCCATACAGTAACTCACCTAATCCTTAAGCACCAGGGACAGGCACTACGATGCCCTCCGGAACCTGACACACAGAGGAAGTCACGTGTCCAGTGTCCCACAGCCAAATGCAGAGCTGGGCTTCAAACCCAGGCAGTCTGGCCTTGGAGTCAGTATTTATTTATTTTTAATGTTTTCATTGGTTTTAGAGAGAGAGGGAGGGAGAGAAAAACGCCGATGAGAGAAAATGCTGATGAGATTGGCTACCTCTTACACCCCCTACTGGGGACTAAGCCCACAACCCAGGTATGTGCCCTGACCTGGAATCCAACTGTCGACCTCTCGGTGCATGGAACAAAACTCAACCAAATGAGCCACACCAGCCAGGGCTTAACTACGTTTTTCTTTTCTTTTTAAAAAAAATATATTTTATTGATTTTTTTACAGAGAGGAAGAGAGAGGGATAGAGAGCCAGAAACATCGATGAGAGAGAAGCATCGATCAGCTGCCTCCTGCACATCCCCCCACTGGGGATGCGATGCGCCCTCGACCTGAATCAAACCCAGGACCCTTCAGTCCGCAGGCCGACGCTCTATCCACTGAGCCAAACTGGTTTCGGCTTAAGTTCATTTTTCTTAACTGAGCTACAGGGAAAACAAGAGTAGCAGCAAATAAGCATAACTGACTCTGGAAACTGTTCAGAATATGTCAGGGAGGTTTGACAGGCCTTAATTACAATACCATGAAATAAGTCACTAAAAATAACAGAAATGTTAACATTAACATCTCTACTGATTATTTAATACTCACTTTATATACTCATTATAAAGGACTCTCAGTTCAATAGTAAAACTTAAGAGTGTTTTTTAAATACGAAAATACAAATACAGGTTTCTAATTTATATTATGTTTGGATAGATTCGACTTAGACAAATCTTAAAATGCCTAGCACCTCTTAGCAATAAAAGTGACATCAAAAAGATAGAGCAACGCTCTTACCAAAATCAGTAAAAGCTTACATAGGCTCTGAAACTATGGGGCAGTTTTGCCAATAGGCCAACATTTCATAGGAAGGTGGGAACATGGCCTTCCCCTCCTGTTAGCAGCCATTCTGTTAGGCCTTATGGTGGCCATATGGTGTTTTAAGTACTAATAGGAAACAAATGCGTCGACTTAAGAATACAAAAAGCAAACTGTGATATAAAGAGTAAGGAAAGGGAGGAAACATTTCAATAAGCTCAGGCATGACATGATGATGCTATCACAGGCCTCAGTATCTTCTTTAAATCTCAGATAAATTGAGCCACCAACAGCAAAGTCACTCCCAGAGAACGCTATGAGATTCTAAGTCGCTAGACTCCTTTCCATCTTCTCCTCCTCCTCAGCTCTTGATACTGCTGTCAAAGTCTACACACTGGCAAAGAAAAAAGGGGTGAAAGTTCAGGGATTTTATAGAGAAATAATTCAAAATCTGTTGTGATTATTTGAACTAAAATATTATAGCCCCACTATCACTTTTTTTTTTTACTGACATCATTTTAAATGCCTAAAACACATGGCCTGTCCTTAAATGCCCAGTAAACCAATCATCACAATTCCTGAAGAACAGACTCCATTACATTTTAGCAGAACAGCCACCTTCTCTTCTGCCTCCCACCCACTCTAGGAGATAAACACAATTCATTTTAAAGACACGGGGGAAATGCGCTTCCTTCTTAGAATGGCTGTCGGTTCAGAGGCAATTAAAAAACACTTTTTTTACAGTGAGGAAATTAATTTTACTTTCCAA
Source organism: Pipistrellus kuhlii (assembly GCF_014108245.1). Taxonomy (NCBI): domain Eukaryota; kingdom Metazoa; phylum Chordata; class Mammalia; order Chiroptera; family Vespertilionidae; genus Pipistrellus; species Pipistrellus kuhlii. The sequence continues at coordinate 741,488 of NW_023425545.1, read as the reverse complement.
GGGAGGAAAGGGCCGGTGTATTGCTAGTCGATCCAGGGCCAATTCAGAGACAATTTACAGCACAGCTGCCAACAAGGAGTCTCACACTTGCCAACTACTCACTTTTCATCTCCGAAGCATCTCCAAAGACTTACAACGTGTCACTCCCTAGCAGGGATGCGCCAGGACGAAGACAGTGAGGGGCAGGGCACCAAGGGGCTTCCACCACTGATGGCGCGGCCAGGCCGCGGGGCCATGTGCTCTGAGCCTCCTCACTAGTGGGGACTCACTCGCACTGATTTTTACAAACTCCTTTCTTAAAAACATTGAGATGGGATTCACACAACATAAAAATCACGTGAGTGTGCTTTTTAGTATATTTACCATGTTGTGTAAGCATCACAATTCCAGGACATTCCCGTCACCCCATAAATATCCCCTTTATCTATATAATCTATATAATAAAGGGCTGATATGCTAATTAGACTGAACAGCAGAACAACCATCTGGATGAAGCTGGGCCACAGACTGTGAGGGCCGGCTGAGTGGCTGAGGTGGCTGGGGCTGCGAGGGCCAAGCCCTCTTGCCTGAATTCTGTGCACTGAGCCTCTAGTCCATTTTAACATGCACTGACTTTCTCCACAGATATCTGTTGCCCAAGCAGGTATTTAAGATGCTTGGTTGGATGACTCTATGGAGTATCTAGACAGTAAGAAAACCATAAAGCTACACTGTCCACGATACTGAACCCGAACTCTTGGCAATCTGAACTTTTACCAATTGATTTAAGAACAGCAGAGAAAATGACATTCAACATTCATCCTTACGTAGCACATTAGTGTTCCCTAAATTCATCCAAGATGTTAGAAGGAGGGAAGATACTCTACAAGGATTAACATAGCTGTCCATAGTTGCAATTTCAAGATATAGAAGATGCATATGTGGGAAAATCTCTTTTAATAGCTAAATTAAAACAACAACAAACAAACATGATAATTAAGCAACTATTGCCCCACTTGGGAAAATAATCCCCAAACCAGGCCCCAGTGAAAGTAATAAAACCAGAGGGAGCCTCCCTTCCATCACCCTGGCCGTCGCTCCCAGTGAGAAAGCAGCCTCGGCAGCGGGCAGGAGCGCAGGTGGGCGCTCTGGCTGCCCCGGGGCTCTCGGCACCTCAGCGAGCCTGGCTCCTCAGACACGCAGGAAGGAGGCCTCACCTGCAGGCAGCGGGTGTTGAAAGCGGGAGGAAGGAGGTCCACGAGGGTGTCTTGCTTTTGTGCATTATCTGGGGTGCTATTTCCAGAGAGGAGCTCCTTTACAGAGTATGCCCAAGATGGATTTCTCTAAGTTGCTCTCAGAGGTGTCCAGCTGCCCTCACCAATAAGTCAGTCTTTGTAGGTTGACAGAAACCACCAGTCAAAGCAGATGCATATGGATTGTGGGGAAGCCTTCTTTAGTATCTAACATAGCTGGATTAAAACAAAAAAACTTAACCATTAAGCAAATCTTCACTTTAATCATTAGTTTAGATTATAGCAAATATCAACTAGGTACTAAGCTTGGGTCTACCACTAGCATGGATATTTAACACTTATTAATGGGGATTTTGTGGGTTTGAAGGCTGCAATGAGCTCTTAATTTTAGTTCTGTTAAGAAATTAGTTCTACGTGGGGGGGCATACGTGGGGAGGGGTTTGAGGTGGGAATGGGGGGATGAAGACAATTATGTGATATCATAATCAATAAAGAAATTTTTTAAAAAATTAGTTCTACTTGATAAGTAAACAAGATCCAGAAATATATGCCGGTAATTTCATTCATTCTTGCTGAAGTTGCTAAGCAACACTCGCAGTGACTCCTGCTGTGCAACAAGCTGTACCCTAGCCATGTATTTACCGCCTTATTGTTATTTGCGATAATGACTTAATATTATACATGTTCATTTCCCGGATTTTCTAAACCACAATCCCATGCAATCAAGTGAAGTTCACGACATTTATGTAATGTACAAACTAACAAATTTGCCTCAAAATAGTGATCTCCGGAAGCGCTGCTACATTGTCCTTGTTTACAGATGCCCGGGATAGTCCCAAGTTAAAAGGACACTTGGCTGAGCGCAGCTACAAAGTATTCACCCTCTGTACACCCACAGGAACTCCCCGGCGGCCGGAAAACTCCAAGGAGCTTCCCGGAGCCAGAGTTCCATTCCCTTAAACACGGGTTGTTAAGTTTGAGAATCAACTGCAGGTGAAAGAATCTCAAAATGACTTAATGTATTTGAGATTCTTATAGAGTCAAAACAACGATATAATTGTTATACAGTAAAAAGCCCAAGGTTAGCTACATTTGCAGATATATTTTGGAATGTAATTGCTCCAATAGTTCCCATTCTTAAATTGGTTTCATGAAACTTTTCTAATATAAATACTGATCTTGTTCTGAGTAAGCCTGGATGAAATTTAACCTTTGTGAAATAAGACACATTACCTAGGAAGAGGCCCCATGGCTCTTGCATTGGGAGAGTACTAACACGTGCACGTTATCACTGTAGGGTGCTAATCAGACCCTTGGAGCTGTTCAACAGAGGAAACCCTGATAGAACCATTTTCTAAAAGGGTCAGGTTCCTCATGTCTCACACAAGTGCGTGCTGAAAGGATTGTTTCAAAATTTCCCTTAAATCACGATTATTGAAGAGATTAAAAATATACCAACACAATAATTATCCTTCAATTATGAATAATTCCCTTGGTTTAAAAAGAGGAGGGCTCAAACTCTAGGACTTTGTGGATGGGCCAAGAATCAAGGGAAGAAGGCATACAGGAACGGAAACACACAGAAAGGCAGTAGGAGGCGTGGTGCTCAGTTTTAATGCAAATTTCTTCCAGGTTACTGCAAAGAGCATTGCATGTCACATAACCTCAAAGAATGCAGCTATAAAAAATACACATAATTAATGTACAGTAAAATTTTGACAGGTAAAAAACGTTAAAAAAAAAAAAAAGTCTATAGCTATCTGTTGACAGGATCCATACATGAACTAAGGCCCTATTCAGATTGAAACAAATTCTGGAAATTCATGCTGCAAGGGAGAATGAAAGATTGCTGGGCAGCTCAAAATCTTACAGCAAACACGGAAATCAAAATAAAATGTTCCTGTATCCTAACCCTAACCCCCCAAAACAACAAATGGGTTCATCTTAAAAAATAAAAATAATCATCAGAGCCAACAAGCGTATTGGTGTCATCACCTGTGCCCTCATGCTCCCTGCTCCTCAACCTGGGAAGACAAGAGAAGGAAGTTTTCCCAATCATCACAGCGCCTGAATGCCCAGAGATCTATAAAGGAAGACAGCGGACTTCTACCCCTGATTTTTGGGGATATAAACATAAACACACACACACACACACACACACACACACACACACATACACACACACGAACAGGTTACAGGAAATAAGAGAGATGGAAACAGCTACCTTCTCCAACCACCCAAACTTCCGTTTCCCCTACGACTGTCGATCTACACACCACGAGCCTAATCCTCTGCCCTCATCCCACACCAAGGGATGGAAAGGCAGATTTTCAACAAGCGAGGACCCGACCTGGACGTGAACACTGACCTCCACAGCCACTGACTGCTCCACCTGTCATCCCCGCAGCGATGGCCCAGCCCGTCTAACCTCCACTCCTCAGTCCCCTCAACGGCAACACAACCCGGGAGGAGGCCGCTGAACCCAGCCTCACGTGTCCCAACAGGTTCCGGGCATTTTACTGGAAAACGGGATCTGAGCAACCAGAGAGCATAAGGTTCCCATTTTGGGCGAAGTTTGCCGATGTCCACATCCAGCCCCCGGGGCTGGCTGACCGCAGCTTTCACCTGGCCAGTGTTCTCTGAGGGAGGGCTGACACTGGGAGGGCTGCAGAACAGCAGTGGGAAAGGACCAGAGCGCCACACCACTCAGGGCAGGGGCGGTTACCGTGAGTCCGCCTCGAGTCAAGACAGTGTCACATCATCGCCTCCGACAGCAGAGACCCTCACCCAAAGCCCGAAGGAGGCCCCCCGGGCCCAGGACCGCTTCCCAATGGGCCCGACTGGGGCCCCAGCTCCTCCTCGGAGTTCTCTCTCCTCCCACAGGTGCTTCCTGCTCTGCGTTCCGCAGCGGCTCCTAAGGGCCGAGCCGTTCGAGCCCCGCGTCCCACACCTGCACCGGCCCGGGGTCCCCTTGGGGTCCCCCCGAACGCGCACAGCGCGCAGGCGCCCGCGGGGACCCGGCGCTCCCAGGCCATTGGGGGGTGGGGGGACCGGAAACCAGCATTTTGCTTCACAGGAGGGGCCGCCTCTCTTCACCTTCCTCCCACAGCACCTAGCACTGAGGAGCCGCTCCTGTGCCTTCCACAGCCACAGGAGGAGGAAAGACAGGGACCGCCGCTCAGACACAAGCAGGAGCCCGTCTTTCTGGGCTCAGGCCGGGTCGGCGTGTGGGGCTTTCCCTCGGATGCGCCACATTTCGGTGGGGCCTGAGGACACACACACTCGAGACCCCATCACGCTCAGGGTCCCTGCCCTGTGAGGTCACCGGTGCAAGTGGAAGACATACGGGCCGTAGGGACACGAGGCGCCTGGGCTTCGTGCTAACCGTCACGCGCAGGCGGCGGCCGGGCCGGGCCGGCCCCTAAGGACGGCCTCCTGGTCGTGTCCCGCGCTGCTTATCGCCCCGCCAGCGCCGGGCGCTGTGGTTTACGGGCTGAGGAGCAGCGAGGCCTCGAAGGCCGGGCCTGCGGTGTGCGCGCTCCGCACCGCGAGCTCCCGCCTGCCCCACTCGGCGGCGGGGACCAGTTTCCCGCCCGCGGCCCGGCCGGAGCTCGGCGGCAGTTGGAGGCAGTTGGGACCGGCCCAAGCAGGTTGGAACCGGTCTGAGCCGGGCCGGAGGAGGAGGAAGGGGGGAGGGAGAGGCCGCCTCGCGCTCTCCCTGCGCGCGTGACTCACGCTGGCCGCTGACGTCAGGCGTGCGCGCGCGGCGGGGGGGGGGCGCTCTACGTACGTGTAGTGCTGCGGTTTCTCGGGCTGTGCCTGCAGCACCTGGGCGGTAGCGGCCGGGGGCGCCGAGGAAGCTGCGGAGCCGCCGGGCCCGGGGCCCTTCGACATGGTCCTGTCTTCCTGCCTCTTCGCCGCTCCCCTTTTATTATTCAGTCTGCGCGGTCCGCGCCGAGGACTCAGTGCGCCTGCGCCGCGCCACGAGAACGTGAAGACCCCCCGCGCGGCAGCAAGGGCTGCTGGGAGTTGTGGTCCTCGGTTCGGCTGGAATTTTACCGTCGGCCGAGGGTGGCTGCCAAAGGAACGGACCACAATACCCAGGGATCCTTGCAGGCGGTGTCCCGGATGCCGAGGGCCCGCGACTGCTTTTGGGAATTGCAGTCCGGCCGTGTTCCTCCTGAGCGCGGTTCCAGTTTCGTTGGGGTACTTTTCCTTGAAACTGGAGCCCCTGCGGTAGATGGGGCCCGGAGCTGGGGAGGCCCTGATGACTTCTGTGAAACAGTTTCGAGTGTAATTTTACTGCCAACAGTGTGACGATTACCTCGCCTCCAGACTTGGTGTACCGTGCGCTCCGTGCAGAGGCCGGCCCCTAGCAGAGCTTAAGAGTCTTGTGTTTGTGCTGCGGGAGCCTGGGCTGCACCGAAATCCTCGTTCCTGCAGCAGAACTGGGGGCGAGGCACGCAGGGAAGTCGCCTGCTGGAAGTCAGCTTGAGAAGCTTTGCTAAAGAGGAGCTCCCCGGCGCAATACTCCCTTCCCATGTCTTTGCTGGGGCGCTCCATAAACCGTTAGCAACCCTGAAACGCCACGATTTGGTTCTCTTCTCCACTCGACACCTGGCCTGACCAACTTGTTTCCAGTGCATTAGGGGCCAAGGACGAATTTAATCTCCGTCTAGAATAGTCTCGGGTACACCGGCAAGTTGCAGGAGCGTTGAGAAGCATTAGTGTCCACAGGAAGGGCCTGGGTTCCAGTAGTAGGAGGTGCGATGCATCTAATCCACTCCAGTTCGCTGCTCTGAAGTCAGCTGTTAGACTTGGGAAAATGTGTCTCCCCTCCCTGCTTCCCGCCAGCGGGGCTAAGATTTTCATTTTGTAAAAGAAGCCAGTTCCCCCAGATCTAGGCATTCGACTTTGTGGGCTTTACCAAGTTCCTCACAGATATTTTAACTCTCGTTAACTAATGATCATCTCATTAAAGACCACATTAGGCATAACCTTAGGAGTGAGGGAGTGAGGGGTGAATGGAATATTGTTTTAAAAATGACACATACTTGCCCATTGTTGCTCCGGGTTGAAGTCGGGGTTTGATTCCGGGTCACATGCCTGGGTTGCTAGCTCCATCTCCGGTTGGGGTGGGAGGGGGTGGGGGGGGCAAGCAGTGATTCTCATCACTGATGCTTCTATCTCTCCTTCTCTCTGAAATCAATAAAAATATATATTTTAAAAAGAATGACACATTCATTTTTTTACCTAGTTCCCTGTAACCTCATATCAGAAGCCAAATTGTCAGCCTACAATGTTAAGAAACTGACATTTCTTTTTTTAAATGGACTGTTAGAGAGGAAGGGAGGAAGAGAGAGAAACACCAATTTGTTTTTGCACTTATTTATGTTAAACTACGTGCCCCGACCAGGGAACAAAGCTACAGCCTTTGCATATGGGGAGGACGTTCTAACCAAGTGCGCTAACCTACCAGGGCCAAACTGGCATTTCTGACATAGGCCACATGGTGAACCACTAGGGGCGAGGGAAGATGAAAAATTACGAAGAGACAAAAGTTGTAGTGTATTGCTTTAATCCTATTATTAAATCCCAATAATTGGTCTACGTTATCCCCCAAACACCCCGGTGTGATTTGAATGAAGAAATGTAGTTCAACCCTGGCCGAGTTGCTCACTTGGTTAAAGCATCGTCCTGATGGGCCAACGTTAAACACATACAAAAAAATCAACCAATTCATAAATAAGTGGCACATCAAATTGATGTTTCTCTCCCTTCCTCTCTAAAATCAAGCAGTAAAAAATATTAAAAGTGTATACTTCATAGTGCTAGATTTTTAATATATTTTTATTGATTTCGGAGAGGAAGAGAGAGACAAACATCAATGATGAGAGAACCACTGGGGACCCAGCCCACATCCGGGCACGTGCCCTTGACTGGAATAGAACCCAGGAAGGACCTTTCAGTCCACATCTCGACGCTCTATCCACTGAGCCAAACCAGCGAGGGCCACAGAGCTAGGCTTTAAATAAGTGTACATCAGGAGCTTCAGGATAAGTGTGTAGTAGTAAAATTGGGAGATATCCAAACTGCTTAATTTACAAAACAGGAACCCAAAACTCAGAGAGGTTAAGTAACTTGCTCAGAGTTACTCAGCAAATCTATGCTAGAACAGGAACGAGAACAGTTGCCTACATAACATCCTGCATTGTTTTGATTGTATAAACAGTTCTTCATTTTTCTTTTTTTTTTTATAAAAATATATTTTATTGATTTTGTACAGAGAGGAAGGGAGAGATAGAGAGTTAGAAACATCGATGAGAGAGAGTCATCGATCAGCTGCCTCTTGCACACCCCCCACTGGGGATATGCCCGCAACCAAGGTACATGCCCTTGACCGGAATCGAACCCGGGACCCTTCAGTCCCCAAGCCGACGCTCTATCCATTGAGCCAAACCAGTCTCGGCAGTTCTTCATTTTTCTCTCCTGCACCAATTTAGGAAAAAGACAATCTAATTTGTGTGACTGCCAAATAAGAAGAGCAATCTATTTCCACTAGTGGTCCTTAAATAGATTAATGTAAATCCATTCCTACTTTCTCCTGGAGCAGTGTTAGTTCCTCTCTAATAATTAGCAACATTGAAGAAAAATTACTGTGTCTCCTTTAGGAGTCATGGGGCAGACAGCGTTCTGGGTCTCCTATGAAAACATTGGAACACATGCCCTGACCGGTTTGGCTCAGTGGGTGGAGCGTTGGCCTACGGACTGAAGGGTCGCAGGTTCGATTCCGGTGAAGTGCATGTACCTTGGTTGCAGGCACATTCCAGTAGGAGGTGTATAGGAGGCAGCTGGTTGATGAAAAAGGTTTAAAAAAACACCACATTGGGACACAAAGGGGTGTTTCAAGAGAGCCAATTCCCTGTTCCTTCACCTCCCAGTTCTGAGAAAGGGCAAGGGCCTCTGGGTCTCTCTCCTCAGCACGGCAGGAATGAAACAGAAAATTTAACCTCCCCCTTTCCTCAACGGAGCAGAAGCCAAAAATTCAAGTTACTTTATCACATAAAAGCTTAACTACACGATAATTAAATACATGTTTTGAATATTACAATGTAAAGGGCGGAAATACTGAGGGGCTCGGTACCTGAGAGTGGGCCGGAGATGTTTTGCCAAAGCTGCTTTTTCAGTGTGCCTTTCCCCCTCACTGTGATACTTAGAGGGGACTTCTGGTGTCACAGAACATTTTTGAGGCATTTGTATTTATTTGTAATAATTCTCTGAGTTGAATTCTATATGTAACTGGTTTTGCTAAAATAAAAATATTTTAATAATTCGAAATATTCTGTGAATCCAGAGTAAGGACTATGGAGTATCATACCTACGGCTCTATTTTTCAATTTCTGAGCTTTGTTTGGCTGCTCTGAACCTTAAGCCTGCTTTGGTATTTTATATATCTGAATCATTGGAGTACTGCAACCATTTATCTACACAAAGATAGGAATTAACATTTTTATACACTTGTCATGTTTCTTCAGAAGTAATTCCAGGATATACCATTAAACACAGAGGCATATATTAAATGTAGTTGTCTGTTCTTTCCTCTTTATAGACATGCAAATGCTATCAAAGGATTATTCCCATTTTGGCTATATGTAGTCACGTCACTTAGTTGAATTATATAACCCCAAACTATGTTGCTTAGAGGCTACATAATGAAATCACAAAGCATTTTGTGACAGACTTAAGAACATACAAAGTGATACTCATGACGCCATTTATTGGCATTTGTTTCTTTCTGGCTATTATTCCTCCCCACCCTACCAAACAAAAGAACTGCTTTTTGGTTAAAATGTATATGAAAGATAAATAAAATACCTGGTAATATGACATGATTTACTGAATTCTAGTTCTTATTTACACTACTACTTAACTATCAAAATGTTAAAATGAGTTAAAACATCTACCTAGAATATTTTGTTTGAGTTCTCGAATAAACTTGGGGGCGAAAAAAACCAAAACTACCAAAATGTTAATGAAAAGTAATTTAACCGCAGGGAAGATGTTTTATTTCACATTGGGAAATATTTACAAAAATTGTATTAACGTAACCTCTTCCTGCATTGATGGCATTATTTGAGGCAAAGTTAAGCTTCTGCCCATCCAGACTCTTTCGTCCTGATGGGGACCAATACAATTTATTTGCATTGACTTTCTATTGTAGAGCTTTGGAACCAAGGGAAGGATCCAAACATAGCTCCATTTTATCCAATCAGAAGAGCCGCTTAGTACTAAACTATGATTCGTCCATTTCGCTTTGCTTTCATCCAATCGTTAGGCCACTTTAACAGCCAATCAGCGGCCTAGATATCCGCCAATCAGAGTGCAGGGCCCTAGCACGGCCTTTGTGTCGAGGGATGTCAACGCGTCGGCGAAAGCTTCGGCCAATAGGAAAAGTCGTTGGTGTATGCAAATGAAGGTCCTATGACGCAGAGACGCAGCGTGAAGCGTGGGTATAAAAGCGGAAACATCGGGGGGGTTTGGGGCAAAGCGGTTTGGTTGTTCGTTGGCGCGGTCTGTGCACTTAGCTCCCGGGCTGCGGCTCTCCCTCGGGCGGCCGGAGCGGCGTCACGGACTCAGAAGCGGCCTAACCTTCGGTGTCGAGTAAGTGTTCGCGGGTTTTCCCGGGGCTTGGGGCCGCGGCGGCCGTTGGGGCCGCGAGTCGCGGCCGTTGGGGGCCGAGTGCGGGCCGCCCGGGCGGCTGGCGTCGGGTGCGGGGTGAGAGGCTTTCCCCTGGGACTTGGGTCCGGGAATCGCGCCGTTTCCCGTCTCCGGCGCTGGCTGCTCAGGTCTCGGCGTCGGCTTCCGGGCAGCGCCGCCTCCGCCCGTCGAGGAGGGAAATGACTCCTCCCCGCGCCCCCCTCCCGGGGGAGGCCGCCGCTCGGGCCTGAGTCATTAGGGTGAGGAGGCGGCGGCCCCGGCCGTCTGCCGCCGCGAGGAGCGGTGCGAAGAGGCGGGAGGGCAGGGGCGCCGCGCACAGCCTGTCCCGCCCCCGCCCCGGACCCCCCCCCCCTCCCCGGCGAGCGCCCGGCGCGGGAGTCACGGACGGGATGCCTCCCTTAGGTGAACGAAAATGGCCCGAACCAAGCAGACTGCTCGCAAATCCACGGGTGGGAAGGCGCCCCGCAAACAGCTGGCCACTAAGGCCGCCAGGAAAAGCGCCCCCTCTACCGGCGGGGTGAAGAAGCCCCATCGCTACAGGTAGGCAAGGCGGAGGGAACACGGGCTCCGCGGCGCCCGGCGGTGCGGGAAGGGCGAGGGGGGGGGGTGCCGGCGCTGTCAGTTCACCGGCTTCCGTTTCCGTCCTCCGCGCCCAGGCCCGGGACCGTTGCGCTTCGAGAAATCCGTCGTTACCAGAAATCGACGGAGCTTCTGATCCGGAAGCTGCCCTTCCAGAGGCTGGTGAGGGAGATCGCCCAGGACTTCAAGACGGACCTGCGGTTCCAGAGCGCGGCCATCGGGGCGCTGCAGGTGAGCGGGGGCCGCGGCGGGGTGCGGGCCGGAGGCGGTCGCCCGCGGGGCCGGAGTCTAACCGTGCGGCTCTGTCCTCTGCAGGAGGCCAGCGAAGCGTACCTGGTGGGCTTGTTTGAAGACACTAACCTGTGTGCCATCCACGCTAAGAGAGTCACCATCATGCCCAAAGACATCCAGTTGGCTCGCCGGATACGGGGAGAGAGAGCTTAAGGGAAGGCAGTTTTTACGGTGTTTTGTAGTAAATTCTGTACAATACTTTGGTTTAATTTGTGACTTTTTTTGTAAGAAATTGTTTATAATATGTTGCATTTGTACTTAAGTCATTCCATCTTTCACTCAGGATGAATGCGAAAAGTGACCGTTCACAGACCTCAGTGACGTGAGCACTGTTGCTCAGGAGTGACAAGTTGCTAATATGCAGAAGGGATGGGTGATATTTCTTGCTTCTCATGATGCATGTTTCTGTATGTTAATGACTTGTTGGGTAGTTATTAAGGTACTAGAATTGATAAATGTGTACAGGGTCCTTTTGCAATAAAACTGGTTATGACTTGATCCAAGCGTTTAACAATTGGGGCTGTTAAGTCTGACCATGCATCACTGTGATAGAATGTGGGCTTTTTCAAGGGAGAAGAGACAAGTCTTAACCACAGTGTAATAACTTACAGTTTCCTAAAAAGAAAAAAAAAAGTAAACCTGGCAGCTATAGAATACACTATGTGCATTTATAATAGCTATTTTATATATTGTAGTGTCAACATTTTTAAATTAAATGTTTTACATTCACATGTGGGGAGTCTTGTCATTAAGGTGTGTGTAATTTAGGGTCCAGTTGGCGTTCGAACTAGACTGCACTTGTTTTCATAGTAGTAAAATGCTTTGCAAATGACACCTTGCATTAAGTCCTCATTCTACCACATGTGAACTAACCCTCTAGCTGGTAATGCAAACACTACCGGGGGATTTTATTTATAAGGGCTCCAGAATACAAGATATCACACCAGCATCACCTGTTACTAATATCTGACTAGTCATGGTTAGTGCGGCTTTCCTTTGTGTTGTGGTTGGTTTCATAAGCAGGTTGAGTTCTTTCCTTGTGCAGTTTGTATATAACCCTTAGGGTAAGCTTGCTGTGGGGGGGGGGGGGGGGCACTGAGCTCCAGCTTGTTGAATCTCGGCCAGTTAGCTTACATCTGGTATATGGTCCTGGGGAAATCACTTTATAGAGCTGGTCTTCCAAGTGGTTTTTAAAATTTATCCTTCTATTGAAGTTTTTAGGTCAATTATGTATGTTGACTAAATTTACAAATAAACTTGTTTATCCAACTAAGTGTCAAAAACCTAAATTGAATGTACAAAAAAAACAAACCATCCACTTGTTTGTATCCAGGTTCTTTGTATTCTAAAGTTTGAGCTTAGTTTACTTAGGTTTTGCCTAGAGGAACCTTTTAGTTACAAAATACTTCCAGAAACGTGTAAAGACCCTTTACAAATGCCAGGGTTGCCGTATTTAGTGTCAATGCTTCCCTCCATATTGTCAAAGAATTTTAAAAACATGCATTGCAGGTGGGAGGTAGGCCAAGGGAAGTAAATTTCTTTAAAATGCTAGGGCTCAAATTTGGGATTGTCCCATGAATCTCTCGGTGGACTTCACTGGTCTCCAAGTTACTTGAACATTCCAGAGGCACAAAGCTTACTGTCCCAGCCAGCTTTTCAGTATGAAAGATCTGCTTAACAATGAAGGCCAGCAATAAAGTATAGCATGTCAATGTTGGCAAAACATGCCTCGATAGCTATTTTTAGTAAGAATTCCTTTCAAATTTAAGCATCTTGTCAGGAGAAACTAAAATAAGCTTGGGGGTCTAGTTAATGAGCCTTAGGTGTTGTCAAAGGTGTTCAATGTAGCAAACCGGTTTTCTGAAAGGCTCCTGAGTAGCCAGCTCTGAAACAGCTGCCAGGACTGCCAGCCCCTCACATGGAGCCGCTGAAAGATGTCCCAGCCCAGACGCTGGTGTATGCTGCGCTCTGCGGCGGAGCAGTGTCCAAACGAGCAGAAACGGGTCGGCTTAGTTACCTGGCAGCCCCAGTCCGCCCTGATGCGGGAGGCTCCCGGTTTCACCTGGTGGCCTGGAGTCTGTTCAGTGCTGCTTGCGCTCCATACTTCATTTGAGCACCCGTTACCAGAAGGCAGACATTTTGGTTCTAGGAAGCTGGCCACACGGCATATCCCTGGGTAAAGTGATGGAACAGAGTCTGTAAACAGAAAAGCTGGAGCTGACGAAGCTAGCCTGTGCCCTTGAACACAAAAATAAAGTTGTTGAAGTTGGGACTTGTTAATGGTCTTCATTTGAAATGTTTCACACGTTTCCTCTGGCAAACTCCCAGAAAGCCCTGCCTCTGACTCGGTGGTGAGAGGAGGGCCCTCAGTGAGGAGACAGGCAGACCCCTTATCCTTAAAGGGATCTATGTCACCATTTGCCCAGGACAGGCCCATTGATGCTTGTCGAACTTGCATATTAGCGCCTCTTTCCCTTTGGTGTGGGTCACAGGTTCCCAGTCGGGGCACATGCCTGGGTTGCAGGTTCGATCCCCCAGTAGGGGGCGTGCAGGAGGCAGGTGATTTATTTGCTTTCATTGTTTCCCTTTCCCTCAGAAATCAATAAAAACAAAGTATATGGAGCGTGCACTCCAAATCCAGCTTATTTCCAGAGATGTCCTTTCACAGAAGATGCATTGTCTCCCCATTACCATCAGAGGCAGGAACAGACCAGGAGAGGTCAGCAAGGACCAGCTCCTGCCCCATAGCCAGGCCCCCAGCCAGTGACCACTGCTGCTGCCTGGCCAGTGTCCGTGAGGAAACTGGTCAGTTGGGAGCTGAGGAATGAGGCTTGGGGCAGGTGGCTTTTCCTGAGGGCTGCATGGGGGTCTGCACAGATCCCCTCCCTTCCCGCCCCCTGCCCCCACCGCCGGACATACAGAGCCCCAGGGCCTTCCCCATAAGCTCCTCACCTCCCAGCACTGAGCCAAGACTGTCCGCAGAGGGGACAGGATGGGGTTGGGTTGAAGGCCCAGGCTTCAGGAGCCTGTAGTCCTGCAGCTCACAGCCTCCCCCTTCCCACACTTGCTTTTCACCAGACTCAGGCCTGTCCCTTGGCCCCCCGCCCCCCAGGCCTGCAGCCCCTGCCAGCTGCAGTGCCTTGTGAGCAGCAGGAGATGGCTGCGGCCCTGAGCGCTCAACATCTCTGGGTCCCGATTTGCTCTGTGGCCTCTGACAGGGTGGTCCTCAGCCCAGAGGGCAGGCAGATAAAGACAGGGCCGCGGCTGAGCGCCTCAGCAGGGCACCGGGGTCAGGGAAGGGTGAGAAGCCCGGTGCTCCGGAGGCCAGATCTCAATCTCGCCTGCCTGCCTCTGGAGTCGGGCCTGACACATGGAGAGGTTCCAGGCATGCTTGCTGACCAGCCCCAGGGGTCCTGGCAGCCCCGCAGCCCAGCTGGCTGGCTCTGCTCCTGGCACACGTGGCAAAGAACCAGGCCAGTTCCTAGCGCCCCCCGCTGGTCACCGGCCTGGCTTTCCAATGGGAACCCCTCCACGGCCTGGGGGAGCAGCTGTGCCTCCGCCCCTCCCTGAGAGGCTGAGCTGTAGGTACTCATGGGACGGGGGTAGCTGAGAATGGACTCGGGCGGAAAGGCCCAGGTTCAAGGCCCAGCTGTCCCACTTGGATGGTTCCCTTACAGCTGTGCTGCTTTTCCGCATCTTTAAAATGGCCTGTGAGGATTTAAAGAAACAATCAGTGCAAACTCTGGTGATTTTTAAAATAAGTGACAACAGAAGTCAAGGGCACTGACCAATCAGTACACAACAGCACGGCCCTGCAAGCTGTGTACCAGCCCTGATACCGGGGCTGCCACAAGGTCCGGCGACCATTATCCACGCCCAGAGGCAGTTATCACTAATACTGCAGAAAGGCCAGCCGGGCCCACATCATCAGGCTAATGCTGTGGAACAATTACAAAAAGAGCCTCCCAGCTGAAACCGGTTTGGCTCAATGGATAGAGCGTCAGCCTGCGGACTGAAAGGTCCCAGGTTCGATTCCGGTCAAGGGCTTGTACTTTGGTTGTGGGCACATCCCCAATAGGAGGTGTGCAAGAGGCAGCTGATATCGATGATTCTCTCTCAACCATGTTTCTAACTCTCTATTCCTCAATAAAAAATATATTTTTTTAAAAATCAAAAAGAACCTCCCAGAAGGGGTGAGAGGTGGCCATCTTCCGAGGGCAAACACTCTGAGACCTTGTGGGTAGAGATTTGCTTGTGCGATGTCTCCTCAAGTCCCGTCAGCGAGCCAGGCTGTGATTACAGTGGAGAAGCCAGAGCTGCGTGGAGCCTGCAGACCTTCATCCCGTGAAAAAGAACCAGCAGGGAGGGCCCGAGGCTAAGACTGGCGCAGAGCCCTGGCCGGGGGCTCGGCTGGTGGGACACCATCCTGTGCACTGAAAGGCTGGGGCTCGGTTCCCTGTAGGGGGTGTGATGGAGGCAGCCCGTCTTCCCTCCTCCGTGCCAGCCTCGGCCTCAGTGGCCAGGCTGTCTGCCTCCCAACCAGAGAGTGAGCGCCAGGGGCTTCTGTCTTTTTTTGGGGAAAAAGAATTGGGCGCAGACACACAGACTCTGGGAGAGGAGAGGCGCCGCTGAAGCACCAGTCCTCACTGGTGGGCCAGGTCCACCCCTCCCCATCTTGTAACTTCTGGCCAGGGAATGGGAGGGAGGTCAAAGGTTAAGGCAGACTTCTCAACACATTTCACGAAACATGCTAGATGGGATTAAAAAACTGAGTATCCCAGCCAGCGTTGGTCAGTGGTTGAGCATCGACCTATGAAGCAGGAAGTCACGGTTCGATTCCCAGACAGGGCACATGCCAGGGGTTTGGGCTCGATCCCCACCTTAGGGTGTGCAGGAGGCAGCCGATCGATGATTCTCGCTCATCGTTGATGATTCTCTCTCTCCCTCTCAGAAATCAATAAGAACATATTTAAAAACAACTGAGTAGAGCCAGATCTCTGAGCATTAACTCCCTTGTCTCTGGATGTGAACCGCCTTCTGGAAAAAACACACACACCCAAAAACCTAAAACAAACAACAAAAGCCCAAACCAAAAATGAGTGCAAACACAAATAAAATCAATGTTTCAGAGTCCATCCTGAGCAAATGGAAGCGTTCCCCTCTGAGATGCCGTCCAGGTTCTCCAAGAACAAATACCCAGTGAAAGGATGGAGACGAGACACGGGGGCCCGTGCCCTTCTGTTCATCCTCACCCGAGGGTATTTTTCCCAGTGATTCTCAGAGAGAGTGGAAGGGAGGGGGGGAGAGACAGAGGGAGAAACATTGCTGTGAGAGAGACATCAATCGGTTGCCTCCTGCACCTGCACCTGCCCCAGCCCTCCAGCCCTCCAGTCCACTGGCCGACGCTCTAACCACTTAGCAAACCAGTGAGGGCACATGGACGTGTTTCCAATCAAAATGAAACGATGGAAATAAAAAACAAGTGTGCGGGCTTCGCAGCAGGCGGAATTCCTCCTCCGCCTCCTTCCTCAGAAAGCGCCTTGGTCTCAGTGGCCAGATTGTGCCTGCCTCCCACCAGAGTGAGCGCCCCAGGCTTGTATCTGCCTGGCCAGGTGCCCGCAGGAGAGTGTCTGCTGCACTCATGGATGACATCCTAATAGCGAACACTTCCTCTGTGTTTACTAAGTGCTCGAGGAGCCGGGCTGGGCACTCAGTCAGATGATCTCATTAGTTCCTTTTATAACAATCTGTCAACCAGGAATCTCTAGCCTCCTTTTACAGAGGAGAGACCGAGGCTCAGAGGAGCCCAGGCACCTGCCTGAGATCACACAGCAGCCTGGGGAGACTGGGCTCAGGACGGCTGGCCGTCGAGGCTGAGATGGTGAAGGATTCCTGGAAGGGGGCTGTTGCCTCGCTCATCGCTGCCCCAACACAGCGGGCCTCCTTGGGGAGACATGGCTTGTGGCTTTAAAATTCATTTCCACTTGCCCCAAGGCCTACTCCACATACCACACAGTTCACCCACGTGACGTGTACAACTCCGTGCCCTAGCCGGTGTGGCTCAGTGGATAGAACGCCAGCCTGCGGACTGAAGGGTCCCAGCTTTGATTCTGGACAAGGGCACAGGCCCAGGTTGCCAGCTCGATCCTCAGTAGGGGGCATGCGGGAGGCAGCTGATCAATGAACCTCATCATTTATGCCTCCCTTCCTCTCTGAAAGCAATGAAAACATGTTTGTTTTTTTAAAAAGTGAACAATTCCGTGGTTTTAGTGTATTCAGATACCTACAACCATCACCACAGTCTACCTTAGAGCATTTGCCGCAGAGAACTCAGTACCCCTAGCTCTCACCCTCTCACCCCGCCACCCCCCATGTCCCGGAGCCGCTGCCCAGCCTACCTTGGCAGCCGCGGTAGGTCCTTCCAGCGGGGGCAGCCCGCTGCTGCCCATGCCCCGGCCTCAGCCCCCAGCCAGGAGCGGGCCTCACCCCCCAGCCAGGAGCCCGGCCTGTGTCCCCCCAGCCAGGAGCCGGGCCTCAGCCCCAGCCAGGAGCCGGGCCTCACCTCCCAGCCAGGAGCGGGCCTCACCCCCAGCCAGGAGCCGGGCCTGTGTCCCCCCAGCCAGGAGCCGGGCCTGTGTCCCCCCAGCCAGGAGCCGGGCCTGTGTCCCCCCAGCCAGGAGCCGGGCCTGTGTCCCCCCAGCCAGGAGCGGGCCTCAGCCCCCAGCCAGGAGCGGGCCTCAGCCCCCAGCCAGGAGCCGGGCCTGTGTCCCCCCAGCCAGGAGCGGGCCTCAGCCCCCAGCCAGGAGCCGGGCCTGTGTCCCCCCAGCCAGGAGCGGGCCTCAGCCCCCAGCCAGGAGCCGGGCCTGTGTCCCCCCAGCCAGGAGCCGGGCCTGTGTCCCCCCAGCCAGGAGCCGGGCCTCACCCCCGAGCCAGGAGCCGGGCCTCAGCCCCCAGCCAGGAGCGGGCCTCACCCCCCAGCCAGGAGCCGGGCCTGTGTCCCCCCAGCCAGGAGCCGGGCCTGTGCCCCCCAGCCAGGAGCCGGACCTCAGCCCCCAGCCAGGAGCCGGGCCTGTGTCCCCCCAGCCAGGAGCCGGGCCTGTGTCCCCCAGCCAGGAGCCGGGCCTGTGTCCCCGGGGAAGGAGCCTGTGGGGGCCACTCCCTCTCCCCCCGAAACTGGCTCTGTCGCTCTGCCCTGAGGCCAGGCCACCTCCCAGCTGCAGGGACCTGGAAGGTCTCTGGGACACCCCCACCCCGTCGGCTGGGTGGCAGCGGGGTCGCTGGGGGGAGGGGGAGTGGGCACAGAGCCAGGGGGCACTCAGACCTCCCAGTGGGGCCGGTACCACGGGAGTGGGCGCCCGCGCTCCTTCCCCAGGTCCGGGCCCGCCCCCGCGGGAGGAACCGGACGGCGCGGCGGCGGGCGGGGCGGGGCCAGGGCCGGAGGGCGGGGCCAGGACCGGAGGGCGGGGCCGGAAGAATCGGGGGCGGGGCCGGGGCGGGGCAGGCACAGTAACGCACGCCCGGCCGGGCATCCCGCTCCGCTCGGGCGGCACTCGGGGCGGAGGGCGAGGCCATGGCCGCGGCGAGGCCCCCGCCGGTGGCGGAGCTGCTGGCCCGGGCGCGGGCGGCCTTCCTGGCGGAGTTCGGGGCCGAGCCCGCGCTGGCGGTGGCGGCGCCCGGCCGCGTCAACCTCATCGGGGAGCACACGGACTACAACCAGGGCCTGGTGCTGCCCATGGTGAGGCCCGGGACGGGCCGGCCTCCGGGCGGAGGGCGCGGGCGGCCCGGGTCCCCGGGACCGAACTCCGGCTCCGGCGAGTTTGGGCGGAGCACGTGGGAGGGAGCGGGACGGGACCTTCCGCACGTAGGAGGGGAGGAGGGAGGAGGGAGGAAGGCAGGAAGGCGATCCGGGAGGAAGTGGGCCGGGAGGGGTGTGCCCAGCCTCTGGGCTCCAGCTCGCCCCTGTGGGCTGCTATGCTCACCGGCCACCTGGGAGCACCCCAAAATGTGGAGGTCCCCCCCGTGTTTTGCAAGTGGAAGGAGGTGCTTCAGACTCTGGCTCCCAGGAGGCCCTGCAGACCCTAAGAGCCGGCCCTGAGCCTCCAGCCCGGCCCACTTAGCCGTATGGAGTGGGAGGCAGCCCAGAGGGCCGTGGCTGCTCAGGGCCACACAGCTGGTGCTCGGCGGGCCCCTCTGGACTCAGGAGGCCTCCCAGCTCAGCCAGGGGTTCCCTTCACCCCACCCTGCAGCACACCTGCGGGCACCCCCAAACGGGAAGGCATTGATGGGGCTCCTGATTCTGTTTTCCTGTTGAGCTCGGGCCCGCTGTGCCCCCAGCTGGGCGCCCACGTGGAGGGCAGAGTCCAGGTGTGCTCTGGGCGCTGGCCCCGCCCCTGAAGGTGGGGGGGCAGGGCCTCAGGCTCCGACAGACACTGCGGGTCGCTTCCTGTGCTCCTGCCCGTCCCACATTCCTGGGGACTTTAGTAGGAGAGAGGCCTCTCTGTCCCTCCCGCCAGGCTCTGGAGCTGGTGACCGTGATGGTGGGCAGCCCCCGGACCGACGGCCTGGTCTCCCTCCTCACCGCCTCCGAGGAAGCGGACGAGCCCCGGCTGCTGCAGTTCCCCTTGCCCACAGCCCAGCGGGCCCTGGAGCCGGGCACCCCCCGATGGGCCAACTATGTTAAGGGAGTGATTCAGCACTACCCAGGTATGGCCCCGGGCCTGGGCCCCGGCCATAAAACCCGTTAGCCCACCTAATCCACTGTGGGGTAGGCTTGCAGGACAGAGCATCCCATTGTACAGATGGACAAACCGACACCCCGAGGGGGTCCGGACCTCGCCCTGGGCTGCCCATTCCATGATTGGAGGAGTCAGGATTCGAACCCTAACCCGTGGCCTCCGGAGAGCTGGGAAGCCTGTGTCCGGGAACCGCAGGGTGGAAGGGGGAGGGCCGGGGCCCCTGGGCCCGGCAGGTTGGTGACCTTTGCCAATTGAGACCCTTTCCTGGAAGCGGGCACCAGGCAGCCGCCTCACGTCAGACCGAAACCCTGTAGTGCCTTCCTGTGCCCGTCCTCAGACCGCCTCCCCCTGTCCCCCGCAGCCGCCCCGCTCCCCGGCTTCAGCGCAGCGGTGGTCAGCTCGGTGCCCCTGGGCGGCGGGCTGTCCAGCTCGGCGGCCCTGGAAGTGGCCACGTACACCTTCCTGCAGCAGCTCTGCCCAGGTACCTCCAGGGCCGCTCCCACCCCCGGCCTCCCCGCGCCAGGCCCCTGTGGGCGCTGCTTCTCTCGCTGAGGCCCAGCCCCCCACCCTGTGCCACAGACTCGGGGACAGTCGCCGCGCGGGCCCAGGCGTGCCAGCAGGCCGAGCACAGCTTCGCGGGGGTGCCCTGCGGCATCATGGACCAGCTCGTGGCCCTGCTGGGGCAGGAGGGCCACGCGCTGCTCATCGACTGCAGGTGAGGGCGCCCTGTCTCCCCGCCTGGGGCAGAGCGTGCCCGCTGCGGGGCGTGGCGGGCAGACACTCCGCCCGGTCACCCCCACTCCGACTCCGCGCCAGGTCCCTGGAGACAAGCCTGGTGCCGCTGTCTGACCCCAAGCTGGCCGTGCTCATCACCAACTCCAACGTCCGCCACGCCCTGGCCTCCAGCGAGTACCCACTGCGGCGCCGCCAGTGCGAGGAGGTGGCCCAGGCGCTGGGCAAGGAGAGCCTCCGGGAGGTGCAGATGGAGGAGCTGGAGGGTGAGCCGGCGGGGCCTCACCCCCAGGACCCCGCCGTGCTCTGCCCCCTCCCCAAACCCCATTAGCGTAGGGCTCCCCCCGCAGCAGGCTGCTGGGATCAGTGCTGTTGTTGCTAACATGAGGGTCGTAGACAAGCACAGAGCATAAGTGGTGCCTGGCCTCGGGGCTGCGGCTGGCCCTCTCCCCTCGGTGTGTGTGTGTGTGTGTGTGTGGATATGGAGGGGGCGAAGCCTGCTGGTTCCTGTGTGCCCTTGCCTGTGCCTCTCCCATCCCCTGAGCCCCAGCCCTCGGAGGGATTCTCCCTCCTGCTCCCCCGCGGCCCCCAGGAGGCACTGCGCCCCCCTCACCTCGGAAACCCGGGGGCTGGGACTTGAACGGCTGGACGTGAGCACCCATGTGTGCCAGGGCGCCCCGAATCAAGAGGGTGCCCCCCTCTAAGCTGAGGGAGGCGCTGGGAGCTCAGTGACCAGCACGAGCTCCTTCCTGGCCTTGCCAGAGCCAGGCCTCCCAGCAGAGGCTCCCCCGCCTGGAGCCGCGGTCCCGGCCCCACGCCCTCGGGGGCCCCCGGCCAGGGGTGGTGGGTCTGCTGAGCCCCTTTCCCCCCCCAGCGGGCAGAGACCTGATAAGCAAGGAGGGCTTCCTGCGGGCGCGGCACGTCGTGGGGGAGATCCAGCGCACGGCCCAGGCGGCGGACGCCCTCCACCGGGGCGACTACCGAGCCTTCGGCCGCCTCATGGTGGAGAGCCACAACTCCCTCAGGTGAGGCCGGGCGGGCGCGGGCTCGGGCACAGCTGCCCCTGGCGAGGGGCCGGGCACAGCTGCCCCGGCGGGGGGCCGGTCCCAGGCCCGCTGCGTCTGCTCCGCAGGGACGACTTCGAGGTGAGCTGCCCGGAGCTGGACCAGCTGGTGCAGGCTGCGCTGTCGGCGCCCGGGGTCTACGGCAGCCGCATGACGGGCGGCGGCTTCGGGGGCTGCACGGTGACTTTGCTGGAAGCTTCCACGGCTCCCCAGGCCATGCAGCACATCCAGGTGGGTGGACGCGAGGCCGGGGCGAGGGGGGGCCGGTTCCCAGGATCCCCGGGCTCAGGCCTCTGCCTCTCCCGCAGGCGCAGTATAGCGGCACCGCCACCTTCTACCTCTCCCAGGCCGCCAGCGGAGCGCGGGTGCTGCGCTGATGAGCTGCCCTGGGAGCTCCACGCGGGGCCTGCAGGCGGCAGCCGGGAAGCGCCGTGCCGCTGGGCCTGCCCCCGCACCTGGAGCTCAATAAACGTGTGCCTCAGACTCAGGACCTCCGATGGTGCGTGCTCGGCCAGCACTGGGCCGGTCCCAGAGACTGGGCAGGGCGGGGCTAAATGGCAGCAAACGCTTTATTAAGTGCAGAACAAAGCTGGGCCCGTGCATGCTGGGCCCGGCGCTTCGGTTACAAACGCGCTTGGCGGGTGAGGGATTGGGGGCAGACGGGGGGCCTTCTGGGACCTCTGCCCTCTTCCTGCCCCCCAGAGGGCACCTGCCCCAGAAGCCCTGGTCCTGTGGTCAGCATGCGAGTGGGTGGGGCCACAGGGGGTCCGAGGACGGTGTGGCTGCGGCAGCCCCGGGGAGGGGGGCAGGGGGCCCAGGTTCGAGGCCGCCTGGCCGAGGGGGCGCTCAGGTCTGGAAGAACTGCTGGTCCACCTGGCTGCTGAGGGTCCCGCTGGTGGTCAGCGTCTGGCTCACAAACTCCTGGGTCACGTGCCGGGTGAGGGAGCCCCCGGCCTCCAGGCCCCGGGGCCCCAGGGCCAGGCCATCTGCGGGGCAAGAGGTGTTGAGGGTCCCTGCCCTCCTCGCCCGTTAGCTCTGTCTCCCCCGGGAGAGCCTGGGCCTCGGCCACTCACCCAGCAGGAAGGGCTCGGCGGAGCTGGTGTGGGTGGTGGTGACGCTGCTGTACTCGCCGGGCAGCGGGTGCTGGTACAGCCCCGAGAGGGCCCCCAGCTGTGGGAAGGGGCCTGGAGGGGACAGACTGGCGCCTCAGGGACGGTGCCAGGGGTGTGGTCACGGGAAGGATGGGGCGCGAAGGGGCGAGATGCCCTACCTCCAGCCTGGGACTCGATGGTGATGATGCCCTCACGCTCCGGCCCGAAGCCCTGGGTGGTCCTGGCCTGCACCTTGAACTTGTAGGGCACGTTCTCGCGGAGGCCCGGCACCGTCAGCCTGCTCTCGGCGCAGTCGCCGTCCACCTGGAAGCTGATGGCTGGCTCTGGGCCGGGGAGGAGCCGTGAGCCTCTGGCGCCCCCTCCGCCCGCCCTCCCGGCCACCCTGCCCGGGGCGGGCGGCACCTCCTCCGTGGGCCCGCTCGCACGTGACCATGTAGCCCAGGATGTCTCCGTCCGGCCTGCGCGGCCGCTCCCAGCTCAGCTGCAGCGAGTCCGGGCTCAGGGCCGTGAACACCAGCGGGCCCGGCGCGCTGGGCGTGCTCAGGGTGAAGGCGGAGCCTGGCGGGGGAGAGGCCATGTGGGCATGTGGGGCCGGCGCGCCCGGAGAGGCGGGTGCGGGGGGCAGCTGGGGAGGTGCTGATGGGGGGCAGCTCACCTGGCAGGGGCAGCAGCGGGCTCTGGGGGTGCACCTGGGACTCGATGGTGATGACGCCCTCGCGCTCCGGGCCCCAGCCTTCCTGGCTCTGGGCCCGCACGCGGAACACGTAGGAGTGGTTGGGCAGGAGGTCTTCCACCACCACCGACGTCTGCCCGGGGTGGGGGATGTTGAGCCGATGCAGCTCACCTGGGGGGGGGGGGCGGGGAGCAGCCTTATTCCTGCTCCTGCCTGGTCCTCCCCCT
Source organism: Pipistrellus kuhlii (assembly GCF_014108245.1). NCBI lineage: Eukaryota > Metazoa > Chordata > Mammalia > Chiroptera > Vespertilionidae > Pipistrellus > Pipistrellus kuhlii. The sequence goes on along the minus strand of NW_023425545.1, from coordinate 718,125 downwards.
TCCACTCCCCTCCCCGCCTCCCCCCCTCCCCGCCCCGGGCTGCTGCTAAGACCTGGTCAGCACCCACCGGGAGCTGCTGGTTTGGGGCCAGCCTGCTGCGGTCTGGGGGCAGGTTGCCTGCTCCCCAGGGAAGAGGGGGCTGGAAACCCCGTGCTGTCAGTGGCTCGGGTCATGCTGCTGAGAGTTTGTCTGCCCAGAAGGTGCCAGTTCCCAAAAGGCCTGTAGGCCAGCGAGGCCTCACCGGGCAGCGTCTTGCCCGGGGAGTAGCCTGGGGGCCCCGGGGAGGGGGAGGGCTCAGCAGTGAGACCCTCTCAGGCTGGGTGGCGTGGGTGGGTTCCTGCCTCAGCCCGGTGCCCGGGGTCACGGGGCCGGGCCTCACCGCCGTTGAGCAGCTGGTACTCCACGCTGTAGCCCTGCAGCGCCCGCTCGCACTGCGGCTCCTGCCAGCTCACTTTCAGGGACGTGGGCCCCAGGGCCGAGAACACCAGGCGGGTGGGGGTGTTGGGCAGACCGGCAGCCAAGCGGGAACCTGGAGGCAGGAGCCACAGTCAGTCCGGCTCGGGGTCCCAGGGCAGGAGTCGGAGTCCAGCTCCTGACCGCCCTCGGCTGTCCCGCCCACGCTGCCTGCTGGCCAGGCGGCTCACTCCCCGGCAACAGCCCGTCCAGACCCCCTGGCGCCTCCCGCCTGTCCTCAGGGTGGGTGTGAGCCCTGCCTGTGCCAAGCGCCGTGAGCCCCCGCCCCTCGGCAGGCCCGGCCCCTCCTGCCCAGCCCGCCCCCCGGGAAGGCGAGGCGGTTAGCGACAGCGGGATGTGGATGGATGGGGGGATGCGGGTCATGGCGGTGACTGCGATGCCGTGGGTGACAGATGGAGCGGACGGCTGTGGAGACTTGGCGGCCACGCTGTACTACCTGGGCCCCAGGGGGGCGCTGCTGGCTGCCCGGCCAGGACTATAGAGTCTGGTGAGTCCCTGGAAGGGGGGAACCCCTTCATCTGAGCCCGACTCCAGGACCCCAAGGACCAGGACAGCGGAAGCCTGCTCCTCCCGCCTTCCCAGATGGGAGGGAGGCCTGGGGTGGACGAAACGGGAGTGAGGGGGGGAAGAACGTGTGCTGGAGGCGGGCAGGGGGCACGGCAGGCCGGGGCAGCCCAGGAGCCGGAGGAAAGGAGAGGTCAGCCTGCCCAGCGGGGCTCGGTGGCTGAGCATCGACCTCTGAACCAGGAGGTAACGGTTTGATTCCCAATCAGGGCACAGGCCCGGGTTGCGGGTTCCATCCCCACCTGGGGGCGTCCAGGAGGCAGCTGATCCATGATTCTCTCTCATCATTGATGTTTCTCTCTCTCCCTCTCCTTCTCTAACATCAATTTAAAGTATTTAATTTTAGAACATATTTTTTAAAAGAAAGGGCAGAGGAGAGGCGGGTGGCGTGCACTCACTCTGCGAGGAGAGGGAGGTGAGGGTGGAGTAGTCCCTGGGCAGCGTCCCCGCGCCCGAGTGCTCGGTGCGCGTCAGCGAGTGGTAGTCCCTGGTGAGGGTGGAGGCGGCGCTCAGCACGCGGTGGGGCAGGTGCGGGCTCAGGTGGGTGCCGTAGGAGGCGCCGTAGGTGCCGGTGGCCGCCAGCCTGTGCAGGGAGTTGGCGCTGCCCGGGAAGGCGAAGTCCATCCGGCCGTTCACCAGGTGCTCTGCGGGGGAGAGCAGGTCACCAGTCACCGCCAGGCCGACACCGGGCGGCCCTGGGAATCCCCTGGCCACTGGGGCCTCCCTTGGCCCACGAGGGGGAGTCCACGGAGCCACACAGGTCCTGCAGCCCCCGGTCTCCGGCCACTGTGGACAGGCGAGCCCGCTGGGCCAGCTGGAGACGCAGTCCTGCAGTCAGCCCTGCCCCGCGGGGCCTCGGCTCTGGGGGAGGGGAGGGAGGCTGCCTCCACGCCCCGGCTCAGCCCCGGCTCAGCCTGGCGGGGGAGGGCCTCAGTGGGCAGCCTGGCCTCCGGCTGGGCCCCCGACAGCCAGGGGGTGAGCCTGGTGGGTGTGGGGTCGGGCTGCGCCGGTCACCTCCGGGGGCCCCACTGCCGCCCTCGCCCCCGGCGCCCCTGTCGGCGCGGTCGGGGGGCCCGGGGGGGTCGGAGGCGTCGGAGGAGCGCCCGCTGCAGGAGGACAGGCGCGGGATGAGCTCCGGGGGCAGCCGCCACGTGACGCGCCGCAGGTCCAGCTCCGCCCCCGGCAGGGCCTCGAACCGCCAGCCGCCGCCTTGGGAACAACGAAGGGCGCGTTGGCACCCCGGCGGGCGGGCGGCGGCGGAGCGGGCGGTCCTCGGGCTCTTTGGGGTCCGGTGGGGGCGGGGCGGGGCCCGGCGGGGCGGGGGCCAGGCGGCAGGCGAAGGCCCCTCTCCCGTGACTGAGCCGGTGCAGCCTGGGGGCCGCGGCCCTGGCTCTGCCACCAGCTGTGAGGGCTCCCTGCTCTGAGCCTCAGTTTCCCCATCTCTTCCTGCCAGCCTCCCAGGGACACTTCCCCAAGCCAGGATGTTCGGGGGGGGGGAGTGGGGGGGTGTCAGTAGCCGTTGAACTGGGGCTCCTCTGGCCCCCAGACTGAGCCCCCCCAAGACGCCCAGGCTGAGGCTCCTTAAGCCCACGCTCTGCCCGTCCGGGCAGGAGTGCGGTCCCTGGGCCTCATTCCTGGTGCGAGGGCAGCCCATTGTACAGATCAGGAAACTGAGGCCCACAGCCTGTGAGTGATTTGTCTGAACTGCAGCAGAGCCAGAAGCTCCAACTGTGTGGCTGGGAGTCCAGCAGGGGGCGCTTTGCACCGCCGTGTGTGGGAACAGAGGAGGCCTCTGGGCCATGCCTGCCTCCTCTCAGCCCCGTCCCTGGGAGGCCCCGGGGGTCCTGACTCCACGGCACAGCTGGCAGGCCTCCAGCTGCAGAGCCGTGTGTCTCCCTGCCCCCGTGCACAGGCGCACCGTGTTTGCACACGGGCCATGCGCTCTTTGTCCCTGTCACACCACTGACCTGAGTCTGACCTTCATGCCCGAGGTCACTGGCCTGTGTTCTCTCTGGACACCGGTGCCAGCCCCTCCCTCTCCCGACCCCCAGCTTCCTCAGGGGACCCTCTCACCAGTGTCGTCGGAGACGCTGGGCCGCTGGCTGCCAGCTGGGGAGCGCAGCACCTCGTCGCTGTACATGAGGTAGCTGTCGTAGTCCTCCCCGCCCTGCGCGTCCACGATGGGGATGTCGGGGATGATGGGAACTGTGGGGAGAGGGGGGGTGAGCGGAGCCCCCGGCTGGCCTCCCGGGCCTCCGTCCGGCCTGTGCCTCCCCGGGCCCCCCGTCCGCCCCTCCCGGGCCCCCGTCCACCCCTCTGGGGCCCCCGTCCACCCTATGCCTCCCCGGGCCTCCCCAGGCCCCTCGTCCGCCCCTCCCAGACCCCCCCATCTGCCCTGTGCCTCCCCGGGCCTCCCCGGGCCCCCCGTCCGCCCCTCCAGGGCCCCCCATCCACCCTGTGCCTCCCCAGGCCCCCCGTCCACCCCTCCCGGGCCCCTGTCCGCCCCTCCCAGGCCCCCCCGTCTGCCCTGTGCCTCCCCGGGCCCCCGTCTGCCCCTCCCGGGCTCCCGTCCACCCCGTGCCCCCCCCACTCACTGGACATGGGCCGCTTGGGCTGCGTGGCCAGGTTGATGATGGCCTCCCGCTCGGGCCCCCAGCCCGCCCCGTTGCGCGCCTTCACGGTGTAGCGGTACGGCTGGTTCTCACGCAGGTTCTCGATGAGCAGCATCCGCTTCTTGGGGGTGTCCACCAGCACCTTCTTCATGGGCCCGATGGGTCCTGGGCGGGAGGGAGGGCTTCAGAGGGCCGCCCGGGGCCCGCCCGGCCCCGCCTGCCCCTGGCACCCGGGGGAGGCGGGGGCTCCGGGACAGCAGGGAGCGGGCAGTGCCGAACCCCTGGGGAGCCCGCCCCCGAGAGCCTGGGGGACTGGTTCAGACACGTGTCGCCAGCTCTCCAAAGGCTCAGCACTAAGGTAAGTGGCGGCATCAGGTCTAGACCCAGCGTCACCTCTAACGGGTAACGGATCCCCGGAGACCAGCACGCGTCTCAGTTCCCACGGGGCCCGATGTCCCCCCGCCAGGACCCGCTCACAGGACCGTGACGAAGACTGTCTGCCTGCGGGTCTCTAACGCCTGGGCCCGGCCCCTCCCATCCTCTAGGCTGGTGGGAGCAGGGGAGGGGGCACCAAGTGCTGATGCCCCTGGGCTGGGCCCCTTTCAAGCGGAAGCCGTGCACTGAGACCCCCGGCCGTGAGCTTCCGGCGGGTGCCTGTCCCCCTGGGGTTAGAGGCAGGGTCAGAGGCGGCTTCCGGACGTGGACCAAGTGCCGTGGACTCAGAACGAGCCCAGGATGTGCCGCAGATGCTGAGGAGGCGGTGCGTGGTGCGCCTGGCTGGCACAGAGCCACAAGCCGGTGCCCAGCGCCACCAGCCCCGCTCCCTCTGCCCAGGGGCCACCGGGCGCTGAGCCTGACCCGCGCCGGGGCCGCCGGGCAGAGGGGTGCGAGCTCTCCCTCCGGGACTGACCACACAGCGGCGAGGGTGCCAGGGCGCGGTCCCTGTGCCTGGCGAGGGTCTGGACCACCTTCCTCAGATTCCCCCTCATCTTGAGGTCTGGCAGCGATCGCCCACACCTGCCTCCCTTCCCAGACTAGTGCTGCCGGAAAGTGTGGCGTGAAATGTACTAAAAACGTGTTTATCTGAAGTTCAAGGTGTCCTCTGTTCTTATTTGCTAAATCGAGCGACTCTACTCTGCCCCCAAGAGAACAGTGTGAAAACTAGCCGCCTGGTTACCGGTGTGGGAAGCACCTGCCTCTGAGCCCGCGGCACCGGTGTAACCTCAGGCCTCCTGCCCCCTCCGGGCCTGGAGGCCTCTGGGCCTGACCTCCGAATGCAACCAGCTTGCACCGGACCCGAAACCCAGTGATGCCCCAGGCGCCCGGGTGCAGGGCCGGCCGCTGGCGGGACCAGGCGGCCTCCCTCCCACGTGGCCCGCCCTCCACGGCGCCCCCTCCCCAGGCAGAAGGAGGCTCACGGTTGTCCTCGTTGACCAGGCCGTAGCAGACCTCATAGGCCGTGATCTCGCCGTTGGTCTCAGCGGGCTCAGCCCAGCTCAGCTGGGTCACCGTGGAGGAGACGACGTTGAAAGCCAGCCGCCCTGGCTCGCTGGGTACTGGGGGGGGGGCACAGGAAGAGAGCGGTCAGCGGCAGAAGAGGGCGGGGATCCGGGAGGCAGAGGGCAGGCTGGGCATACAGGCATCGGGGTGTCAGGGCTGGGCATACGGGCATCAGGACGTCAGGGCTGGGCATACAGGTACCAGGGCATCAGGGCTGGGCATACAGGTACCAGGGCATCAGGGCTGGGAATACAGGTACCAGGGTATCAGGCTGGGCATACAGGTACCAGGGTATCAGGGCTGGGAATACAGGTACCAGGGCATTAGGGCTGGGCATACAGGTACCAGGGTATCAGGGCTGGGCATACAGGCATCAGGGTGTCAGGGTATCAGGCTGGGCATACAGGTACCAGGGGATCAGGGTTGGGCATACAGGCATCAGGGTATCAGGGCTGGGCATACAGGTACCAGGGTATCAGGGCTGGGCATACAGGCATCAGGGTGTCAGGGTATCAGGCTGGGCGCCCGGACGTGGCAGGCTCACCTTCCTGGTGGGTGCGGCAGGACACCAGGGGGCTGTAGGGGCCCTCGCCCTGTGTGCCGAAGGCGCACACCTTCATCTCGTAGTCGCAGTACGGGTACAGGTTGGTGAGCTCCACCGAGGGCACCTTGCTCTCGAGCACGTGGGCTTCGGACTCGGAGTCCCCCTGGACCCAGTACCTCACCTGCCGCAGGGGAGGGGCCGGTCAGCAGGAGCACCAAGCGGCTGGGACTCCGCTGACCTGCCCTACTGTCCCCTCTGCCCAGTGAGACACCAAAGCTCCCTCACACAGCAGGGCCGGGGGAGGGAACGGAGGGGCCACGCTCCAGGAAGGGGGGAAAACGTCTGAAAGCTCCTGGGCACAGATGCCCGGCCCACCGGGGCCACATGCCCCGCTCCCCCTCGAGGCCCTCCCTCACCGCCCCCGCCTTACCCGGTACCCTGTTGGTTTGCCAGGAGGCGGGAGCCAGTTGAAGTGGATCTTCCGAGACCCGGCGGCTTTGGCATTGGGGTTCTGCGGGGCGCCCAGGGCGCCGTGGGGGACTGGGAATGCAGACTGCGTCTGGTTCTGGAAGGTCAGGTCCATCTCGTCTGCAGAGGGTGAAGCCAGGGCGGGCAGCCAGTTGGGACATCCCCTCCCACCGCAGACTCTCACTCCCGCCACCAGGGGGCGCAGGGGCCCGTGCAACACCCAGGGTGCTGGGACACCTGCCCTGAGGGGTGCCCCCGGGCATCCTGCCCAGCTTGGAGGCGGGCCCAGGAGGGTTTTTGGAGAAACGAGGAGGAGGAAGAGGAGGAGGGAGACGGTCTGGCAGCCAAGGAGGACATTTGCTCCTCCTTCCAAGAACCCTCCTCTTTAATTTTTCCCACAAGCGCCTCTGGGGGGCGCTCACATCCAGGAGGCTAGGATCCCATCAGCACTAACCCTTTCACCCCTAAAGTGTAAAAATCCTGGGGTTCGCGGTGAGCACAGGGGTGCCAGGTAAAATGCAGGATGCCTCGGAACATTAGAATCTCCAACAAGCCACCCACACTTTTCTCGGGGTAAGAAAATCCTAAGCATCGCGGGGGGCGGACTAGGCTGCGAACGCGCTGGTGGGCGCTGGAGCGGAGGCGCGGCCGGACGCCCCGCGGCGGGACCGGCCCCCCCCCGCCCGCGGCCCCCGCTGCCCACCTCGCTCCCCGATGACCACGGTGGCCGCGTGCGGCTGGCCCAGGCGCGCCCCGAACTTGGGGTTGCTGAGCTGGATGTGGAAGCGGCGGGCCTGGCGGGTCCGCAGCAGCGAGTCCACCTCCTGCGGCTCCAGCAGCTTCACCTGCAGCTCCTTCCAGGTCTCCCCCGGCAGGAACAGCAGCTCGCCCTCCGCCGGGACGTAGTCCTGCGGGTGGGGAGGGTCAGCCGGGCCGCCCGCCGCGCCCCGACCCCGGGGACACTGCGGCGCATCCCGCCCGGGCCGCCCCCACGGCTGCCCCCACGCACAGCTCCCATGGCTCCCCCTGTGCCGCACTGACAAGGATTAGCTCAGCTCATGCTCAGAGCAGAGGGCGGGAGAGAGCATTGTCCCCATTTTACAGACGAGGCGCTCATCCCCGAGGCGCTGGGACTCAGGCCCCGGGCGCTGTGCTCTGCAGCCTGGGACCCTGCCAGCCCCAGGCCCGCCTGCTGGGCCGGGTGCTTCTATCAGCTCCCACTTTCCCCGCGCGGCGCCCAGAGCTTTCCTGAGCGTCTGTCCCACGTGCGCGCGGGGAGGAATCCGCTGAAACGGGCGTGGGGCGGCAACCCCCACATGCGACCACTAGGTGGCGCTCCGAGACTAACAGTTCAATTCCAGGCACAGAGGTCCGGCCCGCGGTGCCCACCAGGCCAATCCGAGTGCTACCAAACCCAGCGTGAGACAGGCAGGAATCCCTGCAAGACCTTTGCCGTGGGCCGGCGGGGGCGGGGTGGGGGGCGGTCTAAAATGTCGAAGTCATGAAACTCAAAGCTGGAAACTGCTCTGGATTAAAGGAGCCTCCAGACAAGGGCCTCAGGCCGATGCCAGCTCTGCCCCCTGGAGTAGGACAGGCAGTCAGGGACACACACGGGCACCCCGAGCGCAGGGAGCTCTGAATGCGGACTGACATCAGGTGTGGGTTTGACGGGACGCTTCCTGAGTGTGGTTATGCTGTCGCAGTTTTGCAGAAGGAATGACCGGGTTCCTGGCAGGTGCCCCATGTATGTAGGGTCCACATGAAAGCTACAGTTGTGGAGAGTTCAGCAAATGCACGGAGTGGCCAGATTATGGTGACCTCTGAACGCATAATAGTCTGGCCACTCAGAGAGTGTGTGTATGTGTGTGTGTGTGTGTGTGTGTGTGTGTATTAGAGGCCCAGTGCATGAATTCGTTCATGGGTGGGGTCCGGCCAGCCTAGCCAAGGGGAGGGAACATGGGCAGTTGGCTGGCCCGTCTGCTGGTTGAGGGGACAATTTGCATATTAGCCTTTTATTATATTGGCTATACACTGAGTGGCCAGATTATTATGTGTTCAGAGATCATCATAATCTGGCCACTTAGTGTAGAACTAAGCCAGATCCCTCTCCCCTCTCCCTACAATCATACAGATGAGGAAGTACAAATACGTCTGTATCCATATGCATGGATACCTGGTCTGTACAGAAAGACAGAGAAAGCATAGTAACAGCAGGTGGAGCTATCTAAAGGGCACACAGGCTAATTTTATTAGTTTTTCCATTTTTCAGGAGGTTTGACATTTTTCAAAATAAAAAAGTTGGGAAATAATAAATGGTTTTTAAAAATCGTTAAATACCAAAAGCATTTTTATAAAAGCCTAACAGGACAGCCGGAACCTCTTGTAGATTATGGCCTATTCTGGGAAATTTCTGGACATACACATTCTCCTTTGGAATTTTTATTGGGGGCATCGAATCAGTAATGAAAACTGCTCCGACCAATGAAAAGAAGACTTGGGACCTGCTGGGTGCATGCCCCCTGCCTTGGCCAAATGGCCCTGTGGGCCCCGTAAGACTAGATTTTAGTGTTTTATGAGTTAATTTTTGACTGGAATATTTTTAGTTCTTAAATACTGCCAATAAACTCCAAAACACAAACCAACAAGCCTGCAAGTCACACCACGCACACCCACCGACAGGTGCCAGGGACCCAGGCAGCACCATGTCCCGCCCCCCCCTCGCCCCCCCCTGCCCCCGGACGCGCCCCCGCCCGCGGAGCTCACCCGGTGGGCCTGCGCCGTGCTGTCCTGGGTGCGGAAGGACACCTGACCCCCACCCCCCCGGACGCGCCCCCGCCCGTGGAGCTCACCCGGTGGGCCTGCGCCGTGCTGTCCTGGGTGCGGAAGGACACCTGGGACTTGCCGTTGTCCAGGATGTGCCGGACGACGGGCACGCGGGCCACTTGCTCCCCGACGCTGACCAGGTGCTCAGGGTGCTCGAAGGACACTATGCCGTTGGCTGCGAGGGGCCGGCACAGTCAGAGGGTCCCAACCTCAGTCCCCCCCTCCTCCCGCCCCTGCCCCTGCCCGGCCCAGACTCCAGCAGGCTGCCTGTCCCCCCGCACCCCACCGCTCTGGGGAGGGCCTGGGAGGGCCGAGGAAGGCGATGGGACATTTTTCCAGAAAAGGCTGAAGGGGCTGGGGCAGTGCCCAGCACACATCCTGGAGGGGCCAGGTGGGGGCACAGCCGAGGTGAGGCCCTGAGTGCACGGAGCAGCTTGCGTGGCCGTGATGCGAAGCCTTGCCCGCTCCCTGGATAGGCCTGGGCACAGGGGCCCCACTCCTTCCTGCTCTGGCGGCCGGGCATCCCAGGAGGTCCAGCCAACGGCCTGGTTCAAAGGCCGGAGGGGAGAGGGCAGGGAGGGACGGGGGATGGCTCCAGGCAGACTCGGCTCCCGTGAGTGATTGTAAGGGAAGCTCTGTGTAAGAGCCTGCGCCCATTTTACAGATGGAGAAACCAAGGCTCGCAGAGGTTACGTGACCTGCCCAGGCCCACAGCCAGGTCCACTTCCACTCGAATGCCAGGGGCCCCAGCTCCCCATCCTCATTCTGTTTTTTATTGATTCCAGAGGGAAGGGAGGGGGAGAGCGAGACACATCAACGATGAGAGAGAATCATTGATCAGCTGCCTTGTGCACGCCCCCCACTGGGGATCGAGCCTGCAACCTGGGCATGTGCCCTTGACCGGAATGGAACCCGGGACCCTCCCGTCCGCAGGCTGACGCTCTATCCACGGAGCCACAGCAGCCAGGGCCGGACTCCCCCCCGCCTCTTGTGCCCACGCCCGGCCCACCTTGCTCCTTGATGATGGTGATGTTCACCAGGCGGCGGCCCAGGGTGGCGGTGCCCATGGGCACGTTGAGCGCCTCCACCAGCAGCTGCTTCTCGTCATCGTCCTCCGGCCGAATGAAGAGCGGCACCCGGACGTCCACCAGCTCCACGCCCTCCTGGAACTCCACCATGCCCCGGGCGTCTGCGGGGGCGGGAGGGGGGTCAGAGGTGGGCCGCACCGGGCAGGCGGGGGGGGGGGGACGGACACAGAGCCCGGGGGAGGGACACGGAGCCGGGGGGGACACGGAGCCCGGGGGGGGACACGGAGCCCGGGGGGGTGGACACGGAGCCCGGGGGCGGGACACGGAGCCCGGGGGGGACACGGAGCCCGGGGGGGGGACACGGAGCCCGGGGGGGGGGACACGGAGCCCGGGGGGACCCGGAGCCCGGGGGGGACATGGAGACGGGGGGGGGACACAGAGCCCGGGGGGGGACACGGAGCCCGGGGGGGGGACACGGAGTCGGGGGGGGACACAGAGCCGGGGGGGACACGAAGCCCGGGGAGGGACACGGAGCCCGGGGGGGGACACGGAGCCCGGGGGGGGACATGGAGCCCGAGGGGGGACACGAAGCCCGGGGGGGGACACGGAGCCCGGAGAGGGACACGGAGCCCGGGGGGGGGACACGGAGCCCGGGGGGGGACACGGAGCCCGGGGGGGGACACGGAGCCCGGGGAGGGACACGGAGCCCGGGGGGGGGGCACGGAGCCCGGGGGGGGACACGGAGCCCGGGGGGGGGACATGGAGCCGGGGGGGGGACACGGAGCCCTGGGGGGGACACGGAGCCCGGGGGGGCACGGAGCCCGGGGGAGGGGATACAGAGCCCGGGGGGGCACGGAGCCCGGGGGGGGGCACGGAGCCCGGGGGGGACACGGAGCCCGGGGGGGACACGGAGCCCGGGGGGGACACGGAGCCCGGGGGGGGACACGGAGCCCGGGGGGGACACGGAGCCCGGGGGGGACACGGAGCCCGGGGGAGGGGACACGGAGCCCGGGGGGGGGCACGGAGCCCGGGGGGGACACGGAGCCCGGGGCGGACACGGAGCCGGGGGCGCCGCTCACCCTGGTCCGCCGTGAGGGTGTAGTACCCCGGGGCCACCTTGAGCTCGTGGAAGGCCCGCTGGGCCACGTGCTTCTCCGTCAGCTTGAGCAGGGCCTGCTTGGCCGAGCGGGGCGCCATCAGCACCGTGTCCACGATGGTGTGGTCCTGCCTGGGCGGGCAGGGGCGGGGTCAGCGGCCGGGGGTGGCACTGTGCCCATCTTCCAGGAGAGATGAGGGGCAGCGAACAGGGCAGGTTCCTCAGCACCAGGCCCTGGGCCTCCGGCCGCTGCGGCTCCTCTGGGGAGCGGGCTGTTCTCCCCCGAGAGGCAGGGCGCAGAGATGCTGAGGGTGCAGGCGTCCTGCCCCCATTTCCTTCCTTCTTTTTTTTTGCAATCCTCATTCGAGGGTATTTTTCCATTGATTTTTATTATTAAAAAATATATATATTTTACTGATTTTTTGCAGAGAGGAATGAAGAGAGATAGAGAGTTAGAAACATCGATCAGCTGCCTCCTGCACACCCCCTACTGGGGATGTGCCCACAACCAACGTACATGCCCTTGACCGGAATCGAACCTGGGACCCTTCAGTCCGCAGGCTGACGCTCTATCCGCTGAGCCAAACCCATTTTGGCTCCATTGATGTTTAGGGAGAGAGAGAGAGGGAAAGACAGAGAAACATCATGTGAGAGAAGCACATCAATGGGTTGCCTCTTGCATGTGCCCTGACCAAGGCCCAGGCTGGGGAGGAGCCTGCAACCGAGGTACATGTGCTTGACCGGAATCGAACCCAGAACCCTTTGGTCTGCAGGCCGATGCTCTATCCACTGAGCCACACCAATGAGGGCCGGCCCTATTTCTTAATTACCAGGTGGCCTTCCGGAACCTTCTTTAGCCTCGGTTTGCAGGGGCCACCCTGGTCTCCCTGTCTGAACAGGGCTGGCTCCTAGGAGGGCTCACGCCAGCATTTCTGAAATGCAGGTCCCACCCCGTGACAGACACACAGCCTTCCCCACCTGCAGGATGGCCATGGGGCGGGGGTGGGGTAGGGGCAGGCGGGCAGGTGGCTGGGGCTGTCCCTCCTCGGGCACACCCCCCCGGCCCGCCCACCGTGTCTTCAACTCACTTCTTGCCGGCGTTGGGCTGCTGCCTGTGGGGAGAAGAGGGGATGTGAGCCCGGGCCTGGGTGGCTCCCGCACCCGCCCGGCACCCGCCCGGCACCGGCAGGACCCACCGGAACTTGGTCTGCTGGAGCTTGTGCGAGCCGGCGATCTGCCTGTACACCTCGTTCAGCTGCCGGGCAAGGGCGGGCGTGAGGGCCTGTCTGGGCTGGCCGGCCTCCCCGTGGGCACGCCCGGGCCTCCTCCCCGCCGGGAGCCGCTCCCAGGAGCCGCCACCCCAAACCATGCCCACGGAGGCCCCGTCCCACCGGGAGCACCCGGGTCCCGGGGGGCTGCCAGGGGGGCCCTCCCAGGTCCGGCCCGGCCCAGAGGCGCCTTACGTTCTCCTCCACCTCCCGGCGCAGCTGGCCGCACTCCCGCGTGTCCGGCTTCAGCAGGTTCTCGGTGCACAGGCGGGCGAGGCGCAGGGACAGCCCGTAGGGCACTGGGGGGGCGGGGTAGGCGTTAGCGCCTGGCATGGCGGGCACCGCAGAAGCCCCTCCAGGCCGGGGGGCACCACGGTAGCGCCATCACGAAGGGCCGAAGGTGGCCAGGCCCGTGCCCGCACCCAGCGCAGGGAAAACGGGAGAGGCTGGTCCCGGAGCCGCCGGGCCTCACCCAGCTCCGTGGGGTTGGTGCTGGCCGCGTGGCTGGCAAAGCCCGGCCGCTGCACGTTGTTGGTGACCTTCCAGCGCACCCGGTCGATGCCCTTGAAGTTGCCGCTGCGCAGCATGGGCGTGTCCAGGTGGTCGGAGGCCATGAGGCTCTCCCGCAGCATGTAGTGGTCCTCCTTGAAGCCCACGATGTGGCCTGCGGGCGGGTCCTCGGCGTGAGGCCCCTCTCCGGGTGCTCCCCGCGCCAGTCCTCCCTGCACGGCCCTCAGGGCAGCCCGGGGCCTGCTCCCCGTCCCGCACTCCGCTGGGCAAGGAGTGGCCGGAGCCCCACCCGCCGCCCCTGCCTCTGCCGATGCCAGGATGCCAGGCCCGTACCTCGGTTGCAGCAAGGGAGCAGTGCCAGGCATGCCTAGGGGACAAGGGGCGGGGGTGAGGGCTGGGACAGCTGCCCAGCCCAGTCACCCCGCCCTGCCCCCTCCTCCCAACCCGCAGCCATGGCCCAGAGGCCACAGTGCCTCCCCCAGACGCCGGGACAGCCAGGCAGCTGCAGGGACTAGGGTGGGGCCCAGAGGGCAGCACAGAGGGTGATGGGGCAGAGTGTTCCCAAAGTGTGTGCCGGGGGACCCTGGTCTTGCAAGATCCTCTGTAAAGTGAAGGCTCTGTGAGCAGGCCCCTTTGGGAGGCTCTGAGCTCGTTGCCCTCCTATGGACCAGAGGCTCTGAGGAGTCCTGCAGAGGCCACGCGAGCTCAGTGCATTTGGTCACAGAGCTCTCTCCCTGTAACTCACGCTGCTGTCCCACAGCCTGGAGGCTCCCGCAGCGCAGCCCCTGGGCCCGGCCGCCCCACCCTCTCCTGCCTCCTGTCTGTGGTCACAATGCGACCGGCAGCTCCTGGAGGGAGGGCCGAGGGCTCCCGGGCCCTCTGCAGGTGGCTGACCCCAGGGCAGGTGCTCCCAGCCAGCCAGCCGCGGATGGTGGCAGAGCCGAGGGGCTGGGCGGGGGGACGGGGGCATGAGAGCTGGCAGAAGACCGGCCTCTGCCAGCTGCCAGGCCCGGGGCGGGCGGGCCGGGGGCCGGAGCCGCACCTTGCAGCAGGCGCAGTACTTCCAGCAGAGCAGCAGCAGCAGCGCCAGGAGCAGCAGGAGGAAGATGAGCAGGGGGATGAGCCACCAGAAGGAGCCGGGAGGGCAGTCTAGGGGGAGGAGAAGGCGGGCTCAGCCCTGGGCACCGTCCGAGGGCCCCCACCCGGGGCCGCGCCAGCTCACCCTTCTTCCTGTGCACCAGCACCGTGCTGTTGGGCCCGGGCGAGCCGTCGCCCTCCACGGTGTAGCTGTAGTTACAGTCGTCGTCCTCGTCCCGGAAGGAGCAGCGCTCCACCACCTCCTCCGCTGCACACAGGCTGTCAGTGGCGCCCTCGCACCCGGGCCCGCCCCCAGGGCCGCCCCCAGGGCCGCCCCCACCCAGGGCCGCCCCCACCCAGGCCCGCCCCCACCCAGGGTCCACTCCCACCCAGGCCCGCCCCCACCCAGGGCCGCCCCCACCCAGGGCCGCCCCCACCCAGGGCTCACCCCCACCCAGGGTCTGCCCCCACCCAGGGCTCACCCCCACCCAGGCCTGCCCCCTGAGTCCCCCCACCCCGGGCCGCCCCCCCTCCAGAACCCACCCCCACCCAGGGCTGCCCCCCCCAGGGTCCACTCCCACCCAGGGCCGCCCCCACCCAGGGCCCACCCCCTGGGTCCCTGCCCCCCAGGGCCCACCCCCAGGGCCAGAGGCATCTCCCTGGGGAAGAACGCAAGTCATTGCACAGACATGGGGCCTGCCCTGACCAGAAGCATCAGAGTCTGCAAATCTGCGCCTCTCTCCCATCCGGAGCCTCACCTGGGAGCTGGGCTTCTGGGAAAGTCTGACCCAGGGAGAGGACACTGTGGGCCCCCATGGCCTGGCACAGGCCCCGCTGTGTTCACACCCAGTCCGGGGGGGGGGGACGCCTGTCCCAGACTCTTTGGTCCCTAACCAGCTCTGCCTCCTGCCCGGATTCTGCAGCCCCTCCCGGTCTGGAACCCCCGTCTCACCGCGCGGCCTCAGCCTCAGTGTATACACCAGAGGCCCAACGCACGAAATTCGTATAAAGGGGCCTTTGCCGCTGCCTGGATCCCGAGGCTGCAGCCCAGGCTGCGACTGGAAGGTCGTCCGGACTGCCGTTCGATTGATTTGCATATTAGGTTTTTATTACATATATATATTTAAATATAGTTTCATTGCTTTCCGAGAGGAAGGGAGAGGGACAGATAGAAACGTCAATGATAAGAGAGAATCATTGATCGGCTGCCTCCTGCAGGCCCCCCACTGGGGATGGAGCTCACAACCAGGGCACGTGCCCTTGACCAGAATCAAACCTGGACCCTTCAAGTCCACAGGCGGACGCTCTATCCACTGAGCCACACCGGCTAGGGCTGCACAGCCTCGATTCAGATGATGAGGCCCCTGCCCAGCTCTGTGCCCCTGTCCCGATCAGCGACACCTCCTACCCCCGAGTGCCCCTGGCCCCGGCTCTCAGCACCCCCGCCCCTCCGCCCCACCCCTCACCGTTCTTCAGCTCGTCCACCATCTTGACCTTGAAGCTGCACTCCTCGCACGTGCGGCCCTTCTTCTCGCCGGTGCCCCAGGCCTGGCACTGCACGCAGGAGCGCAGGTCCTCACAGAGGCCCAGGCGGACCTGGTGGGGGAGGAGGGGCCGGTGAGCGCCATGCTGGGCCGGCCTCCGCCAGGCCTCTCTGCCAACCTCGCACCCGCCCGCTCCCACAGCACCAGGCTCCGCCCCTCCGCCCACGGGCCCTGTGCCACCCCGGCCTCACCGCCGAGTAGTTGATCTCGCAGATGGTGTCTGTGTAGAGGGACTGCTGGCTGCAGTGGCACCGGCCGCACTCGCAGTGGCCCCGCCCGTTGCAGATGCCCTGAGGCGAGAGGGGGCACCGTGAGCCAGCGGCACCCCCATCCCTGCCCCAGGGGGTGGGCGGTCTGGACCGGATCCCCCTCGCCCGCCCCGTGCCAGGCCTACCCCGCTGCTGTCGATGCAGGTGGCATTGCTGAGCGGGCAGTCACAGCTCAGGCCCGTCCAGCCGGGTTCACACTCACACCGGCCCATGGAGCAGCGGCCTCGGTCTGCGGGGAGGGGCCGGGGAGGGGAGAGCCCATCAGACCCACGGTCCTGGGGGCCCACCTGCCGGGGAGGGCCTGTGGGCGCTGAGCTCAGGGGCAGAGCCATCTCCTCCTGTTTCTTCAAAAACCTTCCCTCCACCTGTTCCCCTCCATCCCGCCTTCTACTTTCCCCTCTGCAGCGAGAGCGACCACCCCAAACACAAGCCCGACCGTGGGGCCCCCTGTTTAAGAGCCTCTATTGAGTCTTGGCCGATGCCATAAGGGAAAAGAGAAAACAAAACCCATCAGTATCGGGATGCCGAAACCGGTTTGGCTCAGTGGACAGAGCGTCGGCCTGCGGACTCAAGGGTCCCAGGTTCGATTCCAGTCAAGGGCATGTACCTTGGTTGTGGGCACATCCCCAGTAAGGGGTGTGCAAGAGGCAGCTGATCGATGACTCTCTCTCATCGATGTTTCTAACTCTCTATCTTTCTCTCTTCCTCTCTGAACAAAATCAATAAAATATATTTAAAAAAATAATAATAACAAAACCCTATCAATATTGAGAAGTAAGAAATAAAACTGTCCTTACTGCCAAAACCGGTTTGGCTCAGTGGATAGAGCGTCGGCCTGTGGACTGAAGGGTCCCAGGTTCGATTCCTGTCAAGGGCATGTACCTTGGTTGCAGGCACATCCCCAGTGGGGAGTGTGGAGGAGGCAGCTGATCGATGACTCTCTCTCATCGATGTTTCTAACTCTCTTTAGCTCTCTCCCTCTCTGTAAAAAAATCAATAAAATATTTTAAAAAACAAAAAACAAAAAAACTGCCCTTACTTCCAGGTCTGGGAACCTGTCACCAAACACCAGGAAGAGTGTCCAGGCAGTTGTGAGGTCGCAGTGAGGTAGTGCTGAGCTCACCGTTGCAGAGGAAGCCGGAGGTGCGCGGGCACTGGAAGTTGTCAAACTCGCAGAACTGGCCCTCGTAGCGGCCCTCGCCGTAGCACACGCAGCGCCCGCACTGGCACTCGCCGCGCCCGGAGCACGGCTTGTCCTCGCCCTCCCGCAGGCACGGCTGGATGTCGCTCAGCGAGCCCGTGGAGCAGCTGCAGGTCTTGCCGCTCCTGAGGGAGGACGGAGCCGGTCACTTCCCGCTGCCAGGCCGGGCCTCGGACCCGCCCGTTTCACAGACGAGAGAACTGAGGCTCCGAGAGGGCCGCCTCCGAGTCCCGCCGACGGCAGTGGCTGAACCGACTCAAACCTCCGCCCCCTGGTCCCTTCCTCACGAAGGACGTGTCCAACGCACCCTTCCTAGGAGCTCCTCTCTGACTAGGTAACACGTGTGTGCGTGTGTGTGTGTGTGTGTGTGTGTGTGGTTCTTGCCAAAACCGGTGTGGCTCAGCGGGTAGAGCGTCGGCCTGCGGACTGAAAAGTTCCAGGTTTGATTCCGGTCAAGGGCATGTGTCGGGCACATCCCCAGTGCAGGGTGTGTGTGTGTGCAAGAGGCAGCTGATTGATGATTCTCTCTCATTGATGTTTCTAACTCTTTGTCCCTCTCCCTTCCTCTCTGTAAAAAAATCAATAAAATATATTAAAAAAAAAAATACAAGAGGCATGAAGTGCAGAGTCCGTCTCCCGCCCAGGCCTGTCCCCGGCCCAGCCCCCACGCCCTGACTCTGGTTCTCCTGGTTCTCGCACGCCTTGCCAGCTGCGTCCTGCAGGTCTAAGCAGCTCAAAGTGCTTCGAACGGGACGCACCTCACAAGGGTGCCCTCTCCCGTCAGGCCCGTGCGGGGCCCGGGGGAGCCGCTGGCACGCTGGCACGCACTCACCAGCCCTCGTTGCACACGCAGTGTCCGCACATGAAGTCTCCGTTGCCGCTGCACCGAGGGGAGCCCGCCTCTCTTTGCTGGAATGAGAGCGTGCGGGGTGTATGGGGGGGGGGCGGCCACGGGCGCAGGGCTTGGGCACCTGGCTCCGCTGCCCCCCGCCCCCCCGCCCGGGCACGGCCGTACCAGCTCGCAGGCGCACAGGTCGCAGATGATGCCCACGTCCATCCGGAGCCCGTCGGAGAAGGACGGCTTCAGGTGGATGTTACCCTTCCGGTCCTGCTCGGGCAGCTGGCACACGTGCGTCCCGTCCACGTCCTCGATGGCCCGCAGCTGGACTTGGTAGGTGCCCTGCAGGGACCGGGCCGCCAGCTCCGGAGGTGCCTGGGTCCCGGCACCCAGCTCCCTGCCTGCTCGCCCTCGGGACTGGAAACCGGCTCGCTCTGGGCACATCGCGTGACACCAGCAGGACCCTCCTCCTCTGGGCGACCCCCTGAGCTCCGGGCAGGCGGACCCCGCTGCGGACGAGGCCACAGACACGCCGAGGGAGGTGCCCAGCTCACCCGAGGGGCCGACCCGGGGCCTTTGAACCCAGGCTGTCTGACTCCGGAGGCCGCCCGCCCTGCCCCGGGGCCCCGTGGACACGCACCACCTCTCCTCGCCGGATGTGAAAGGACCCAGTCTCCGTCTTCTGGAACATCTTGGAGGTGACCTCGGTCCGCAGGCCGCGGGGGCTGTCCAGGGCCCGGATGTCCAGGTTGGAGTGAATGCGCTAAAGGAGGGCAGGGGTCAGGGCCTGGGGGAGCCTGGGCTCAGCCCCAGGGCCTGCTGTGCTCTGCCCTGTGTGGGGCCTGGGTGGCATCAGGGTGGCAGGGCTCAGGCGGGCTCCCCGGGACCCTGCCTCACTGGCCTGTCCTGTGTCTCCTCCCTGCCTGGGGACACCCCCGCCCGGGGGCCTCCCAGCCCCGCCCGGGGCCCGGCTCACGTTGAAGGCCTCCTGCAGCAGCTCCACGATGTTGGACGAGTCCTCCTGCAGCACGCCCAGCGAGGACACGGGGAAGTAGCGGTGCAACTTCTGCGAGAGAGAGAGAGCGTCGGGCTGACTGAGTGACAGCCGGCGGCATCCAGACCACAGCTCGGGGTTACCCCACTTTGCAGAGGGATCGCGGAGGCCTGGACCCCGCTGCTGCAGCCAGAGTCCGACCTCTTAGCCCCGCCCGCCTGGTGAGCCGGCCCAGGACCTCCCTGTCCCACCAGGGCACTCCCCGGAGGCGCTGGCTGGCCGGGGCAGGAGTATGGGATGAAGGGAGGGAGCAGAGACGAGAGAGAGGAGAGATGTCCGAGAAGATCCATGGACCCCCACCCCCCCTTTCTCGGCCGGTGAGGCCCAGGTCACCTCGTAGTAGCTGTAGGAGTAGTTGGTGACGGCGAAGATGGGGATGATGTTGTGCTTGGCCAGCAGGCGCACCAGCGTGGGCACCGACGGGTAGTCCTGGGCCCGGTACTGGGTGTAGGAGCCTGTGGCATCCAGGTGGCACTCCTCGTCGTTCCGGCTCATGATGCCGGCCAGCACGTTGGCGCCGTCGGCCTCGTAGTGGAAGGCGGACTCGGTGGAGAACACCAGCAGGTGGGTGCTGTCAGGGCGCCAGCCGATGTCCCTCTGGGGAGAGCAAGGAGGGCGGTCACGGCGCTGGCGTGTGCGACGGCGAGGCCACGGGGCGGACGGCATGCTGTCGTCATTAATGAGTGACAACACAGACAACAGGAGCCGGTGACGGGGGAGGCGATGGGTGCGGGTCTGTGCCCACCGTGGGCACCATGCAGGATCTGACCGGGGCTGAAACCGGTGTGGCTCAGTGGATAGAGCCAGATTAGGCCTGCAGACTGAAAGGTCCCGGGTTCGATTCCGGTCCAGGACATGTACCTTGGTTGTGGGCACGTCCTCAGTGGGGGTGTGCAGGAGGCAGCTGATCAATGTTTCTCTCTCATCGATTTTTCTAACTCTCTATCCCTCTCTCTTCCTCTCTGTGAAAAATCAATAAAATATATTAAAACAAAACAAAACAAAAAAAACGGGAAAACGTCCACGTGCACGTAAAACCAAGTGCCTGCTTCAGCGGCCCGGCACTGATGGAGACCGGGCAGCCCGTGGAAGCCTGGCATCAGGGAGGAGACCGGGTGGGAGGCTGGCATCAGGGCTCGGAGGGTTCCAGAGATCTGGGACTCACGTCTGCCTTCCCGCCAATGACCAGGGCGAGGGGCTGTGACTCCCGGCACAAGGAAAGCCGCACGGCAACGGAGGGCCATCCCAGCGTCTGGGGGTGTGGGGCCTCGCCGGGCAGCGGGCAGGCCGGTGGGCAGCGGTGCCCGGGCAGAGAAGCACCCCCCCCCCCCGCGGCGGCCCCTCGCACACCGTGCACACGGCCGTCTGCAGGATGGCGTCAAAGCCGCCCTCGGGGGCGTCCAGGTTGCCCGAGATGCGCTCCTGCTGCAGCTTCCTCCGGAACTCGGCCACGTCGTGCGTGAGGCTGATGACGTTCTTGAAGGAGAAGGGGGCGTCGCTGTTGGGCCAGGGCTCCTTCAGCCTGGGCAGAGGGGGAGGGGGGAGTCAGGGCCAGGACCCGCCCGCACCCCACTCCCACCCCCACCCCCGCCCGCCCGCCCGTCCTCCCTGGACCCCTCCCTCGGGCAACAGCCGGGACCCCTGCCCCCCGGCCACTCACTTCTCCGGCCGCATGTCCGTCTGAGGGACGCTGACCTTGTCCACAAACTTGCCGAATCCAATGGTGTAGTCGCTGGTGAGCAGGCTCAGGACCCGGGCTGGGCGTCAACAGGGAAGAGCGAGGGCTGCTGAGCCGGGCCCTCACAGCGCCGTGGGGGCGGGGCCGGCTCGGCAGGAGGGGTGACCTCTGCGGACACACAGTGCCTGTCCCTCCTCACAGGTGAGGGCCCGGGACCCGGGTCCCAGCGTCCTGCAGGGGCCGCCAGAGAGGGCGGCCTTCTCTGAATCCCAGGCCCTGGGACGCTCCCCTGAGAACGTGGGGCGTCCTGGGTGTGGGTGTGTGTGTGATGTGCTATCCTTCCTGTGGGGCAGGGCAGCTGTCCTGAGCCCCGGCCGCTGAGCAGGTGCCCAGCCAGCGGGCGAGGCCCCGCCCCCTCCCCGCCCCCCGTCCTCCATGCTGGCCGGCCGTACCCAGGTGCTCCCCCATCTGCTTGAGGTTGTCCAGGTCGTCGGACATGGAGTTGGAGAAGTCCATGAGGATGTACAGGTCCACGGGGCTCTCCAGCGGCTCGAACACCTCCAGCTCGAAGAGCCGCTCCTCGCCGGGCCGCAGCCGGACCTGCAGCGCCTGGGGCCACACCTGGCTGCGGCGCTGGGTGGTGTCGATCTGGGTCTCCTGTGCCGGGGGGCGGGGGAGGACGCAGAGGGGTCACGCCGGATGCTGGCGGTGCTCCCCGCCCGCCCCGGCCCCGGCCCGCCCCGCACCTCCGTGATCTCGAAGCTGCTCTCCATGACCACCACGCTCCCCGGCCGGCAGCCCGCGGCCAGCAGCTCCGCCTGCGTGTTGCAGCGCCGGTCCTTGAACTCCTGGCCGGAAGGAGACGGGTCAGGGGGCGCGGTGCCTGCCCCTGGATGTGCCCCTCTGAGTCCCCCGACCTCGCCCGTCTCCCACGCCCGCCGGCAGGGGCGGGAGGCTGGGCTGCGGGCGGCCGGGCGGACGTGGCCGGGGGTGAGGGGGCCGGGAGGGCGGGGCGGCGGGCGGCTGACCTGGTCGGTGCAGTAGGCGCAGTCCTTGTCCACACGGACGCACTCGGTGCAGCTCTTCACCTGGGCCTTGCGGCAGCGGTTGCCTGGTGGGGACCGGGCAGACACTGAGCTGCACCCTGGGACCGGCCATCCCCACCTGCACCCGCACTGGAGGGGCGGGGTCTCCCCAGTTCACGGAGGAAACGGAGGCGGCGGCTGCGCAGTCTGCCCCTAGGGGTACACCTAGACCTGGGGCTCGCGCCTGGAACTTGTCAGCCTGGGGTGCCGGCCCATTTGCTGGGGGACCCCCTGGCCGCTCCATCCCCTGCCCAAGGCCCGACTCAATAGGCTCTCAGCAAAGGAATGAGCTAAAACTCCTGTGATTCCCGCTGGTTCTATTCGGTTTAAACCACAGTGAAGTCCTACTAGGTGCACCCTGTGCCCAGTGGGTGGTCTCCTGGGCCCCAGACGATGGCCTGTGGTCACTGTTGAACCATGGGGCTGGCCAGAGTGGTGGGAGCCCTGACCTGCGGCCGCTGCCAATCCCTGGGGTGTAAACACTGCCCTGGTCCCCCTCACCCTGTCCACACCGCCTCCACCCGCAGGCCACATCCCATTTCACGGAGGAGGGGCTGGCAGGGGCACCAGGTGGTGAGTCACCGGTCTCTGCCCGGGCTCCAGGCCTCAGCACATCCTGCTGGAGCTCCATTCCCTGAGCGGCATCTTCCTCTCCCAGACCAAGGCCGCTCCCCTCCCCGCCCCTCCCCGCCGCTCCCCTCCCCGCCGCTCCCCTCCCCGCCCCTCCCCTTCTCTCCAGCCGCAGGGCTCATGGCTCCCCGCCTTCACTGGGGAGCCCCCTCCGTGGGCCGTGGCCATTGGTTGAATGGCTCAGACAGAGGCCCAGCGTGTGAGGGTGTGTCAGGGGGGGTGCCCGCACAGGGGGGGTGCCCGCACAGGAGGGGGTGCCCGCACAGGGGGGTGCCCGCACAGGGGGGTGCCCGCACAGGAGGGTGCCCGCACAGGGGGGTGCCCGCACAGGAGGGTGCCCGCACAGGGGGGGGTGCCCGCACAGGAGGGTGCCCGCACAGGGGGGGGTGCCCGCACAGGAGGGTGCCCGCACAGGGGGGGGGGCCCGCACAGGGGGGGGTGCCCGCACAGGAGGGTGCCCGCACAGGGGGGGTGCCCGCACAGGAGGGTGCCCGCACAGGGGGGGGTGCCCGCACAGGGGGGTGCCCGCACAGGGGGGGTGCCCGCACAGGGGGGGTGCCCGCACAGGGGGGGTGCCCGCACAGGAGGGTGCCCGCACAGGAGGGGGTGCCCGCACAGGAGGGGGTGCCCGCACAGGAGGGTGCCCGCACAGGGGGGGTGCCCGCACAGGGAGGGTGCCCGCACAGGGGGGGGGCCCGCACAGGGGGGGGTGCCCGCACAGGAGGGTGCCCGCACAGGAGGGGGTGCCCGCACAGGAGGGGGTGCCCGCACAGGAGGGTGCCCGCACAGGAGGGGGGGCCCGCACAGGAGGGGGTGCCCGCACAGGAGGGGGTGCCCGCACAGGAGGGTGCCCGCACAGGAGGGGGTGCCCGCACAGGAGGGGGTGCCCGCACAGGGGGGGGTGCCCGCACAGGGGGGGGTGCCCGCACAGGAGGGGGTGCCCGCACAGGAGGGTGCCCGCCCAGGGGGGGTGCCCGCACAGGGGGGGTGCCCGCACAGGAGGGTGCCCGCACAGGGGGGTGCCCGCACAGGGGGGGTGCCCGCACAGGGGAGGGTGCCCGCCCAGGGGGGGTGCCCGCACAGGAGGGTGCCCGCACAGGGGGGGGGCCCGCACAGGGGGGGTGCCAGCACAGGGGGGGGTGCCCGCACAGGGGGGGTGCCCGCACAGGGGGGTGCCCGCACAGGGGGGGTGCCCGCACAGGGGGGGTGCCAGCACAGGGGGGGGTGCCCGCACAGGGGGGGTGCCCGCACAGGGGGGGGTGCCCGCACAGGAGGGTGCCCGCACAGGGGGGTGCCCGCACAGGGGGGGGTGCCCGCACAGGAGGGTGCCCGCACAGGGGGGGGTGCCCGCACAGGAGGGTGCCCGCACAGGGGGGTGCCCGCACAGGGGGGGGTGCCCGCACAGGAGGGTGCCCGCACAGGGGGGTGCCCGCACAGGAGGGTGCCCGCACAGGGGGGTGCCCGCACAGGAGGGTGCCCGCACATGGGGGGTGCCCGCACATGGGGGGTGCCCGCACAGGAGGGTGCCCGCACAGGGGGGTGCCCGCACAGGGGGGGTGCCCGCACATGGGGGGTGCCCGCACAGGAGGGTGCCCGCACAGGAGGGGTGCGCGGGGGTGTGTGGACTCACCCATGGCCCCGGGGATGCTGGCGCTCAGCAGGGCTGCCAGCAGCAGCCTGGCCCACGGGCTCGGCCGCGGCCCCACCATCCTCTTCCTCCTGCGGGACAGACAGCAGTTCACGCCGGCGCGGAGCAGAGCAGCGTCTGGTCCCGGCACGGCCAGGCCCCGTTCCCGCCGCCCGGGGGACCGCCCACGGCGTGCCTTTGGGGCTCTGGGCCGCTTCCTGCCGGCCCGACCGCCTTCCAGACCCCCGAGGGCCTGGTCAGGCTGGGCCACTCTCCCTGCCGCCCCTCTCCGCCCTGGCCCCTCCCCCCTGTGGGTGGGCAGCCAGGAGGAGAGGGTCCCTCCCCCTCTCTGATATCTGGGTCTCGGAGAGGAGGAGGGGCACCCTGCCCTCAGCTGCCCCCTCACAGGCGGGTTCCCTGCCCCACACCCCCCTCTGCTGCCCCGCAGTTGAGTGGCGAGGCCTCTGAGTAGCTCACCCTTTCACAAGTTCGCCTGGAGACAGAGCGCAGCCCCGTCTGCCCCTCCCCCACGCACGCACACACACACACATGCACACACATTCACACCCAAACATGTACACACACTCACACACATGCACACACATGTACACGTGCACACACATGTACACACGCACACACACACTGTGCCAGCCGCCCAGGAGCCTCGTCTGCCTCGGTCCGTATTAAACCGTCTCAGCCCATCGGCGGCCTCCAGGGCAGGCACAGCGCCGCCCGGGGCAGGGAGAGGGCTGGCCAGCGCCCAGGCCCGCAGAGCCGGGCAGAGCCGGGCAGAGCCGGGCAGAGCCGGGCCCGGGGGCCTCCTCCCGCGGGAGCCCGGTCAGGGACAGCAGCGTCCCGCTCCGCCCAGGCTGAGGGCGAGGCTCCACGGTCAGGCACACACAAGCAGCAGCCAGTGACCCGTCCACAGGTGGGACAGCCAGCACTCTCTGAGCTCTCTCCCTCCTTCCTCTTCCTCTGAAATCAGCCCATCAAACCAGCCTGCCTCCCTCAGGGCCGGTCCCCAGGGACTAGGCCGCCCCGTGCCCATTGGCCCCCGCTCCCCCGTCCTCTCCCAGCCCTGGGCTCACGGGGCAGGGCCGGCTCCGAGGACTGAGGCGCCCACGGTGCCGGGCAGGCCGGGGGGCAGGCCCGGAGGGGGACGCGGGGGCAGGCACTGCCTCTCTCCTCCGAAGGCACGGGGCCCCGGAGGCCCCAGCAGCTCCAGCACCCCCGGCGGGCAGAGCGGGTCGGCTCCTGGAGGGAAATGACGTCCCTGCAGCCTCGGGTGCGGGCACCACACCCACATGACACACAGCACGGGCTGCGCTCAGGGCGCCCTGGGGCACCATTCCTCACGGGGGTGTGGGTGCAGGCTCTCAGCCTCCCTGCCCACGCTGGCCATGGCAGCGGGGCCTGGCTGCTCTTGAACGGACCCAGTGGGGGTGCTCAGCACCCCGTTTCCCAATGAGGAGACAAGACACAGGTGGCTGGGCTGCCCCACCCACAGCCAGCAGTGGGGGAGCCTGGATGGGTTCCCCATTTGACCTCCGTGCTGACCCCCCGAGGCTGTAACGAGGGGTCAGGGGGCTAGTCATGCACTCGAGTGTTTTGTTTGACTCAACTTGTGTTCATAACGTTTTAAACGTGGTTTTCAGCATGAAAAACAATGTGGCGTCACATAAAAGTTAGGGTGGTAGCCGAAACCGGTGTAGCTCAGTGGATAGAGCGTCGGCCTGCGGACGGAAGAGTCCCAGGTTCGATTCCGGTCAGGGGCATGTACACTGGTTGCGGGCACATCCCCAGTGGGGGGCGTGCAGGAGGCAGCTGATCAATGTTTCTCTCTCATCGATGTTTCTAACTCTCTATCCCTCTCTGTAAAAAAATCAATAAAATATATTTTAAAAAAGTTAGGGTGGTGGGCTTATCAGAAGGTGTGGCTATGTCGGGCTGGGTCCCCCCTCCCTGACCCCCCCATGGACCAGCCAGGTCCTGAGAATACGGGGCTGCCACCCCGTGGGTGACCCTGCAGCACAGAGGACAAGTGCATGGCCACACGGTGCATGGCCGAGGCTCAGAGCTCCCCCCCCCCCCCCGCACCCCTGGGACCACTGGGCCCACGAGCACCACCTGCCACAGCCCCACCCTCCCACCTTCCCACTTCCCGGCCCCTCCGCGGAAACCGAGGTCAGGGAGACAGGCACCCCTTTCCTGCTTCCAGGATGGGGCCTCAGCCCGCACGCCAGCTCTGTGGGAGGCAGCCACACCCGGCCACTGATGCCCCGGCCACTGATGCCCCGGCCACTGATGCCCCGGCCACTGATGCCCCCGCCTCGGGCTCGGGTGTGGCCAAGCCACCAGGCAGGGGCAGGAGCCCAGCCTGGAGCCACAACCGGAGGCCCCCCCCCCCCGCCCCCCGCACCCGTGGGCCCAGCAGGTGGGCAGGGGCTGCGTCAGAGGAGGTCACAGGGCGGCACAGCCCCGGGGCTGCTGCTGCTGAGACCTGGGAGCTTCCTGGAGGGGGTGCCTGAGCTGCTCTGTGGGGAGGGCGGGCGTGTGCTCAGCCCAGAGGAGAGTCAGGGACTCCCCAGGCCCCAGGGGACGGCCCCCCCCCCGCCCCAGGCCCTGCCCAGCCCAGCAGCGAGGGCCCTGGCCTCTGCGTGGTGCACACCCACCCACTGGCACCCGGGCCCCTCTGCCTGCACCTTCCGCTGGCCAGAGGGCTGCTGGCCAAGCGCGTCCCCCCGGGACCCCCCCGCCTCTGCCCCTGGGCAACCTGGCAGGCTTGGCACTGGCCCCGTGCAGCATGGCAGGGGGGCCAGCGCCGGCCAGGCTCCAGGAAGGGGAAGAACTGGGAAACAAAAGCCAGCCAGCCCTCCCACCCCACTCCCCTGCACCCGCCCCGGGCCCCGGTGTGCCCCCTTCTCCCGGCCGGCCGGTCTCAGAACCCGCAGCGCCCTGCTGGCCAGGGGACCCGGAGGGCAGGCGGGTGCCTCCCGGCGACCTCTGACTGCCTTCCCGCCCCTGCCCCTGCCCCTGCCCTGCCCTGCCCTGCCCCTGCCCCTGCCCCTGCCCCTGCCCCTGCCCCTGCCCTGCCCCTGCCTCTGCCCCTGCCCCTGCCTCTGCCCCTGCCTCTGCCAGGCGGGGGCCTCACCTACCTGGACGCCCTCCCCGCGCCAGGCTCCTGGGCTCCTGGGCGGCGGGCTCCTGGGCAGCGGGCGGCGGGCGGCGGGCGGTGGGCGGCGGGCGGCGGGCGGCGGGCGGCGGGCGGCGGGCTCCTGGGCGGCGGGCGGCGGGCGGCGGGCGGCGGGCGGCGGGCGGCGGGCTCCTGGGCGGCGGGCTCCTGGGCAGTGGGCGGCGGGCGGCGGGCGGCGGGCGGCGGGCGGCGGGCGGCGGGCGGCGGGCGGCGGGCTCCTGGGCGGCGGGCGGCGGGCGGCGGGCGGCGGGCGGCGGGCGGCGGGCGGCGGGCGGCGGGCGGCGGGCGGCGGGCTCCTGGGCGGCGGGCGGCGGGCGGCGGGCGGCGGGCTCCTGGGCAGCGGGCGGCGGGCGGCGCTCGGAGCTCTCGGCCGGAGGCGGGAGCGCGGGGCGCGGCGGCGGGAGGCCGCTTTATGGGCGGCGGCAGGTAGAGGCGGCGCTGGTGAGTCAGGCCGGGCGCATTCCTGCACGCGGTGCACACCTGTCGGGGCAGGAGCGGGCGCAGCCGGCCCGCCCCTCCGGAAAGCACTGCGGCTCCGGCTCCGGCCCGGCTCCCGGACCCGGGCGGCGTGGCCGGGGAGGAGCCACCCTGAGCTCCAGTCCTGCCCGGGCGGCGCGGCCCTCCCACCCCTCCCGCTCCCGGTGCTGGGGCGGCCCGACGGCAGTGAGCGGGCACCACGCCCCCTCCTGTGCCAGCGCAGGGGCGGGCCCAGAAACTGTCCCAGCCGGGTCTGCCCTTCGCTAGGTTCTCCCGTCCCCTCCCGCCCAGCCTCCACGTGTGTCCAGAGGGCGGTCAGCTAGGACGAGGGCCCCCAGGCAACCACTCAAACCTCCTTCCCTGGTGAACCACCACCACCCAGAGGCCAGCGCCCGCGATCGCTGCAGTTCTTCACGTGCTGGTTCACACACCTGCCCTCCCGCCTCCCCCTGCCCTCTCTCCGGGGCTCCAACAAAGCTGGAGCCTCCAGGCTGGCCAGACCCCACCGTCTATTTCTCCAGCCCCACCCGCCAACAGTGCCACTCTGCAGGTCTCTGGCAGCCCGGCCGCACCCTGCCGCTTCCGGCCACCACGCTGGTCCCAAAGGACCTGCCTGAGGTCTCTCTTCTCCACTGGCTGGACCCTGAGGAAGGGCGCTCTAGCACATCTCTCTGTCCCCAGCTCCTCGCACAGTCCGGCACGTGTGGTGCTCCCTCAGGCGAGCAGTGCTCCACCCCGGGGTGGCCGAGCCCAGGCGGTTTGCTACGCGGCCTCCCCCAGCCTCAGGGCTCTTGTGGGTCAGTGATGGTGGGAGCAGCTGGGAGCCACTGCCCAGCCGCCTCTGAGTGCTGCCCTGCACGGGCATTCGGCAGGCTGGCTCTGGGCTGGGAACACTGCGGAAGGAGCCCGCTTGGTGGCGGTACTCAGGTCTAAGACAAGCCCCCGGTTCCCAGGTTTCTGGGAGTCTGGAATGTCCTAACCTGGAGTCTGTGTGTGGACCTGGGGGCGGGTGAAGGGATGGTGGTGTCTGTGAACCATCTGAGATCATGTGCAAAACTCCAGGCGTGCCGAAACCGGTTTGGCTCAGTGGTAGAGCGTCGGTCTGCGGATCGAAGGGTCCCAGGTTCGATTCCGGTCAAGGGCATGTACCTTGGTTGCGGGCACATCCCCGGTAGGGGGTGTGCAGGAGGCAGCTGGTCGATGTTTCTCTCTCATCGACATTTCTAGCTCTCTATCTCTCTCCCTTCCTCTCTGTAAAAAATCAATAAAATATATTTTAAAAAAATTAAAAAAAAACAAAAAAACTCCAGGCGTAGCCCTGGCCGGTGTGGCTCAGTGGATAGAGTGTCGGCCTGCAGACTGAGGGGTCCCAGGTTCGATTCCAGTCAAGGGCATGTACTTTGGTTGCAGACACATCCCCAGTAGGGAGTGTGCAGGAGGCAGCTGATGGATGTTTCTCTCTTATGAAGTTTCTAACTCTCTATCCCTCCTCTCTGTAAAAAAATCAATAAAATATATTTAAAAAAAAAACAAAGGAAAACCCCAGTGTACGTGGTATAGGGGATGTGACTGGCTGGGAAGGGGCCCTTAGTTTACTTGTATTCCCAGCTAGGTTACTGGCCCCAAGGGGGTTAAGAATGACTGCGTTCCATATTCATTCGATACAAAATAAGACCTGCCTGTTCCGCTCGCAGGCCACAGGGCCAGCGTGAGGCCGGCGTGCAGGGCCCACCCTCGGGGCTCTGCCAGGACAGGGCTCCATACCGCCACTCCCACTGCCCCGCACTCCCACGGGGCCCGGCAGGCCAGGCCAGAGCACCCATTAGTTCAATCCCTTATTCATGTTACATGTGAACAGTTTGGGGGCAGTGCCAACCGCCCCGTCTGAGGGAGAGGCCTCCAAGGTGGACAGTGGCTAGGACTGGTCTCTCCGAGGGCCAGGGGTTGCCAGTAGACACCCTTTAAGATGATAATTCCCCCAACTTTACTTTGAATATTTTCAAATATGTAAAAAAGTTGAAAAGAGTATAAAGACCATTTGCATTTTTACTACCTGGACCTAACCAAGAATTAACATTTTGTCATATTTATTTTGTATGTTTGTCATGTATTACTTTATCCCTCACCCTCACCCCCAATTAGCAATAACCATGCCTTGGATACACCTACGTTACTGTCACTGCTCAAAGCTAGGCATAGATTTTTCTATTTGAATTTAAGATATCATGACATTCTCTCTCCACACTCCAAATGTGT
Source organism: Pipistrellus kuhlii (assembly GCF_014108245.1). NCBI lineage: Eukaryota > Metazoa > Chordata > Mammalia > Chiroptera > Vespertilionidae > Pipistrellus > Pipistrellus kuhlii. Next base: position 688,309 of record NW_023425545.1, on the reverse strand, counting down.
GTCTGGTTCCCTATACAACCACAGTAACTTTATCACACCTAAAAAAATGAACAAGAATGTCCTAATATCGGACTCAATCCTTTTAAAAATTTCTTAGTTGTCCCCAAACTGTTGTAATGATTTCCTTTTGAATTAGCATCCACCCCATGGCACCCATTTCGACTGCTTTCTCTCTCACTCTAAAACAGCACCTGCCCCCATTGACCTTAAAAGCCAGCTGACCTGCAATGTCCCTCTGTCTGGATTTGTCTGGTTGATTCCGCATGGTGTCACTGGGCTTGGTTTTTTTAGCCTCCTGCAAACTGGAAGTTACATCTAAAAGTCTGATTAGATTCAGGTGAAACATTTAAAATATATATTCTTATTCATTTCAGAGAGGAAGAGGGAGAGAAACATCAATGATGAGAATCACTGATCGACTTCCATTTGTTCACGTCCTTTTGCCCATCCGGGGTGTGCCCTCCCTCTGGGCCTGTGTCCTTGACTGAAATTGAACCCAGGACCCTTCAGTCCGCAGGCCAACGCTCTATCCACTGAGCCAAACCGGCTAGGGCCAGGTGAAATGTTTTTGGCAAGAGGGGTCTTAGGTTGTGACAGCCATCAGTCTTCTTTGTAGAAAATCGTTTTTCACTTGGTGATTCAGAAGTAATCTAGAGCAGGGGTCGCCTTGTCACCCTGCCCGGTTTCCTGTTACTCTCAACGAAGGATCCACTATCAATCCTTGCCTGGATTGTTCTTTTGACGTTGCAGAATTGTGACTTTCTGTTTCTACATTTAATAGGAGGCATCCTTCTGATAAAAAAAAAGAGAGGTTCCCTTCATCAACAGGGGATGAACTATGTGCCTCCAAAAACACAGGGGGAATGTTGCTTTTATTTTTTTTTTTTTGTTAAAAAAAAAAAATTTTTTTAAATCCTCACCAGAGGATATTTTCCCATCGATTTTTAGAGAGTGGGAGGGAAAGACAGAAACATTGATGAGGGAGAAAAACATTGATTGGCTGCGTCCTGCACAAGCCCCAACCAGGTGGGGAGGAGCCTGTAACAGGCATGTGCCCGTCAGAATTGAACCCGGTACCCTTTGGTATCCGCTGAACCAAACTGACGAGGGCAGTGGTCAGCAAACTCATTAGTCAACAGAGTCAAATATGAGCAGTACGATTGAGATTTCTTTTGAGAGCCAAATATTTTAAACTTAAACTTCTTCTAATGCCACTTCTTCAAAATAGACTCGTCCAGGCCGTGGTATTTTGTGGAAGAGCCACACTCAAGGGGCCAAAGAGCCACAGGTGGTTCTCAAGCCCGTTTGCCGACCATGGGGCTAGGGGTAAAAGTTTTTTTAATTACTATTACAAAGCAACCCAATTAAAAAAAAATTGCCATCTTATTTTTTAAATGTATAGTTCAATAGGTTAAGTATATTCACATTTTTGGGCAACAGATCTCCAGAACTTTCTCACAGAAACTTTATGCTTATTAAACAGCCCCTGGGTACTGTTCCGTCTGCCTCTTTGACTTTTACTCCTTTGGTAAAGCTCCCTCCTGAACGTGGAATCACACACGCGTGTCTGTGACCGGCTTGCTTCTCCGAGCACCGTGTCCCAGGTTCCCAGCTGGTGTGGCAGGGTCAGATTCCTCTTCTCCAGGCAGAGTAAGGTCCCCTGTATGTCTGGGCCACTCCTGTTCACCCACGGCCTTCAGCGGAGCCTGGTTGCTCTCGCCGCTGGGACACTGTGACTATGGAACTTCGAGCCCTGCTTTCCTTTGGGACATATACCCCAACGTGACTGAGGAACCACATGGCAGCCCCATTTATTCGAGGCCCCATGGTCCATCGCAGGGGCCCCTGGTGGAGGCTGCAGGGGCAGGGGAGGGAGGGGAGACGGCAGGGCAGATGCACCTAAGAGCACGTTAGGGGCACTTCCCGACCGCTGCCCCAGGGGAGCAGGGGGCTCTTCACAGCCCGGAGGGAGACGTGGCAGAGAGCGAGAGGCATACGGGCCCCAGGTTGGCGGCGGCTGGGAAATGTTTTGGCCCCAGAGGAGCCGGCGCTGCCAGGGGCGCTGCCAGGGGCTGCTGCGGGGCAGAGATAACAGCTCAGGAAGGGCGGGAGGCGGATCCTCCCAGGAGCCGGGGCTCCTGTAAACAATGAGCCGCCAGGAGGTGATTCATCCCGCGCACCAGGCAGTGCTGGGGGTGCCCGGGACCTGCGGCCGGGAGCCCAGGCTCTGCCCCTCCCTGTGGGCGGGACCCACCCAGCCCTCCTGGGAACTGGCTGGACTCTCAAGTGTGGGTGTGTCCAAGGGGCCCGGAAGCTCAATCACCCCTGAGGGAATGGCAGCCTCCGCTCCGGTATGAGAACTGGCGGTTTTGGAAGCGGGACAGCAGGCAGCAGCCACACGGGGCCTCACCCCTGTCTGGCCACCCCTCACCACGGAGGAACAGCCCCAACCGGAAGACGGAGAGGGCACTGAGCTCCGTGTTCGCCTGCACACAGACCGCAGATCCAGAACACAGCACTTTTAATGGGGCGCGGACCCGGGCGGCGGGGGGACCCTGTCCACAGCCCACGCCTCTGCTGCAGCCTCCTCTGGCGGAGGCCACAGAGGCGCCCTGGGGCGGCCGCTGGGAGCGGTCCCAGTCCTCACACCCCCCGCGGGCGGCATCACGCAGTCTCATCTCTGACCAAGCCCTGGGGCGGCTGCCCTCGAAGGGAAGGAGTGTCCGAGCCGCCCAGCTGGTGCCGGGTCACTGCTTGGCCTTCTTCACGATGGTGCCCACGGCGGAGATGACGGTGGTCTTGGAGCCGCTGGCGCTGGTGGTCACGGTGACCACGGCGGGCAGGGTGGCCGTGGTGGTGAGGATGGTGGGCTGGGCTATGGTGGTCACGGGGATGGCAGAGTCCCACTTGCTCTTTCTCTTCTGAGCGTCTGGAGACAGAGCGGAGAGGAGTCAGGACCAGACAACCACACAGCACCGCCTCCCAGAGCCAGCGGCCGGGCGAGGGCGGCACCTCAGGGCGGCCAGGAAGCCAAGGGCCGCCCGGGACCCGGGGAGCCGCCCGCCTCCAAGGCTGGCTCCCACCCCTGGGCTCAGACAAAGCACAGGGAGGGGGTGCGCGCCTGGGTCCCCGCGGCGCAGCAGGAGACAGACCTGCAACGGTGGTGCTGGCCGTGGTGGTGGTGGTGGCCGTGGTGCTGGTCGTGGTGCCTTTCTTGGTGCCCGTCACAAACTCGATCTGGAGGGGAGGAGGGGCGGGAGTAAGACCGGGCCACGCTGCGGGTCCCACCTTCGTGCCAGCCGTCTGCCCTGGGGGAGAGGCCTGTGGCTGGCATCTCACAGGCAGGCATTGAGAACCAGCGCCATCGTGACCGTGGGGGAGGGGAGGTGTTTGAGGCGCTGAAGGGGACGTTACTCCTCAGAGGAACACGCCAGGGGAACCCCTTCCCGCGCCCACCCCCATGCCAGGCCCTCTCCTCACACCCGCCAGGAAGGGTGCCGGGGGCTCAGGGGAAGGGAGCTGGGACCCCAGGAGCTGCGCACAAGCCTGGGCTCGGAAGGGGGAGGGAAAGGAGAGGGAATCTCAGTCCAGGGCTAAGACGGCCCAGCACAACCTCCAGAGGCCGCCAGCAGCCCCTCTGCTGGGGGCCGAGCCCGAGCTTTCCTTCGGAGACTCTGGCCACAAAGTGCTGGAGGACATGGGGGCTCCCCGAAGGTCCCTCCTGCTTGGGAAGGAGCAGGCTCAGGGCCCGAACGTGAGGGGTCACCTGGCCATCAGACGAGGGGCCTACAGGGAAGCACTGGGTGCCACCGAGGTCGGCTCTGGAGGCCACGCAAGGCACTGCCAAAGCTCTCAGGAGGAAACACTGGCCTCCATTCAGGCCAGGAGGACACTGATGGCCCCACAGAGAGCCACCAGGGCTCTGCAGCTGCAAAGGGAGGGGCCGGAGGGACAAGGCAGCAACGACAAGATCCAAGAAACCAAATGGAAGTAACTTCAAGCTGAGGGCGGCGGGAAAGCAGGAAGGCCTGTCCCTCCACAGGCACCACTAAGGCTGCTCCGAGCGCCCCCAAGCAATGAACCTGGGGGGAGGGGGTGCGGACGGGAGAGCAGCCCGGAGCCTCGGGGCCCAGGCAGCAGGACCCACAAGCTCCACAAACACTTCCCCTTCCCCCCAGGACCCGTGCCTGCCCTTACTTTGGTTCGCTCCTTTTTGGCCTTTTCCAGTTTGTCCATTTCCACCTTCTGGGCTTTGGCTGCAAAGACAAGAGCAGCTGTCACAGAGGCTCCCACACTCTGGGCCGCGGGCCTCAGCCCAAAGGCCCAGGCGCGCACGCGCTGACTCTCCGTGTGGGAATACAGGAGGCCCAGCGTGGACCACCTTCCCAGTGACCTCGAGAAGCGGGGGTTACGGTTTTTGAGGTAGAATGTTGTCAGCTGTTCAAGTTAAAGCAAGACAAGATCTGTGTGTGTGGGCCACACAAAGCCCGTCTGCAGGCCGGGGCTGGTCCACGGCTGCTGTTTGACACCTGTCACTTGAGGGCATGGACCCTCTGAAGCTCCTCCCCGTGCCCCTAACGGGCCCCCTTGGGATAAAGCTGTGCTCTCGCGGCCTCACAACACGCCACCCCCCTGCCTGCGACCCGTCTCCATCTGCTGGGCTGGCCTTGGCATCTTCAACCTCTGCTTGGCCGTTTCCTCAGTGCCAGCCCCTGGCCTGGTCAGGGCCCTGCCTGCACCCCCTCGCACAGCCGCACAGCTGGAATTCCCCTCAGCCCTCTGGTTTGAGTCATAAGTCTCCGAAGCCAGGGACGGGCCTGCCTGGTTCAGGGCTTACACCAGCTCCGTGGACAGGGACTAACAGAGGAGGCCTTGAAACGCATGTTGCCTGGTGACTGAATGACTGCACGGACAGACGAACAGATGGAGGGACAGATGGGTGTGCAGGTGGACAGACAGACAGATGACTACTTACTTAATGCCTCGTAATAGGAGTCCTCAGACCAGCCATGGGGGTCAAACATGTCCTGAAAAAGACAGGTTAACACCGGTCATAAGGGCCATCTCTCCCCGCAGCTCACCTCCGTGCGCGGGACGTACCTTCGGGTAGTTGGTGCCAAGCTCATCAATGGCACAGAACTGGATCAGCTTCTCGTAGATGCTGAAAGAAGAGAGAGGCCCTGAGCAGGCCCGTGGCCCTGGGGGCGCCAGAGTAAGAGATCACCACCACCCAGCTCCTGGGCTCAGACAAACTAAAAACCCAGCGGGACTGTTCTCAAGCTTCCCGGCGGGCAGGAAGTGTGCGCGGCCTGACACGACCAGTCGTTTCTGCCGCCACTCTCTCGGGATGCACGGCTCGCCAGGGGCTGGGCTGAGCGGCTGCGTTTGTAAGGTCTGACCCGGACATGTGTCCTCCAGCTGTGGCCGGATTGGGGCTACCACACTCAGGCCCACACAAAGGCCTGGGCAGGTCCCTGCTGCCGCCACACCACTTTCCCAGGGTGCCGCTCGCTCCGGCACCGGGCGGTGTAAGGCCAGACAGCTCTGTCCTAAAGCCTTTACCCACATAGGAACCAGGGACTCCTTAGAGGTGACAGAAGAACCCACAATGGTCTAGGCCAGTGGTCAGCAAACTCATTAGTCAACAGAGCCAAATATCAACAGTACAACGACTGAAATTTTTTTGGAGAGCCGAAAACCGACTTCTGCGCATGGGCCATGAAGTTTCAATCGCACTGTACATGCGCACCGCACATAGTATTTTGTGCAAGAGCCACACTCCAGGGGCCAAAGAGCCGCAGTTTGCCGACCACTGGTCTAGTCCAACCCCTCACTCATGGCCGAGGAAACCGAGGCCTTGTGAGGTCACGTGCTTCAGAAGCAGAGCAGGGATGAGGACCAAGCCGGGCCCTGTTCTAGGCCTGGCCTCTCGGCTCCCCCTCCACACGCCGGTTTATGTTCGGCCTGGACCAGAAGTGGTAAATGTCCCGCTGGGACGGCAGACTGGCTGATGGTCCTTTGGGCTCAGGTGGGATCCTAGCTGGGTCTCCCCTTGCCACATCCATGGGGCACCTCTGGTCCAACATCAATGACTCCACCAACCCTGCAGGCTCATGGGAAATGCACCTGGGGTTCCGGAACTCTTTCTTCCTTTGGATCATGTAGTTCATATCCATCCCCTCCTTCACCTTCCGCTCATACAGCTTCTGGATCTTGTCCTACGGAAGAGAAACAGGGCCCATGACCCCACCGAGCCCCGTGCCAGTCTGTGGTCACGTGGGCGATGTGGACACACGGACACAGGAGGCCTGCTCCAGCCAGTCTTCCTCCGCCCAGCCAGTTCAGCCGTGCCTTCTCCCGGTCCCTCTGCAGAGCGGTCGAGGGAGCAGCGAAAAGGCCAAGGCCGGGAAGCCACGGAGAGGGCCGTGGACAAGTGCCCACCTGGTCCGGCAGCTCCTGAGCCACCGCAGAGGAGTGTCAGGCACGAGGGGACGGTCAGGGGCTGGAGGCTGCTCTAATGCTAACACGGGGGCGAGTCCGCGGCGGGAGGCCAGCGGCTGCCCTTTCGGAGGAGGGCAGGATCTGGCCTCACACACTTCCAGAATGTCTCTGTGGGCCCCACCCCTTCATCGAGGGGCACCGGCAGGGGTGCGGTGCAGCTCACTGGTGAGAGGCGGCGGCGGGTGAGAACCCAGTGGATGTCCCTGGGGACGTGGGGAGAGGTGACCGAGGAGGCCCACCTTTCTGCCGTGGCCAGCGGAGCACCGAGGAGAGAGGAGCCGAGAGGGACAGACCTGAGTCTATGGCAGGGGAGGCAGGGAGGCCCATAGAAGGCCGGCCTGGGGGGCAGCCCCATCTTACAGGACTTTTGGGGTCTCCTGGGCCATAAGACGATTCCCCCATCTCCGGTGACTGGGAAGGCGTGCTGAGTCACTCTCTCTACCCTTAGGAGAAGCCAAGAGGAGAAACATCCTGGCTTAAGGCTGAGCGGCTGGCTGTGCCGGCGGCTGGCTAGACTGTCCTGACAGGCTGTGACTTGTTGCTTGATGTGGAGGTTACACTAGGCGTGGGGGTGGCGGGCAGGGGGTTGACGACTCAGCAGAGGGAGGAGACTTCCGGAAAAGGAAGAGAACCTTCGCTGCGAAGCCCCAGGCCGCTGCATTCCGCAGCCTGGGCCGTGAGTCACCCGGCCACGAGGCGCCAGGAGGCTGCGGGTCGAAGGCAGAGCAGCTAGCCCCGGGCCGCTATGCAGCGGCAGTGGGTGTCGGCCTGCTGTTTGTCACAGGTCCCACTCACCGGGGACCTGAAGAGCGACAACCGCCTCAGAGGCTGAAAAGCCGAAGCCCAGCTGTCCCCGAGGCGCTTCTCTCACTGCTCCACGTCCTCGGTCAGAGCCTCGCTCAGGCCTGAGAGACTACGGCCAGAGCTGGTGAGTGGGCATGGCTGGGCTACGAGCACGGGGGTTTTAGGCATAAAAAGGCGTTTTACATTTCTATAACTTTACGTTCTGAGCGTCCCTCGGCTTCTCAACGAAGTTCCTTCTGAAATGTTCTCATTGGCTCAGCGGGTTGCACAGAAAAGGTGTATCATCCTCTCTGTCTAGCACAGGACCTCACGGAGGGCCAGCCAGGGTGTTCCAGCCAGCGCAGCGCCAGGTGAGGTGGCGGAGGGTGGCAGTTAGTACACAGCAGCGCCAGGTGAGGTGGCGGAGGGTGGCAGGTTCACAGCAACTCCTGAGAGCGGTTGAGGGAGGTAACAGGGCCGCGACTCCCTCCCCCGGGCATTTCTCTTACAGAAGCTGTAGAAGCCAGACGCCTGCCCGGCCACAGCAGTCAGCGCGGTGCCTACCTGCAGGTGGTTGGAGCATCTGCCCGGAGGCTCTGGTGGGATCTTGATCTCATCAGGTGACATGTTCCGGACTCTTTCAGAAAAGGAGGCTGTTTGTTGAGAGAACAGAGGAAAATTCTGTAGGGAGGTGGGGGCAGGATAGGGGTTACACATGGGCAAAGGGGGGTATACCAGGCCAATGGGGGGAAAGCACGTGCAATGTTTTCAGGGAGGGATGAACGCCATGAAGTGTTCCGAGTAGCCTCTCAGAGGGCGGGGTCACCTGAGTTGAGGTCATGTGACCAGAAGGAGCAGCACGTGCCCACTCGGAGGAAGTGCAGGCGGAGGGTGTGAGGGTAAAGGATGCACGCCAACATGTCACAGCGGTGACTTTCAAGGCAAGAGTGTGCCGGGGGGTGCTGGCAAACGGGAAGTGGGGACAACCACTATCTGCAGGACCTGCCGGTGCCCGTGGTGTAAACTCTGCCCTGCCAGCGCCAAGCTACCAGTGAGAAGCCGCTGGGCCGGGGCCGGGGCTGGGGCCGGGGCCGGGGCCGGGGAGGGCCGTGCACACGGGCTCCCGCTGACTCCCGCCCTCCACCGCTGCGTCCTTAAAGCAGCCTCCCGGGTTCCGGAAACGCAGAGCTGCTTACTGCCACCCTTCTCACCCTAAGATAAAGGATAAAGAGGAGCCGAAGCCGGTTTGGCTCAGTGGATAGAGCGTCAGTCTGCGGACTGAAAGGTCCCAGGTTGGATTCCAGTCAAGGGCATGTACATTGGTTGCAGGCACATCCCCAGTAGGGGGTGTGCAGGAGGCAGCTGATCGATGATTCTCTCTCATGGATGTTTCTAGATCTCTCTCTCTCTCCCTTCTTCTCTGTTAAAAATCAATAAAATATATTTAAAAAATATATATTAAAAAAATAAAATAGCTGAAACCGGTTTGGCTCAGTGGTAGAGCGTCGGGTCTGTGGACTGAAAGGTCCCAGGTTCGATTCTGGTCAGGGGCATGTACGTTGGTTGCAGGCACATCCCCGGTAGGGGGTGTGCAAAAGGCAGCTGGTCGGTGTTGCTCTCTCGACATTTCTAGCTCTCTATCTCTCTCCCTTCTTCTCTGTAAAAAAATCAATAAAAATATATTAAAAAAAAAAAATAAAATCATCATATACTATTAAAAAAAAAAAAAGATAAAGAGGGCACGAGGCTCCCGGATGTGGGGACTCCAAGTACTCAAAGCTCCTTTGTGCATAAAAGGCATTAAAAAAATTATGTCAGAAATTAGCTTGGGGTCTTTAAAAAACAAACACATGGACCAATCGGCCCTCTTTGGTCCACCTCATTCCTGGGAACAAAAGGCCTGATTCTGAAGTGGAGAACCACAACTCCCGAGGGACCATTCCCTGGGAGACCTGCCACTGCCCACCCAAGGCCCTCTCCCCACCCCCATTCCTCTCCCGCAGGCCGCAGTCCCGCTCTGGATCGCCCAGACAATGCCCTGCTTGTTGGAGGTCTGTCTGCGTGTGCTCTTTAGAACACTCGCTCATGAAAAGGCCCATACAATGAGCAAAACAGCCGGCGGAGCGGGGTGGGGCAGGATGAAGAGAAAGAATGAACAAAAAGCACCAGCAGCACCCACTGGGACCCTCTGTGTGCCGGCGCCCAGTGGCTGCGCTCTGCCTGGGGGGCTGGCACCGCCGCCCCTTCTCCAGGGCCGGGGGAAGACGTGTCTTAGCAGACAGGGTGCTTTGATTTCCGTTGTTACTGTGAAGAACTCGGTGCTGATAAGTTGAGGGTATGGCTTGTTGGCGTAACCAGTTTCAGGGGTGGCAGAACACGCCCGCACACACTGCCAGCACCGAGACTGGGCTCAGCCAGGGCGGGGTGTCCCCTCTCCGCGTCTCAGTGGGCCGCCCCAGGTGCCCACCGCCCAGGAGCCGAGCACTAGGGCTGCCACGTGGGCGAGGACAGGACGCGCTGGGTGACGTGCTGCTGTGGGCCCTCGGAGCCGTTTCCATCAGGAAACCCCGCGCTCCTCTGCCCAGCACCTCCCTGCCTCCAGGGTGACACCCAGACTGGCTGCCGTTCAAACTCATCCTGACTCCCCCTCCTCCCCACCCTGGAGAAACAGAGTTCGAGGGCCCAGATCCAAGGCTGCAGAGTGGAGCCGGAGGGAACGGCTGGGTGAGCTGGGCCTCCGATTTCCTGAGCATCAGCAACAAGCGCGGGCAGGGCCCGGGCAGGCTGCGGGCACACGGCAGGGAGGGGCAGGCTCTTCCTGGCGGAGCGCGCCCATGTGCACGTGACACACAGACAAAGAGTGCCCTTTGGCATTTTCCAGGAAACCTTCAGGAAAACAGGGTGTGACAGAGTTGCCATAGCAACCCAACCACTCTTGGGCTCAAATGGTACACAGCGTGGCAGGGGCAGGGAGAGCCCCTCCGGAGACGCTGGGTTAGAACAAGAGAATTTCTAGGAGGCAGCTGGCAAATGAAGCCATACGTTCAGGAAACGAGGTAAAGGTTATCCCTTCGATTTCAGGAGCAACCTTTCAGCAATTCATTCCTAAGTCCTAGGGTGACTCCAAAGAAAACACCAGACCCATCTATGTGGCTGTCTGCGTGGCCGGAGCCTCCATTTCCCCAGAAGACACACTGAGAAACGTGCCCAGCATTGGGGGACGAGGGGGGGGGCAGCCATGTCTGGCTCCTCCTAGGTCTGACAGGCAGCCACACTCGGGATCTGAGAAGCTTGTGACTTACCCCCGTGCACACCCAAGTCATGAAACAGCGATGGCACCCATAGTTGGCAGGTGCCCATCTAGCGGGGGCAGCCAGTCAGCTGGCTTAGTACCAGGGAGGGAAGGGTGCCTGGCAGGGACTGTGGGCTGTGGGCAGGAGGCACTAGCTCACAAGTGACATGAAGAACATCACCCGGGTGCCATGGTGCCAGGCACGCCCATGGGCATCGGTGGCACCTGGAGGGGACGGAGAGTGTGCTCAAGCAGCTGGAGAGACCGATAGGTCAGCTCTTTGCGGTCACTTGCTCCGTTACACCCAGGCTGTCCAGAGATGAAATGCTTTCTCACTAGGGGAGCACCGAGTCCCCCATCCAGAGGATGGACAAAAGGAGCGGGAACGGGCACTGTGTCCAGCTGTGTCTCCTCAGTGTGACAGGGTAACGGTGATCAAAACAATGAGGCTCACAGATCTGTGTCCCCTGCAGGTGAATGGATCACAGCAATGGTGCAGACAAAACAATGAAAACAATGAAAACAAATAAAATGGTGCAGACAACAAAACAACAAAAATAAACGTTCCCCTGAAGGGAACGCCTGGCACCGTCTGGAAACATTTCTGACGGTCACACGGGGGCTGGAGGGGCAGTTCTATGGAATCTAGTCCAGAGCCCAGTGATGCTCACACTGCCCGGTGCACAGGCCAGGCCCCACAGCACGTTATCCAGCCCCCAAGCATGGACAGTGCGAGGCTGAGAAGCCTGACCGTGACCTTCCCGAGGAGGAAAGCCCCCGAGAAGAAAGGCCTCTGCTGGCCTGGGCCGAGGGAGGGGCCGAGCGGACATTCCGGATCCAGAGGGCCCTGTACCATGTCTGTGGGCAGCACCATTTGAAATGCACCAGATGGCACCTTAAACCTCGGTACAGCTATTTTCTCAAAGTGGTGAGCAGAGAGAAGTGGAAGTTGGTGTGGACAGGGCTGACGCCCACACACATTCCACTGGAGGACACTGTGGCCTCGGGCTCCTGGCTGGGCTGCTCTCTGACCCCACCGCCCACCCCCCTCGTTTCTTGGTAACAAGCAAAGACGATGGGGCGCAGGAGGGGCTCCAGTCACACCGGGAGGCCACGGGCATCCTGGCAGGGGCTGCTTTTCCTCTGCCACAAAGCCAGCCAGTGCCCCTACCGCGCCATTTTCTAAAGAGCAAACCCTAAGGCCTTAGGAAGGTGTGACTGTCACAGGATTTGAAGGACTCACACTCCATCAGAGAACTCGGAATTAAGGGCCACTCAGAGTGGTCACGTTCCTACCCAATCCTTCCTCAGAAGACAAACAGGAATGACGTTCAGTTCTGCCAGGAGGAAACCAGAATGGGTCCCCCCCTCCCCCCGTGAAGGGTCCTGTCGGGGGAAGGACAGAGGGAGGGCACCCGGAAGCAGTGCTCCCAGCTGTGTGAGAGTCAGCAGGCAGAGAGGGGCCGCCACGGGGAGGAGCGTCCAGCCCCCGGTGAGGCTGGCTGGGCTGCGGGAGAGCAGGTACGCAGTCCAGGCCACGCCGAAGGAGCTAAGGGGCTTGCAAAAGGATTAGGGGGCTGGAGTTTAACAGACCTCGATGCCATTTCCCAGAAATGGAACGCCCTGTCCTTCAGTCACAAAGGCTCCCGCACTCCAGGCCTGGGGAGCGTGCTCTCCCCCGGGGACAGAGCCAAGTGCCAGCAGAGGCCGCGTGTCCGCTCCCTGAGCACATGAATGTGCCAGCAGAGGGCGAGAAGGGAGTACAGGGACGGAGGACGGGCCCAGGGGAACGAGCTCCCGGCTGAATGGGGCCCGAGTCCCCCTACAGCACTGGCAACTGACCAGAGCCAGTGAAACACACGTGACTGTGATTTCCAAAGAAGAATTGTTCTGGGTGTCTTACCCGGACATTTAGGAAATGCCAAAGGCCCTGAGAGAGAGGAGGAGAGACCAGGATCACAGCAGAGGGGCCGTGCCCACAGGCCCCGGCAAGGCCCAGCTCTGAGCTGCCTGGGAACTTACCAACTAATTCCTGCGGATCCCGCTTTTCTACTTCCGGGTTATCCTGCAAAGACAAACAGACACAGGAGTAAGCCTGGCTCCTGCCCCACGCTGCTTTACGCAGAGACCACTCAGGAGATCGAGGAAGGAAAAAAGGTGAAGGCATCCTAAGAGTGAGCGATGCTGGGGGGAGGGGCTTTGGGGATCCCTGACCCCCTTCTTCCTTCATCAGAGCAGCTGGGATGCTCACGTCGCCTGCTTCAGCCCCTGCTCATAGCCTCCAGCAGGCACCAATACCACCACGACGGAGACCAATGGCAGCCAGTGTCCCCCGCACACCGGGACCCTCCCGATGCCGTACCTGGCCAGTCACCCGAACACGGCTGCCCTGACCTGCCTGCCACTGAGGAAGCAAGAGGGGGGCTACTTATAACATGAAATACCAACACTGAGCACAGAAGACTAGCTACTCCGAAGAGATTTTTCTAACTTTTAGTTTAAGGGGAGATTCGTCACAGCGGGCAGCCCCTGGAACCCGGAGCGGGCAGCCCCCGGAACCCGGAGCCGGCACGGATGGCCTCTGATCAGTGACAACCAGAGTGCAACCCCGGCTCTTCTGCTCCCCTCGGCTCTTTCCCGCCGGCTTTTATTCCCGCGAAGAAAAGCTCTCTGACCTTCATGCAAACTGCTGCCCCGACACCCACTTCCACGGCCCTCGGTTGTGGGCGTGCGCAGACCCTAAGAGCGGAGGTCTGAACGGGTCTGCTAGCCTGGCTGTGCCTTCCCACTGGGCCTCGGCTTCCCGCCCCGGCCTACGGGGCAAGAGGCCCAGCCTGTCCCACACGTACCCGGCAGGGACCCGCCTCTCCATTTCTGGGGAAACTCAGACCCGACAGGCAGACTGGGGGCCTCGAGTGCCACCACCCGCCACAGGGGCAGAAGCTGGGCTCCCGGAAGTGGCTGGACCCCCGTCCTTTCGCTCTGGTCGGTGAGGGAGGGGAGAAGCAGCGAGGGCTCCGGGCACGGCCGCACGTGGAAACCGCGGCAGAGCCCTGCACTCCGCTCACGAGGAGACCTCACTCCGAGACACCGTGCCAGAAAGTGGGGTGCGGGAGGCCTCACCGCCCTCGCCTGGTCCCACGCTGAGGCCAGAGGAGACCCCAGCCCCTTCCCCCCAAAGTCCTCCTGAGTGTGGGGCGGGCCCAAACCGCCCACTCCCCTGAACACTGCGGCTGCCACCGGACCGGCACCGGGTCCGGCCAGGCTGCTTAGCAACCTGCTTCCCCGCCTCTCACCCCGCCAATCAGGTGGGCAAAGAGGAAGCCGGCCTGCCATGCCAAACCCAGGCTGGTCATCCATCACTGCTCCGCGGACAGTGCCAGCCTGCAGGGCCCCACAACAGCCCCTTTGTGGAGGGCTCCGAGGCAACAAATGCTGAGAGCGTGACAGTAACTAATGGGGGCAGCCTTCTGGGGGCTCATTGTGGGAAAATATCAGCTGGGCACAGCCACCTCTTCCCTGGCCACGGCCGGTCACAGGAGTACTGACCGCTGCCATCCAGGCCGCCTGGCTCTTCCCAAAGCCCCGATGCAGAGCCAGGCGGCCAGCTGTCGTGAGGAATTGTGAGAATCCTGGGCGCCTACTCCAGAGGCACAGGAGGCCAGTCCCAGACGAGTCTCTTCAAAGGTCTACTCCGGAGGCCCCCAGGCAGGTGGAGGCCCTGCGCCGCCCGTGGCTTCTGTGGGTTTGCGATCAGAGCATGGGAGGCGGGAGGCGGGAATCCCGGCATTTCACAAGGTCCGGGCCTGGCTTAGCTGAGGCGGCTTCGTCTTTCTGTTTGTGGCTTGGCTCCCCTTCCCCCCAAACTAATCACTCCGCTCCCACAAAATAAAAACAGCTGGTTTCAATGTGCCAACTAGTCTAGTCTTTGTTTTACCCTCACAAAATGTTCATGTGCAAACACACACACACACACACACACACACACACACACACACACGATGTGTGCCCTGAGCCCCTGGAGCTCTGGACTCTAACTCACAACCCCATGTCCCCAGGAACTTCTCCGCAGGAGTCCAGCTCCACGGTCACTCCAAGCAAAGGACCGGCCAGCGGGCGTGGACCAATGCCAAGTGCGAGAAGACTGTCCTCCTTACCCGTCGGCCAAACGTGTAAATGAGCCTCCACAGGTGAGAAGCCACAATTCCGCACGAACTCGGGTTGTGCGGATTCCCCGTTTGTCACAGGCGGCAACCGATGGGAACCTGCGCCTGAGGCCACAGCTTGTCCCGTTTCAGAAGGTAATTCTTCCCGGCACGTGTCACCGAACCAGCGTGTCCCCGAACAAGGACACCAGCAACCCGAGTTCTCTGGACCCTAATGCTGCTTACCCCACCCCTGCCTGCGCCCGAGAAGGCAAGGCCTGAGTGTGCCCACAGCCCGCCCTGCAGCCATCGGCATGCGCTCTGCACCCAGCAGGTCCAGGCCTTCGAGCGACGAGGAAGGAGCCGGAGTGTCTGGAGAGAGCGGTGAGGACAGGTGTCAGACACCCAAACTATGCGCCCCAGAACCATCTACGCACCACCGGCCTCTGAGGTCAGCTTCAGCCTCGGGGAGGGCAGGACTGGGGTGCGTGAGGGTGGCCACACGCAGGATGAAGACAGGAGACAGCCTCCTCCCAGGCACGGCCAGCCACGTACCAGGGATTCAGTAAGGGAAGGACCAAGCGCCCACGACAGCGATCTGGGCAGCCAGCCTGGTGTCAGGACAAACATGCGACAGTGTTTCAACGACAGACAAAAGTTCACGCTCTTCAACTGTCGGGAGTTCACGAAACCGGTCTGACAAAGGCTGCCGCCGGGCGAGCCTGCGCCCTCACGCGGGCAGGAGGGGGCAGTGAGGGGTACCGTCAAGGGCAACAAGGAGCCACTGTTCCCTCTTCCTCTTGCCCAAGGCAGGGTTTCGAAACGCACACACACCTGTCCTGACTTGTGCGCGGGGACGGCCGCGGACTGGATGGATCCGCCTCCGGACCCGCAGGAGACACTGCCGCTGGTCAAAGTCTGAGCTCAGTCTGGAGACCCATCCCAACCCGTGTCTGTGCCAGCGGGGAGGGAGGGGCCGAGACTGGACAGACCTGGCCACCAGCCGCGCTCTCAGACACAGGGGGCCGAGGCCTCCCCAGGGCACGAGGAAGGTGAGAACAAAGCACTCACCTCGCGGCTGCTGGAGGAAGCCCAGGTGAACAGCCTCAGCTGTAGTCCCAGTCCAACTCAGACACCAGGAAAACCAAACAAAGCCCACAGCCCCCTAAGCAGCCAAGAGGACGAGGAGTGAGAGCACTCGGAGGCAGACCCCTCATCTGTCTACCGCCAGCCTCCCCAGGCTCCCGAGCCTGAGCCCACAGGCGCGAGGCTGCACAACAGGCCCTGGAGAGCGGGGATTCGAACCTGCTAGACTTTGGTTCTCAACCAATCGTGTCTGAGACTTGTAAGAACAATATCCCCAGCAGGGGTCTCATGCTCAAGACAGGACCTGGACGTGGCGCCCTGCAGAGAACACAAAGTCCAGCGGCCACTGAGGCTGAGGCAGAGGACGGGGTGGGGATGACACGCCCCATGAAGCGGGCCAGGCTGCGAGCTGTGAGGATGGGCTCGGGATGGGTGCAGAGCAGGCCCAGCAGAGGGACGGAGGGTTATTTGCAGCCATGATTCACCAGTCCTTCCCGGAACCTGCCCCACAGAGCACACTCAGAGGTCCAGGGTCCAACTCAGACAAAGCAGCCAGCCTCAGGCAGCTCCACTGGGGTGTGCCAAGTCCAGCTCCTCGGCCTTGGGAGCCTCAGGCAGAGAAAGCTGGGCACAGAGGGCAGCCCCGCCCCGCCCCCAGGGTAAGGAGGACACAGACTGCACCTTTTTCTGTTGGGTAATGTCATCGGAGTCTCCCGAGTAGGAGCGGCTGGAGAGGGAGATTGGTAAACAATGCCTTCCAAACTGTGCTCACACCGGGGCTGCCCAAGGCAGTCCTCAGAACACCTCACTTCACGAGCAGAGCACCTAGTTTAGGATTTCACAGCCAGCTTCAGCTACAGAGCAGAACCCGGTCCTCCCCGGACTCCGAACTGTTCAAGTCCATTCTACTCTCACGGTGCGGACTCAGCATCAGAAAGGGAGGCGGCAGAAGAGGACTAATAAAGGGGCTGGACTGGCAGAAGGAAGGGGGAGGCATCAACACTGAGCTGGAAAAACTTACATCAAGCCTGGTATTCCTAATCCTAAAACAAAAAGACAGAATTATCACATAGTTAACTCACTTATCTTCTCCACAAGTAATCAGTGAGCATTTATTACAGACCAGGCAATGGGCAAACACTGGGGATGGAATATAAACAAAGCTCAACCGAGGGGATGATTGCAGGCACGATGCTAAGCACTCAATTCTCACAACCACCATGAAGGTGTGGCCACAATGCTGCTGCTTCAGAGGACCAAGGGGCCTGCAAAGGCATCACAATGACAGCCAGGGCACTTTTCTGAGATGGGAGTCACCTCATGTTGCCAAGAAAGCAGAAACTGGTCTGGCTGGTGTGGCTCAGTGGCTGAGAATTGACTTATGAACCAGGGAGGTCAGCGGGGTTCCCGGTCAGGGCATATGCCCACGTTTGGGCTGGATCCCCAGTAGGGGTATGTGTAGGAGGCATCTAATCGATGATTAGATGATTCTCTCATCATCGATGTTTCCATCTCTTTCTCCCTTCCTCCCTGAAATCAATTATATATACACATATATAATCAATTTTATACACACACACACACACACACACACACACGGCAGAAATTCTGGAACCTTTGTCTCCAAGCCCCAGAACAAAATTATTGCAGCCTGACAGACAGGATGGAGAGCTGTCAGTAACCCCAAGGCTCTGAGGAAGTCCCCGAGACCAGTGCTGCTCCGGAGAAGGCCGTCACCAGCACATTTCCTTCAGTTGTATCCTGTGGGCCCGGGCGGGCCACTGCCATGGCCTGCTGCCTGCCTGGGATGGAAACACTCAACTTACAGACAAATGGGCGGAAGCCGGTGGGGCCACTTTGGATTCAATGGACCGCCTCCAATCCCAGGGTCCTGACCGGACGGCTCAGCTCCCCAGGCAGCGGAGGTCTCTAGGGAAGGGTTAACGAGGCGCCTGCCAGAACAAATGAAGCTGGCTCTGGAACCGCCGGCTCTGGAACCGCCGGCTCTGGAACCGCCTGGTGGCCTAGGCAAAGGTAGGGAGGAGGGAGGAGCGGTCTCTCTCTCTACCTGAACGATCTGGCAGCCACGAAGCCCGCAGGACAGCGCGGACCCCGGGACCAGCCAGACTTCAGCGTGAAGGCAGAGCTCTGGGCGGAGCATTGCCAAAGGGGAGACTTTGCCACCTGCCTTCCAATGCGACACCAGATCAACCGTCGAGAATACTATGAATACTTCCCAAAGAAACCCTCCAACTCTCCTGTGATTTATATCCTTAACTAAACGTTAACGATGAGGGAATCATTGATTGGCTGCCTCCTGCGTGCCCCACACTGGGGATCAAGCCTGCAACCCAGGGATGCTCCTTGGCTGGAATCAAACCTAGAACTCTTCAGTCCACAGGCTGACACTCTATCCACAGAGCTGAACCAAGTAGGGCTTTCTTGCTTTCTCAGAGATAGAGATAGATAGATAGATAGAGAGATAGATAGATATAAACATCAGTGTAAGAGAAACACTGGCTGCCTCCCAGCAAACCGTCTGGGGACTGAACCCACAACCTGGCCTGTGCCCTGCCTGAGAGCTGACCGGCGGCCTTTTGGTGCACGGGATGACGCTCAACCAACTGAGCCACACTGGCCAGACATCTAATCTTTTTTTTAAAGGGTGTTGTTTATATTGGAAAATATATTCCAAATTTCAGACAACCAATCTACTTATAATTTCCAAGTAATAACTCCATTTCTGAGTGGGGGCTGCCCATCTGATAACTTAGGCATCAAATAATATTGTTTTGTCCCTTTTAAATCATCATGACCTCATCTGAGCAGCAATCATAAAACATACCTATCAATTAATGACACTTATAAGAAAGTAAACATAAAAAAAAAAATTCCAAAACAAAAAATGAGAAACACAGAACAAAGAGGGAAGAGGACCCCCTAGGACAGACAGCTGGCTTTCGGCATCATACATTCCCAAAAAGATAGATCCCAGCCGGGGAGGGAGGGGCGGCCACACCTCGGTTAGCAATCTGTGGCATCTGGGCCCGCAGGGAGGAACTGTGCTGGGGCTTGCAGGGCGAGGGGGCGGGCAGGATCCTCCTGGCTACAGGGCCAGCCCAAGCAGAAGCGGGTGTGGCTTTTGGGAATCTGAGTTCCAGATGACCTGGAGCAAGTGCAATCAAGAAGGTCCTGCTGGCTGCGAGGGAGGGAGCAGAGGGGGTGTGTGTGGAGGGGGTGTCAGAGGGAGAACAATGGTCATTCGTCTCCTTTGCATGCGACAACTTCCAGCGATGAAGGTGTCTACCAGCAGTGCTCAGCTTAAGATGCCCCCAGGCCTCCTTTGGAAGATGGCAAGACGAAGGACCTCGCTTGGATTTCTTCAGCCTGAACGACAGAATGACTCCCACCTCTGTGCTGTTGGCTGCTCAGCTCAGCTCAGCACCCAGACGCCCCGGCAGAGCAGAGCGGGGATGGCTAGTCCCCCCAGCACAGAAATGCCATGTCACCCACTTCTGCAAGGCAACCCTGGCCTTGTTAAAGGTGAGTCTGAAGAAGGCCATTCGATTTGGTGAGAAAGGAAACGCCACAGGCTACGCAGGCTTGGCACGCGCCTCAACAGTTCAAAGGCCGCATGGCAACTTCCAGCGAGAAGTTCAGATCGGATGGCTCCCATTCCAGCAGGTCAAGGGCCACTTCCTTTTCCGGCCCTAGGTGAGTCACACGGCAAGTGTTTAATAACCAGCACCTAAACTCAACGAGGCAGACCTCACTGTGTCCGATTCACAGCTGAGTAAGACACGGAGGCCAAAGCGGTAAAGGACGTGCCAAAATCCAGACCCCTTTGTCCGACTCCCAAGCCCAGGGACACCATCTCCCGGGTCTCACCTCCTCCCTCTGGACCAGGAGGCTGCAAAGAATGAGTTTCTGTGAAGCCCTTGGCTCACCCGTTGGGGAAGCCAACAGCACAGACCGAGGAGGGAAAGGTCTTCAGAAGATGCCACAGCCGCCACCGAGCAAAGCAGGGGTTCAACCTTCAACCTAAGGGGAAGTCAGCCCGTTATTATCTTTTTAAAAACAGCTTTTTAAAACTGATTTTTAGAGAGAGAGAGAGAGAGAGAGAGAGAGAGAGAGAGAGAGGAAGAGGGAAAGAAACACTGATGTGAGAGGGAAACCTCAATCAGCTGTCTCCTGCATACCCCCTGCTAGGCATTTGTCCTGACCAGGAGGTGAATCATCAACCCTTCGGTGCACAGACTGACGCACAACCAACTGAGCCACACAGGCCAGGGCCAAATTTATTACCTTTAATTCTAAGGATCAGGCAAAACAGCTCAAGATTCTATGATGCCCCAATGAGTAACGTCTGAGTTGACTTGAATGGAAGGGCTGGCCCACAAGGCTTAATGGTATAAACAGTGGGTGCCGCCACCCGTGTCCTAAGCTTAGAGACTTCCGGGGGGCATACAGAAAGAATGCTACCCAACCCCAACTTCTACTGAGCCCTCCTCCCTGACCGGGAGAACCATCAGCGGGCCGTCCAATGAACTCCAGCTTTAAAGGAGCTATTTCTTCTGACCCACATCAAGGGCAGGGCACGCTTCCTGTCTGAGAGCCTCACTGGGAAGACACGGCCCACAGTGCTTTAGTCAATAACAGCCACAACAGCACACACACAGGCTCTCCTCCAGCGTATGAATTCTGGACTTTAGCCAAGCTGGCTGAAGACAGGAGGAAAGAAATGGGTGTGGGAGACTGTGCTGCTAATGATTGGTATCAGTATTAGAACAAAAGTTGTTAGATTGCACCGTAATCTTTTTTTTTTTTAAATTTTTTTTTAATTGATTTTTCACAGAGAGGAAGAGAGAGGGATAGAGAGTTAGAAACGTTGATGAGAGAGAATCATCGACCAGCTGCCTCTTGCACACCCCCTACTGGGGATGTGCCCGCAACCAAGGTACATGCCCTTCACCGGAATCGAACCTGGGACCTTTCAGTTCGCAGGCCGATGCTCTATCCACTGAGCCAAACCGGTGCCGGCCCGTAATCTTTTTTTTAAAATATATATTTTATTGATTTTTTACAGAGAGGAAGGGAGGATAGAGAGCTAGAAACATCGATCAGCTGCCTCTTGCACCCCCCCCCCTCTGAGAATGTGCCCGCAACCAAGGTACATGCCCTTAACCGGAATGGAACCTGGGACCCTTTAATCCGCAGGCTGATGCTCTATCCACCGAGCCAAACAGGTCAGGGCACACCTTAATCTTTTAAATACTTCCCCCCGTGGAAGTATTTAAAAAATTCAAATAATTTTTTTTCTGGGCAGTTTTATTGCTCACATATCACACAGTTCTTAAGTGTTTTGTTTTCAATTGTTCATTCGTGTCCTTATGTTAAATTACCCAGACTGCAGCAACACTGAAGAGGTTTAAAATACAAATGGAACAAAACTGGATAGAAAATACACTCGCTATTCGGCCAACAGAAGGATGTGAGGACAGGCCGCACTGTGAGGACTGTGGAATGAGGAAGTTCCTGACTTTTGTAAATAGTTATTCTTGCTATAAGAATCATTTGACAATAAAATATGCACGATATAAAAAACAAACCAGGACTGAGGGGGATCCGCCTGGGACCATCTGTCACCCCACTGACCGCTGCTCGGCCGCTGTCCCCTCCCTTCCTGCCTGCTCCCGTGCGTCTCTCACGCTCTGGTGGAGAGGACGACCTTCTCGACAGAGGGCCGTTCTCCCGTTAAGGGCGTTTCAACAAAACGAAACAAACCCGAGGTTAACCTCCAGAAAAAAAGGGCCATCTAACCCTTTCCAAGTCAAAGACCTCTAGGGAAAAGTCCAAGCGGAAGTTCCGACAGACCACCTTTGCTGTCACATCCTGTACAACAGCTGTCAGTAACCCCCCCCAATCCCCCAGTGAGGGTCCCTCAGAAGCTCCCCACGCAGAGGCACACACAGCCATTTCCAAAGGCTGGAAAGGGACTCGGCTTCCGGTCACGCCACACAACGTGCTCCCCAGAGCGTCCCTCTGGCTGAACAGAACCCCAAGCTGAGAATCTGAAGCCTCGGCGTCTCCCTTTCTGCTTTCGGCTCCTGCAGTTGAGCGAGCAGCGAGCAGCGAGCAGCGCACACAGCCCACACCTGCTCAGTGACCCTGCAGAAGCTGGCACTTGTGTGCGGCCTCTTTCCTGACACGGTCAACAGAGATGTAAGATTTCCACCTGACATGTCGCAACTGCTGGCAGGCTTCTGAAAGCTCTTCTGAAAATCAGTAAATCAACAGCAGATTCCTGGAGACAAGCTGCTGGGGCAGTTCTCCGGTTCCAGATCTTGGGTTCTGATACTTTAAAATACTGCAGGGTCAGCTCTGCCAATGCAAACCCTTCATCTAGACTCGGAGTCCACTAACAACACGGCAACCGAAGCACCGGACCGCACGGGAAGTTCAGATCGTCCGGCCGCCGAGGCGGAGGCCATCGCCTGGCTGGCTAGGCCTGCTGGCAGGGTGAGAACTCCCCAGGCGCCGCCACCATGGAACTCTAACACAAACTGCCAATACCCTTCCCAAACCGCCCCCCAGCAAACTCAGAAGCGCAGTGACTTTTAACAAGGTCAAGGGGAACAGTTACTCAGCATCTGTCAGGCTGTGCACACATGTGCGCATTATTTTTCCAAGCGGCTCCTGAGTTGCGTGGACAGTAATGCCGACTGCTGGAGCCAGTTACCAGAACAGAATTTAGGGGGTTTTTGGTCTGTGCCGGGAACTGAGAAATGTGGAAACTTCTGACCTGCATGAGGGCGGGAGACTGGGCTCACTTTGGCCGAAAGCTAAGAAATGCTGACAACTGCGCTGTGCAAGTTTCCTACATCTGATAACACGTGGCCCATTGTCTCACGTCCACAGCAGACGGCTGAGGTCAGACTGTCCAAAGCACGGCCACCCATCTTCCCGTGCCGCTGCCGCCGTCCGCTGGCAAAGGGCCCGAGCCTGGCCCCACGGGCAGCGGGCGCAGGTTACGCCGTGGGCCTGTGGTCCACGCCGCCACACCTGACCCAGGCCTCCCGACCAAGTTCACCAGACTGGCTCCACACTCTGCTCCACATTTCTGCATGACTTTTGGGCCCATAGGACTTTTAAAAAATATATATATTTTATTGATTTTGTACAGAGAGGAAGGGAGAGACAGAGTTAGAAACATCGATGAGAGAGTCATCGATCAGCTGCCTCTTGCACACCCCCTACTGGGGATATGCCCGCAACCAAGGTACATGCCCTTGACCAGAATCGAACCCGGGACCCCTTAGTCCCCAAGCTGACGCTCTATCCATTGAGCCAAACCGGTCTCGGCATGTTTTCTTTTAACTGGGATCACACACGCCTTTTAAAAAATGCTGGAACCATTGTTCTCACAGCATGTGCCACCTCCTTGACCCGAGACAGTTTTGTTTTGACAGATGTTAGCTCCTTGGGCCAGGATTCTTTCCCTGGGTCGCAGCCTGGACACAGCACCCCGGGGAGCCGCGAGCCCGCCCCACGCAGCAAGGCCGAGGCCGGCCTCCCAGGTAGCTGGCCAGGCCCTCCAGTTCTCTTGAGCTGGGCCCTTGTTGCCCGTGTTTGCTTCCAAAGGAAGGGTGTGTCAAAGGCAGGAGTGAGTGGAAATACCTTCATCCACAGGAATTGTGCGCAGGGGAAAAAAATAAACAAGGGAAAATGTCCCAGGGCAACCGAGGTAAAGCCCGGACAAAGGAGAGTGTGAAACGGGAAGCTGGTGTGCCAAGGGCAAACAGATGCAGGAAACACTTAAGCCAGCAGGCTCCCTGCCCCTGAGGCGAGGAGCTGGACCAGGCTTCCTCGGCTTGGCTGGCTTTTTCTGGGACAGCAGCGCCACCTTCTGTTCAGTAAGCAGAACATCGGAGCCGGGCTGCTTACTGAAGAGGCAAGACCAGAAAATTGAAGTGAGAAGACAAGAGGGCCCGAGGGGCCCCAGCATACTGCTTCCGGGGAACGCTCGGCCACCTTCTCCAGCCTCCTTTTCTCTAGTTCAGGCCAACTCAGGAACCCAGCGCCACCCCGCATCCCTGACACCCAGGCTGGGGGCCAGGTCCAGAGGCTCCCCAGAGCTGGTCTGGAGTCGTCATTTCTTACACAAATGTGGACTTTGCACTCACTGGTAACCCCAAACATCGGAGTGGGAAGAATGAGGTCAGGGAACACTCATAATGCCCAGGTCTTTCCCCAGGAAGCCCTCTGGGGGTTCCGTCCAGCCCCAGCCCCACGTTTCTTAGGACACGGTGGACTCTTCCACCTTGTCAGAGAGGCCCAGGAGCAGGGAGCTCACTCCCTCCAGCAGCAGCTCGCCCACTTTTGGCCAGAGGTAACGGAACGTTCTACGCTCCGCTCCATGGCCGCCCCCCTTCCCTTACCGGGCACCGAGCAGCAGAGCGACCAGCTCTCCCCGTCTCCCCCCTCCCCGCTCCTTCACTCGTCCGCACATGATGTGGTTACGTCCCCTCACCTTGAAGCTTTCTCTCCTCTGAGTGTGCTCCAGTTTAAATGCGGAATTCAATATTCCAAAAAACGCCTCAACGACACGAGTGACCACCTGGGGAGGGAGCAGAGGAGCACTGGTCGTCGTACCTAACGCTGCTGAGCGCAGACATGCCGGACACTGCGGAGCTAAGTGCTCATTTACATTTTACTCAGTTCAGCCTTTAAGACAAACGAGGCCCATTTATCAGGATGCCCATTTTGCAGATGAGGAACACTGAGGTGAGAGGACTTCCCCAAGGACAGCTGGAGTTCAGACCAGGTCTCTAACCCAGGGCTTTGGCTTCTCCCCCCCACCCGGGCCGTTTCCTCTTCCTCTGGGCGCTCTGCTGCCTCGGGCAGCGCAAGGCCCCATAAGGACACATGCAGAGCAATGAATGCAGTCACCACCGTTATGTAATGTTACCCACCCGAGAGCTTTGCTTCTGAAGAACAGTGATTCTCAAAGCTGATCTGTGGACCCCTGGAGGTCAGCAAGGTCGAAATGATTTTCATAACATGAAGACATTTACCTGATTCACCGTGGTGACATTTACAGGAGCATGGTGGGTCAACTTGTTGGCCCTTTAGAACAAACCAAGGCAGCAGCACCGAATTCTAGCAGGAGCCATACTCTCAGTTAAAAAAAAAAGCCCATCTCACTTCCGCATGTCCTTGACGCTCGGTGCAGTGTTGTTCTGTTAGCATTTTGTGTGGTGACGAGAGGTGAGCATAAACTTGGGCATCGAGGAGAGCACCCGTGCGGTTATGTGGGTTCCGAGCTGACCTAGCGGCTTCCTTCCCAGAACACCATTTACCTGAAAGAACGACTGACAGACTATGGTCACTTCGATGCAGGAGTTTGGCCACCATTTCCTAAAACACAGAGCCTGTCACTTCGAGGAAAGCTGAGAGTGTAACATCCCAGCTCTCCGGCAAAGCTGGAAGCTGGGGAGATGTGTGCTCCCGCCGCTTGCTGGCCTGTCTGCGGGTCAGTGATGTCACTGTCACATACGATTGGGGGGCTACTATAGAAGCAAATGTGTCAGCACCGAGGACATGTGCGTAACGCAGAGAACCCCTTTCCAAATCGCTAGCACCCGGTGATTGGGATGGTGCCTGGCGAAAAGGGCCGGTCCAAGTGTGAGAGAGACCGTGCTTCAGTGCAGCCGAGCATAAAAGTTCACCGCCAGGGCTTCCCGTTCCACCCGGCAATCAGTTAACTTTAGAAAATTCCCGCTTGCTGAGCTTTGATCAAGTATCAGAGGAGAAAACCCACGAGTCCTCGAGTATCTATTAAAATGCTTCTCTTTCCAACGGCCTGGCTGTGTGAAGACGGCTTCTTCAAACTTCAGCCCACACCCAGACTGATGCAGCAGTTAGGAGAGCCTCGCTGTCCCTAAGCTGGACTTTAGACACCAAGGAAACTCGTAACATGGTCAAACGATTCCTCTCTTTGTACTAACTTTTTTTTAAATTTCGGAAATAGTAATTTTTCATAAGAATGTTATTTATGTTAATATGTAATAGACTTGTTATCTTAAAATGAATAACATTTTCCTCGGTTTTAACTGCTCAGAGATTGTCACAGACAAAGCCAAAATGAAGAAAAGCTCTATGGGATCCTAACTTTCAATTGTGTAAAGGAGCCAGAATGTTCTGAGAGAGCTGCCACAGCAAAAAATCAAAAGCAGATCTTTAAAAGCCAAAGTAGGAAGGAGTGCCATCTAGTAGAAAAGACAAATGAGACATCAAACCATTTGTTAGCAAAATAAAGGACATCCTGTTGTTAGAAACGTCACATACTTAAGGCAGAAACATCTATATAATAAAAGTGTAATATGCTAATTAGACTGGACAGCCGGACGAGCTTCCAGATGAAGCTGACTGCAAGGGCCGAGGCAGGCCGCCATGGCTGCGAGGGCGGAGCCCCTTGCACAAATTTGTGCACCAGGCCACTAGTTTGAAAATAAAGGTTTAACATACAAAAACACTGTTAAATATCAATTGAAGTAAAGCTTAAATGTGACAGGACAGAGGGAGGGCTGAGAGGGGTTTGAGTGGAGAAGAGCTGATGGCAGGCTGGAGAGGAAGGCAGGGCCCTCTAAGGAAATCGGGCACAGAAAAGACTCCTGTCAGAGACCACGCATAGAGTAACAATTCCTGTCCCTATTGGGGAGCCCAAAGACCTACACACCCCGAAAACTAAGACAGAAAGCCAAGTACGAATGCTGCTGACCACTTTCACTCTGCCAGCCCAAAGGAGCTGTACCTTCCTTCCAGGCCACAGCCTGCCCTCCTGCCAGTACTGCTTGACGAGCAGGCCGGGGCTCCTCCCAGCTCAGAAAGCAGTCTGCGTCTGTGTACCTAGGATGCCTTTTTTTCTCCTGCTGATGCCAACACTTCTTGGTGAAGTGTTTTCTTCTCTGCAGCAATCCCAGCCTTTCATGGGCAGACTTCTGTGCCTGCACACAGTCCTATCCACCGAATCAGTTCCAATTTGGAAATGATGCTGTATTTTCAAATATGCTACTTTAGATCCTAACTGGGTATAACTTTCCTAAATTCCACTAAATCACCTTACAGGCCTCCCGCTGGGCTTTTGTTTTTTTTTTTTTAGTATTTGAGAGCGCATTTATTAAAGCCGGAGACAGGGAAACAGGAGAGCTCAGGCGGGCTGTTCTGGCTCACTGGGAAGTCAGAGGAAACATCCCACATCTAACGCCCTGCGGGAGGAGACCCACAAAGCACCCCTGGCTGCAGAGCACAGGGAGGCTGCTGCGCTCACAGGCTCCAGGTGCTCTAGGCTGGAGACCGGCACTCCCTACAAGGCCAGGGTCCAGGCCGCTCCAGGACGTGCTCCTTCAGAGTGCCTCCAGGCTTCTGCATGCAACCGATGTCAGCCCAGAACATTGACACGTGGTTGCAGTGTGTCAGCGGGACGGACCTTGATCAGACACATGAACTGAGCCACATGTTAAAATGCCTCATTCGCATCCAGCCACCCACCACAGCCAACACCAAGTACCTTTGGGTCATCAGTCTCAGGTTTTTCAGTCTCTGAATCGTCATCTTCCTACAAGACAAAGAATTTAGAGGATTAAGCTTACAGGATCGGGCCTGCGGGTTCCCGTATGCACAACTAGGGGTTGGAGCAAACTCACTCAGCCTGGGTCATCCCACCAAGACCCTTCCCCTCTGTATGACCCAGAACAAAAGGAGATGTTCTGGGGGGTGGAGGGGAGAGAAAGACCTGGGGCTCAAAGCAGATACTCCAACAGGACCATCGCCTGCACGAATGAGAATGCCTGAGATGAAAAATCGCCAACAGAAAAGCGGAGGCAAGGCCAGGCCCCACAGGATAAAGTCATACTGTTCCCAATGAAACAGCCATCACTTAAACCAGAAACACAAGCTGTTTCCTTCTTTGCTTTTCATATACACAAATAACCGGACCCAGACCATGACACCGTTCACCGCCAGAGTGACCCCCACGCACCTGTGCCCCGGCAGTCCAACTCAGTAGCATTTGTTTGCACCGACGTGAACACTAGGAAGGCAGGCGTCAAGTGACTCGGGAGAGGCATGACTACAGAGCAGGGCCCAGCCTTTTCTGGGTCCAGTGAGTGTGCCCCACTTCCGGCCAAGTTCTCTCCAGCCTTGCTCCTTACCCAAACGGCCTGCTCCACACAAAGCACCGTCCTCCAAAGCACACGCGGCCTCCAAGAGCAGGCCCACCATTCCCCTGAACGCGAACGGAGACCACAGGTAGTGCCACTACCCAGAACCCCCCAGTGTATGGCCCTTTAACTTACCATGAGGAAAAACTCAAGTGTCATTTGAAACTTTTTTTTTTCAATCGAGCTACATTTTAACCCCCACATTAAACAGCAGTCCAGATGTTAACATACACATCACCGGAGAGGCGTGGATAAACTATACTGATGGGTTTGAGATGTCACTGTCCTGGAAGGCATTTTAAATGAGCCAAAGGTTTTAAATGCAATCTCCTTAAAATGAGTCCGATCAGGCCAAATATCAGAGATGTGGCTCAGCCAAATACAATCACATTTTAGAAGGTCTAGACTGGAATTTGATGAGAGGATTTTACTGAAATATAAAATAAAGCTTAAATATGATGAATATCCTGAGCAAAGCAAATGTGGAATTACACTTCAAAACACACTATGCAGGTTTACGGAAGAAAACAGCCAGAACGTTTGCACAGAAGAAAAGTCAGGGAAAGAACATAACATGCAAAGCTTTTCTAAC
The DNA here is from genome assembly GCF_014108245.1 of Pipistrellus kuhlii. Lineage (NCBI taxonomy): Eukaryota > Metazoa > Chordata > Mammalia > Chiroptera > Vespertilionidae > Pipistrellus > Pipistrellus kuhlii. The sequence continues at coordinate 659,689 of NW_023425545.1, read as the reverse complement.
CCGTTTCAGTCCATTCTGAGTTATTAGCATTGATGGTGGGGCTAAGGGCATGAAAATACCTCCCAAAAGAACATAAAATACAAAGTACAGTTTTGTTTAACTTGGAAAGCATTTTTAACGGTAACATTTAAATCTCAATGGGTAGCAAAGTCTTCAAACACATGATAAAAGTACAATGAATGTTTCAATTAAAGCTGTTGTCAAATATCCACATTCAACTTGGGATGTTTTTGTGCCAAGCACCAGCGGAGTCCTCATTTCCCCCCAAACTTTAAAATTCTGGCTCGTGTTGCTTATGCAATAGTGTATCTAAAGTCTTTTTGGTTAAGTCACAAGTTCTCTTTTGTTAGCCACACATACTAAATTTCAGGCAAGATTGGTGATCAGGAGCCGGGCTCTGTGATAAAAAGTGCCAAGTAAAATGTCAAGAAGGAAGTTAAGGAATGAATCAGACACACACAATAATAATAACTTCCCTTCCTAATCTTTTGAATACATGGACAGATTTGAATGAGCCCCAACCAAGATTAAAAATAATACAGAGCCGAAACCGGTTTGGCTCAATGGATAGAGCAACGGCTTGGGGACTGAAGGGACCCGTGTTCGATTCAGATCAGGGGCATGTACCTTGGTTGCGGGCATATCCCCAGTGGGGGGCGTGCAAGAGGCAGCTGGTCGATGACTCTCTCTCATCGATGTTTCTAACTCTCTATCTCTCTCCCTTCCTCTCTGTACAAAATCAATAAAATATATTTTAAAAAAATAATAATACAGAGCTGATTGCACCAATTAGAATGATTATACTGTTGCAAATGGAATAAACTATCTAAACGGGGAAAACGATATCTGGGTCAAATAAAATAACTCACTATTTCCCCCCCAAATTTTAAGTTCAAAGATAAATGCAAAGTGGTCCAGGTTGAAAACAAACTTGATTTTCAAACAGAACTGCCAATATCCAACCCAGTTTTCTTAATTGACGCTAAACAGAGTGGGAGGAGAGGGGATGTGAAATGGCACGCTGCTGGAACAGTCCGGAAAGTTTCTAACAAGCGGAATGGTGCCATGAGCGGCTCTGGATATGGGAACAGAGCTACTTACCGATTGTTTGCTGTTCTCCTCCTCCTCTTCCTCATAGCCATCTTCATCATTCCCAAGGCGAGAAAAATCGTCCTCTCCGTACGCATCCGATACCAATCCGCCTTTCTCCTCTTAAACAAAGGGAAAAAATAAAAATGAACAGATTGGGAGGGTGGGGGGCGGGGAATGCAAGAAAACCTTTCGGTGATGTGACTGACTAGAATTATATCTTAACGTCAAAAAGGAACCGAAGTCTCATGTTAAATGGCCTCAGGCCCAGACTCTGTTGGGTGACAGCCGCTAGTGATGTCTGCCTCGGGTCACAGGCACCAGCGGACTCATCTTCTCATACAAGACAAGGACTGTCGTCCTCATTTTTGTGTGTCCTCCCCTTGAACAGGGGAGGGGGTACTCCAAGGGGTTCTCAATCCTACCTGAGAAACGATCTTTTTCTACATTCAAGACAAAACAAACAAACACCCGGTCTCCCCCAAACAATACAAATGACTGAGAAACCACCGAGAACCTTCTGACTGGCCAAGACCACACAAAACAGAGAGGAGCTGACCTAGTCCAACCCCCTCTCTCTCCAGGTGAGGAAACCAAGGCCCAGCGGATTAGGGAACTCACTGCCTCTCTCTGCTCCCAAGTAAATTTGTGCCCACTTCCTAGCATGGTGATTCTCAACCTGAGCAGGGCAACAAAATCACGGAGGGCACTTAACTCACAAAACAATGCAATCAGCGAGGGGCCTTGCTTATCCCCCTCTCTGTGGCCCAGATCCTACCCCAGATCTACAGAATCTCACAGTAAAGACCAGATATATGTTTTAAAAGCTCCGAGATGCGTCTAGGCATATTGCTAGTTATCAGTTATTCAAGTAAAACACACACACACACAAACCCTCCACCTACTTGTTACTCATCCCTCTCTCTCTCCACCAAACACGCTCGGAGAGAATGGGTAGCGTTTCCGCAGCCTTGGACCCTCTCCACCCTTTGTCCATCCCTCTGCCTAGCGGGATGAGATTTTCAATGAGTCTCAGCAGAATAATGGAACCAGCGGAAGGAGAGGGCCCATTCTTACCCGCAGAGTGTTCGGATCGCGCTGTGGGGAGTTCGGGGGCCCCATATTGGCGCACAATGCCCAGGGCTTTCCCTCCCGCCCCGCAAGGACAGCCGCGTTCCGAGCGAACGCCCGCTTCTCCCCTCCCCCCGCCCGCCTCCCCGCCTCGGGCCTCACCAGCCGCGCTGCCCGCCGCCTCCACTCCGGCCTCGCTGTCCGACTCGGGCTCTGAGTCTTCCGCGTAAACCGCCAGAGAAGACAGGACGCTCTTCTTCCCCGCCATCTTACTCCCAGGGCCGCGGGGCGGCCCACGGCGCCGACTCCCGCGAGCCGACTTCCGCGCCGAAAGGCGGCCTCTTCCGGATCCCAGAAGGCCCCGCGCGCGTTTCAAGCCGGGAGCCAATCAGAACGGCTGTTTCTGCGCTGGGCCCCGCCCCTCACCCAGCGCTCGCTCTACGTCATTACCGCACGACGGAAACGCCCGATTGTGGTGTCCAGCTGGTTGGCTTCTCAGAGTTGGCGGTGGCGATGGGGGTCTAGGAGTAGTTCCCGAACCTGCAGGCGACGGCCGCCCTCCGAACGAGAGCCCTCCGCTCCAGGGCGGCCCGCGGCCTGCTCTGATATCCTGGGGTGAAGCGGGGTGGGGGCTCAGAGACGGAAAGGGGAGGAGCTCTCACCCTGGGAGTTGGGAAGAAGGGATCCGGTCCTGGGGGGAAAGAATGGGCCTCATGGCTATGCTTAGAGAAGGAGCAGAGGGTGGATCTTATTTTTATATATATATATATATATATATATATATATATATATATATATATATATATATATATGTTTGTTTTTTTTTTTTGTTTTTTTTTTTTACAGAAGGGAAGGGAGAGTGATAGATCGATGAGAGAGAAACATTGATCAGCTGCCTCCTGCACACCCCCTACTGGGGATGTGTCCCAACCAAGGTACATGCCCTTGACCTGAATCGAACCTGGGACCTTTCAGTCTGCAGCCTGACGCTCTATCCACTGAGCCACACCGGTTTCTGCAGAAGGTGGATCTTAGACAAACAATTCCACCTTCTCCAAATGATTCAGAAGACGTTTGCGTTTTTGCTCGTCTGATTTCTAGCTTCTCTGTGCATACGGGGGCCCAGGATATAGTTCAGTGTTTTTATTTTCACTGCTGTGAAAGTGGAGATGTTAATTATTGGTGTATTACTTGAAAATTATATATTGCTTGAGTAGTGTAATCAAGCAAATTTATACTAAAGAGAAAAAAATAGGCAGTATTTTAAAAGCAGAACAGGGTTTCTGTCACAACCCTGTGGTCACACCTTTGCCTTAACCTTTAGCTACTGTCTGTCGCTAAGATGACCACCCACCACCGTTCCTCTCCCTTTGACCCTGAGCATCGAGTCCGGAGCACACTGAAGAAGGTCTTCGGGTTTGACTCTTTTAAGACACCGTTACAGGAGAGTGCCACCATGGCTGTAGTGAAAGGTAACGAGGCCACACTTCCTCTGCTTACATGGACCCCGGCGATACCACAGCACTGCCGTCCTGCACCCTCCTCCTGACCCCTCCCACTCCCACCCTTGGTCCATAATTGGTTTTGGAAATCTGATCGACCCCAAACTTGCAGTTTTATGGGCAGAACCACCCAGCTGTTCTGTTTCTTACATTGCATAGGCAGAGCTACAGTCTGTCTTTGAAAACAGGTCATTGATGCCTATTGGTTTGTGTGGGAGTGGCCGCAAAGGCCTCAGCCAGTCACTGACCTAGGTCATCCCTTTGTTAAAGATTGAGTGGCCTGGGTCCCAACTAGGGAAGAATTCATAATTATTATCAACTTGGAGATTTGTGGACAAATGGAGGTTGTCAAGAGGGGAGCAGCTGTGTACTGTTAACTGCACTGTGATGTTTATAAACAAGACATCTGAGTGATGTTGCTTCCATGCCTACACAGATACACTCATGCAGAAGCATCAGCTTTCATGGCTACTTAGTTCAATCTTCTATATCCCAGCAGACTCAGACTTCTTACCATTGTAGTTGTTACTGCCATGATCAGAAATGGTTTGTGTGCTTTTCCAAATGTCCCTGTGTCCCTTTTCATAGAAAGGATGGGAGGGGAATTAATATATTGAGACACCCTCCCGCCCCGCCCCCCTCCCACTTCCTACCCCCGCTAGGGCTTTTCCTACACTTGCTTAATTTCCAATAGCCTCGAGGAAGGAAAGATACAAGGCAGGAAGCACTGAGACGCTGTCCTCTTGTATCTTTTCAGGAGACAAGGATGTTTTCGTGTGCATGCCCACAGGGGCAGGGAAGTCCCTCTGCTATCAGCTGCCTGCTCTGCTGGCCAAAGGCATCACGGTGGTCATCTCTCCCCTCATTGCACTGATTCAGGTGAGGCTTAGGGACATGAAGGTGCTGGCCCAGAAAGTTTAGGGGAAGGTTGTTTGAATCGCTGGAAATTTCACTTCTGCTTTCTTTGGTCTTTTGCCGCTTACATTCTTTGATTTGCTTATCCCCCCCTCTACTGGGTTTCTAAATTGCCCATATGTGGGCTTCTCCACTAGTGCGTAGTACTGTGTGGTCTCTTACCTTCACGTGTTACTTTTTGTCCAGATGGACATGGAACTGTCTCGTGCACACGCTTGCAGATGGGTAGAGTGCTAATTGATGCGGCGGGGGGGGGGGGGGGGGGGGCGCGCGCCGATCTCTGGCGTCCTGCTTTGTTCTGGCAAGGGTGCATCTAGGATAGAAAAACGGTGAGAGGCCGATTGGGATGTTGTTAACACCTGCTCTCGGCCAGAATCAGAAATGAGGAAGTGTAGCCGTGTACTAGTGGTTAAGAGCTATCAACCGTGAAGAAAGAGACAGGAAAGAACGATAAGAGTGCTTAATGGGCGGTTGCTGGGGCTTTATGTGCATTCATCACACCTTTGAGACAGAAGATTTCATTCTCACGACAATCCTATTAGGGGTCACTATTTTATAGGAGAGAGAGTGAGGAAATGGACAGGCTAAAGAACCAGCCCTAAAGCATGTGGCAGGTAAGTGAGCAAGGATTAAATCCAGGTCTATCTGCCCGGCCGGTGTGGCTCAGTGGTTGAGAGTCAACCTATGAATCAGGAGGTCAATGGTTGATTCCCTGTCAGGGCACAAGCCCGGGTTGTGGACTCAATTTCTCATAGGGGGCGTGCAGGAGGCAGGCAGTCAATGATTCTCTCTCATAATTGATGTTTCTTTCTCTCTTCCTTCTCTGAAATCAATAAAAATATATTAAAAAATAATCCAGGTCTGTCTGGCTCCAGAGAGCCATGTCCCCTTCAGTCCTCCTTGCAGGCAGAGAAAGGACGCATTGGAGGGTGGGAGGAGGGCGCTAGATGATTGGGAAATAGCCCTGAGATGCTGAGGGCCCGTTGACTTCGCTCAGTGCGTTTCCCCTTCTGCCCTCAGGACCAAGTGGACCACCTGCTGGCCCTGAAGGTGCGAGTGAGGTCCCTGAACTCCAAGCTCTCGGCGCAGGAGAAGCAGGAGCTGCTGTCCGACCTGGAGCAGGAGAAGCCCCAGACCAAGCTCCTGTACATCACGCCGGAGATGGCGGCCTCCGCCTCCTTCCAGCCCACCCTGAACTCGCTGGTGTCCCGCCACCTGCTCTCCTACCTGGTGGTGGATGAAGCTCATTGTGTTTCCCAGTGGGGACACGACTTCCGCCCCGACTACCTGCGCCTGGGTGCCCTGCGCTCCCGCCTTGCACATGCCCCGTGTGTGGCGCTGACCGCCACGGCCACCCCGCAGGTCCGGGAGGATGTGTTTGCGGCTCTGCACCTCAAGCAGCCGGTTGCTGCCTTCAAGACCCCCTGCTTCCGGGCCAATCTCTTCTACGACGTGCAGTTCAAGGAGCTGCTTTCCGATCCCTACGGGAGCCTGCGGGACTTCTGCCTGAAGGCGCTGGGCCAGAAGGCTGGGAAAGGGGTGAGGGCACCGAGCTGGGAGCACAGAGCTGGGAGCACAGCTGGGGAGCACAGAGCTGGGATTGCTTGTCTAAGACCTTGGCTTTTCCTGGCTTTCTTAGCCCAGACGAGCTGTAGCTGCTTAAAGCACAGGCTCGTCCCTCTGGCTTCCTGGCGTTGTCCCTTCACTGGGCGGAAATCCTCTGGCTGTGGCCTCTGCTGACCTACCTGGTCAGGGTTTGGGGGAGGAGCAGAGGACTTTGGTTGGCTGGGCCCCAGGAGGGCTGAGCCACTTCTGTCCTGCTCTGTGAGGGCAGAGCCCTGCTGGGCGGCCTGCCTCGGGGAGACTGGGGCTGATGGGAGACCGTGCAGAGCTCCTGCTACGGACACCGCAGGACGATGGGCTGATGGCTCGCTTTCCCAGCGCTGATTTCCTTCCCGTGTCCTGTCTCCGCCGTCAGGTACTGTCCGGTTGCGGCATCGTCTACTGCAGGACCAGAGAGGCTTGTGAACAGCTGGCGATGGAGCTCAGTTCCAGGGGGTTGAGTGCCAAGGCCTACCACGCAGGTGAGGGCCGCCTGGGCCACGTGGTCCCTCCCCTCTCAGGCCTCTGGGCGCGTTTCTTGTTCCCGTGGCCCCTGAGAAATCAGATGGTCTGACGTCAGTCCTCGCTTCCCGGGCGGAGCTAAAGTGGTTCCCTTAAGTCCACAAGAAGGCGTCTGGCCAAGAACGGGTTCTAAAATAAGACTGGGACTCTGAACGCTCTCTCTCGCCCTGGGCCCAGCAGCCGGGGAGCAGTGGGTACGGCCCAGCTGCTGGCGGTGTGGAAAGGGCACCTGCTCTGGAGGCCAGCGGACCTGGGTTTGAATCTCGGCTCTAACCTTCACTGAGAACACAGCCGGGGCCTTTATGTGTATTAGCTCAGGCTCAGAGAGGCTGAGTGCAGGAAAGTAATGAATTCAGGGTGTACATAGTGTCAAACCCAACACAGACCCCAAGAGAACCCCAAGGGAAATGCGAGCTCCCTTCTCCCCCTTCCCCCCTTTGTAGGGCTGAAGGCCTCTGAAAGGACGCAGGTGCAGAACGAATGGATGGAGGAGAAGGTCCCCGTCATCGTTGCCACCATCAGCTTCGGGATGGGAGTGGACAAAGCCAACGTCAGGTGAGCTCTGGTTCTCGTCTTACCTCCCTGGTCAGGGCCCGGCTCGGGTGGGCTGCCAGGGGGACCAGGCCCCTCGTTCCTTCTAGCGCCAGCGGGCCCTGTGAGAGGTGGAATGAACCATCTTAACCTGCTCCTGCGGGAAGTCGGAGGGAGAGTGCTTGTTCCCACCGCCGCTGGTTACTGCCGGCTGACGGGCCGGAGGAGACATACAGCCGGCCTCCCTGGCCCCGCTGGCAGCGGTTGGCTCTGGCCTTGGGGAGACATTTGGGCTGCAGACCGAAGCGCTGGGTTCTGGATAGCCCCAGCAGTGATCAGCGCACGGCTTACGGAGCTCTTCTGCACACACAGTCTTGTACTAGCCACACCTCACCCTGGGGTCCACTCTGCCTGTTCGCCCACCCAGCCCTGCTCACTGGCGAGCCCTGCTCCACCTGCTCAGAATCACTCCTCCCTCGGTCTCCTGCCTCGCCTCATGCTGCTTGCCCTTTGGGTCCTGCAGGTTTGTCGCCCACTGGAATATTGCCAAGTCTATGGCTGGGTACTACCAAGAGTCTGGCCGCGCGGGCAGGGACGGGAAGCCCTCCTGGTGCCGCCTCTATTACTCCAGGAGCGACCGGGACCAAGTGAGCTTCCTGGTCAGGAAGGAAGTAGCAAAACTGCAGGTAAGTCCCAGGCAGTAGGAGCCCTTTCTGTCCAAGCTCACCACTCCGATTTCGCGCAGCTTAAATCTGAACTCAGGTGGAGATTCTGTAAATGGGAGGGGCGCTTCTGGGGCCAGACGGTATAGCAAAGGGGAATTGTACGTTGGTTGATGGGCATTGCAACAAGTGGTTAGACTCTTTTTAAGATTTTAAAATTGATTTTTAGAGAAGGAGGGAGAGAGAGAAACATCCATGTGAGAGCAAAACATCAGCCGTCTGCCTCCTGCACGCCCCCTACCAGCGATCGAGCCCACAACCCACGCAGGTGCCCCGGCAGGATATCGAATTGGCAACTTATCGGTGCATAGGACAACGCCCAACCAACTGAGTCATACCAGCCCGGGCTAGACTTCTCTCTTTATGTTACTTTATCTTACTACTGTCTTGTGTGTGCATGCTGTTTCTCATAGTCAAGATCAATCCTGCCTTGTTTTAATCAGCATTGTTACATAAGCACTTTCTCATATTTTTATATAAGTTCTTTTTCTTTTTAGTCTTAAAAAGAAAACTGAGCATGCATTCTTTGTACAGAGCTTAGAAACAGACCCACGTATATAAGGAAAATTGATGTCACACAGGTAGCATTGCAAATCAATAGAAAAAGGAAGGGAAGAGGATATCAAGATTTGAAAAGCAGAAACCATCAAGGAAGATACTCTTATTTGACTAAATTCAAACTAAAAATTTCTATAAACACAGTGATAAAGGAGCCATTGCTGGGGAAGTGTTTGCAGCATACGTAAGTGACCGAGCACGTAGGGAACTCTTACAGGTGAGGGAAAGGTGGCTGCTGGGAGCAGAAGTCTGAGTGTCACAGGGAAGGAAACCGGACTGGTGAGCGTGGGAAGAGATGCTCACCATCACGGAGGGACGGGAGAAACGCAGGCCGGGTGACGAGCTGCTGACGCCCACCAGAGCGGCAGCCATGGAAACCCTCTGGGGACATGGGGAGGGCGACTCAGTGCTGTCAGGAGCGGAAACTCGTCCGGCTGCTTCGAAGAGAGGAGGCGATAACACGTAAGGGGAGGATGCTGTGCTCTGTGATTCGGTAACCCCACGTCTGCGTAGACTACCTGTCAGGTGTACAGGGATGTACAGGGATGTTGGCTGCAGCACCTAATAGTCAGACTCTTCCTCTGTAGAGTGTTGGATAAGAAAACAGTGGGTTAGTCACAGGGGAACGGGCTAGAACAGAGAAAAATGACCCGGGAAATCTACGTGAATCAACGTGGATAAATCCCCCAAAGCATAATGTGTGAAGTTGCAAAAGAATACCTGTTGCCAAAACCGGTTTGGCTCTGGATAGAGCGGGCCTGTGGACTGAAGGATCCCAGGTTCAACTTCAGTCAAGGGCATGTACTTTGGTTGCGGGCACATCCCCAATGGGGGGTGTGCAGGAGGCAGCTGATCGATGTTTCTCTCTCATGGATGTTTCTAACTCTCTATCCCTCTCCCTCTCTGTAAAAAAAATCAATTAAAAATATATATGCGTATAAAAGAATACATGTAGAGTTTTCCTAAAGAACGATGAAACACAACTACAGTATTATTTCCAGTCCCATTAAAAGGACAACAGAACCGTGCGCGCACACACACACACACACAAACACTTGCGGGGATAAGGAGGACAGGAAAGAAGACACCAGGAGATAGGAATGTCAATGCATGTCTGCCCATTTATAAGAATTTATAAGCAAACCTGGCGAGCCCTAGCTGGTTTGGCTCGGTGGGTAGAGCGTCGGCCTGTGGACTGAAGAGTCTCAGGTTCAATTCCAGTCAAGGGCACATACCTGGGTTGTGAGCTTGATCCCAGTAGGGGGCGTGCAGGAGGCAGCCGGTCAATGTTTCTCTCTCAGCATTGATGTTTCTCTCTCTCCCACTCTGAAATAAAAATTTTAAAAAAATTAAAAAAAGAAAACCTGGCAAGACGGATGAATGTAAGACCTATTTTTAAAAGCAGCAGCTTTTCTGTGCATTAGCATAAGTACCTAGGAATGGAAATGAAAAAGAAACCATAAACTAAATAGATCTGGAAAAATATAGAATGTGGAAGGCAAACAAAAGGCTGGAGTTGAGACTAAATAGAGAGCTTCCACGCCCTGCACAAAACCAAGGACATGAGAAAAGCTCATCTGGAGACGGTCATCAGTGACCACATACATGCAATCTCAAGTGAAAGGTTTGGCACGTGTGTGGCCCGGGGACGGGCCTGCGTCCCCCTTAGTTACCCAGGTAATGCTGGGGCGCCGTTTTGTAAGTGGCTTTCTTACTCTAATTTGATGATTTTCTCTCATTTTTTGAGCTACAAGGTAGTTCACTTATGTAAGTCTTGTGCTAAATGGTCGTTGCCTTTTTTAAACTGGATTTATTGGGGCAACATTGGTTGATAAAATTATACGGGTTCCAGGTGTCCAGTTCTGTGACACATCACCTGCACGTTGTATTGTGTGTTCACCACCCCAAGCCAGGCCTTCCTCCATATCCCCCCTCCCACCTCCCCCCGCTTCCCCTCTGGTCACCACCAGACCAAATGTCGCTTCTTGTCTCCAGGAAAAGAGGGGGCACAAAGCCTCTGACAAAGCAGCCCTCCTGGCCTTCGAGGCCTTGGTGACCTTCTGCGAAGAACTGGGGTGAGTGACTCATCCGCATGTTTCCTTACAAAATGTCACTGCGATCTTTGCCACGCCCCGCACCCACTCGTTAACCAGCTAACGTGGGGCCACTCTGGCCACCAGGGACCCTGCCTGCATGGGGGGTCTCCGGCCAGGCAGCCTGGAAGTCGGGGACCCTTTCTTTCTCGGAAGGCCCCAGAAACAGACGGCGGGAGGACCTGTTGATGTTTTGGGTCGTCGTCCATCCACCCTGCTTTTCCCCCCTTTGGAATGGATGGCCCCGTGCGCAGCTCAGGCCTGAGCCCCTGGCATTGTGGTCATCATGTGCCACTGAGCAGGGCCTCTGGCTTCACTGGAGGAGAACAGGCATGTGGCGAGGCTTCTCTCTCGGCGGGTGTGCGTGACGGGCTTGGCGAGAGATCAGCTTCCCTCAACTGCGCCAGCCTGCCCGCTGGAAACTCGGTATCTAATCTGCATGTGCTGCCCGCGGGCCGCCAGGAGCCGGGAGCTGCGGTGACCGGCAGGGGCGGCGGGCAGGTTCCGAGCCCGGCCGCTGTGAGCAGTGCGGGCGGGACGTCCGGGGGGCTCTGGCCAAGCTGGGACCCCCTTGCACTTGTTAGCCCTTCGGTCTAAACGCTCCTCCATCCTCCGCTTCCTGAGCTGCGGCCATGGGGAGCGTTTGACTATTCGTGACCCGGCTCTTTACCTACTGGTGTCAGAGGGAATGGCCGTTAGGTTTGAAGCGACCTCCAGCCTCCAGGCCTCCCTGTGTTTTGGCCTCGATTGAACTGGGCTCTGGGGAGCCGCGGGGGACTCAGTGGTGAGCACAGGGACCTGCTTAGAGGGGGCTCGGCTCAGTGAGCAGACAGACGCTATCAGAGAATCACACAAAATGTATAACCCAGGCTGTCAGGGGCTGTGAGGGGAAGGTCGGCAGTGTGCGGAGAGGGGACAGGTGGCCCCCCTCCTGGGCCCCGAAAGGCAGGTCATGACTCTTCGGACGGGTCCGCCTTCTCAGGCAGCGGGAGTGCCCCAAACACGATGGCGAACAGCATGAGCAGCAGCATGGTGATGATGAAGATGCTGATCACGGCCAGGCCGCCCTGGTCCCAGGGGTTCTGCCAGAACTCTTCCTTCCAGAGGCGCCTCTGGTCTCCGGCCAGTATGTCCATGCGGACCTGAGGGGACAGAGGTGCTGAGGGCAGGGCCTCTCCACCCGCCCCGGGCACCGGCCCGCCCCCAGGTTCACCCGCTGGGCCATCTCCGAGACCGCAGAGGCGGAGGCGAGAGCAGGACTTCCCCTCCCAGCCTGAGGCCTGCTCGGCTAAAGCTTCTCGCTAGTCCTATTTTCCTGCCTCGATGGGCGAACATTGGAAGCATTTTGAGAGATCAGCATGGCTGCGGAGGAGTGGACAGCCCGGAGCGGGGCCCTCCAAAAACAGCCTGCAGCCAGCAGAAGGAGGCAGGGCAGAGAAGGAAGGAGTCTTACCTGACTCTGCGGTTAACACTCCTGAGTCCTGAGAGGGCGGACGGGGTGACCTTTAGGAGCCCACACTTAGGGGACGAGCTGGAGAGGCCAGCAGGTGACCAGAGCTGTGCTCTGACTCAGAAGCAGCTGATGGGAGGGAAAGGTGTCCTCAGTGCCAAGTGGCCCTGACCAGACCTCATTGCTGTCACAAAGGTGGGCCAGAGCCCGTTACCTAGCAACTTCTGGTCCCTTTCTGCCATTCACACTTCCTCCCTCAGCTGCATTCTGTCCTCTGAGGTCATGGGGGGTGGGGGGGGACACGGTGCTGCTCGGGGCACAGGTGTGGAGCTGTCCTGACTAAGAGAAGTCAGCCTTGGGTGAGTGGGGGAGGAGACTGGAGCCAGGGCCCTTGCCCCAGGCCTTCCATCGCCTCCGGAAGCGGGTCCTGCCTCCCTCTGGCAGGGTGAGCTGTGGCCAGAGCCGGGAGCTCAGGCGCCCTGGGGCTGGAACCACCCCTCAGGCTCCCTCCTGCGGGGCAGGGCCAATGGGTAACTGCGCCTCCTGCTGGCACCTCCTGGAACCCCTCTCTGGGCGGAAGTGCTTATCCCCATGGAGGCTGTGGGTGCTGTGGGCCTACCTTCTCCCGGGCCTTTGTCTGCAGCCGCTTTGTGTGGTTGGCTGCTGCCCACGGGTGTGACAGGCAGCTAGGAAGCGGGAACGGCCGGTGCCCTGGCATGGGATGCCTGGCGGCCACCGCTCACTCCACAAGTCAGGTGTCAAGCTCCGCTGTGCCAGGCGCTGCTGCCCAGCCTGAGTCAGAGAGGCAGGCCCTCCCAGAGCTGACATTCTGGCGCCCTGTCCTCACCCGGCTTGTAGGACCACCGTCCTAGGAGCTTTTCTAAGCGCCTGCCCAAGCCGCGGCTCCTACCACTGACGTCACTCCCTGGGCGTGTCCCCTGCTTCAAAGAACTGGCCAGGTGATGCGGATGTGCAGCAGGTGCAAGTCCCTCTGAGCAGCATGGGCTTCACTGACCAGGCCGACCTGACTAATGCCAGTGGCCTGCTCACCGCTCCCGGCCCTGGGCGGGTCTGTAGGATGCCCTGCACTTCCGCTCCATCCGTGAAGTCAATGCTTACCAAGAATCAGCCGGTCGTGCCTAACCTGTTTGTGGCGGTTGTCATTGTAATTACATAATTGCGCTTAATATTACGTGGAAAATGAAGCAACAGGGATAGCCGAAGCCCCAGTTTCACAGCTGGGCACGCGCATAGGGCCGAGGAGTGAGAGTGCTGGGTGTGAACTCCGCTCCGGAGCCGCGCGGACCTCAGTGCGTGGGGAGCCGTCTCTCGGTCACTGCCTCTCTGACCGCTCTGGTGTGACTCCGGAATCATTCACCTAATGTTCCCGCCCATGTGCCGCCGCGGTGCGGACGGCTGTGCACGTTCTGTGCAAATGCAGGAGGATCTCCCACTCGGTGTCTCTGGAGGTGTTTTTATGTTCTTGCTCTGCTTCCACGAAACCAACGAGACAATCCAGGAGCTCTGGGCAGCGAGCCACCGGCGTCAGGAAGACCGTTGCCTTCGCCACCTTTTCAGTCACTTGCTGGCCCCGACCAGAACATGCTGCTGAGGGGACCCCCGTGGACAGCAGTGGGCTGGGAGGGGGAGCGGGTGCTGGTGCCTGTGGGAGCCTGGCCGGGGCCTGAGGGGACGCCCCGGAACACACCGAGGCTAGGTCACACCTGGAATTGGGAGCTGGGTTCTGTGGCAGGCGGCTGGCCCCAAGGACGGTGAGGGAACTGTCTTCAAGGACGAATTGGTTCGCCTCAGTGTTTTATGGTCTGGAACTGGTTTTACCCACAGCAGATAGGCTCGTCGCCGGGAAGGTTTGGTTGTGATTGCTTTCGGTAGTTAATGTTTGAGAGACAAGTTGCAGGACCAAACCGGTTTGCGGGCTCTGCGCCACATTTTGCAGAGCCTTCAATGACTCCTGCACGGGTGGCTGCACGGTGGCGTCTGAAAAGGCACGTTGTACAGACGGTGGCTGCACGGCCTTCAGTGCAGAGTGAGCCCTTTTGAGGAACTGAGAGCTCAGGGGCCACGGGGAGGCCCGGAGAGCCTGCTGGGCGAGCTGAGCCCGCCTCGGACACGGGCAGCCACCGCAGGCGGCTGCGGCTGCGGCTCGGTCCAGCGGCTGCGGCTCGGACCAGGGGCTGCGGTCCAGAGGGGAATGGAGAAGTGTTGGGTCTGGAGTCAGCCAGACAGTCTGGTCTCAGAGCCCAAGACAACCTGAAGGCGCCCCTTCCAGGGCCACCCCCCATCCTGCTGTGCCTGTTTCTCCTTTCCCACCACGGGGGCCTCGGGGGTGGGATTGCTGCCGTCTGTCCATCCCACCTGCCCCAGAGACACCCAGGCTGGCAGCTGCCTTCACTGACGCAGCTCTGGGTGTGATTGAAGCCAGCCTGGGGCTTGGCCCAATTGGCAGGGGGTGGGGAGGGCTCAGGGTGTGCCCTTTTGCCAAGGAATGGGGAGGAGCCAGTCCCCTGAGGACAGGGACATGTCTTGTTTGGACACAGCAGTTAGTACTGTGTGGCCCAGAGGAGAAAAATGCAAATAAACCAGCCCGCCCGCCCGTCAGCATTGGGGCTGTCCCTGTGTCCTCCACCTCCTGGCAGCTGGACCAGGAAGCAAGGCTCTTTTCTAACAAAGAGGTCTGTGCTCAGCCACCCCCAGGAAGGACATCCTTCATGTATGTGTATGTGTATATACACATATGTATACTTTTGCATGTCATCCTTGCACAGGGGCCATGCTCATCTTCTCTGTGTTGTTCCAGTTTTAGTGTCTGTGCTGCCAAAGCGAGCACGGAAGGGACATCTCCATGCGGGTGAAGTCGCAGGGACTGGGCCGCTGTGCTGTTGGAGCAGCTCCTGGCCCGGGGCTTCCTGGGGACCCTCCAGCCGGTGCGGTGGCGGTGGCGGTGGTGCCGGGACTGAGGGAGGCAGGGCCTCCCCCCAACCCCCTCACCTTCCTCCTGGAATTTTCCTTCCAGGAGCGAGGCCTGGTTGGCCCCACCCGCTCATGGAGGTTATTCTGAGACAGTTGGGATGTGGTGTTTGGGATGTGGGGTTTGGTGGAGGTGAAGGAATTAGCCTTCGCTCCGGGAGGTGGGCTGGGGGTGGGAGTGGGGGCTCTGTGGCCGGAGGGGGGGGTGGGGGGCGGGGAGTGGGGAGGCTGGCCCGGAGGCGGCTCTGCCCTCTGCAGCTGGCTGAACGTAGACACATTATCCAGCGTCACTCAGGCTCAATTTCCTCATCTTTAAAAAGCGGGTGCTAGTGTTATCTGCAGCTTTGTCATTGCGATGATTACATGATGCCGCAGACTCTTACGACAGTGCCTGAGCACGCGCCTGTGAGCCTCTGGGTTTCTGTTGCCTTTATGGCCGCACCATCGTCACTGTTGTCATCAGCTTTCTGAATCCCATTCTTCAGGGAGAGGGGTGGGGTTGAGAATTCGGCAGATCTTGTACAGATGCACTTCCTCTCTGAATCTCCCATCAAAACCAAACCCACAAGTCCCTGGACACCAGGAAGTGAAACAGCCAGAGCGCTTCCCCGCCCGCCTCCAGCTGGGGGGGCGGTGGTGGCAGGGCTGCCGTCCCCTCCCCGCCCCGTTTTCTGGGCCACAGGCTCCTGCCCTCAGGCGGCCAGAGCATGGGCTGCCCGGCCAAGGTGACAGAGGCACACGCACACCTCTGTGGCTCTGGGGACCAGTGGGGACGGAGGAGCCTCTGCCTCCCTGCGTCATCCTGGGCTAGCACCCCCGTGCCCTGTTCTCTGGGAGAGAGCGGACTGAGGCGCAGGGGGACATCTCCAAGCTCTTAGCACGTGTCCTGCGGTGAGCCAGTGCTGGACGGGCCATCTCTGTCATCCTGAGCGCGCCCAGGAGCAGTGACAGGACTAGCCCTTTTCCCAGGGAGCAAGCGCGGCTCGGGCAGGGTGCCTCACTGACCCGCGTTCCAGCTGGAGGCTGGCGAGGGTTTGAGGGCGAGGGCATCGGGACACAGGCGTGGACAGAACTGGGGCCGGGCCCCTCTCTTTCTCGGCAGTAGGGGAAGACCAGAGGCCTGAGCCTCCAGCACGCAGGTGCTGGCTCAAGCTAATGGCAGTGGCAGCTGCCGAGTGGCCTGTCAGAGCCAGCACATGCCCGGGACATGCAGCGCCCATCACTGCCCAGTGGGCGCCTGGAGCCGGAGCCCTCCGCAGCTGGTGGTGACAGGCATCGCCCTGCCCCCGGCCTGGTCCCCCTGCATCCCGCCGCGTGGTCCTCCCGCTCTCTCGGGCACAGGAGCGCGCTGGCCACGCCCCGGTATCTGGCATGCAGCGCTGCTCACGCACAGAACCCAGCCCAGCGAGTCTGATGCCCGGAAACATAATGCAAAAGCTTTTACTGGGAAAGAAACAGGCAGACCCTGGGCCGGGATGCTGACACGCTCCCTCTGGCGGGGGGCGGGGGCCCAGGAGCCCTTCACAAAGTCCCCGCGCTGGGCGGCTCCTCTGGGCGTGGTCTGGTCAGCAGAACCCCAAGGCCAGCTGCCCCAGGTGCGGGCTGTTCTCCGTCGAGGTTTGGGGACCCCGCTTTCGTGTTTTGCTAAAAAGTGCAGGTTGCCAAGATCCCCGGTGGTGGGCTCTGTCCTTGAAATGGCGGCTCCTCCTCGGCACCGTGCTCACTGCGGGGGGAGGTCCTGTGACCGTAACGGCCCTGGCTTCCTTGACAAGCCCCCACGTGCCGGGTCCGGGTCCGGGTCCTGGGCGGGGCCAGAGCCGTGGCCGTGGACTTGGTCTCGAGGAGTCAGGGCTGGGGGCCAGGCCGACACCGGGCGCGGCGTCACAGTCTCCTCCAGCTTCTCGGTCAGCCCCCCGGCCTCATGGCGGGGTCACAGGCCGCACCTGGGCCTTCCTGGCCCGGGGCTCGGGGCAGCAGCACTGCGTGCAGCAGCAGCTACAGGCCACCAGCAGCAGCAGCAGCACGGTGCCTGGAGGCGGGACAGGCAGAGGGCACCGAGCTCCGAGGTGGGAAGAGAAGGAACGCCCACCTGTTCCCCACAGCCCTCTGGAGGGTGTGGGCCTCTGCCCGGAGCCGGGCACGCTGAGCACAAATGCCCTGGATCTCCATGCGGCCCTGGAGCCGGCCCTCCTCCCGGTGGCACCTCCGCCGCCTCCAGAGCTCTGGTCCCTTCATCCCTGGGCAGGATGCTAGGTGCCTCCGGTCCCCACACCGCCCAGCCCCTCCTTGGAGGCCTGTCCCAGGACCAGCGGAAATGCCTCGTTTCCCCCAAGGCACTTCTGCTTTCCCTCCTCTGCCTGGGAGATGCGAGCCACTCCGTCAGCCCCCCCAAACCCCCCAGTCAGCGCCATGGTCTCCCCTCCCGGGTGCGGGAAGAGCCAAGGAGAACCGGAGCCCGACTGACCTGTGAAGAGGACGATGACCGAGAAGGCCACGATCTCCACCGGCTCGGCCTGCGGCAGCCTCTGCAGCTTCAGCAGCAGCCTCTCCCCCACCCAGCGCATCTCCTGCAGGAAGTCGGCGGCCCCCATGCCGGCCAGCTCCTGGCTCCCGCCGGGGCGCTGCAGAGACAGAGCACCGAGTCTCCGAGATCCACCCTCCGCTCCCCTGGGCCGCAGAACGGGTTTGTCAGGTCTCACCCTGCCCCACTCGGCACACCTGGCGGCTCAGGAGGGAGGGAGCCGTGGGCCCCAGCTCAGCGGTGGGCCCCAGCCCCCCGCAGCTGGCACTGCCCGGGGGGAGGGAAGCTGGTGATGATGGCCTGAGGGGTCTGCCAGCTTCCAAGGTTGGCCGTTGTCTGTGTTCGGTTGACTTCGCGCTCACATTGCTGGGTCTCAGACAACAGTCCTAGGTTTCCCAGGTGCCCTGGACGGGCGGCTCCCCTGGTGGCCCTGGGTCACTCAGGACCGGGGTGCCGGCAGGGAGAACGGGGCCGAAGTGAAGGGCCAGCGGGCCTGCATGGGCGTGTTGTGGAGCAGAGGCCCCGCCCTCCACCTCACCTGGCCACGGGAGCCTGGCGTCTTAGGACAGGGCAGCGCCATGTGCCACCCCAGCCTGCACCTGCTCTCCAAGGCAGCTGTATGCCAGGGCGGCCGACAGGTGGCCGGGGCTGTGCCAGGCCTTGGGCTCTGGTGACTGCGCCGCGTCCCGGGGTCAGCCAGGGGTCGTCCGGGGGCGGCTGTGGTGCCTGCGTAGAGCCGCCCTCTGCCCTGGGCCGCCTCCAGGCCCTCTCTGGCGGTTTGGCCAGCTGCCCGCCGTAGCTCTGTGTGCCCCGTCTTGGATTTGAAGCTGCCCCCCTTCCTGCTTCGGTGACTGATGTCTCCTCTGAGTCTCTCTCGTTACGGGAGGAAGAGGTGCCAGTGTTTCGGGGCTGGGGGGGGACTGGCCACCTGGCAGCACAGAGCCTGGCACAGGGAGGAGCCCAGCCCATGGGGCTCCCCCTGGGTGGGGTCTGGCCAGCGCAGGCGAGTGGAGGTGGCTGTGGGGTAGGACCTTCCTGCAGCACCTGGGCAGTTTCACTGCGTCCTTCCTTCCGGCATGTTTGTGGCGTAGGAGGGGCGGGAGGGAGGCCGGCTGGGGACGGAGCTGTTTTAAGTGATGCTGGGGCGGCAGGCAGTGATGGCTCCATGGGAAACTAGCCGCTTTCCTGTCTAACGCGGGACCTTCCTTCTCTCAGCCCCTCCCGGGGCAGCCGCTTCCGCAAAGGCGACTGGGACCCGGTTCCCAAAGGTGCGAAGGCACGGACACCCAGAATGCCACAGGCATCACTCCTGCCTCCCTTCTTTTACAAATGGGGAAACTGAGACCCGAGAGAGGAAGTGACTTCCCGAGGTCACCGGCCGGACAGGTCTGACCAGCCCTCCCTGTGCGCCCCACCTTGCCTCAGCGGAGGCTGTCTCCTCTCCGGCGGCTCCTCTCTAACCAGCGAGCTAACCGCCCACGGGCACCACTGCCCAGCGGGGGCTGGGCTCGGTGCCCTGGGCCCTGGGGAGCAGGTGGGCTCTGCGGGGCAGCTGGAGGGCTGCTTTCCCCAGACCCGGCTCCCCCAGGCCCCGCCACCCCTGCTCTGAGAGAAGGTCCTCCATGTTCCTCCCAGGGCATAGGGCCATTCTCCAGTGGTCACTGAACCGCTGTCCCCCATTGACCCAGGACAGGCGGCTCCCTCGGGTCTCATTCCAGGGAGAAGGCACTGGGTTGAGGAGCTTTCTCTCTCCCTCTTCGTCCACACTCTCGGCTTTTCCAGCCTGCTTGGCCCGGTGCCTGCACTGCCTAATGTGTCCATCAGACACGCTCCTTAAGCGTGGACGGAGGGCAGGGGGAGCGCTTCACTGGTGCTCCCACCCAAAGCCCCAGGAGGGCGCAGAGGGTGTGGCATGGAGGCCGGCAGAGGGGCGTGGGGAGGAGGGAGGTAGCCGGGTTGGGAAAGCCGGGGTTTGTTGATCCGAAGCCTCAGCTCTAAAGTCAGCCTCCTCCAGGGATGTCAGAGTCAGAGAGCGCAGACCCCTGCCCGGAGGACCCGGCCCCCCAGGGGGACTGGCCAGCAGCAGGCGTGGACCGGGTGGCATGCTGGCCTTGCACCAGGGCCTCTGGAGACCAGAGCTGGCCAGCCTCGCCCATCGGGGCTGCTCCCTGGGCCCATCTGCGCCGGCACAGCGTGGGGCGGAGCCCCATAGCCCCCGGCTTCTCAGCTTGGGCTGGAGCAGGAGCTCCGTGGGGGCCCCCGGGAGCTGGAGGGCCCGTTCCTGAGAGGGAGCGGCACATTCCAGCTGGTCCCGGCGGTCCTCCCAGTGGGCTATTTAAAGCCAGGGCCAAGGGGGCGCCTGCCCGATATAGCCAGCAGCGTCAGGTGACCACGAGCTGCCGCCCCAGCTGCCGCTCTGGAGGGAGCCCTGGGGAGAGGGGTGCTCTGGGCTGGTTGGAGGGCGGGGGGCAGGCCAGTCTAGTGGGGCTACTGAGAATTCTCCATCTTTCTGATCTTTCTGTCTCTGGCTCACCAAATTCTGTAAAACTACCTTCCGCCTATGGACCAGGGAACCAGAGTCCCCCCCAACCCCGTGCTGGGGGGATGGGGACAGGGAGAGGGCAGGGCGACAGAAGCAGCCAGAACAAGCGTTGGCCCTTTTTGGACCTTCCCAGGGTGCTCCCCGTTGGAGCCGCCGGCGGGGGCGGGTGGGGGGGGGGGGTGAGCAGGGCAGAGGGCAAGGCTGGCCGAGCTGGCCGGACGGGACACATTCCTGAGTGTGTCATCTGGAACAGACAGCCTTGCAGCCGAGCGGCCAGGCGGCCAGACACCTGCCACTGGGACACAGCCTCCCTGCTTCCTCCCGCAGGGCTGATACCCGCTCCCCGGGAAGCGGCGGGCGTGTTTGTGACTGATAAGTACAGCGCTCAGGGCCGGGCTGGCTGCCGGCTCAGCCTGTTGTTCTGGGGGTTGGGGGATTGTAGCCACCCTGCCCCCAGGGCATGTCTCATGGAGAAAGAGCTAGAAAGAATAATAACCTGACCGTGTGGGAGGCCTGGGTGGCCGGCAGGGCAGAGGTGCCTGCCCCCGGTGTGCCCCAGCGAGCCGCCCCAGGACGCCCCTTTCTGTCTCCGCTCCGTCTTGCAGTGGGACCCTCCCCACCTTACCCGCTGCCTCTTACAGCCCAGTGACGTGTCTCCTCCCGTGTGCTGCCCCAGCTGCAGGACCGAGTCTCCCGGCCTCCGCCAGGCCAGAGCCCACAGCCCACAGCCTCTGCCGAGTCTCCCCAGTCACCGCCAGACCAGAGCCCACAGCCTTGGACGACCCTTGGCCCCAGGTGGCCGCGGGCCTTGTTTCTCCGTAGACAGGCTGTTCGTTTGGGGACGCACCGGCCGGGAGACTTTAACCCTGGCTGGAGGGCAGGGCCGCTCTCCATGCTGCCTGGAGGACACCTAAGGACAGTGTTACCTGCGCAGCAGAGGGCCAGGCACTAGGGACCCCCTCTTTGTCCTCCCCCCCCCAACTTCAGCCCCACCGTCCTCTCCTCCTCCCCCCCTCCCCGGCCCGGGTGGGAGACCGGCCCCCGCACTCCTGTGCAGCCTGTAGGGAGATGCGGGCTCGTGGGCTCTCAGTGGCTGAGCCCCGGGCTGAGGACACGGTGGTCAGCAGACCAAGCCCCCACGAGAGATGGCAGCGGCGGTGCTGGTCTGGACACAGGCAGAGCCGCCCGGGCCCTGCCACATGGCCGGTGGACCTGGCCAGGGCGGCGCTGCCTCGGTCCTGGGAAAGGGGAGCTCCGCGGGCGGGCGTTCCTCTCCCAAGCCGGGCAGCCCCATGCCCCGTGGAGGCCCCGAATGGAAAGCGCTTACCCTGATGTGCAGAGTAAGCGGCCCTGCCCCTCGGCCCGCCCGGTGCTGGGCGCTGCAAAGCAGGGAGAGCCCAGGTTGGAACTGGAAGCCAACTGCAGACTGGGACCAGTGTGTCCCCCACTGTGAATGGAGGCCCTCTCCTGCCCTCCTCCCTCCATCCCCTCCTCCCGCCCCTCAGCTGTGGCCACTCACCTGGGGGCTCAGGTGCCGGCGCTGCGGGTGCTGCCGCGGTGCCGGGGGCCAGGCAGCCCGGCCTCTCCTCCCGGGCCTGCCCTCGGCCTCCCGCCACCTCGCCTTGCTGGTCACCCGCCTCTGGTGACCAGTGCTGCTCCCGGTGCCTCTGCCCCTGGAGCCAGGGAGCGCTCCCTCCTCCCTCCTCCCTCCGCTGTGCTGACAGCCAGCTGCTATCTGGGCTTCAGCTTTTTCGTTGTCGGTCGTCCCGGAGATCCAAGTGTCAAATTACAGGGGCGGCCCCTGGGAGGAGCGGGGGAGCCGGCCACCGAGGGGGAGCCACGGGCGGGCGGGAGCCTGCGGAGAACTTGCCCTGTCCGGGAGGTCCCAGGAATGGCCCTGCTCCCGGCTGTCTCTGGCTTGTTCCTCCTCTTCCTCTCCCTCCTGGTGGGTGTGAGCTAAGCCACGTGGGCTGGGCCTGGCCGGGAGCTGATGAAGGGGAGGGTTCTCCGTTCCCCAGCCGCGATGACCCCAGGGAGCTTCCCGCCGAGGTGTGGAGTGGGCCGGGCGGGAGGGAGGCCGGCTCCTGGCTCCCGCCCTCCCCTCAGGAGGGCCTCTGGCTCACATCCCACCACCCCAACCTGCAACCTCAGGCAACTCCCCGGCTGGTCCTCACTCCGCCTCTCTAGGGAAAGAGTAAATAGCGGGGGAGGTGCCCGACCACCCAAGAAGCCAGCCCCACCCCCACAGGAATTCTGGGGACGGGCTCAGGAGTCCCAGTGACCTGGGAGTGGCCGTGCTCGGCCTGCTGGCAGGAGTGTGCCTCCGGCGGGGGGAGAGGACCCTGCGGTCTCCTTGCCAAAGAGCGTGCCAGGCCGTGGCTGCACTCGGGGCCTCGGGGCGGCTGCTGGGCCCTTTGGCATTTGGCTGGTTGTGCCACCCCGTCGACCAGACTGTGCCTGGAACAGGACAGGAGCCCACCCCAGCCTGCGTCTCCGAGCTGTCAATGGAGCCCTTTGAGTGTGAGCACAAAACCCCAGTGAGTCAGGCTTGGGGGAGGGGAGGGGTAAGGAAGCCAACCTTGCGGCCACACCACTTGGATGCCAGGGCCTCCCTGAGGCCGGACAGGCGGCCACTGTGCCGAGGTACCAGCTTTGGCGACAGAACGCGTTACTCATTGGTTTTCGGAGCGGCGCCGGCAGCGCCCTCTGGTGGCCGTCTTGGCCTCCTTGCTTCTGGCCATTCAGCGAGCATCCTCTGCTCAGCTAACGAAGGCAGCCACACCGGCTTCCCGGGGGCTGGGTGACAGTCGGCTCTTGTTCCTGAAGCTGCTCCTCAGGTCTCAGCTGTTACGGGTTTCTCGCACCAGCTCCTCTTGTCCCTGCGACGGGGCACCTGGACAGCTCTGCCCACACACACACACGCACACGCACACGCTTGCAGCTGGACTGGCCATTTGTGAGGGACTGGACAGAGCTGAACGACTCCTATGAGAGAGGAGTCTGCGATGCTTAACTCAGTGCCGACTGTAGCAATGCTCAGCCCGAGCTAGGGACTGCCCGGGCCCTCACCCGTCTCTGCCGTGCTGCCTGCTCCAGGTGCCGCCACGCCGCCATTGCCAAGTACTTTGGGGATGCGCCCCCCGCCTGCACCAAGGGCTGTGACCACTGCAAGAACCCCGCGGCCGTGCGGAAGCAGCTGGACGCCTTGGAGCGCAGCAGCAGCTGGAGCAGGACCTGCATCGGGCCCTCCCAGGGCAGCGGCTTCGACCCCGAGCTGTATGAGGGCGGCCGCAGGGGCTACGGCGGCTTCAGCAGGTGAGGCCAGTGCAGCCGGGGCCCCGCCCACTGGAAACGCCTGGCATTCTCTCCCCGGCGCCACCGCGGGGCCATCCTGCACCATGGGCCACGCTGGGGCTGCCAGGCCTCCCGAGGTGTGGAGGGGGGCAGAGGCCAGGCAGGGCTGCTCATGCCCAGCCTGCTCCCAGGTATGACGAGGGTTCTGGAGGCAGCGGGGACGAGGGCCGAGACGAGGCCCACAAGCGGGAGTGGAACCTCTTCTTCCGGAAGCAGATGAGTCTGCGCAAGGTGAAGGGGTGGGGCCTCTGGGGGCCCAGGTGAAGGGGTGGGGCCTCTGGGGGCCCAGGTGAAGGGGTGGGGCCTCTGGGGGCCCAGGTGAAGGGGTGGGGCCTCTGGGGGCCCAGGTGAAGGGGTGGGGCCTCTGGGGGCTCCAGGTGAAGGGGTGGGGCCTCTGGGGGCCCAGGTGCCGCCTGCTCGCTCACACCCTCAGCACCCCTTCCCCGGTGCTGACCTGGGTGCTGTCCCGCAGCGGGCGGGATGCCTCACCAGCCTTTCCTGTCCTCTTCCAGGGCAAAGACCCCAAGACAGAAGAATTTGTGGCCCCAGGTCAGTATAGGGGCCGTGGGCTGTTTCCGGGTGTGGATGGAGGGTGCCTCCTTGGGGGGTCGGGACTCCAGAGAGTAGAAGCCTCCCCGCTCCCCCCAGATGAGGACTGTCCGCTGAAAGAGGCTTCTAGCAGGAAGATCCCCAGGCTCACTGTGAAGGTAAGAGGTGGCGGCGCCTCACCCCGGCCCCCAGCCTCAGGCTTGTGTGAGCGCCTTCTCCCACTCCCCCCCGCAGGCCCGGGAGCACTGCCTGCGGCTGCTGGAAGAGGCGCTGGGCAGCAACTGCCAGGCTGCAGGCACCACTCAGGGGTGAGTGTCCCAGGTCCCGGGGCCGGGGAGGGTTCTCCACAGCCTGTTCCTGTGGAAGCTGCTGGAACTCTGGGTCCCCAGCCTGTCTGGGGGCTCCCTCTCCTGATTATGGCCCACCCTACTCCCAGGGGATGCGCCCCCTACAGCTCCACCACAGGGCAGGCTCGGTCACCCCAAGGGGCTGCAGGCTGCCCAGGGTGGCCAGGTTGGCCCAGAGCCATGTGCAGGGTCCCCCAGGAGCACCCACCCGGAGCTCAGCAGGCAGAGGGCTCAGGTCTGCCCGTCACCTCCACTCCCTCCTCAGACCGGACCTGCAGGCCAAGGCCGTGGAGATAGAACATGAGATGTTCCGAAACGCCAAGGCTGCCAACCTGTACAAGGCCAGCGTGCTGAAGAAGGTGGGCGGGGCAGGGTGGGCGGAGCTTGCTCCTGGTCAGGGTGGGAGAGGTAGCCCCCAGGCTGGCTGCCACCCCCCGGCCCAGGCAGCCCAGAATCCACTCCTCACCAAGCCACTCATTTGGGGGGAGCCCACTCACCGCTTTGCCAGCTGGAGGCCCTTCTAGCCAAGCCCCTAAAGACTGGACCTTGTCTAGTGTCCAGGCACCTATGGTCACAGACCACAGAAGCCCGCCTGTGGGGGCCTGGGTGGGGGCTGCGGGAGCCTGTGGGTGCCCAGCATGCCTGCCCAGCCTGCCCATCCTGCCCCAGGTGGCCGAGATCCATAGGACCTCCAAGGACGGGCAGCTCTACCACCCAGCAGGCAGTGCCAAGGGCTGCAGTGCCCATGCCGAGCCCCCAGAGCCCAACGAGCACGACATCCTGCCGGCCTCCCAGGTGTACTCGGTGAGCAGCGCCACTTCCTGTGGGGAGGGCGCCACTTCCTGTCCTCCAGCTACGGCACATCCCCGCCTCCCCGACAGCACCCCCAGCCCTGCTTCCCCTGACATCGCAGTCCTGGCGCTGGGGTGCCCCAGGCAGGCCCGTGAGCCTGTCTGCTCCCGCCTGCCTCTCCAGCCCCACAGCCTGACCCACCCCCACCCTTCGGATCGCCACTGGCACGGCCATACCTGGACCAGCCTGGGAGTGCTCTGGAGGGGCCTGCTGGTCAGCACCCTCTCTCCTCCTCACAGCTCAAACCCAAGCGGGTGGGAGCCGGTTTTCCCAAAGGCTCCATCCCGTTCCAGACAGCCTCGCAGCTGATGGAGGAGATGCGGGCTGGGGGGCAGGCCCCGCGGCCTGAGCGGAGAGGCCAGCAGGAGCCCCCCAGCCCGCCATGTGGCCTCCAGGATGCGGACAGCAGTGAGCCTGTCCCCAGGCCCAATGAGGCCCCCGGAAGCAGTGCTCCTTGTGGGGGGCCCTCCCCTGAGAAGGCAAAGGGCCCCTCGGGGGGCAGTCCCGCGGCCAAGGCCCAGGCCAAGAAGCGGCAGCTCCTGGCCGCGGCGGCCCACAAGGACTCTCAGAACATCGCCCGCTTCCTCTGCCAGCGGGCCAAGAGCCCGGCTGGCCTGGCTGCAGCCCCAGGGCCCGAAGGTGCCAGCCCTTCCCGTGCTGGGGCGCGGGGACCCCTGGCTGAGGCCCCAGAGACACGGACACGGGAGGATGGAGCCCTGGGACGTTCGGCCGCTCACCCCCAGGCTGCGTGCACCAGGGAGGGGCCAAGGTGAGGGCCGGGCAGGCCCGGAGCCTCTGGAATCCCCTTTCCTCAGGGTCCTCTGTGACCCTCTCTGACAGTGGGCTCTGCGGGCTGCCCGGAGCCCTGACGCCTGCTCTCTCCTCGCCAGTGCCTGCCCACTGCGAGACCCGGGGCCGGAAGGCCAGCTCACCCTCCTTGAGGGGGCACCGAGGGGCAAGCGGCCCAGGCCCCAGCAGGTACTGCCAGGGAGGGGGCTGTCACCGGCCCCTCTGCTCTGTCTCTACGTCCAGGGGGGCTGGGCGGGAGGGGGGCAGCCGTGCTGTGGCCAGTCTTCCAGAGGAAGGGGAGGGGCCGGTGACGGAGCCAGGAGTGACCCTCCACCATGGCCCTGCCCAGGAGAACCCGGAGAGCCAGGCTCGGAAGAGGCCTCACCCCTCAGCCGGCGCCTCCGTTTTAGCCGAGGCCAACGACAACATCCTGGCCAGCGGTCAGAGCGCCGGGAGCCGCACGGCCCAGGGCGCCTCCCTGAAGGCGGCGGCGAACGCTGTGGTCCAGTGCCTGACCCCTTTCTACAAGGAGGGCAGGTTTGCCTCCAAGGTAGGCCAGCGGGTGGGCTCTGCCCTCCCCGGGCCTTGGGCACGGTGGGGGGAGGGCAGGGCAGGGGAGCCGTGGGCAGCAGGCAAGCCCGGCCCCTGCCCGTCCTCGGCTGCCTCGCCCTGTGGCCGTGGCCGTGGCCGTGGCCGCTCGGGGCAGAGCTGGCGTCTGAGCCCTCTGCTCCTCACTCCACCCGCAGGACCTGTTCAAAGCCTTCGCCCGCCACCTCTCCCATTCGCTGGCTCAGAAACCCTCTCCCGGGAGGAGCGGTGAGTGCCTGGGTGCCCGGCCAGGCAGCACTGGGGGCCCTGCAGGGAGGTGACCCTCACACTGCCACCCCCCTCCCCCCGACTCTCTAGTGAAGGAGGAGGCCCAGCACCTCATCAAGCAGTTCTTCCTGGGCCGCGCCCGCTGCGAGAGCGAAGCTGACTGGCACGGCCTGTGTGACCCACAGAGATGACCTACTGGTGCCCAGCGGGCCGGTGTCCTCTCCGCATCCCCTTTCCCCCTCCCCCCGACTCAGGAATGGGCAGGCGGACAGCCTGGGCCGCCAGGGGCATCTCTCCTCAGGGTCCTTCCCCTTCCAACCACACCTCGCTGTGGAGATGGCCCCGGTCACCCCCAAATCAGGGTCAGAGGCCAGAGGTCAGCCCACCTTCCTGAAACCCTCTCTCTCCTGGCCTCACGGAGCCCCGCCTTCGGAGGACATGGGGGGCGTGGCTGCTGCCAGGGGAACAGGAGGAAGAAACGGCCCCTCCACCTCTGTACCCGGGTTGTAAGCCGGGGAGCCCCCCTGTGCGCAGCGGGGGCTCCGGGGCAGAGCTGAGGGTGCGGGCAGCGGCCGGCCCCGCTCTCGCTGCTGCTCGGGAAGGCGAGGCTGGACCAGGCGCGCCCAGAGGAATAAAGGCCGTTGGGACACGTGCACGCACAGTTTTCTCTCGGGGCTTTATTTCCTCCGCAGCGGCTGTGCCACCCTGAGGGGCCAGGTGCCCTCTCCCCCAGACGGGCAACATTAGCTGCCCACGCCGGGTTCCCACAGCCCCTTGCGCCCCCAAGGAGGGGTCTTTCTAGTCTCCCCCCGGTGATGTCCCTGCAGCAGCCCGGCCTGTGACCTCCACGTGGGCCAGCGGGCTGTGCCGGGCAGGGTCCAGAACAGCCCAGCCACCAAGTCCAAACCAACGTGACCTGACAGCACCCAAGGGAGACCATCGGTGAGGCTGGATCCAGGGGGGCCCTTCCTCCTCTCCACCTCCAGCTCCTGGGGGAGGAGGCCGCTAGGCGGAGCTGTCGCTGCTGCTGAGCAGGAAGGCGATGGTGTGCTGCAGCTCCTGGGCCTGCGGGCACAGGCTGTGAGGACAGCTTCCCCACCCCCCGTTCCCCCCACCGCCTGCCCACACCACGCCCGGGCATGCCAGCCTCCCAGTGGTCAGAGGCCCTGCCACTCACCTGCGGCAGCTCGAACCAGATGGTCTGGGGGTTGTCCACGGCGCCGTAGTTGAGTTCCAGGCCCGGGGGCCTGTCCTCCTCCAGGGGGCTCAGCAGGTGCAGCCGCTGCAGGTCCCGCAGGGCGATGGAGCAGCACGGCGTCTGGGGCAGAGGGACAGGCGTGACCCTCTCGCGGGGGACAGTGCGGGTGGGGGAGGGGAACGGCCCTGGTGCCCAGCCCGCATGGGAGCAGGAGCCCGCCCACCTGGGAGCTGGGGTCCATGAGGACGAGGTGCTGGCGGTTCAGCCCCAGGAGGCTGGGTCTGGGCAGCGTCGGGTCGCTCGCTCGCAGCACCACGTAGACGGTGTAACCGAAGAGGGGCAGCTGGCTGGCCGCCTCTGGGGGTGCAGGGGTGAGACGGAAGATGGGGGTTCTGGCCCCTGGGGACCTGCCCTCCTTGGCCCCCGGGGGGTGAGGGACAGGGAAGGTGGAGCAGCTTTCTCGGCCCCTCCATCCTCCCCTCCTTGCTCCTGGGCCTCCACCTCCTGCCTCCTCCCCAGCTGACCCCGGCCCCACACGCACCGATGAAGCCGATCTGAGCCTCCTGGGCGCTGCGTCCCTGCAGCTGGCTCAGCTCCTGGTCCACCAGGCCCCGGAGGGTGGCCATGTTCACCTGGCCCTGCAGCGGCCTCGGCAGGTACGCCAGCAGGTCTTGCCTAGGACACAGTGGTGGGTCAAGCTGGCACACAGCCGGTGCCGAATGAGTGAACCAGTGGCTGCTGTGGGTGTCCCTGCCCATGAGCTGGGGAGGACAGGGCCTGCACTGGTCCAGCCCCATCTGGTTAGGGCCCGGGAGGGTACCAGTCAGGTGGCCTTGACCTGGGATTGTGGGCTGAGGCAAGGCCCTTGGGGTGGATGCTGTGGTGGACCTCAGCCCCAGGAGAGACGGGAGTGACAGGAGGCGGGGGGGTGGGGGTGGGGGGAGTACACACTCACTCTGAGGGGGGCGCCCCGTGGGGCCTGCTGACGTGCTGTAGGGCAGCCAGCCTGGCAACCTGGGCGTCTGCCTGGGCGCTGACCAACAGCTTCCCCTGCAGGTAGTCTCGCTGCACCTGAGGGCAGAGCACAGTGCGGGCAGCTGTGCCCTAAAGCCGCCCACAGTCCTGCCACCGTCCCTTCTCCTTGTGGGAGGTGGGGAGGCGCGGAGGGCCCGCCCGGGCACGGGGCTGTAGCGGGTGCTGACCTGGCTGTAGTGGGTGCCGATGTAGGTGGGGTTATCGAAGTGCAGGCGCGTCTCCCAGCCGAGCCGCCGGCTATGCAGGCTGGTGTCCGGGGCGGCCAGTGCGTTGTTGAGGTACTCCCCGGGCCCCAGGGGCCGCACCAGCTCCCCTGCAGGCGAGCTCGGGTTCACTGCCCTGCTGCCCAGGCCCCGCCCCCTGCTGCCCAGGCCCCGCCCCGCTGCCCAGGCCCCGCCCCTGCTGCCCAGGCCCGCCCCCTGCTGCTCAGGCCCCGCCCCCTGCTGCCCAGGCCCCGCCCCGCTGCCTAGGCCCCGCCCTGCTGCCCAGGCCCCGCCTGCCCCCGCCAGCCGCAGGGTGGGAACCGCCTCCCCCAGGGGCGCAGAGGGGGACCGGGCAGGGGCGCCCCCCTGAAGGCAGCCTGCCGTCCTCCCCGCCGCTCACCTTCCCCTTTGATGAGAAACAGGGCGAATTCCTGGACCTCCTCGGGTTCTGTGATGCCCATCTTCCCACACAGCTCCTCCAGCACCTCTGCTGCCACCTGGGCACGCGGACAGGGCGTGACGAGGGCGGGGGCCGGGGCCGGGGCCGGGGCGGGCCGGATGCCCGCAGCTCCCCCTCCTCCCCCAGCCCCTCCGGGCGCTCACGGTGAAGGTGCCGATGTTGGTCTTGTAGCCCACGCCTCCGGGCAGGTAGATCAGGAGCTGGCGGGCCATTTTCCCTTGCTGCGAGGCACGTGGCGGGTCAGTCCTCCCCGGACCAAGGCCCTGGCTCCCCCCAGCCCCCGAGGGAGACCCAGAACGCTGCCGCCTGCACCCCCGTACCAGGAACGCCTTCATTTCCCCGGGGGGCAGCAGCCGCCGGCGCCCCCCGAATTTGACCGTGCGCTGGAGGTGCTCCTGGCAGGTGCGGGCCAGCTCTGCAGAGGACCGGGCTGTGGTCAGCAGCCTCTTCCGACCCCTCCCCACGCTGCCCAGCCCCAGCCCGGAGCCCCTCCCGTGGGCACCTTGGCTCCTGCCCGCGTCCTGCAGAAACTGGGTCACGTAGGGCATCAGCGTGGTGGACGGGGGCAGGAAGCCGGTGAGGAGGCTGAGGAGGCTCCAGCCTCGAGCACAGAACTCCCTGTGGGCACAGAGCCTGGGCTCGGCCTGTCGGGCCACACAGCGGGCTGCCCGCCGCCCACCCTGCACCCAACACTCACGGCCGGGGGTGTCCCGTGACCTGCTTGACGGCCTGGCAGTAAATCTCATCCCTGAGGTTCTCCTTCTCCCGGCACAGCTACGGCACAGAGAGGGCAGGTGGGCAGGGAGGGGTAGCCAGGGCCGGGCGGAGCGCAATGGAGGGGGGGGGGGTGGCGTGGGGGCGGATGGCTAGAGGCTGGGGGTCAAGTGGGGGTGTCAGCCCAGTCAGGGGTCATCTCTGTCATCTCACTGGGTTTAATGGTGTCTGCACTACTGTCACTCCAGTCACTGTCTCCGCCGGCTTCCGGCGTGCCCGGCCCGCCCTCCGCCTTCTCTGTCCCTCTTATTTGCCTCGTTGGCCTCTAAGGGCCGCAGTGCGCTCCTCCCGGATGCTCTCCCGGCTCCCCTCTGCTGGTGACTGTGCCTGCCTCCTGCTCACACTTCTCCCTGGAACCCGGCCCTCCCGGGGGAAGTCTGGGCCTTCAGACCTCGCCTGCCCTTCAGATTCCTGCAGCAGCTCAGGCCCGCCCCTCCCCGGCTTCCTGATCAAACGGCCAGAGCCTGCGGCCTCCCGGGCGCCTCGCACACCCCACATGCATTCCTGGAACCCGTGCTCGGAGCCCCGCTCCCTGCTGCCACCTCTCAGCCTCCGCTGGCACCGCCTCTCAACTGGCATCACCGAAATCACCTCCTTTGCCCTTAGGCCCCCAGAAGAGCAAGCCACAGCTGGAGCGACCCAGCAAACACAAGCTACATCCCAGTGCCGTTCTCTCTCTCTCCCTCCCCCCCCTCCCTCTCTCTCTCTCTCTCTCTCTCTCTCTCTCCCCCAGCAAACACAAGCTACATCCCAGTGCCGTTCTCTCCCTCTCTCTCTCTCTCTCTCTCTCTCTCCCTCTCTCTCTCTCTCTCTCTCAAAATCCAAGTCCTGACAATGGCCTGCAAGGCCTGCCGTGACCTGGACCCACTGTCCGTCCCGGGGCTGCATCCTCCACTCGCCCCTCGCCCACTGGCTGCAGCCAGGCTGGCCTTGCTGGTGCTGAGCTCACCCTCCCACCAGGATGTCACCCGGCCCCTCCCTCTGCCCAATGAGTTGCCCCGGTGCCCACAGGCCTCCCTCCCTCTGCCCATGTGCCAGCCTCTGCACTGGCTCAGCCCCTCCCCTGCCCTCCCCGCGGCACTTAGCCCCTGACACATTGCACCTGCCCCTCCTCCTGGGTCCTCGGCTCTGCCATCCCCCAGCATACAGTAGGTGCTCAGTAAACACGGGGGATGATTTGAATGGACAGTGACCGAGGGTGTCTCCCCAGGTCCCAGCGCACGCAGCCCTCGCTTACCTTCAGCAGCTCATAGAGCAGCTCGATCTCGTCCTTGCCCCGGGGCTTCGGCTGGTCCCCCATAAACTGCATCAGGACTGCAGGCGGGATGAGAAGCGTGGGAGCCGGGCGGGGCCTGGCTGGCCCTGGCCCACGCGTCCCCACACAGGGCTTCCCCCGCCATCCGATGCCTCGCTCTCACAATGTGTGTGAGCCAGGAAAGGTGGCAGACGCAGCTTTCCCGATGGGGAAACAAGCTCAGAAATTCTGTGGGTGCCCACAGCCCCCCACGGTGCACCGCCACGGCCTTCCAGCCCAGAACCTACACAACCCACAGCCTCTTGGGCAGGAGTGGAAGTGGGTGGAGGCCGCCGGGGTACAGGAATCGCCCCTGAGCTACCCTGCAGTGGCAAGCTCATAGGAGAAGGCACCACGGACATGGGGCCCAGGCCGGCCACTCACCCTGGAAGCTGTCCACAGCCCGCCTGTTCAAGTCCTCGTCACTGAGGCTGATGAGCGACTCCCGGATGGGGGCCTGCAGGCAGAGAGGTGGGGCCATGGGTCTGGGGTCTCTGAGGCCCAGGGGGCAGGTCCACTGGCCCGACTCCCAGGCGGCCCCCTACCTTGGAGTACTGCACCAGGCTGGCCATGGCTTTCTGGGCGTCTCCACCTGCCTGGGCCAGCCTGAGGGGCAGAGAGAGCACAGCCCTGCTTGCTCGGCCCGTCCGCCCGTCCCAGGCTGTGGCCTGGCGGCCCTGAGCCCCCTTCACAGAAGCGGGGGACAGGCAGGTAGGTGGCTCAGGGCACTCACAGGGTCTGGGGCTTCCGGAAGTATTTCAAGGCAAAGTCCTGCATGGTATAGCTGTGGGAGACACCGGACAGCGAGGCCGAGACCCCGGAGAGGGGCAGGCTGCTGGCCTCCAAGTTGTCACTGAGTGCCTGGCTCTGGCGTCTGGCGGGGACCTGGGAGCACAGGAGACCTGGTGCCACCCCGGACCTGGCCTCTCTGGAGACCCCTCCCCAGCCCCGCCCGGCCCCGCCCCACCCGGAGGAGCAGGAGAGCAGCTGCAGTGAGCACACCAGAGTCAGGAAGAGTCAAGAGCTTTTTATTGAGCATCTTCTAGGGCAGCACCGGGGACCCGTGGCGGGGGGGGGGCAGGGCGCTCAGTCCAGCCGGCCCGCAGGGAGCTCCCAGTCCCGCTGCAGAGAGGAGGAGGCATTGGGAAGGGAGGGCAGGGCGATCCTCACGGCTCTGGGGCCATCGAGCCCTCAGCGTCTACTCCCTCACCTCCAGCGCCCTCTCCCGCTGCGCCGGGCTCGGCTCTCTGCGCAGCAGCGAGAAGGAGAAGTCCGGGGCAGCCGCCGGCTGCACCATGTCCACGGGAAACAGCCCGGAGCGGCCCCCGGCAGAGCCGAACTGCCAGCCTGGAAGGCACGCAGGGACAGCGCCTTACCCACCTGCCCCTCTGTCCTCAGGGTCGTCTCTCACCCCCCTCCCCGGGCCACCCTCCCTCGTCAGCGCCCTGCTTGCCCCTGCAGAGACCTGGCTCCAGATCCATGGCCGGCAGCAGCTTGATGAGGTCCCCGCGGTGGAAGCTGAGGAGGCTGCGGTCATCGGTGATATAGCTTCGCAAGGCGACCACGTAGCCGGAGTCCTGCCGGCAGGGGGGGCGCGGGTGAGCGGCCAGCCTGCCTGTGACCCCTGACCTGCCGCCCTACCTGCTCGCCCTCCATTGGCCCATTCCCACCTCAGCACCCCAGAGTCTCAGGGACCCACCCCCACCCAGGAAGCTGGGGGGAGCTTGGCTCACAGCCCGAGACCAGCCAACCCAGACGGCCCGCGGAGCGCGGAGGCCCGCCGGCCCTCTCCGCGCACTTGCCTTCTTGAGCTCACTCAGGAAGAGCTCGATCATGGCCCGGATGGCACCTGCCCGGGCCGAGCGCAGCACCAACTGCTCGGCCTTCAGCGTCAGCTCCAGCGTGGAGCCGCCCCGGCACTCCACGCCCAGCACCTCGGCGAAGCTGTGCACAGGGTGCGGGCATGAGCTGGGGGCCCTCTTGTCACCCCAGCCCCGCCGCTCCCAGCCCCGCCCCCACCAGCCCAGCCCCTTCACAGCCCAGCCCCATGTCAACCCCGCCCCCTTCCAGCCCCACCCCCTTCCAGCCCCGCCCACCAGCCCCCGCCCATGCCAGCCCCGCCCCCGCCAGTCCCGCCCCGCCAGCTCCGCCCCCGCCAGCCCCGCCCCCGCCAGCCCCGCCCCTTCCCAGCCCCGCCCCCTGCCAGCCCAGCCCCCTGCCAGCCCCGCCCCCGCCAGCCCAGCCCCACCTGTAGGAGCAGAGAGTCTTCAGCTGGTGGAGGCAGATGCCCGGGCCGCGGGCCCACTTGAGCAGCCTCAGCCCCCGGTGGGACACCCCCAGCAGCTGCACGTTGCTGCCACTGTCGCCCTGCCCAGAAAGGGGGTCACAGACAGGCTGCTGAGTCCCCCCCACATCCACGATGCCGTTATGCTTCCTCTGGGGCCCACCCCACCCCATCCCACCCCCGATTCCCATCCCTGCAGCAGAAGCCCAGGCCGTGCCCCGGGCCCGGAGCGGGTGCTGCCGCCGGCCCTCCCGCTCACTCACGGAGACGGGGAAGATGCGGGAGAAGTAGTTGGCCCAGTTGTCCCTGGCGGCCACCACGATGCGCTTCTTGACATTGTCCTCGGCGGCGCCCAGCGAGTCCAGGCCCACCTCCAGGTCGCCTGCGGGCAGAGGCGGCCCCGCCTGTCCTGAGGCTCCCGCAGAGCGAACCCCAGGCCTGCTCTCCCTCCCAGCACCCCGCTCCCTGCCTCCTGGCTCCCGGACCTACCCAGCAGGTCTTTCATTCTGCACCGCTCGTCCTGGGAGATCCGGGGGCAGGACTCGGAAAAGGTGTCCCTCAGGATCTGGGGCAGAGCCGGCGGTCACCACCAGGTGCCGAGGCCAGTGCCCCCCACGAAAGCATCACACCCCCCGGAGACGGGGAGCCCAGGGGCAGAGACGGGGCAGGAGAAACATGGGGCTTCAAGCCCAGGGCTCGACCACCCAGAGCCCCGCCTGCCCCCCAGCGCCGGCCGCTCCTTGGCCAGCGGGAGTCGCCTCCCTGGAGCAGCTCCCTGGGGGAGGCTATGGAGACCGGGGACAGCATGGCACTGGGAGCACCCAGAGCGGCCAAGGAACCACACCAGTGAGCGCCTCCTGTGTGCGGGAGCCTGCTGCACACTGTCCACTCCCCTTAATCCTCACGGGTCCCCCCTCACAGCGGGGTGAGGCTTACTGCCCCACAGGTGCGGGCTGTTACCCTGCCCTCCCACGGGGAGGGGTGGGCACCGCCCAGGGGTGGGTGTGCTCTCACCTGCTCACAGAGGAGCCGCAGGTTGTAAGGGTGGCTGAAGCTCTCGCGGGGGTAGAAGACCTGGAGGAGGGCACAGAGCGAGGGTGGCATGGCGTCCCCGCAGCCCCTTCACGCCCCCCCCCCGCCCCTGCCTTCCAGGACAGACAGAAAACCCCCTCCCCGAGGTGGCCGTGGGCGGCAGCTCCGGTGTTTGTGCAGGAGAAGCAGATACTGGGGTTCCCAGCGGGTCCCGCACAGCCTGCCCGCCTCCCAGCCCTCATGCCCACCTCCTTGCGCAGGAACAGCTTCCAGGGCGCACTGGTGTAGGAGAAGCACACGCTGCCGGAGGGCACGAGGAGCTGGGTGCTGACCCCCTGGTCTCCCATGGCCCCCAGGGAGCCTGGCGGAGGAGGTGCGGGAGCGCCGGTGAGGAGCGGCCAGAGCCGGAATGACGGGCTGGGGAAGGGAAGACCCTCGGCCCAGGCCCCGCCCTCGGCCCCACCCCTCGGCCCCGCCCAGCCCCTGGCCCCGCCTCATGGCCACACCCCCGTCGCATGGCCCCGCCCCCAGCCCCAGCCCCTGCCTCAGACTTTCCCCGTCCTGGACCTCAGCAGGGCCATTAACTTCTGACAGAGCTGCCAGCTCTGCGTGGAGGACAACACCCTGTGTGTGACCGCCCCTCGGGGCCAGTCGGGTCCTAGGGGTGCCGGGCCCTGCCCTGGGCGGGAACGTGGAAGCTGGGGCTCCAAAGTCCAGAAGCCAGAGCAGCTGACCTCAGCCAGCCAGGCGCGCCCAGAAGCCGCAGGGCACCCGGCCCCGTCACCCCTCCCGCCAAGGAGGCCCACCGCACGGGGTCCGGGCTCCTTACCGCGGGGCTCGGCCGAAGGGGTCCCCGGGGCCCCCGGTGGAGGCAGAGGGGGCACTGGTGGGGGTGCGGGTGCCTGGGCAGTGGGGGGGTTATGGCCAAACAGCTCCTGGAGGGGGCCCTGCTTCTCCCGGATGGTGCTGGAGGTCTTCATCCGGGGAGTGGCCTTGGGCCGGGCGGCCACAGCGGGCGGAGGGCCCTTCTCGGGGCTGGGGGACAGCGGCTGCAGGGGCACAGGGGGCGCTCACCACACAAGCTGGGTCTGGGGAGAAGGCCACGTGGGCCCCTGAGAGCCTCGGACCCCTGAGCAGAGCAGCCGCCCCCCGATGGGATGGGACGGGCCTCACCTGGGGGGGCAGCTGGTCACTGCTGATCCCCAGCTTAGCCAGAGCCTCGTCCTTGGGGTTGTTTTTCTTCAGGAAACTTTGGGGGGGCTTCCTGAGGGAAGGGAAAGGTCAGGAGTCCGCAGGCCTCTCCCCGGGAGGGGCAGCGCCGGCCGGCGGCCCGCCCACCTGGCTGGCTGCACGGGCACGGGCACGGGGCCCGGGCGGCTCTGGTACATGCGGATGATGTTACGGATCTCCCTGCTGGGCTGCCTCGGGGGCTCCGAGCCGGGCACCGCAGCACCCTCCGGCTCCGGCCCCGGCTCCCGGGCCGGCTTCGCCTCCCGGGCCGGCTCTGCCTCCGCCTTCCGGACGGCTTTGGCCCCACCCGGTGCTGGTGCCGGTGGCTTCTTCACTACCCGGGCAGGAGGCGGCGATGGCGCTGCCGAGGAGGAAACACGTGAGACCCAGTGCAAAACCGCAGAGCCAGGCGACCCCGCCCCCTGATCCTCCACCCCGTCTCCCTGCCACCTGCACGGGGCTCCTCCTCTTCCGGCTCCTCCCCGCGGGGGATCTGCACCTTGGCCGGAGGCTTCGCCACCTTCACCTTGATCTGCTGCTGCCCTGTAAGTGCCGATGGCCGTCACCCTCCACCCGGACGCCCATCCATGCCCTGGACAGGCCACACGGACTCCGCTGGCCCCTGGCCGGGCTGGGGCGGGGCTGCCACCCCCAGGCCCTCACCCATCTTCTGGAAATAGTCCCGCTTCTGCTGGAAGCTCCTGCGCCTCTCCTCCTCGTCCTGCGGGGTCTCCTGGGGGGTCTCCTGCGGGGTCTCCTGGGGGGTCAGGAAGGGGCAGTGAGGGAACAGCCCTGCCAGCCAAGTTGTCCCTCTCAGGGTGAACCCCTCAAATCCCTGGGACTGGGGCCCGACGGCATCTTTTCTGGATCTTCCTGCTCCCCTGCCCGTACAGCCCTGAGACCCCGGAGCCCGCTGCCCCTCTGGTCTCCACCCTTCCCTCACTCCCCCAGGCAGACACCCACCGGCTCCGGCTCCGGCTCCGGCTCCGGCTCCGGCTCTCTCCGGGCGGCCGGGGGCTGCTTGGGCTTCGGGGCCACGGCTGAGGTTGCCGGGGCCTCGCGCTGGCGCTGGCGAGTCTGCTGCTCCAGGGACAGGGACATGGCCTGGGCGGTCATCTGCTGGGCCTGAGGGGAGGATGGACCAGGTGAGAGCTGGCCGGCCCTGCCCACGGGCCTCCCCGCCCGGCAGCCGGGGGCCCCGCCCGCCCTCACCAGGAGCAGCGCCTGCTGGTTGATGAAGCTCTGCTGCTGGGCTGCCAGCTGCCTGGCGTCCACGCTGGGGAGCAGCGGCTGTGGCTGCGGCTGCGGTGGCACCATCATGGCTGCAGGGTGGCAGGTGGGCGGGGCAGGTGAGCACCGGGGCCAAGCTGGAAGCCCTCTGCCCACGGTGCCCTCTGGGCCTCTGGCAGGACCCTCCCTCCTCCAGACCCGGTGCCCCAGCCCAGCCTTACCTGGCATGGCAGGGACTGTGCCCACGGCCGGCATCATGGGCATGGGAGCAGGCATCATAGCTGGCTGGTATCCAGGCATCTGCATCATCCCTGGGTACACTGAGGGGACGGGCCCTCCCAGGTTGGTCCCTAGCTGGGCCCCTGGACCCCCTCCCTCCAGCTCCAGGCCAAGAGTTCAGGCCCAGGGTGCCGGCTGGAGCTCTCACCCCAGTTCCAGGGTCCTAGGCCCGTGGTCGGCAAACTCATCGGCCCACAGAGCCAAATGTCAACAGGACAACCACTGACATTTCTTTGGAGAGCCACCTTTTTTACATTTAAACTTCTTCTAACGCCACTTCTTCAACACAGACTCGCCCAGGCCGTGGTGTTTTGTGGAAGAGCCACACTCAAGGGGCCAAAGAGCCACCTGTGGCTCTCGAGCCGCGGTTGGCCATGCTGGCCTGGGCTGCTCCACCCCCTACTCACCCATAGGGTAGCTTCCTTGCTGCATGGGCCCGATGCCGCCCCCTCCCTTCAGGCGGCTGCTCAGGGCCCTGGCTTGCTCCAGATCCTGAAGGGACAAAGGTCACAGGTCACAGGGTCAGAGCTGGAGCCCTGGGAGAGATGGGAGGGGCGGCAGAGGAGCGGTGGGGCAGGGGCAGGGGCGGGGGCGGGGGCAGGGTGGAGGTTGTGTGCAGGACACTCACGCTGAGGCCCGGGGAGAGGACTGGCTCGAAGATGTGGTCCAGGTAGCTGTCCAGGCTCCCCGGGGCCCGGGACCCACCTGTGGAGCCGGAGGGGCGCAGGGTCACCGCCTGGGGCATGGGCTCCCTCCACCCCCATCCCAGCTCTGCCAACCTCAGTGTGCCCACCCCAGCCTCACCTGTGAGGCCCCTGCTGGGCAGCGCCGGGGCTGGACCTGGAGGGGGGCGTGCGGACAGGGAGGGGGCCTGGACGTCAGGGGCGGGAGGGATGTCCTCGGCTCTGCGGGAGAGAGTGGGCACCTGGCTGCGGGCAGTGCCAGGCGGAGGCGAGGTATAGAAGCTGCTGGGGGGTGTCCCAGTGGAGGGGGAGGAGGCTTGTGGGGGTCAGAGGTCAGGGGAGTGGGTCTGGCCGCCCCTGTAAGCACCAGGGTGACGCAGTGGGGTCAGGGTAGGGATGGGAGCAGGCCGGGGACAGGTGCTGGGGCAGCACCTACAAGCTCCAGGGGGCAATGGGGTAGCTGTGGGGGTCAGCAGGGTCCCCGGGGTCCTCAGTCTGGCCGATCAGGTCCAGCACGAAGTCGCAGCCAGCCAAGTCCTGCCAGGAGTCCCCGGAGTGCAGTGACACGGACCAGCCACGGGGGGGCCCCTCCAGGCCTCTGGGTGGGCAGAGGTGTGCATTAGGAGTGCGGTCAGCCGGGCAGGGGACGTCCCGGAAGGGCCAGGGCCTGAGGGGGCCACGGTGAGGGGCGGAGGGGACAGGACCTGGGGGAAGACTCCGGTTTGCGCACAGGTTGCACCTCACAACCCTCCCACTTGTCGGCTCTGACGCACAGGTTCCTTCATTCACCTATTCGATTGGAACCTTTCCCTATGCGCTCTGGATCCTGTCCGCTCCCCCCGCCGCCCCGCCCATGGGTGCAGGCTGTGCCCTGGGCCGGGGCAGCTGCAGGGGGTGCTTGGTGGCAGAGGGGCTGGGAGGATGGGCTCCTGAGGAGGACGGGACACGCTCGGTGTTGGCTGCACCCTCCCAGCCCAGCCCCCCGCACCTGCTCTGCAGAATCCACCCCGCGAGCTGCTCCCCCGTCGTCCAGGACTCCACCTCTGCCGAGAGGCACTCGTCTGCAGGACGAGGGGTGGGACCGGGAGTGAGATACGGGGCGGCGGGGAGGGGGGAGGCTGTCCCCCAGGGGGTCCGAAAGCAGGCAGGAGGGAGAGCAGGGTCTCGGGGCGGCAGGGAGGGGTCCGGGGCGTGGAGGGGCAGGCTGGCTCCCCTGCGGGCGCATCACCGTTGAGCGTGAAGACGTCCAGCACCATGCGGCCTCGGCGCCGTCCGGCCGTCCACTCGAGCTGAGTGGGGGGGTGGGCGCGGGTGGTCTCAGGGGCCAGCCGGGCCTGCTCCAGGGCCACCAGCAGCTTGTGCTGGCACAGCGCTGCCATGCCGCTGGGGGCGTGGTCCGACACAAATCTGTGGGGACAGGACAAGGCGGGGGGTGGGGCGGCCGCTGACCTCCCACCAGCCTCCACCTGTGCCCCCTCTCCAGCCTCTACCTAACCCTCCCCCGGCCTCCACCTGTGCCCCCCCACCGGCCTCCACTTGTGCCCCCAGCCTCCACTGACCCCCCCAGCCTCCACCTGACCCCCAGCCTCCACCTGACCCCCAGCCTCCACCTGACCCCCAGCCTCCACCTGACCCCCAGCCTCCACCTGACCCCCAGCCTCCACCTGACTCCCCCAGCCTCCACCTGACCCCCAGCCTCCACCTGACCTCCCCCAGCCTCCACCTGACCCCCCAGCCTCCACCTGACCCCCCAGCCTCCACCTGACCCCCCAAGCCTCCACCTGACCCCTGCCCCAGCCTCCACCTGACCCCCAGCCTCCATCTGACCCCCCCAGCCTCCATCTGACCCCTGCCCCAGCCTCCACCTGACCCCTGGTTCTGGGCCTCTTACTTGAGCAGCGGCTTCTGCAGGGAGGGCGTCGGGGGGAAGGCGCTGAGCAGGACGGCCATGAGGGCCCAGCCGCGCAGGCTCTGCTGCTCGCTGGGGCTGTGCCAGAGCTGGGCCACGAGCTGGCTGAAGAGCTCGTCCCGCAGGCCCGGCCGGCGCTGGCCCTGCCGCACCAGGTAGGCGCCCATGGTCTGCTCCTGCCAGGCCGGCAGGGACTCATCCCGCAGGAGCCGCAACATCTGCAGGGCCAG
The DNA here is from genome assembly GCF_014108245.1 of Pipistrellus kuhlii. Lineage (NCBI taxonomy): Eukaryota > Metazoa > Chordata > Mammalia > Chiroptera > Vespertilionidae > Pipistrellus > Pipistrellus kuhlii. The sequence continues at coordinate 619,035 of NW_023425545.1, read as the reverse complement.
GCGAGGGCGGGGTGTGGGCTCCGGGGTCCCAGCCCGCAGGGGGCGCGGGCTGCCCTGTCCCCCCCCGCCCCCGGGTGTCACTCACCACCTTGTTGATGTCCAGGGCACGCTGAGGGTTCTCCCCATCCAGCCGGGTCAGGGGCTTGTCCAGCAGCTGCCCGGGCGTGGGCAGAGATGGCTCCTGCAAGGAAGGAGGGCAACCCAGAGGCTGAGCAGCTGGCCCCGCTGGCCTGCTGGAGACAGGACAGACTGGCATGGAAGGCCATCTTTAAAGTGCAGCTCAGCCTGGCTAACGCGGTTGAGCGTCGACCTAGGAACCAGGAGGTCACGGTTTGATTCCGGGTCAGGGCGCAGGCCCAGGTTGTGGGCTCGATCGCCAGGGTGGGCGTGCAGGAGGCAGCCGGTCCACGATTCCCTCTCATCACCGATGCTTCTCTCACTCCCTCTCCCTTCCTCTCTGACATCAATACAAACATATTTAAAAAGAGGCTTAATTGCTCGTTCTGATGAGAATATTGATGTCCACGCACACGGGAAACTCAGAAGACACAGAAAAAGAGAAAGTAAAACCACCCTGGGGTTCCACCGCCAGGCACGGCCGGTTGGCGTCTTGGCCTCCCTTTCTCGTCCTGCTTCCTAGTTCTGGTGCAAATACAGCCATCGCCGCCCCCTGCTGCGGTTTCTGCAAACCGAGGCCTTATTCTGTGTGCGGCTCTGGAGCACACACTGCAGCCGGACCGTGGCCTGGCCGTGACACACGCTTTAACACGCGCCGGCAGCCGGGCACAGGTGGACCAGGTGTGGCTTCAGAGGGAACAACACGGGCCAGTGAGTCACCGCGGCTCAGTGAGTGTTTTCCGGGGAAGACAGCTGTGTCCACAGCCCAGGCGGGGAGGGAGGGGCTGGGTGGGGACAGGGAGGGACAGCCAGCCGCTGCCTGGCGGGGGCTTACATCCGGGGCCTGTGGGACCCGCCGGGGAGGGCTGCGGCCGGGGGCCCACCTGGAAGCCGGTGGCGATGAAGCTGGAGAAGGGGAAGCGGTCGATGTCCGGCGGCAGTGTCAGGCTGGGCCTTGCGGGAACCTCGGGGGGCTTGGCCTCGGTGATGCTCTGGGCCAGCGTGTGCTGGCGGCCTGGGGACCGACGGCGCCGGGAGGTGCGGGGTCAGGCGCCGGCTCTGGCCCTGCCGCCAGCCCTCACCATCACCCTGGCCCCCGGGCCCCGTGCAGAGGGAGCCGGACGGACTGGGGCCGCAGAGGGAGGGGCCACAGGGACAGACCCTCACAGAACGAGGGGCTAGGGGGGGTCACAGGCAGAGGGACGCCCATCAGGCAGGACTCACCTTCCTCCTTCCTCAGCAGGACGGCCAGCTCGGCCGGGATTTCCAGGCGCGCCAGCTCCTGCCGGAGGGCAGGGCCCGGCGTGAGGAAGGGGCCCGGGCCCCGGTGCCTCCCCCAGGCCCATGGCTTCCCCTCCCGAGACCCTGGGCGCACACAGGTGCCCCTGAGGGACAGCACCCTCCCAGCCCATACGCCCCCTCCGCCGCGCCCGCTTCACCGGGTCCATAACCGGCCACACCCTCAGCTCCCAGGCCACCTACCATGCTTGGCCCGCTCCCGGAGGACCCGCCGCCGTGCCAGCCACACCAGTGCCCGAGCTGCCAGGGGAGACACAGGAGGAGCTGATGTCCCCAGAGGGCCCTCCCCAGCCAGGCAGTTCGGCGGCCCCGCCGCCTGCCCCCTTGGGGGCCCCAACTCAGACAGAGGAGCAAGCACAGACCCGGAGGGGCCAGCTGCCTGCGCCCAGCTCCCCGGAGCCCTCACCCGCCTGAGTGGGCGTCCCTGCCCGGCTGTCAGGGCAGAGGAGCAGGTGGGAGGGCAGGAAGACAGGAAGGAATGGTCTCGGGGGCAAAGTCCAGCCGGGGAGCGGCCGGGAGGGGGCAGTGTCTGGGCACTGACCTTTGAGCTGCTTTATGGCCTCAACTAGGAGTCATCAGACGAGAGAGGGGAGCAGGTGGGTCCCAGGAGGGTCCGAGGGGATGGGGAGACACGTCGGGCAGGGAGGGGCCGCGGGCCGGGGGCAGGGATGGAGGAAGGCAAATGGCCAGGCAGACAGAGGTGGGAAGAGCTCAGCCGGCAATGCCCTGAGGCCTTGACCTTGTGAGGCTGGGCTCGGAGGGTGGGCACCGATGCCTGGCTTCTGCCTGAGCTGCCAGGGCCCTGGCCGCCTCACCTGCAGCCTCCGCCTCCTCCGGAGCAGGGGCCGGGCCGCCAGCAGCACCGCGTTCAGCTGTCCCAGGGCCGCCCGGCGCAGGAGGTACCGCTTTCTGGGAGCGGGAAGGGGGTGGGGAGCCCAAGCTTACACCGGTTCCTGGACCCTCCCCGCCAAGACAAGCTGTAAGAACTGACCCGAGGTGCCTGGCCGTGTGGCTCAGTGGCTGAGCATCGACCCATAAACCAGGAGGTCACGGATCGATTCCCAGTCAGGGCACATGCTCGGGCTGGGGGCTCGATCCCCAGTGTGGGGCGTGCAGGAGGCAGCCGATCAATGATTCTCTCTCTCCCCCCTCTCCCTTCCTCTCTGAAATCAATAAAAAAATATATATATTTAAAAAAAAAAATTCCCCCAACTCAACAACAAAAAGACAAATAACCCAATTAAAAAGCAGACAGAGGACTTAAATTTGTCCAAAGAAAACACACCGATGGCCCACAAGCACATGAAAGGAGCTCACACCATTAGTCTCAGGGAAATGCAAACCACACCGCAGTCTCCTGTCCCCACCCAGGGAGGCCCGCTCACACCCCGGGGCAGGCTGTCATTGTTTTAAAAAGAAAAAGGAAAATGAGTATTGTCAAGTAGGGAAATGAGAACCCTCTTATACCGCTGGTGGAAAGATAAAATGCGGCAGCCACTTTGCAGAACAGTTTGGCGGCTCCTCAAAAAGCTAATCATAGCCTAACCGGTTTGGCTCAATGGATAGAGCGTTGGCCTGCAGACTGAAGGGTCCCAGGTTCGATTCCGGTCAAGGGCATGTACCTTGGTTGCGAGCACATCCCCAGTAGGGGGTGTGCAGGAGGCATCTGGTCGATGTTTCTCTCTCATCAACGTTTCTAGCTCTCTATCCCTCTCCCTTCCTCTCTGTAAAAAATCAATAAAATATATTTAAAAAAAAAAAAGACTGCAGGCCGGGTAGATAGATCCTGAGTGTCCCGTGACTGGGGTCTTCAAGCAGAGACGACGGCTAAGGGCAGGGATGCTGTAAGGAGAGCCCAGTGCTGACGGGACGGGGCACTGTGCTGGCCTTGAGACCTTACGTGTCCCCACCCTGCCCCACCACCTTGAAAAGCCCCAGGGCCCCACCCCTGCAGACCTGGCCTGGAGCCCCCGCACGCGAGCCTGCAGCCGGGGCAGGAGGCGGAGGCGCTGGCGGGAGATGCAGGCCCGCAGCCCACGGTGCAGGATGAGCAGGGCCTGGGCTCGCCGCTGGGCCCGGTGCTGCTCCAGCTGCAGCCAGCCCGGCTCCTGCAGCAGGACCTGGGCCAGAGCGGGTGCTGGGGCAGGCCAGGCGGGGGTGCCTCCTCCCTCCAGCCAGAGGTCTCTCCCGAGCTGCCCAGGGCACCTGCCAGCCAGCCCAGCCCATCTCCCGGCTGCCCAGAAGGACCCCCAAACCCTGGGCGTGTCCCCAAACCCTCCTCTCCCTTCCTAGCCAGGCTGCCCCTGGCACACCCCCACCTGGGTGGTTCCGAGGTGACAGAGGGGCGACTCAGCCCCCAGCACCTGGCTCAGGATGGCGCCACACCTCTCCTGGTCGGAGGGCTCTCCCTGCTCCCCGGTCCCCAGGGTCCGGAACCTGCCGGGAGGACAGGGCCAAGGTCGGAGCAGGCGCAGCCACAGTGGTTGGACACCCGAGCCTCATGGTGTCCATTCGGCCACTCAGACACTCGACGAGGATTTGGAAAGCACCTACTACGTGCTGGGCGCCTGGGAGGGGGCTGCTGAATGGAGGAGGGGCAGATGAGCTCCCGCAGGCGCGGAGGGAGGACGGACAGTGAGGAGGGAAAGGAGAGAGCGATGGCGGGAGAGGAGGAGAGAGAAGAGTGACAGGAGGAAGGGCCGGATGCCAGGCCAGAGGACCCTGGGAACGCGGTGCACCGCCACGGGGAGGGAACCCACGTGGACCAGTCACCGTGGGGAGCCTTCCTGTGTGCCCAGGCCCTGAAGGGCACGGGCCCCCGGCCGCCCCCACCCTGGAGCCCTACCTGGCCAGGAAGGCCTGGAAGGGCAGGCGCACAGGGAAGTGGGCGCTGCGGGCGCCAACGGCCTCCAGGACGCCCGCCTGGCGCAGCTGCTCGGCCACGTGTCCCACATCAAAGAGGCCTGGGAGCTGAGGAGGAGTCAGGGGCTTACATTTGGGGGGGAGGGGGAATGTAGGGCGGGGCCCGTTGAGGGGAGGGGTGAGAAGGGCAGGGCAGGGGCAGCAGGGAGGGCTCTGGGCTGGGCCAGGAGCGGAGGGGGGAGCTCACCTTCCCGGGGTTGGGGGTGAGGCACTGGATGAAGTAGATGCGGCTCCTGAGGGGTGAGGGGGGGGCCCTGAGGTACAGATCAGGCTCCTATCCACCGCCCCGCCGTTGGTTCTGGGGCGCTGCTCTCACCTGCCCAGCCTGGCTAGGAGGTCCCCCAGGGACTGCTGGAACCGCGAGGCCAGGGTGGGCTTGCCTTGCCCTCCCTCGCCCTGGGGCTCTGCTTCCTGGAACAGGCTGCCCACCAGCTGTGGGGAGAGAGGAGGGTAGTTCACAGCCCAGCCCGCCCCCGCCTGGGGGAGCTAGGGTGGACCAGCCCACAGCACCCAGACCCTGGCAAGCTCAGGCCACGGCCCACGGTGCCAGGGCCTGGAGGGCAAGCCCCTTGAGCAAGCGTGTCCATGCAAGAAGGGCGGGGGGGGGGGCGGGCAGAGTGCGGAGAGGCAGGGCCGGAGGGCGGCAGGGCACCTGGAGCTGGCTCTGGGCAAGCATTTCTGCCACGGCAGGGTCAAGGTGATCCCGGTTTCTGTTTAAAAATTTGTGAACCTGCAAACGACAAGGCGGGGAAGCGGGGGAAGCCAAGGGTGTGGAGGCCGCCCCTTTGCCAAACGTTCTGCCTCTCCCCTCGGCGTTAAAGGCCGCCTTTGTCTCGTTGGCTGGCTGTGCCGGGAACCCTGGAAACCCACATGCAAAGCAATAAACTGGGCTCTTATCGGACACCAGGCACAAAAGTTAACTCCAAGCGCACAGATCAAAGACGTCGGCGGGAGAGCGGGGACTGCAAACGCGAAGAAGAAAACAGGGAGAAAGCGTCATGACATTGGACTTGGCAACGATTTCCTGAACACAACACTGAGGGCACAGACAGCAAAAGAAAAAAGTAGTTCAATTCGATGTCAGCACAACTACAAACGTCTGTGTGTCAAAACCCACTAGTCAGGGAGCAGAGACCACCCACAGGATGGGAGGAAATACTGCAGAGCAGATAAGGGATGGACTACCCAGAGCTCCTACAACCAACTCAACCGTTCAAAAACAGGCAAAGGCCAGCCGAACCCGGTTTGGCTCAGTGGTAGAGCATCGGTCTGCGGACTGAAGGGTCCCAGGTTCGATTCCGGTCAGGGGCATGCACCTTGGTTGCGGGCACATCCCCGGTAGGGGGTGTGCAAGAGGCAGCTGATCGATGATTCTCTCTCATCGACGTTTCTGGCTCTCTATCTCTCTCCCTTCCTCTCGGTAAAAAATCAATAAAATATATTTAAAAAAACAAACAAAAAACGGTCAAAGGCCTCGGGCAGACGTTTCTCTGAAGCTACGCAAACAGCCCCGAAGCGCCTGGAAAGACTCTCAACACCATTAGGGAAATGCAAATAAAACCACAGTGAGATACAGTTTCACACCCAACGAGGACGGCTACAGTTTTTTTAAAATGGAAAATAACACATTTTGGCAAGGACGTGGGGAAGTCGGAACCCTCCTACACGCTGGTGGGAATTAAAACGGTGCAGCCGCCGAGGAAAAACCATCCGGTGGCTCCTCGGCACATAGAACCACCGTGAGGCCAGCCATCCTGGTGCTAGGGAGAGACCGAAGGACGGAGGGCAGAGACGAAGCAGATGCTCGCACACCGTGTCCACAGTGGCTCTAGTCACAGCAGCCAAAAAGGCAGCAGCCACTCCCGTGCCCTTCCTCAGCTGGAAGGTGGACACTGAATCAGACCCTTAAAAATGGTTAAAATGGGGCAACACTGGTTTGGCTCAGTGGATAGAGCGTCAGCCTGCAGACTGAAAGGTCCCGGGTTCGATTCCGGTCAGGGGCATGTACCTTGGTTGCGGGCACATCCCCGGTAGGGGGCGTGCAAGAGGCAGCTGGTTGATGATTCTCTTTCATCGATGTTTCTAACTCTCTATCCCTCTCTCCTCTCTGTAAAATATCAATAAAACATTTTTAAAAAAAGATATTAAAAAAAAAAGGTTAAAATTGCCCTGGCAGGTTTGGCTCAGTGGATAGAGAGTTGGCCTGAGGACCGAAGGGTCCCAGGTTCGATTCTGGTCAAGAGCTTGTGCCTGGGTTGCAGGCTCGATCCCCAGCAGGGGTGGTGCAGGAGGCAACCAATCAATGATTCTCTCTCATCATTGATGTTTCTCTCTCTCTCCCTCTCCCTCTCCCTTCCTCTCTGAAATCAATAAACACATTTTTTAAAAGTGGTTAAAATGGTAAAATCGATGTAATGAATAGTTTGTGACATTTTTTTTTTTTTTTTGATTTCAAGGCAAGGTTTACTGCTTTACAAAACAAACATGATATTTGGTCTTAATAGAAAAATGACATCAGATACACCCTGACTCTGTTTAGCATTGGGATAGCTCACAGTTTCTGCACAAAACATAGGTTTTTAGGAGCAGGGAGGCATGAAAATAAGCTATCTTACCCTTTGGTACATCAGAAACACTTGTTTGAGTAATATTTTGCTTGAATTAAGCCCTTTAATATTCTTTAAGTGTAAAACTTCATAACGTGTCTTGGGGCTCTGACCCATATGTTTGATCTATATGACACCATACATGTCTTTGACTAGTGCACTTACTGTTATGTACAGAACTTAAAATGTGATGCTGTAGGTATGCCATTTGGTTTGATACGTGATATAAACTATTCAATGTTGTATATAAAATCAAGGAAATGTTTTTTTGTGAACGATTTCTATTGAGAATGTATTTAAATTAAAATAATTAAAAATAAACAGCATGAAGCAGTGATCTGTTAATGGGACAGGTCAGTAGCCAGGTGCATGACTAGCACTAAGAATAACTCTGCCACCGAGTTCAGAAGCATACATTTAAGAAGCATCTTGTAAATAAGGTGACAAACTTCACGATTAGAGTTGGAACTATGCAACTAGTTCATAAAAAAGAGCCATGTGCCCTATTATAAAGGAAGGTCCCATTACAATGGCCCTTCACACAAAACACAGGTTTTTAGGGGCAGGGATTACATGATTACATGAAGATAGACCTCTCCTGTCTTAATTCCAAGTCTCTTACGATCCAGACATGCTGGGATGGTAAGTTCAAATGCATTGGGTGTGAATTGCACCTTGAACTTGCACATCCCTTTTTCGGTTAAACCTTTTCACGTAGCTGCTGCTGCTCTGGAGCAGCCCATCTCCTGGCCGGAGCCGCCCTCTTAGGACCTGGAGCAGAGCCGTAGGGAGCTGCCGCCTCTTATGGTAGATGTGGCCCATCACAATATACCTGCTGCCGGGTTTCAACTCTGGGCATGTCTTGTTGCAGCTGGAGGAGTCCAGGGCTAAGAGGTGGACGCGGAAGAAAAAGCCGTCCGGGGTGATGTACAGGCGGTTCATCTTGTACAGCCCGTCCCGGTCCACCAGCAGCGTCACCAGCTGGATGCCCGGGCCCACCACGTCCACATCGTGCACGATGCCGTTCACTGCGAACTCGCTGGCGCAGAAGGACTCGCGCTCGTCCAGCTCCACGCGGCAGGCGTGCGCGCAGGGCTCGGCGCCGGGCTCCGCGTCGCCCCGGGGCCGGTCCCGGTGCGGCGGCGGCGGCGGCGCGGGGAGCGCGGGCGGCGCGGCGGCGCGCGGCCGGTTGGGGTGAGCCAGGCCGTCGGGGGCGCGCGCGGGCGGGCGCGCGGCGGGGAAGCCAGTTTGTGACATTTTTAAGGCCACCTCGGTCATGTGCCCGGCTCCTTTATATACCACCAGCCTGGAACCAGCATGTGCCCGACTGGGAATCAAACCATGCCTCCGGGGTCAGAGGTTGACACTCAACTACTGAGCCACACCAGCTGGACTGTCCCTTGCTTTTAAATCTTTGTGACCTTCAATGCAACAGTTTTATATTTCTATTCAATCGCCATGTGTTTCTGTCTTTCTCTCTTTCTGCTGTGATTTTTTTGGAGGTATAATTGTCATCCTCCTTCTGTTTCTTGTTTGGGTTAGCGTTGGGGTAGTCTGTATTTCTTCTACAACCAAAGATGGCCACGCCCTGGAGGGGGCCTCCCCTCCCCGCTCCTGTCACCTGCCATTTGACAGCTCCGAAGGGAAACACCAGGGTCCCAGGCCCCCCTGGCGCCCCCATACCTGGTAGGTGACGGCCCCTGCGAAATGCCGCACGGTGAAGATGGGCAGGGGCAGCTGGGGCTTGGCGTAGCAGGGGTGGTCGCCATGGTGATAGTGGCACTTCTGCAGGAAGGTGTGGTCGGTGGCCTGACAAGAGAGATGGCTCCCTCAGGCCCTGCCTCCCTGCCCCTGTGCCCCAGACGCCCCGATAGGAGTCGCTGCGAACCCGAGTCCCTGTGACCTGGGAAGGGCGCCTCCCTCTTCCCAGGAACTGTTTGGACGACAAAGTGCTGTTTGAGACCAGGAAACCGCCTCTGTCAACAAACACCGACCATTTAAAGGCGCAGGGCCTTTAAGACGGGTGCAGCGGGCACGCACAGCTGCAGGTGTTTCTACATCAGCCTTTTTATTTTTTAAAAAAATATATCCTATTGATTTTTCACAGAGAGGAAGGGAAATGGATAGAGAGCTAGAAACATTGATGAGAGAGAAACATCGACCAGCTGCCTCCTGCACACCCCCCACTGGGGATGCGCCCGCAACCAAGGCACATGCCCTTGACCGGAATCGAACCTGGGACCCTTCGGTCCGCAGGCCAACACTCTATCCACTGAGCCAAACCAGTTTCGGCAGTCTTTTTATTCTTTTTAAATATATTTTTATTGATTTCAGAGATGAAGGGAGAGGGAAGGAGAGAAACATTGATGTGAGAGAGAAAAATCCTCGGTTGCCTTCCCTATGCACCGTGACCAGGGGTTGAACCCGGGACCTTTTGGTGTACAGAATGACGCTCCAATCGAGCCACACCGGCCAGGGCTACATGTGAATACTTTTATATTAAGATTATATCGATCAATGAAATCCTATCACGTTGGAGTTTTATAATAATGATGATGTTTTTCGCCATTATCTTCAGCCTCTGATGAAGTGGGAAGACGGGAAGGTGCCGCCTTATATCCGGGTCGCGGTGCAATTAGCTTCAATGGCCTCACATGCAGAGGAGGCCCACGCTGCACATCCATGCACCGCGCCACGCAGGCGTGGCTTACCGTGCGGTGTGTGTGCTCTGTGCATGTCAACACCTCTCTCCTGCTACGCTGCGGACTCTAAGGGAGGGGCTGGGTATTTTGCTCACCTTTTTGTCCTGGCACAGATATTCATCCACTTAGTATTCAGTGCCCCTGAACCATGTGCCAGGCGCTGAGACGGGGCTGAAAGCCTCCAGAGGCGGGCCCAGTCTACCCCGGGAGAGTCAGTGAGTAAATATGCAATGCCATTGCCATGGACACAGTGTGGCCACCTGTAAGGCAGCAGCCTGGGAGCAGCAGGGAGCGGAGGCCGGGTGGTGGAAGGCAGCATTTGCTCACCTCTGGGGGGCGCTGCTCAGTCCCCTCCTCCGTGCCCCTCAGGCATGATGGCCTCTCTTCTGCAGTGAGGACTTGGGGACCCTCAGAGAGGTCAGACCTCCTGCTCACGGTCACCCAGCACAGGGTGTGAACCCAGTTTGGCCACTGCCTTCCCAAGCTGTACTGAAGGTGTGTGAGTGGTGTCTCTGAACCCATCTCCTTATTGGTTCCCCCCCTCCTTGTCCTGCCCCAGGGGGCTCACCTGGGACAGCCATGTCTGGGCATCCAGGATACGCAGGAGGCTCAGGGGCTGGTCTACCAGGAGGTCCAGGCAGGATTCCCTCGGAGACTGGGGGATGGGCGCCCAGGGCAGCAACTCTCGCCGACACTCCTCCTGGGAACAGCCAGCACCTGGCCTTTTACGGAGCCCACCCGCATTCACGGGTGACCTCATCTGAGCCGGAGCAGGGATAGCCTTCCCATTTTACAGATGAGAAAACTGAGGTTCAGAAGGACCGAGGCAGCCCACAGCAAGCAAGCGGGCTTTGGGGCAGAGCTCTCGGCGCAGTGCCCTCCCTGCACGCATGGCCTCCGTTCTGCGTGTCCCCCGGCCCTGTCCATGCCCTGGTCCCTCACCTCCTCCTGGGCCAGCAGCATCCGGCTGGCGAAGAGCTGCAGGCGCTCGCTGGCGAGGTTGCTGCACAGTTGCTCTAGGCCGTTCACCCGCAGCGCCTGGGGGCACACGGGCAGTGAGGTGGGCACCCCTGAGATGAGGGCACCGGGCAGGGGTGGGGGCTGGGCACCCAGGCCTGGTGCCCTTCACCCCCCTCCCACAAGCTGCCTGCATCCTCCCAGCATGCAGGGCGGAGCGGTGCCCCGGGCTAACGGCGCACCCTATAGGGTCAGGTGCACCCTATAGGGTCAGGCGCACCCTATAGGGTCAGGCGCACCCTATAGGGTCAGGCGCACAGGCCACAGTCAGGCCTCCCCCTAGGTTTCCACCCCTGCCCTCTGCCTCGGCATGAGCCACGGACACCCTGTGGTCTGGAAGACTCTGCCTACGACCTAGCCTGCTGGCTTTCACAATCCCACACCCTCATCAGCAGGGCTCCAGGCTGCTGCCTCCAGAAGCCTTTGCATATTGCTCCTGTAGGGGATTACAGACTCCTTCCTGCGTGGCCCCCAGCACAGCCCCCACTTCCTGTAGCTTTGGATAGAGGGCTTTGACACATTCTTAAACTAAGGTGACCAGACATCCCGATTTTGAACAATTTGTCTCGTGTCCCGCGGCGTTTTAAAAAAAGTCCCAATCAGGACATTTTTAAAACGCCGCGGGACACGAGACAAATTGTTCAAAGTCGGGACTGTCCCGCCAAAAGCAGGGTGTCTGGTTGCCTTATCTTAAACACACAAGAGCACGCATGCACACGGGCGCACACACACTTGTCATGGTCACCAAGGACACCCTGGAGGGGCGGGCAGCGAACAGGGCCGTCCAGGGGGGGCTCCCTCTTGTTCTAGTCCCTCCTCCCTGCCCTGAGGAGGCAGGACCCCCTGGGAAGGGGTAGAGAGCTTGTGAAAGCCGGGGGGACTGGAGGGCCCGTGGTGCACCGGAGGCGAGGCTGTGGCCGCCCCGCGCTGGGCCTTCACCTCCCGCTGCCCCAGAGGCGATGCCGGGCCTGGGCCGAGCCCGGCAGACGGGCTGCCCCTACAGGGTGTGCAGCTGACTCATGGGCCATCGGGGACTGGCAGGCTAACAGGTCACCGGTGCCCTCACAGGGGAGCTGGCGCTGCTGGGGCCCCCGGAAACAATCAGTGCGAAGTGGGCGCCCTGTCTGGGCCCCACCGCCAGGGGGTGACCTCAAAACCGTAGACATCCGCGACGGTGATGGTCTCCGTGCTGCCTCCCTCCCCGGGCGGGGCCAGCCGCGTGTTGGTCCTCCTCAGAAGCCAGCCGAAGAGCCGCGCGTACAGGGCCGTGGCCAGGGCGTCCCTGTGGGCACGGGGTGTGAGCACGTGCAGCGGACTGCCAGGCGAGGCTCCGGCTCTCTCTCGCCCCCAGGGCACCTGGCATCTATGGCCCTCTCCAGCGACAGCGATCTCGAGGCCGGGCCATAGGGAGTCTCCTGGGGGCAGAGCGTGTGCACGGGGCACGTCAGGCCTAGGCCCACACGGGCACTCGGCCAGCCATCGGGCGGTCCGGCCGTGCCCACGCCTCCCGGAACCCTCCAGCTCACCGTGACCCGCCTGGTGACAGCCCCCTCCAGGCGCTCGGGCGGCACCCGCAGCAGCCGGGCTGCGGTGTGGATCTCGGCCCAGCTGGACACGGCAGCCACCTCCTGGGACTCCCTCTGGGCAGGGGAAGGAGGGGGCAGGGACAGGGGGCGCTGTGCTTGGGCAGCGGCCACGTCCCTCAGGGCAGGGGCCGGCCTTGCTTTGCACAGCAGCTGCCCGGTTCCCCGAAGGTAGATCGATGGGTCTGGGCCGCAGGAGCCCGCTCTAGGGTCCAAGGGCCCTGAGTGTGAGTCCTGACGTCACGTCTCCACTAGCTGGCCCGCCTCACACGTCTCTTTCCTCTCTGAACCGCCACTGTCTTATGGCAAAAGGGGAGACACAGCCCTTATTGTGGAGGGCGGCTCCCAGGTGGCTGAGTGATGCGGGCTGCGGGAGGTGCAGCAAGTAAACAAAGCTTGACCAGGTGCGAGTCATTGAGGAGATTCGAAACCCGCGAGAACATTGTAAACATCTTGACTACGCCCTTCCTTTGCCTGGTGGGATCTGGCTATAAAACACTCGGTTTGCAGGCTGCAGCACTGTCTCTAATGAGAGGGCAGCGCCCCATCTGGCCCCAGCTTTATTCTCGTCTGTCTTTTGTAATCCTTCACTGCCTCCCCCTCCCCCCCCAGGTTCACCCATGGCCATGCTGGCCCAGCACACTTACATTCCAGGGTTTTCCTGAGAACCAAATTAGAAAACGTATGTACAGTGGCTTACACAGGGCCTGGTCCATAACAGCTGCTCAGTTAGTACCAGGTGTGCTTCCGGGGGTGGCAGCTGAGTGGGACAGGCAGTGGCACAGATGCCAAAACTCCAGGTCTGCTGCCCATCTGGCTGGTGGGGGTCTGCCTGCTTTCCGGAGCAGCTGGGAGGCCCCGGGCTGCACAGTCTCCCACATACACGCAGCTTGGGCATCGTGACTGCTGCCCTGATTATGCACACAAGCCCCATGGGCTCGGCGCCTCCGGGGAGCCCACCTCTGTCGAGGAGAAGCAGATGTTGCCCAGCTGCAGGATGGTAGCCAGCACGGCCCACACTGCAGTCAGCTCCTCCGGGCACAAGCCCAGCGCCTGCAGCGCCTTCACCAGTCCCGTGAAGTCCTGGGCATCCTCCTTGCCCTGGAGCCTGCAGGCCTGGCCCTGAGGGGCACAGCAGGGGTGGGCAGCAGGGCCTGGCCCCCCCGCCTTGCTCTACCCCAGCTCCTCTTCAGACCCCCCTACCAAGACCCCTCCTGGGCGGGCCCTGCCCCAACCTGGTTGAGGTAGTGGTAGGTCTCCGGCTCCTGCAGGGACAGCTGCTCCCGTTCCGTGGGGTCCAGCCCCGCCAGCAGCTCATAGAAAACATGGAAGCTCCTCTCGGCCTGGGCCTTGGCGGAGAAGGCCTGGCTTAGGGGGACCGTGGCCTGGTCCTGTGCCCAGGGCAGCAAGGACGGGTCCTGGGGAGGGCAGGCCTGGGGGCCTAGGAACCCCCCCCCCAACCCCTCCCTCTTCCCCACTCCAGGGGCTGGGAAGGGGTGAGTTGCAGCGTGGGTCTCACCTGAAACACCACCCTCGAGGTCTCAAGCAGATAATGGGACACGGACGCTCCCACGATGACCCCGCTGTGGGCACAGGACACCGGGGGAGGGGGAGGGTGCCCCTGAGAATGGGACCCACCATGGGCGGCGTCTCAGGCTCCTGTGCCCACCTGGCCCCCCTCACTTACCGCTGCAGGCAGAGACCCAGGACCTGCCCGAAGCGGCTGGCGTTGGCGTTGAGGACTGTCTTGGCATGGCCAAAGCTGCCCAGCCAGGGCAGCACGTCGTCCAGCTGGTGGGGACGGGCATTCAGATCAGCCCAGCAGAGCAATGAGCCCCTGGCCAGGCCTCCCCGCTGTGGGCACTCTGTGCCTGGGACCCGGCTGGTGCCCCCACAGCAGGCAATGCCCGGGGCTGTCCCTGAGGAGACGCCAGGGCCCGAAAACCCCGTCCCGGCCGGAAGGAGAAGGGTGGTCCCGGGAAACGGCCAGCTGCCCCCACCTGACATCCTCCGGCCCCCGCCTGCCGCTGCTCCAGGCCGCTCAGGAAGCGCACGATCTGCTTGGCGGCTTCTGTCTTCCCTGAGCCGCTGTGCCCACTGCGGGAGGGAGGGGCTGGCAGGCCTCCGGGGAGGGCCCATCGCATCTCCCCACTGAGCCGTGCAGTGGGGACACGCCCCAAAGGCAGATAGCCCCGGGGCACGGAGACCCAACAGAAAAAGCCCCCGAGCTGCCTCGTTCCAGGGCACAGGCGGTGACGCCAGCCAGCACCAGGCCCTCAGCGTCCGGAGCGGCCAGGCCGTGGAGCAGAGCGGCAGTTTGCACACAGCCCTCCCCGCCCGGCCCGCCTCGTGCGGCCTGTGGGTTCCCGGCCAGGCAGCCAGCCCTCACCTGAGGAGGATGCCTGCGTCCCGCCCCGCGCTCTGAGCCAGGCTGCGGGCCGATGCCCCGATGGCGAAGACGTGCCTGGGGAGAGGGCGGGCGGGCGGGCAGGCCGCAGGGGCCTCTGGGCCCTCGCAGGTGGAGGCGGGGTGCCCCGCCGTCCCCCCAGGACCCCAGTCAGTGGGACCCGCCCGGGCTTAGCCGCTGGGGGTTGAACCAAAGGTTGGTGGAGAAGGTCACTCACGGGTCACTGGGGGCCTCCTGGGGGCCGTAGCGGGCCAGGATCTCAGGCGAGAAGACAGGCAGCGGCCGGCGGGGGTTCAGAGCGAGCAGGAGGGGCCCCCCAAAGGTCTGGGGAGGGAAGCACGAGCTCCCACCAGAACTTGGAGCAGGCGGGAGGGGCAGATGGAACGGGGCTCAATGCTTCCCGCCCAGACCCCAGCCCGCTCTGCAGGGCCCGAGAGGGTTCGGCCAGCCAGGAAGGAGGAGAGGAGATGCTCTGGGTGCTGGAGGGCCCTCGGGTCCCGGGAGAAGGGGAGTCCCAGCCCCCGTCCCCTCGGGTGCCCCATACGTAGATGCGGCCCAGGCGAAACCTCTTCTTGAGGCACAGCAGGACGGCGCTGTCACACAGCGGGCTGCGGGCAGGCGGGCCAGCATGGGGGGGGGGCGGGGAGAGGAGGGGGGAGGTCCCAGGTTACTGGGGTTCTGCCACTGGCTGCAGGCACTGGGCAATGCCCCTCTCTGGGCCCATCCTAACGGCCGGCTGCTAGGTAAGCAGCCCACCCAAGGGGCTGGCAAACAGGGAAGCTTCGTGTGGGTTAGAGAAGGAAGTCCCAAGCAGGGACATCTGCTGGTCACCCCCCCCCCTCCCGTCCCACGTTAGGGAGGCCCGACCCCTCCACAGGCTGCAGAAAAGGCGGAGGAGGCGCCCAGGCCGGGCGGCGGGCAGGGCGCTCACCGCAGCCGGGCCAGGTCCTCGGTGTCCTCCAGGGGGGCCCCTGGGGGCCTGCCCTCGGCGCCCGGGAAGCACGGCGCCTCCAGGCCCGGCCCAAGGCTCCGCTCCAGCTCGCGCTCCAGCGCCTCCTCCGCCTCGTCCTCCGGCTCCCAGGGGTCCCCGCGGGGCCGGGAGGGGCCCGGGCGCTTCTCCAGGGTGAGCTGGGGCAGCAGCGCGCCGGCGCCGGGCCCGGGGTCCCCGCGGGCGCCGGGGTCCCGCGCCCAGTGCCCCGGGGCCGCCGCCGCCGCCGCCGCGGTCCCGGGCTCCGCTTCGCTGCCGGAGCCGCTGCCGTCCCGCGGGGGGCCCGCCGCCCCCTCCCCGCTCTCCCGGCGCCCCTCCCCGGCCCCTGCGGCCCCTGCCCCGGGCCAGACGCGCCCCTGCCTGGAGGGGGCGCCCGCGGACGCGTCCTCCGAGCTCCGGCTGCTCGGTGCCCTCCCGGCCCGGTGGGTGCTGGGGAACACGACCGCGAACTTGGGGTCCGGGGTCGGGTCCGGGCAGGCGACCTGCGGGGAGCCCGGGCCGCCGGCAGGGGGAGCCCGCGGCCGCCCCCGGAGTCCCACGACGCCGGCCAGGCGCTGCCCCAGACGGCGCCGCAGCCCCCGCGCGCGCCCCGGGCCCTCGCCCGCCGGTGCCTCCGCCCCGCCCGGCCCCGGCCCCGGCCCGGCCCCGGCCCCGCGGCCCCGCGCAGCCCGAGCAGCCGCCAGAGCCAGCGCAGGAGGCCCAGGGCCCGGGCCACGCGGAGGAGCCTTTCCTTGAGGTTTGGGCGATGGGGACCCGCATCCTGGGGCGCGGGACCCGGGGGCGCCCTCGCGCGGAGCCGGTGCAGCGCCACCAGGGCGGCCAGCGGCGCGGGGTCCCCGGGCGCGTCGCCCCCTCCGCCCTCCGCGGCGCCCTCGCCCGCCGCCGCCTGCGCCTTCCCCGGCTCCGCTCCCACCCGGCGGCGCGGGGCCCCTCCGGGCTCAGCCTCTGGCCGCGCCCCGGCGGCGCTCGGGTCCCCTGGAGCCCGCGAGCTCGTGGGGCCGCCGGCGGGGCCGCCCTCGAGGGCGCCGGCGGTCGCGGCCGTCCTGCCCCCCGGCTCGGCCTCCGGGGCCCGGCTCCCTGGCCCTGGGGCTGCCGGCGAGCCCGGCCCAGGCCCGGCCTCCTCCCGCCTCTGGTCCGTGTCGGACCCGGAGCCCGCCGTCGCTCCCCGGGGCCCGGTCCGCAGGGACCCTCCCGGGTCTCGGGGCGCGCAGTGCGGCTCGGAGTCGCTGCTCCCGCCGTCGCTGCTCCGGGGCGCGCCCTGCGCCCGCGCTGCCGCCGGCCCGGGGTGGGGGTCCCCCGAGCTCGCGTCCGTTTGCGCCGGGCTGGACCGCGGCTCCGGGGTCCCGCCGCCCCGGCTGCCGCTGTCCGGGTCCCCGCGGGCCTCGCTGTCCGGGCAGGAGCTGCCCCGGTCCCCGCCCGACGTGTCCCCGCCGCCGGGGCTCCGCGGCGCCCGGCGTCCCCGCCCTTTGCCTTTCCTCCGGCGGCGGCCGTGCCCGCCGCTCCTCCCTTCTCCTCGGGGGACACCGTCCTCCAGGCGCCCCCCGCGGCCGTCCCCGGGCTCCCGGCTCTCCCCCGGCCCGCGCCCCCGGGGCCTGGCACTGCCCGGCCTCCTCCCCTGAGCAGCTGGCGGAGAACCAGCCCCGGGCCGCGGGCAGCCGCCCTGCCCCTCTGCCGGGGGCTTCCTGCGGCCACCGGGGCTCCCCTGGCCTCCCAGGGCGGGATCCAAGGCAGGTCCCCGGCCTCCGGCCTTCCCGCGGCCCCGGCGGCGGTCCCCGCGGGCCGCGCCCTCGCCGCTGGCAGAGCCGGACTCCTGCTCCCCTGAGTCTGGCCTCCTTGCTCCCTCCGGGCACCGGGGCGCTTTGCCCTTTCTCCCGCCCATGGCAGGCGCAGGGGAGAGGGGCTTCCCGGTGGCTTGCTCCTCTCCCTTTCCCTTTCCTGCGACCTGGCTGCCCTGGACCCCCTCAGCCCTCCGACGCCCTCCGCAGGCTACCGTGCGCCGCCCTGGTCGGCGCCTCACACCTGCCCGCCCACTGCCCGCCTCAGGCCTCAGGGGGAGCATCAATAATGCAGGTGGCGCGGGCCCTGACCCTCCACACAATGGAGCAGAGCCGCCCAGGAAAGAGGAGATGCTGCTGACACTGCAGGCAAAGGCCGAGGACAGGGCAACTGGCCGCATACGGCTCTTCGGCCCTTTGAGAATGGCTCTTCACCAAATACCACGGCCTGGGCGAGTCTGTTTTGAAGAAGTGGCGTTAGAAGAAGTTTAAATTTAAAAAATGTGGCTCTCAAATTTCAGTCGTCCTGTTGCTATTTGGCTCTGTGGATGGATGAGTTTGCCGACCACGGCACCAGGGAGTCGCTGCCTGCTAGGCCGGCCTGGCACCCGGCCACGCTGAGCTGCCGCTGCCTCGCTGCTGGCGGGCAGGGGTGAGGGGTGCGGAAGGAACCCGTCTGGGCCCTCCTCTCAGTCCTGGGGCTCTAGGAGGCACCCACCCACCTTCCTTAGCCCCTGGACTGCCCCAGACTGGGACTAGGCTGAGCTGGGTGCACAGTGAACACTGCATGAGTTTTATTAGTTTGCTGTCGTTTGAGATTGTGAAATATAATTAAAGAAACAGCACCACATACATGGACACCCTCAGCTGGTCAACGTGACACCCAGGAAAGGGAGGCCCCACCCCCCAGAGCAGATCCCTCCCACTTTTCCCATGCAGCCCCTCCCCTGCTTTGTCCTCTGGGGAGAGCAGCTATAGAGTTTGGACAGGTTCAAGCACTGGACTGATGAGTGGCCACCTGCAAGTCCCAGCTCAGAGGGAGCCTCCCAGCACGATAGCCAACAGCGAGAGTTGAAGGATGCCTTTTGGATTCTCTGATGTTTTCCTCACAATAGACGGGTTGAGGGAAGAGCACCACTGGTGTGGAGCATGCTCATCAGGAGTCAGGGCACGTGGTACCAACACGATTTATCCGTGGATCCCTGGTGATGTTGGCCTTGGTCACCAGGATCCTGGGGTGTCTGCCAGGGTCTTCACTGTACACCTGCTGTGGTTTCCATCCCACAGTCTGAGCACTGGAGAGACACATAGAGCCAACTGGTAATGGGAGGAAGGCGGGGGAGGGGGGTCAGGAGGTGCTTAGGGATGACACAATTGCCTCGGGTCCTTGAGGGTAGATTGGCCATGAGCAGTGAGGAGGAGGCGGGACCAGTAAAAGTGGGCTGGGCCTAAAGGTGGGGGTTGTTCAGAGAGATCTGTATTTCTGTAATTAATTTGTGTCCTGCCTTGTGGACCTACTTGCTACCTCACCCAATGGTTTTTAAGGGGTGGGACCCACTTTGAACCTCACAAAATTGTAGTTGAGGGGCGGGTCCTACTGCCAACCTCAGCCAATGGGAGTTGAGGGGCTGGTCCCACTGCCAATCTCATCCAATGGAAATTGAGGGGCTGGTCCCATGGCCAACCTCAGCCAATGGTAGCTGAGGGTTGGGTCCCACTACCAAGCTCACCCAATGGTAGTTGAGGGTTGCGTCCCACTGGCAACCTCAGCCAATGGTAGCTGAGGGGCAGGTCCCACTGCCAACCTCAGCCAATGGCAGTTTAGGGGCTGGTCTCACTGCCAACCTCATCCAATGGGAGTTGAAGGGCGGGTCCAAGTGCCAACCTCGCCCAATGGGAGTTGAGGGGCGGGTCCCATTGCCAATCTCAGCCAATGCTTGTGGAGAGGTATTACTCATTTGGAACCTCACCCAAGGGGCGGGTCCCACTGCCATCTCAGCCAATGGGAGTGAGGGGCAGGTCCCACTGCCAACCTCAGCCAATTGGAGTTGAGGAGCGGGTGCCACTGACAACTCAGCCAATGGTAGTTGAGGGGCAGGTCCCTCTGCAAACCTTATCCAATGGTAGTTGAGGGGCTTGTCCCACTATAAACCTCAGCCAATGGGAGTTGAGGGGTGGGTCCCACTGCCTACCTCAGCCAATGGTAGCTGAGGCACGGGTCCCACAGCCATCATCACCCAATGGTAGTTGAGGGGCCGGTCCCACTGCCTATTTCAGCGAATGTTAGTGGTTGAGTGGGTCTCTCAGCTAATCTCAGCCAGTGGGAGTTGAGGGGCTGGTCCCACTGCCTACCTCACCTAATGGTTCTGGAGAGGTGTGACCCTTTTGGAACCTCACCCAATAGTTGTTGAGAGGCTTGTCCCACTTCTAACCTCACCCAATGGTAGTTGATGGGCGGAACCATCTTCCAAACTCACCCAATGGTTGTTGAGGGGTGGGACCAACAAACTAGTCCTAGGGCTGTTGCTCTTACCACTGAACATAATTGGCCAGAGCTGTTCATTACATTTTTTAAAAATAGTTTATTTTTATTTTTTTATTTGGGAATGATTCTAGATTTACCCCACAATTGCACAGTGAGTACAGGGTTCCTGCGCACAGGTCTGCATAGCTAGTCTGTCCGGTTGTTCACAGCTTCCGTAACCCCTGGGCCGACACAGCTAACAAGTGAGTGCTTGTGTCCTGCTTGAACCGGACTATAGACTTGTGTTTTCCTAGTCTTTCACTAATAGCCTTCTTCTGTTGGAGGATCGACCCAGAACCCCGCACTGCCTTTAGCCCCGTCTGTGCAGTGTCTCCAGTCATCTTTGTTTGTAATGACCTTGACGAGCTTGGAGGGTGCTGTGTGGAGAGGGGCTGCAGCATGTGGACAGGTTCAAGACTGGGACTCATGAGAGGACCCAGTCCTCTCGAGGCCACATGCAAGTTTGAGCCTGGAGGGCAGAGCTTCCCAGCACCATGACAGCCAACAGCTGTGGTTGTGAGCTTGGACCTGTGGTCTGAACTCGTGGCCCCACGTGTCTGAGTGACGTGGGCTTGATAGAGTTCAGGTGCGTGTAATTGTGTGAATTGGAAACCCTTGAGAATGCTGTAAACATCTTGACCGCGCCCTTCCTTTGCCTGATAGAATCTACTGTCCAAGAGATGGCTTACAGGCCCCCTCTCAGGCTCACCCTTGGCCGTGCCGGCTCGGCACAGTCCACGCATATTGTGGTCGCCGGCACCCTGTGCCCTTTTCTGACTCCACCCTCCCTCCTTCCAGAACCACCTCCCTCTCTCCCGCCTCACCCATCCACCGTCGACTTTCACTCCGTTGGTTGGGTGTTTCCTGGGAGCCAGGTGTTGTGTAACGTTAGACTCTTGTTTTAATCATTACAGCCCTCTGGTCAGGCCCTATTATCTGCCCCATTTTACAGAGAAGTAAACTGAGGCCCAGGACTGTGGTCATTTGCTCAAGGTCATATGGCCAGTCACTGGCAAAGCCCGTGGCCAGTGGTTGGGTCTGCCTGGCTTCTAAGGTCCACGTCTGCAGACCAGGTGTCCCGCTGCTCTGAACATCTCCCCGGCCCTGGGATCGGCAGTGACCCCCTCTTCCTGATTCGCCTTCTCCATGGCAGCTCTGTCAGTGCAGCCGCTCACATCTCCATTTCGCCCCTCCCGCCCTCCCCCCCGCCCCCGGCCTGCTGCTGGAGGACCTGCCTTCCTCTCCGTGCCTCCAGCTTCATTCGCACTTTCCAGAGGCTGCCAAGCCCCTCCGTCGTGAGCAGCTCTCAGTGAAAACAGTGGTCTCACTCTCAGTATGAGGATGTTTTCTTAGAACTGAAACACGCCAACTGAAATGTTAGCCGACATTAGCTAACATTTCAAAACACAGTGTACTTAACACAAAGCTCATCCTTAATGTGTGGGTATAAATCCATTGTCAATGAGTCTGTGATCTTTTCAGGAGAGAGACAGAGAGAGAGAACATCTTGTTCAGCCTGATTAGCCAGATCCTACCGCCGCCAGAAAGCATCCTGCTCCCTGGCAGAGCCGGCTGTGCCATGTTCTCCTGAGCTGGTGCTGTTGATATCACCATTATCTTCAATTCTCAGCTTCTTGGCAGGAACCTTCATGTCACTTGTTCATTTTTTTTTGTTTTTTAAGAATTTCCTTTTTAAAATTTTTATTTATTTAATTTATTAAAAATACATTTTATTGATTTTTTACAGAGAGGAAGGGAGATAGAGAGCTAGAGATGTTGATGAGAATCATCGACCAGCTGCCTCTTGTACACCCCCTACTGGGGATGTGCCCGAAACCAATGCACATGCCCCTGACCGGAATTGAACCTGGGACCTTTCAGTCAGCAGACCGATGCTCTTCCACTGAGCCAAACTGGTTTCGGTTATTTTTATATTTTTTAATATTTTATTGATTTTGTACAGAGAGGAAGGGAGAGAGTTAGAAACATCGATGAGAGTCATCTATCAGCTGCCTCTTGCACACCCCCCACTGGGGATATGCCCTTGACCGGAATCGAACCCGGGACCCTTCAGTCTCCAAGCTGATGCTCTATCCCATTGAGCCAAACCGGCTTTGGCCACTTGTTCATTTCTGAGTTAGTTTAGCTAACCAGATTTTTGTATTTATTTTTTAAATATATTTTTATTGATTTCAGAGAGGGAGGGAGAGAAACATCAATGATGAGAAAGAATCAGTGATGCCTTCTGCACACCTCCCACTGGGGACTGAAAACCGGGGCATGTGCGCTGACCAGGAATCAAACCAGACCCTCCTGGTTCATAGGTTGACCCTCAACCACTGAGCAACACTGGCCAGGCTGGGTGTCTTCCCCTTCTGACAGCAAGGGGGCTCCCTCTGCCCTGACGCAGGGATGTGGTCAGACGCATCCAGATGGTGAACTCCTGCTCTTTATTCCTAAAGACAGCAGAACAGCAGTGCTCGGACCCCAGGGACCGTTAGCTCTGCCTCCAACGCCGAAGCAGCGGACCCTCCCGAGCCAGCCTGGTCCCAGGACGAGCTCCAGGCCAGAGGCGAGGAGCCAGCTGATGGTTTTATTCGGGAATTTTCTACGTAGTTGAAAAATTGAGGTAGCTGGACCAGTGAAGAGGTAATAAGGTGTTTATTAAAAACTTTCTCACCCAGAGGCAGTTAAAATTTATAATTTAAAACCCAACCCACTACAAAAAGCAGGGGGAGGGGGATGATAAAAACTGTGCAACATTGACAAAAGGACCGAGCCGGACAGGGCCCGGGGAGGGACAGCCTGGAGCCGGGCCCCCCTTGCCGGGGCCGGAGCAGCAGCAGAGTGGAGGCTGAGGGCGCCCCAGCCTGCGGCCCGGCCGGTGTGGGCCCCTCCAGCTGGCCGGCCCCGGAGGCAGAGCCCTCAGTAGTGTTCACCGCGCGGCCTGGGCGCCCGGCCGGCTCACTTGGCTGCGGGAGGAGAGAGAGATGGACCTTCAGGGGCGTGCTGGGCGGGAGGGGCCCCGTCATGGAGCTCTCCGGGACAGCCAGGGTGTGTGTCCGGGCGGATGGACACTGGCCGGCAGGATCTTGGGGATGGGGCTCTTCCTCCCATGCCCCCCCAGGAGCTGCCCTCCGGCCGCCCCACCCCCTGCGCAGCGTCCTCAGGGCCCCTCCTCCCCTTTGCTGAGGCCGTACCTCATGGCCACCTGCTGGGATCGCCAATCGCCGTAGCTCCTGCGTGGGCAAAGACAGGGCAGTCACCCTCCACGGGACGGGGGCAGTCTCCTGGCTCAGGGGCCCCCTGCACGCGGCAGTGACTCACCCCCGGTCTCCCTCCAGTGTGCTCTGGATCTCCTTCAGGACCCCTGGGGGAGGGCGGCTGTGAGGCCAAGCCTGTCCCTTCCTCACTGATGGGGTGCTGGGGGGTCTGCCTCCCTCAGTTCCACCACCCCCCAAGAACATCCCTCCGTCAGCCCCCAACTCCCACCCAACTCACTCTCATCGCTGAGCAGAGCGTGCGCCATCACGGGGTCCGGTCTCTTCTCTGGAAGGTAGAGGCCAGGTTAGGAGGCTCCCAGCTGGAGGGGAGGCTGTCTCTACCCCCAGCCTGGAAACACACACACACACACACACACACACACACACACACACCCCTGTTCCCCTGGGGTCCCCTCTCCATCCATCCCATGTCTGGGCCGAGGCTGGCCCAGGTATGCTCACACACTCCCCTGCCATCTTACCTTCGCCATCACTCTGGCTCCCTGAGTTCCTGTGGGGGAGAGAGTAAAGATCGGGGGGCACTAGGCTCTCTGCTCTGGTCCCATGAGGCCGGCTCCCGGGCCTGCCCTGAGCAGGGGCGCCTGGGAGGCAAGCCAAGCCCCGGCCAGGGTGCCAGCTCACAGGGGAGGAGGGGCATACGGGGGGGAGGGGGGAACAAAGAGCCAGCGCCAGGAGGGTGGGCCGAGCTCACAGGGGAGGGGAGTGCGGCAGCTCCCAGTGGGCGCATCGGGAGGGGGAGGGGCTGAGGCCAAGGCCGCCTGCCCTTACCCACCTGGCTCGGCCCAAGGCCTTCTCGGGGCCTGACCCGTTGCGGGGACGATTGTGGTGCTTGGTTTCCGCGGAGTCCACCAGGCACCGGGGCTCCACCAGCCACTTGGTGGACAGGGAGAAGCGCTCAAACTCCGAGGGCGAGATCAGGTAGAAACCTGGGGGTGGAGACTAGTAGGCGAGGCCAGCCTGGTCTCTCAGAGCCTGCGGCTGCTGACAACCGGGCTTCCGACCAGGGACACGGGGACCAGGGCTCCCCTCAGTGCCTCCCAGCAGCCCTGCCGCGCAGCGGGCGCCCAGGCCGGCCCGCCCGCCCGCCCGCCCGGCGCGCACCTTGGCCGTGCTTGGTGAAGACGCAGGAGGCGATGCCGCTGACGTCCTCACGGCGGATGCAGCTGTAGCGCACCTGCGGCCTGAGCAGGGGCAGCGAGACCACCTGGATGTCGCCCAGGTTGGTGAGCACCGCCAGGTGGTGCTCCCCGTAGTCCTCGGCCCGGCAGCTGCCGAAGTGGGCCACGCTGACCCGCCGCACCCTCGAGCCCTCCAGGGCGGTGAGCTTCAGCTTCAGCCTGGCGCTCACCTTGGGCAGGGTGAACACCTGGGGCACGGGGCGGCGGTCACTGCCCGGCCTCGGCTCCGGGACAGGCGCTCGGCGCACCTGGGCCGGAGGGTGCCGGCCACGTCCTCCCACGGACGGGTCCCGTTTCGGGGTCCCCACCGCGGACCTGGGCCCGGGACACCACACAGAGCCCTCTCCTCCCCTCACTGCGCATGCCACCTGCGTTCACAGCTTTAAGCGGGTCCCAGCCACTGTCACTGTGCCCGAGTGTGAGCCCCTGGGGAGCCCCGCCCCCCCCCCCCGCGGCACCTTGAACTGCTCCTCGGACACCACGAGCAGCTGGTGGCTCCCCTGCATGTCCGGGCTCTTGGACAGGTCGTGGGCGACTTCCAGGGGCTCGGGGAGGGGCACGCTGTGTCCGTCCAGCACCAGGATGCCCACGACGGGCGCGCGGTGCATCAGCTGGATCTCCTTGACTGCAGGGAGGAAGGGCGGCGGTGGGGCTGGCGGGCGAAGGGCGAGGCCGGCAGCACCGCCCTGTCCCCAGCCCTGGCAGGCGGCACCCTCGCCCCCCACCCCCCGCCCCCCGGCTCAGCACTCACCCTGCTCCGCCCGCACGGGTTCGTCCGTCCTCCGCTCCGCCGGGGGCACATGCAGGGCAAAGGCGTAGACGGTGCCCCCGTTGGTGCCGGCCCACAGCGAGGGGCAGTGGCGGGAGCCTGCCCAGAGGCAAAGGTCCAGATGTGACCCTGGGCCTGAGGTCAGGGGGAGCCAGGTGGCCTTTCCAGTCCCTTGTGTGACTCCAAGGTCACGTGGGCAAACCCTGTCAGCCTCACTTCCCTCCTCCGCCTGCGGCTCTGCCTGCCTCCAGGCTGTAGACGGGGAGAAGGCTCGGCCGGCTCTGACAACCGAGGGCCCTAAACCCTGCTGGTTCTGAGCCTGGACAGCGGCCCCTGCACTGCAGGAGCGGACAGCCCACGCCCCACCCGTACCCTGGGGGGGTGAGGGGGGAGGGGGAGGACAGGAGAGGAGGACAGGGGGGACAATGAGGGGGCTTGTGCAGGCCCATGGCGTAGCAGCGGGATGTCCCACCCCACAGCCATTCTAGGAAGACATTCCCCCATTTTACAGGGGACAGGCTGAGACCCACCTTCTAGAGAGGGGGGGACCGGACAGGAAGCCGGGCGGGGGAGGGAGAGGCAGGCCCTGGTTCCACCGCTCACAAAGGGAAAACCCCCCTGAGGGGCCCTCCAGCCTGCCCTCGTGCCAGGGGGCGCAGGCCCGGGCCCCCACCCCCGGCCGGCTACTCACTGTCCCGCAGGTAGGTGTCGGCGAAGTAGAGGGTGCGGACGAAGCCGGTGAAGGAGTCCTCCGCCGTGCGGGCCTCGATCTTGCGCTGCACGGGCGCCAGCTCCATGTTCTGCAGGCCCGTCCGCTCCGCCCGTCCGCTCCGCCCCGGCACCTGCGGGGGTAGGGGGTGGGGGGGGCGGCCTGAGGGGGGGCTCTGCCTGACCTCCCTGAGGCGTCTATGGCTCAGCACCCATCATCCTGGGGGAGACTGGTCCCGGCTCACGCCACTCCCCGCCCGGTGACCTTCACCGAGGCCTTGGCCCTGAGGTGCTGCCGTCATTGCCTCTTACATCGGGGAAGCTGAGGCCCAGAGGAGAGTGGGACAAAACTGAGGCCACATAACTGGTGGCAGAGGGCAGTGGGCAGAGGGCAGGAGGTAAGCCTATCGGTGGGCCCAGGCCTGCGCTTGCAGCCACAGCGAGTGCGAGTGGGGGGGGGCGGGTGGGGCTTGCTGCCGGCTGCCCCTGCTCAGCCCGGGCGGCCTCACCTCTCCCGGGGACCCCGCGGGCCGCCGCTTGGACACCCGGCTGCGGCGCATGCGGCGGAAGGACTGGCGCAGGGACTTCTTGAGGGACTTCACGCGGGACAGGGGGCCCTCCAAGGCGAGCTGGTCGCTGGGGTGCAGGGTGCACCTGGGGGGGACGTCAGACCCTCAGTACGGCCAGGCCCGGGCGTCCTCCCCGGCCCCGGCCCCGGACCCAGCCCGCCACCGCGGGCGGCTGGCTGCTCACTTGACAAAGACCTGCCGCCGCTGCTGGTGGTCGAAGAGGCCGAAGCCGTGGCTGGTGCCGAAGGCCACGAGCCGCCACTCGGAGTGCAGCGCCAGGGACGTGACCACCGCCGGCGGCTGGCACTGCACCAGCACGAAGGGCTGGAAGCCGGGCTCGAAGCGCACGGGCCCCGGGCGGGCGCACAGGCGCTCGTGCCCCTTCCAGCGGTAGCCCTCCTGATCCTGCAGCAGGTCCGCCTCCGCCTGCTCCACCGCGTGCTCCGCCTCCTCGTCATTCAGCTCCAGCACCAGCACCTGGGCGGGAGGGCAGGGGGCTGAGCCAATCCTGACACCGGGGCCGGCTCCTGTCCTGCTGCGCCCTCATCCCGAAAAGGAAGCTCGAGGGCCTGGACGTCACCCGAGCCACCTGACCGCTCCTCCCCCTGCGCCCGCCCCGCCCCGGCCTGCTACCTGCC
The DNA here is from genome assembly GCF_014108245.1 of Pipistrellus kuhlii. Taxonomy (NCBI): domain Eukaryota; kingdom Metazoa; phylum Chordata; class Mammalia; order Chiroptera; family Vespertilionidae; genus Pipistrellus; species Pipistrellus kuhlii. Next base: position 591,949 of record NW_023425545.1, on the reverse strand, counting down.
CCGCCGTGCCTGCCACCGCCAGGTAGCCGCTGTACTTGCACAGGAAGATCTTCTGGATGCCCAGGCGGGGGTCGTCGCTGTAGGGATCGAAGGAGCCCACCTGGCGGGAGAGGAGGCCGGCGAGCGGCTGTGAGCCCGGGGCCGGGCCTGCCCCCGCCCTCCCTCCCGGCGCCCGGGCTCCCGGCCTCACCTTGCGGAGCGGGGGCCACTCGTCCTCGCCCTGGGCGTGGAGGTGCTCGCCGGGGTCCGAGTCGGTGAGGAACACGGGGACCGTGCTGAGCTTGTAGAGCAGCCGCAGGCAGACGCCCGAGGCGTCCCAGAAGCGCACGGTGCCGTCCTCGTGCCTGTGGGCGGGGCCGTGAGCGGGAGGCCGGGCAGTGCCAGGGCCGCTCCCGCCCCGCACGCCCTGCTCAGCACCAGCCACCTACCCCGTGAGCAGCAGGTCCCTCTGGGGCGGGGTGGGGGCCAGGCTGGTGCCGCCGTCCACAGGCCATTCCTGGAGGAGGAGACGGAGGAGTGCGCGCGGGAGCCGGGCTCCCGGTGGGCGGCAGGCGGCACGGGGCGGGGCCTACCATGGCGGAGAAGTGCGTGTTCTGCCAGCTGCCTGCGGCGATGATCCGCTCCCACAGCTTGAGGGGGATGTTGGAGACGTGGTGGGAGCAGGTGATGGCGGAGCAGTGCAGCGAGGCCAGGTAGGGCGGCTGCACGGGCGGCCAGCCCGCCGTCCGCAGGTCCAGTACCACCAGCTCCTCCTCGGCCAGCACCACCAGCGCAGAGGGGTCGTCGAAGGCTGGGGGACAGGACAAGGTCAGGCCGGCCAGGGCCAGCAGGGAGCCATTCGCCTGGCCCGGCCCGGAGGAATCTGATGCTTTTAAGGGCTGGAACCAGGGAATCTGCATTCAAAAGAAGCTCAAAATCTAGCCATGAATGAAAGGAAACACACGCCTCGACCAGGTGGGGTTTAGCCCCGGTGTGCGAGGCTGTTTCAACCTTAAAAAACCACCATGTGGACAGGCCCACAGAGAAAAGCCCCGGATCACAGCCAGAAAAAGCCTCTGACTAAACCCCAAACCCACCACTGAGGACAAAACTCCCAGGAAACTAGGACCAGAGGGAATTCCTCCCCCGCAGCTCACATCGTCACGTGAGACACGAAGCTTCCCCGCTAAGCGCGGGAACCAAGTTCCTGTTTAGGTGCAGCCAAGGAGAGGAGAGGGAACCGGTGTGGGGACCGGGACGGAGGACACAAAACTGTCCGGGCTCACAGGTGACCTCCCGCCAGGCCCCCCTCCAGGTGTGACAGCAGCCTCTCGGGTCCTGCCTGCCACCGCTTAGGAGGCTGACCCAGGGCTTTGCTGGCCTGGTGGAGCTCCAGAGGCCGGCTCAGAGCTGGCCCCGTGCGGTGCTCCCTGCCCCAAGCCATGCGGCCTTCCCCATGTCCACACGGGGCCCTTTTTCTCAGCGGGGTGGGTGCTAAACCCGATGGTACAGAGCTGGCCCCTTCCGCCCAAACCCCACTGGAGCCAGCGAGGGGCAGAGTGGAGTGGGCAGGAGGTGTGGCCAGCGAGGACGGAGCCACCGGGCTGGCAGAGAGGGAGAGGGGCTGTGGCTGCTGCCTCAGTGGTATCCAGGGGCTGGCCGGTTTGGGGACCTCTGTGCAGGCCCCTCCTCTTGATGCACAGACAGGACGGCCCCCCCACACCACTCCCCGCCGCGCCTACCCGCCGCGGGGTCCGCCTCGCGGAGGACGGTGAAGTCGATGACGCGGGACGTGAAGTCGAAGGCGGTCTGCTGGCCGTCATGGACCACGGAGATGCAGTGGCGGTCCCCGTAGCTGGCCCGCGGCATGCCGCCCTGGAAGATGGTGAAGGGCAGCCTGCGGGCACAGAGGGAAGGCGGTGGGCCGGGGCGCTCGGCACAAGAGCAGACGCGCTGGCTGAGCTGGCAGCGGGGGCCTGTGACTGGCCTCCGAGTGGAGCCGGGAGGGAGCCTCGTCTCAGGGTGAGTGACCCCTCAAGGTCCCCAGGAGGGGGGTCAACAGGCCAGACCCCCATCTCTTCCTGACTGCAGCAGCCCAGGGGGCCTTGGGGGTGAGGGGCAGGCAGGCTGGGGGCTGAGTCTGCAGGCCCTCCTGCTCATCCACGGTCTCCCTGTGTGACTGTGAAGAAACAGGTCTGAAACCTGCTGCTCTGAACCACTTCCCGGGGGCGGGAGGGAGAGAGGGGGGGCGGGAGGGAGAGGAGGGGGTGGGAGGGAGAGGAGGGGGGCGGGAGGGAGAGGAGGGGGACAGGAGGGGGAGAAGGGGGTAAGAGGGGGAGAGGGGGGTAGGAGGGGGAGAGGGGGGGAGGGGAAGGGGGGCGGGAGGGAGAGGAGGGGGGCAAGAGAGGGAGAGGGGGAATGTCTTTTCAGGACCTGGCCATGAGGTGTGAATGGCCCGCTCCTCCCCTGGAGTCAGACCCTAAGACACAGTTCCACCCCCTCACCCGCCCCGCTCCCCTCCCGCGGAGGCCCTCAGCTCTCCAGGGAGAATCTGGAAGGGCCAAGGACAGAGACCGGTGCCTACCCCTGCTTGGTGGTCAGCCAGAAGATTTTGGTAATAGCTTTGCAGGGAAAGGGACCTGCAAGAACAGGAATCGGCTGGAACGGGGCTGCCCGCCCGCAGAGACGCGTGGTCTGCATGAGCAGGTCTCTCACCCACGCCCTCTCCGCAGGCCCATGCTCAGGAGCTCTGCCCTGAGAAGGCCACACAGGCGCCAGGAACCCCCCCCCCCCCCCCCCGTGGGGCTTGGACAAAGCCGTCACCTTCCTGGACCCCAGGTTTGCTTTTCTGAGCAGGTGCCTCCACCCGCATGCAGGGGAGGCCGGCTGGGAACAGGAGGACATTGGTCCCCACAGGAAGGCAGCCCCAGGTGGCAGGGCGGGGGCAGCCCCAGGTGGCAGGGCGGGGCGCTGACCGTAAGGCACGCAGCTGCGCAGGGGCTCCCCCTGCTGGGTGTCGGGGTTCACAGGCCACTGGCAGTAGCTGCCGTCCGAGTGGCAGCTGACAATCAGGCGGCCATCCCGCTGCCAGCATACACTGTCCAGTTGCTTAAGGGGAGGAAAGGGAGAGGGCGCAGGTTCGGGTCACGGCGATGGTCCTGATACCACTCCCCCCCCTCAGCCCCGCACAGGGAGGGGGTGTGAGAGTGGGGTCTGGGAGAGCCCTGGGCGCTGCCCCCATCGGGCGCCCCCTACCTGGCTGCAGAGGAAGTGGCAGAGCACGCGGCTGCCCCGCAGGTCCCAGATGACGATGAGGCCGCGGCTGTAGCCGATGAGGACCTGGTTGGGGTCGCGAGGGTGTTCCTGCAGCGCCTCCACCATCTCAAACACCCGCCGTTGGCGGGCCTCCTCCGGCAACCTGGGCGAGGGGAGCGCCGTTAGCCACGCCGGCGTGCACCGGCCCAGCCGCACACGCACTCCCCGTGGCCTCGGGCACCGAACGTGCAGCACGGGAGGCTGCGGCACACAGCATCCGGGGGAGAGGAGCAGCGCACAGACTAGGACAGTGCTGCTCCGCCAGGAGGGAGATGCCGGCAGCACGCCGAGAAGGAAAGGCAGCGAAGTGGCTTCTAGAAACGTCGGTGTGGTGGGAGGGAGGGAGGGAGCCCATGCCGGGAAGGGCATGTGGAGGCTCGGGGGTGGCTGTAGGGATGCTTCCTGTACAATCCACTGACCTCACAGTCACACCTAGTGCATTTCTGCATTTCATCAGAGTAAGTTCTTAGGACCCACAGAACCTGGCTCTCTACTAGCTGGCCTGGCCCTGAGCCTTGACACCCCCCCCCCCCCCCCCCCCCCCCCGGGCCTGGAACGGGGATGTGAAGTCTGGAGCTCCTGCAGCCAACAGGGGGCCACGAGGTGGCAGGCCTGGCTCAGGAGCCAACACTGAGGATGGTCAGCGGGAAATGAAAGCAGCCTGGACCCTGAGAGCATGTCTATGCCCGAACCACAGCCCGCATCTCAGGGCTGTACCACAGGCCTGTGAGCACCAGCCTCCAGTGGGCAGTCAACCCCCTGAATCCTTATCTGTACCGGCTCAGCTTTTGAAGGGTTTTATAGTGATCTACAACTTATATATTTAAACATTTTCCCCCTTCACTTAGAAGTAAGCAATGTCCAAAACCGGTCTGGCTCAGTGGATAGAGTGTTGGCCTGCAGACTGAAAGGTCCCAGGTTTGATTCCGGTTAAGGGCATGTACCTTGGTTTCAGGGACATCTCCAGTAGGGCGTGTGCAGGAGGCAGCTGATCGATGTTTCTCTCTCATGGATGTTTCTAACTCTGTCCCTCTCCCTTCCTCTCTGTAAAAAATCACTAATATATATATATATATATATATATATATATATATATATTTTAAAAAGTAAGCAATGTGAGAATTACACCACCTTGGAAAATACAGAGAAGAAATAATATCAAATATAGAAAAAAAGAATACTATCAAAAGGAAGCTGTGCAGCAGGGCTGATGCCCCTCGCCCCCAGGGACCTCCCTCAGGGAGCTCCTTCTCCACAGTATCAGCACCCGAGCTCCCCCCGCCCCCCAGAACTGCAGGCCGCTCTCCTGCCGCAGCCTCATCTGCTCCCCTCGCCCAGACCGGACCCCCTGATCCGCCGCCTTCTGCGGTGGACGCCGCACCAAAGCTTCGGGGCGCAGCTTCTGGACCGAGCTCTGCACCCCGGGTTGTGGCTGTCAGCACCTCTGGCCGCGGGGCCTGCGCGAAGGGGAACCTACACAGACGCCGAGGCACAGGCACGGGCGGAAGCCGCCGGCTGGCGTGGGGCGGTGTCGTGGCTGCCCACTGCGGAGCCCGGGGGTGTGAAATACATGGCACCGGGGCAGAGGCCCAGAGCTGATAAATTCTAAGACTCTCACTTTGGGGGACACAGACTCCCCGTCCGCACGGACTCCCCAGGAGAGAGAGAAGCTCCCGACGCGTCCCCGGGGCCGGAGGGAGAGGGTCCCGGGTTCTAACGGGGCTGCGGGCTCACCGCTGCAGCACGGCGTCCGAGCTGATGGTGCGGTCCTCCAGCGGGCGGAAGCCCGGCACCTGCACCGCGAACACGCTGCCGCTCTCGGTGCCCAGGTAGAGTGTCTTGGAGGAGGAGTGTGGCAGCACCACGGTGATCTGGGTGGCGCTGGGGGCGGCCCTGGGAGGGGGACAGCCACCCGTGAGCTGGCGGCTGCCCAGGCAGGGACCCCATGGAGGGCTTCTGGCCCTGGCTGCCCGCCCGCCCCGGGAAGGCCATTCCCAGGAAAGCAGGCTGTGCGGTCTGTTTTAATAGATTAGCCGGGACTAAGATATCGGCTACCTTCTACTGAGACAGGAAGCAGATGGCAGTCTGCCCAGGAGCAGAGACCTTCCCCCCACCACCATCGGGAGCCTCCTGCGCACCCCTGCCCGCATCCCTGCCCTCTCACCCACGGCACCTCTGGGTGGAGCGTGTGGCTCAGGCGCCTGCTAAGTCCCCCAAGGCTCCTAGGACCCCCAAAGGTGACCCCACCCCCGGGCTGGGAGCAGTCAGGGGGGCCGAATGCTTACCCTGGGGGACCCCGCAGCGTGAAGCTCTCGTCCTCCTGCAGCTCGGACACCCCGCCTTTGGCCTTCAGGCTCCACAGGTGCAGGCTGTTGTCGTCCAGCAGGGTGACCAGCTGGCACTGGGGAGGGGACGGGAGCACCAGTATGTACACACTGGGGTGGCCTCAGAGAGCCCCAATCCCAAAGGCCCCTCCTCTTAGGTCTTCCCATCAGCCCCACACCCAGATGCCCGTCTCCTCGGAAGATGTGAGAGGAAGAAGGCGGAGGGCCTCACCTGGCCGGGCAGGAAGTGGATCTGCACCACGGCGTTGTTCTCCCGGTGCAGCCCCATGAACTCCACCCCGGGGGCGCCGTAGCTGCGAGCAGAGGGTCAGGAAAACCTCCAGAAGGCAGCGCCCCCCCTCCCTGCCTGGCAAGGCGGTAGCATACGGTGGTGGTAGCACACGGGGCTCACCCTTTCCCCAGACAGCAGGCCTGGGGCCTGGGGGCAGAGGCGGCTCCTGGCCAGTGACCTGACCCCTGAGGGTGGGAACAGCCAACCAGGGGAGCTTTCCCAGCCAGGCAGGTGGGGAGGACTGTGTAGGGGTGACCCTTGGCCAACGTAGGCTGCTCAGCGCTACCTCCCACCTCACCCCAGCCCTGCAACCTGAGCTGCCACAGGCCCACCAGCTGCCACTTGGTGGCACCTGTGAGAAGCCACGGGTCCCCCTGTGGGCCCAACCCCAAGAGCTGTGACCAGGAGTCTGGGCAAGGGGATTGGCCACCAGGATATGGCCATGGCCTGGCAATGATTAACCGCGAGGGAGGGCTGAGCCAGCACTGGGACTGCGCCCCTGCCCAGCTGTGTTTACACCACCTCCAGCCCAGCCCGAGGCTGCAGGCACCAGCCTTCCCGCCTCTGCTGGGGGGGGGGGGGGGAGCGGCGCTGGCTCCCCCTGGGGGCTCAGGTCAGAGGGGAGGAGTGTGCTGAGATGTGCAGCCCAGCCGGCCTGGCTGAGCAGTGCCCTCGGTCCTGGGCCCACGGCTGCCTCTGACAGGGCCCAGAGCTAAGGCTTAGACAAAAGACGGCCCAACCGGAAACTACCAGCCTCGACCAGGCGGGCTGTCCCCGCCAAGCGGGAGTCCACTCACTGTATGTGTGTGTGCGCGGATGTGTGTGTGATGTGTGTGTGTGATGTGTGGTGTGTGTGTGTGATGTGTGTGTGATGTGTGTGTGTGTGTGATGTGTGATGTGATGTGTGTGTGTGTGATGTGTGTGTGTGTGATGTGTGTGTGTGTGGTGTGTGTTTGGTGTGTGTGTGTGTGTGATGTGTGTGTGTGATGTGTGTGGTGTGTGTGTGTGTGGTGTGTCTGATGTGTGTTTGGTGTGTGATGTGTGTGTGTGATGTGTGTGTGTGTGTGTGATGTGTGTGTGTGTGTGATGTGATGTGATGTGTGTGTGTGATGTGTGGTGTGTGTGTGTGATGTGTGGTGTGATGTGTGTGTGTGATGTGTGTGTGTGTGGTGTGTGTGTGTGTGGTGTGTCTGATGTGTGTTTGGTGTGTGATGTGTGTGTGTGATGTGTGTGTGTGTGATGTGTGTGTGTGTGTGATGTGATGTGTGTGTGTGATGTGTGGTGTGTGTGTGATGTGTGGTGTGATGTGTGTGTGTGATGTGTGTGTGTGATGTGTGTGTGTGTGGTGTGTGTTTGGTGTGTGTGTGTGTGATGTGTGTGGTGTGTGTGTGTGTGGTGTGTCTGATGTGTGTTTGGTGTGTGTGATGTGTGTGATGTGTGTGTGTGTGTGTGTGGTGTGTGTTTGGTGTGTGTGTGTGTGTGATGTGTGTGTGTGATGTGTGTGGTGTGTGTGTGTGTGTGATGTGTGGTGTGTGTGTGTGATGTGTGTGTGTGTGTGGTGTGTCTGATGTGTGTTTGGTGTGTGATGTGTGTGTGTGTGATGTGTGGTGTGTGTGTGTGATGTGTGTGTGTGTGTGTGGTGTGTCTGATGTGTGATGTGATGTGTGTGTGTGATGTGTGTGTGATGTGTGTGTGTGTGGTGTGTGTTTGGTGTGTGTGTGTGTGATGTGTGTGTGTGTGTGGTGTGTCTGATGTGTGTTTGGTGTGTGATGTGTGTGATGTGTGTGTGTGTGTGGTGTGTCTGATGTGTGTTTGGTGTGTGGTGTGTGTGTGTGATGTGTGTGTGTGTGTGTGTGTGTGATGTGTGTGTGGTGTGTGTGTGTGATGTGTGTGTGTGATGTGTGTTTGGTGTGTGTGTGTGTGTGATGTGTGTGATGTGTGTGTGTGGTGTGTGTGTGGTGTGTTTGCGGGGCAGTGCGGGGTGGAGAACCTGGAAGAGCGGCCCCGGCACTGCTCTCTGGTCTGCAAGGAGTCGGGGCCAGTCCACGGACTCCCCTGGGAAAAGCTTGGCTCCTGGGTCTGCGTGCAGGGCTGCCTCCTGAGAGGCTGTCTGGGACACCCCTGAACAAGAAGGGCCACCCCAACTTGCTTTGCTTCTTTCTTGGAGGGCAGGGTCCTCGCCGCTTCGAGGGCTTCCTGAGGAGGGGGCGGCGGGGGGAGCCGCAGGGGGCTGGGAGCACGGAAAGGATACAGCTTGACGGCTCCGGAGCGGGTGCCGATGGCCAGGATGCGCAGGGCGGGGCTGTAGCCGAGGGCGCTGGGCTGGTGCGGAAAGCCATGCTCCACCGTCTGCAACGACAGCCACTCGGCCTTCAGACACGTCCCAGAGGCCGCGGCAGAGCCGAGTCCCTTCCCGGCTCCCACAGAAAACAAAAATGATCTGCCCGCCTCTGTCCAGGCCCGGGGTCCACGGTCGGAGGCCCTGTGCTGGGGCGGGCCCGGGAGCAGCCCACGGGGGCCTGTTTCGCGGACACCAGGTGTGGAGGCGTCCGCGGCCTGGCTCTTTGCCCTGGACATGGCTGTGAGGGCAGCAGGGACCAGCAGGAGCCCTGGCGCCCAGGTCCCGCTCAGCTATGTGAAAAATGCAGGGCCTGCAGGAGCCTCGGGGAGCCAGTGAGCGTCTGGAATGCAAACATTTCCCAGGAAAAGGAGGGCAGGCACAGGAGGGGGGTGGGTCCAGCTTCCCAGGGGTCCCGTAGGCCAAGGCCAGGGAAGACGGTCCGGGACGGGAGCATTCTCCCAGGACCAGGGGCGGCAGCCCGGGGCCAGAGCCGCTGGCGGTTGGAGGACTGGGCGGCAGGAGCCTGGTGGCCAATGGGACAGCTGCAAGGCGACACTGAGCACTTGGGAGGTGGCTAGTGCCACCCGGGGCAGAATTCTTAATTTCATTCTATTTTAATTAACTTGCATTTCAGAATGGACGCTCGCTTCAGTTACTAGAAAACTCTGTAGGAACGTTCTTGGATTTCAAAGAACGGGCTGGAGTCAGGCAGACCACGCTTTGGATCTTCTTTTAAAAAATATATATTTTTGCCGAAACCGGTTTGGCTCAGTGGATAGAGCGTCGGCCTGCGAACTGAAAGGTCCCGGGTTCGATTCCGGTCAAGGGCATGTACCTTGGTTGCGGGCACATCCCCGGTAGGGGGTGTGCAAGAGGCAGCTGATCGATGATTCTCTCTCATCGATGTTTCTAACTCTCTATCCCTCTCTCTTCATCTCTGTAAAAAATCAATAAAATATATTTAAAAAAATAAATAAATATTTTTATTGATCTCAGAGAGGAAGGGAGAGGGAGATAGAAACATCAATGGTGAGAGAGAATCATTGATCAGCTGCCTTCTGCATACCCCACACTGGGGATCGAGCCCACAACCGGGCATGTGGCCTGACTAGGAATTGAACCCTGACCTCCTGGTCATAGGTCAACACTCAACCACTGAGCCCCTGAGGCCATCGTCCTTCCCAGGCTCTCCTTGTCCCGTGTCCCTCAGGGTGTCCTAAGTTAACAGCTCCCTTAAGAACAAATAAGGGGCCTGGCCGGTGTGGCTCAGTGGTTGAATGTTAACCTATGAACCAGGAGGTCACAGTTCGATTCCCGATCAGGGCATATGCCCAAGTTGCGGGCTCGATCCCCAGTGTGGGGTGTGCAGGAGGCAGGTGATCAACGATTCTCCCTCATCATTGATGTTTCTCTCCCTCCCTCTCTGAAATAAATAAAAATATATTTAAAAAACACACAAACACACAAATAAGGGAAATTTCACAATGACCCTACTTGGCCAGGGGCCAAGAGAGTGGGTTCAAAGGAGAATAGTGTGGTGACGGGGGGGGGGGGGGGGGAGAGGAGCGGTGGCAGTGCCAATTCAACATGCGAACAAGGCCCCCAGATCCCTGAATGAGGCAAAGCTCGTCCTGCTGCAGAGACCTGGCAGGCAAGCAGGTGTGGGCCCTAGGGCAGGTATGGGGCGGGGGGTTGTGTTAGAAATTGGGAAAGGACTTGGACTTGGGGAGAGGATCGAGGTAGATAATAGAGGTGACAGGGCGGAGCGGGAAACTGGGAGCGGGAGGGGGAGCAGGGTGGCCTGGGTCCAGCTGTCCCCTCAACCTCAGGTGCCCTGCCCACTCCTTGGTTGTCCCTCCCTGACCCTCCCAACAGCCTTTTAAGACTCAGCTTCCACTGGACACACAAGTTGCCCACGGGCAGCAGCCTTCCCTCCAGGTCCCCGGAGCAGGGAGGGTAGATGGCCTGCCAGGCAGCGGGGGTGGGACAGCAGGCACGGATTCCGGGGTGGCCCTCCAAGCCCCGACCCCAGCTTCTCCAGCTCAGGTTCAAGCTGGAAGGATGGCCAGTGCCTGGCAGCCAACCGCCCCTGCCTCCCAGCTCAGCGCCCAGCCCACCTGGCCCTGCCCCGCCCCCGCCCCCGGCTCCCGGCTCCCGGCTCAGGTGGCCTCTGCCAGGGAGCAGAGAACAATGGCGCCTTTGAGGAGAGCTGGGAAAGGAGAGATTTGCAGGAGCCGCCAAACTGCAACACTAGCCCGGCGCGGGGAGAAAGCCGCCCGTCTGCGCTGGCTCCGGCCCCGGCCCAGGCTCCGGGGGGAGACGGCGAAGGCTCTTAGTCAGAGAGCGTGGGGGTCCTTCCTCCCGCCCTGAGCAAGACTGCGGGCTGAGGAGCCCCCAGAGCTTGGGGCGATGGGAAGCAGGGCTGCCAGGGCCACAGGGGGCACACCGGGCTGGCTGGGTGGCACTGCCCCAGACCGGGTGTGGTCAGCTCAGATTCCTGGCGGTGGCAGCAACCTGGCCGGCCCGGTGTGGCTGTCACCTGACACCAGGGGCTCAGCCATGAAAAAGCCAAGACAAAACAACCTGGCCCAGGACGGGCGGCCAGGCGGGCACAGTCGGCTCAGGGCCGGAGCGGAGGGGCGGGCCAGTTTCATCCGGGAGAGGAAGGCCAGGAGGGATCTCCGAGGAAGGGGTTTGACTCTGACACGAGCTTCTGTCCGCTCGGAGTCACTTCCTCTCTACTGAGGTGCCCATGGGTCCCTGCGACCCTCCATCGATCCTGCCGCTGACTCCTCTGTCTCCCAGCGGCCGGAGGGCCCACCACACACCACAGACCGGACACACGGAGGCTCAAGGGGTGAAGTGACCAACCACACCGCCGGTGGTGGATGGAGCCGGGTCCTCCTGCCCAGCCAGTGCCCTCCGCAATGGGCGAGCCCTGAGGCCTCAGTGGGAACAGCACCCATCTGTGCGTCGACCTTGGGACGAGGCAAACCCTGGTATGGCCCCCGTGTGCCAGGCACCTCCAGAGCATTCCCTACCCAGGGCTCTGCTGGGTGAGGCCCAGACACCCAGGCCCCAGCCTTCCCGGTTCTCCACTCAACAGCCTGGGGGAAGCCTGGGGAGGGGCTAGCCTGGGTGGAACCTTGTAGGTTCCCAGTCTTCCAGGAGGTGGCCTCACCTTCCAGCCCCAACCCTCCAGGCTCCACCATTCACCCAGAGCCAGATTCTCCCCTTCTCCCCATCGGCTCCCAACCCAGCCCCCTCCCTCCCACCAGGAAGGCAAAGGTCTTATCTGAGACTCCCAGAGCCCCAGGCCTGGGCAGTATATACAGTAGGTGCTCAATTTTTGCAAGTGAATGGAAGGAGGAAGGGATGGAAGGAGCCTCCCCTCCCCCTTCCTGACCAGGCCCAGGCTGGGGTGGCCAGGTGTGGGGACCACCAGTTGGGGAACAGGAGGGATGATTCCTCTAGGCCAGCTGCACCCCGGCCCCACCCCGCTCAACAGCGGAACTTGGGGCGGGGGTTGTCCCTCCTTGCGGAGCCTGTTTTTCCAGTTTCCACTGAAATTGGCCACCGTTCAGGGTGTGAGATCCTGGCGTCACCGTCACCGGGGGCATGGAGGCACACAGGGGTCACCGATCCTCCAGCCGGTGCGGAGGCTCTGAGACAGGCAGGGGAGTAACCCGTTCTCCCCAAGGGCCCCGAGACCCCCCAGTTCCAACACTGCCCCCCATTCTCCCCCAAGGCCCAAAAGCCCTGCCCACAGCTTCCTTCCGCCAGGGGAGGAGGCACTCGCGTAGGGAAGCCGGGCTCGGAGGCCGGTGGCCGCGCGGCCAGCGCTGAGGGCAGCCACGCCGCCCCCAGGCCCAGGAGGAGGAGGACAGAGGAGTGTGCGGGGAGAACCGCCCACCTCAGAGCCCGGGAGCTCTCGGCGTCTGGCACTTACACGATCCAATCCCACGTGCCGGGCCCGTGCACAGGGTCACCCTGTCCGTCGCCACCTCCCGGAGGGGTCCCCAGCCCGCCTCTTCCTGCAGCCCCCCCCCCCCCCCCCCCCCCCCCGCTGGGGCAGAGGCGGCCTAGCCCAGGGGCTTCAAACTACGGCCCTCGGGCCACATGCAGCTGGAAGAGGACTCTGATCCGGCCCGCCAGGTTTTTTGGGCAGTGAATGCAGCCGAGGTGTTACAGTAGGAATTAGTAGTTCATATAGTCCGGCCCTCCAGCTCTCTGATGGACCGTGATCTGGCCCCCACTTTAAAAAGTTTGAGGACGCCTGGCCCTAGAGCAGGGCCGAGGTGAGAGGGCCAATTACCGCGAAGCGGCTCAGATGCTGCGGATTGCCAGGCGGCCCCACAGCCAATAAACCGCAGCTGTGCTCATCCTGTTTACAGCGCCGCCTTCTCGGCACCTGTCCCCGTGGGGGAGCCCCGAGGAGTTTCTGGGACCCTCCCTGTGATCTCAGGTGACAGGCCGCTCTGGCTTTGGGGGCCCTGGGACAGGTGTGGGGTTGGATAGTCAAATGCCAACCCTGGCAAGTTCCCCCAGGGCCCCTCCCCACGCACCCAGGCCCGGAGCCTGCCAGGCATCAGGTGTCCGCCCACAGGAAAGGTTGCCTTCGCCTCTGGGGGCCACGCGAGGAAGCAACGGGAGGAGGTGGGAACAGTCCTGGCCTGTGGCCACGCCCCCGGGGGCCTGCGTCAGGGAACATCATTACAGGTGGCAGGCTTCGATATCCTTCCATCTCTCCTGTCCCTAAGCCTCCTGACAACCCTGCGAGGAGGTAGCCAGGGCGGACTGTGTTGTCCCCATTCCACAGGTGGGGAAACCGAGGCCGGAAGAGGCCGGGTGATTTGCAGAGGTCGCACAGCCGATGAGAGGTTTGGGACAAGGAGTCCTAACTCCTGGGCACCCCAATGCCCTTCCCGGGGGAAAGCCCTCGAGTCAAACCCGTTTCCAAAGCCACATTCCCCTGAGGCAGTGGGGCAGTGCCCAGGAAGGACCTTCGTCAGGTAGAGGCTGTGAGCGCCCGGCCAGCCTGCGGGGGCCGCTGACGCCGCGCTCACGGAGCACCTGCTGTCTCCCGAGCCCGCGCCTTACCTTGTTGAACTGGAAGAGGTCCCGCTTGAGCCTCTCCCGCGCGGGGTCATGTCCCGACCGCAGGAACCGCCTCATCGTGCTGGCGTGCAGCCCCTGCAGAGAGACGAGCTGCTGCTGAGCGCCAGGGCGAGGCCAACGCAGCCCAGGCCCAGCCCAGCCCAGCAGGTGGCCGCCCCGGGCCGGGTCAGCCCCGCCACCTTGGCTTCCCCAAGCTCCATCCTCTGGGAACCGGCGCCGGTACCCGGGGCCCAGACCTGGGTGATGCTCCGACGCTGCTGTGGCCACCTGCGGCCTCGTAAACCGCGCCGAGAAGCGGGGAGGAAGCCATTTAGCCAGGCTTTATAGCAACAGCAGGCCCGAGGTTAATTAGCTTAATTGTTAACCTGGTTTCTGAAAAACCATAAAGCTCCGGTTAAACAGAAAGGGAAACCTCACAGGCCTCTCTCCCAGCCGCGGGGAGGCGGGAATGCGAAGGCTGACCAGCAGGCCTCCCGCACCGGGCGGGGGCGGGGGCGGGGGCGGGGCGGCCGGCAGCAGCCTCTCGGCACCAGCACACCTGGCAGAGCTCTGCCTGCTGACCTCAGGGCAGGCTGTGTCCTCTCTCGTTCACGCTGCTCCCAGCCGCCGAGGCCCGGGGCCGGGGGATGGAGGGGGAGCGCAGAGCATGCAGTCGGGTGCGGGCCCTCCCACCACACGCCTGGGCCCACGGTGGCGCTGGGTCTGTCCTGCCAGGCTGCCGGGGTCTCTGTAGCCACGGCCCGGCCCCAGGCCTCCCGACCTGACGGGGTGCGCTCAGACAGGCCCCCTTCCCGTGGGCCCCAGTGAAGCTGGCCAGGAGAAACCTCCCCGAGTAAGAACCAGCCCCGGGAGCGGGCCGCCCACTGGAGAATGCCTCCCCAACCCGAGGGAAACTATTTCTGGATCCTCCTGGGGGGGAGGGGGATCATCTGCGCTCCGGCTTCCGGCTTCCGGCAGCGGCCACCCACTGACCACAGGACACAGGGGCCCAGGCCCACCCCAGAGGCGCCATAAAGGGGAGGAGCTCGCTCTGGGGTACGGGGGTGTCCTACAGGAGAGTGTCCTACAGGAGAGAGTGTCTAGGCCGAGACCTGAAGGAGGTTACCCCGAAGTTTCTGGCTTCTTGGGAAGTGACCAAAACAAAGATACCCAATCAACTTTGCACGTGAAAGGCCCCCGTGTGGCCAGACTCAGGGCTCCCAGAGGCCTGACCATGGGGAGAGGTCACCCCACTCGGTAGACACACACATCCCGGGCATTCCAAGTGCCACCTCAACTGGGAAGAGGCAGAGGACAGCCCTCACTCAGGGCACCGGCACTTTCCAGGGGCATCACAGAGGCCACCACTTGCGGGAGGGGGAGGGAGTGGAGGGGAGGGGAGGTTTGTGCTTCACATTTGGGGGGGCCAGAGCAGAGTGGGGAGCCCTGCTCCGCTCTGCTTTGGAACGGCAGGTGGTCGGGAAACTCCCAGGTGCCCACCTGGCCCCAGGCCCTGAAGGAGATGGGGGAACACACCGGGGAAGTGGAGGCTCCTGGGACTGGGAGTGAGCAGATCCGCTCCGGGGCCTGCCCCGGACACACAGCTGCGCTGCGGCCTCAATGTCCCACTGTGCGGGAGGCCCGCAGTGCGGGGGGGTGTGGGTGGAGGGGGAGGAGGGTGCCCAAGTTCATAAATCAGCCACTGCAGGTCCTGGGGGTGCTCCCTCTCCCCTCTCAGGCCGAGGTCATCGGTCAGAAGTGGGAGGAAGCTGGGAGTGGGGTCGGGAAGGGGGGGGGGTGTTGCAGGGGGAGGTAGCCTCTCCCTGGAGTCTGACCTGGGCTGTCCTCCAGAGCCATGCAGGCCCTGGGTGGGGCTCTGTGCCAAGGACCCACAGGCTGGAGTGTGAGGTGGAGGAGGAGCGGGAGGAAGGGAGAGGGGATGTGGGGATGGGCGGGAGGTGGCCCCACTCAGGAGGGCAGGGTGGACACTCCATCCACCCGAACGCCCCGGAGCACCTGTGCCTCCCAGGCACTAAGGCCCCTGCGGGTTCATTCTATTACTTTCTGTCATTCTGCTTAAGCAATCTCTGCTCACTGTCCAAAAAGCAAACAAGCGCAAGGGGAAAAACCCTCCCCAAACCCCCCCCTCCCGGGCAGAGAGGTGGGCTGTGGGCACACCTCTGAGCGCCCCTCTCCTTGGCTCTCTGTGAACGAAGCACACCTACTGAGCCCAGCCCCGGCTCCTTCCCCTCCCTCGGGCCTCTCCGAGGTGAGTGGAATATCCCCACCTGGCAGGCAGGAAAGGAAGACCACAGAGGCCGGCTGCCGGCCCAAGGTCACGGAGAGACCAGCAGAACTTGGAGTTGACCCCAGGTCTGGCGAACTCCCAAACCTCAGGGCGCCGGGAGGCAGCGCAGGATGGACAGGACAGGGCAAATGCCCAGTGACACGGTGCAGCCGAAAGGCACGGACACGGGGGCACGGGCACACCCACATGCCTTCCCCTCGGAGCCAGCCAAGCACCTTGGGGGCCGGGGCCTGGCCGCTGCTTGTGGGGTGCTGATGAGGTCTGGCTGGGCAGAGGGCTGGGACCTCACTGGCATGCATCGGCTCCTCACTCCAGCCAACCCCTCAGTGCAGCTCCCAATACAGAAATGGCTGCCCAGGTCAAGGCTTGAAAACTGCCGCCCCTTCTTTCTTTCTTTTTTTTTTTTTTTTTTACAGAGAGGGAGGGAGAGAGATAGAGAGCCAGAAACATCGATGAGAGAGAAACATCGACCAGCTGCCTCTTGCACACCCCCCACCGGGGATGTGCCTGCAACCAAAGTACATGCCCCTGACCGGAATCGAACCTGAGACCCTTCAGTCCGCAGACCGATGCTCTACCACTGAGCCACACCGATTTCGGCCGCCGCCCCTTCTTGACCTGGGACAGGCCTGGGTTGGCTGGACCCACCTTCAGTCCCACTCACCCTGGCCCAGCAGGTTCTCTATAGAGAAACTTCAGGAACCTGGGCCTGGATGTCCCTGGTGTGGACGGGTCCTCCCTACTCAGTCTGCTCCTGGGCTTGGCCCCCATCGCCAACAGCCAGGGCTCACCCGCCACAGTGCGTCTGCTCCACGCCAGTGAGGTGGGCTGTGGGTACCCGTCTGAGCCCAGCGAGCTCGCCTGCGGAGAGGGGCCACTCCCTCCACACAGGTCTGCCGGGCGGAGTGGAGCCGAGACCAATGCCGAGCGCCTGGCGCAGCGCTTGGCACGGAGCAGGCACCGTCCTGGGACGGGGATCCACTAATGACAGACGAGATTCCTTATGCCACCAAGCTTACAGCCTTGCAAGGGAGAGTGTGATGACTCACTAGTTAGTCAGCGAATGGTTTCGGGCTGGCAGAGGAATAAGGGAGATGCTAGGTAAGATACAGCGGCCACGGCTTTGTGGTCAGGAGGACGCAGCGGCCATTCCTGTACCTGGGCCCGTGCCTTCCGCCCGGGATGCCTCCCTCCCACCCTCCCGACATCCTCTCCGACTCCCAGCTTTGCTTTCCTCCTCGGTACCGGCCACAGCGGCCTGGGTTCCTCGCTGACCTTGTTTGTGGCCCGTGCCGCCTCCACAGGACACGCCTTCTCTCCCACTCGGGGACTTTGGCCCCTTCCGCCCTGTGGCACCCGCAGGCCAGGCGGTCGAATGAATGAAAATGAATGAATGACCGAGAAGGAGGAGGAGGGATATCCCCACCCAGCCCTGAACAATAGGAAGTGGTCAGCGAGGCAGATTCAGGGGCAGGGCATGTCAGGCAGGTTTCAGGAGGGGGGAAGACAGGGAGGGCCCAGTGCAGGCCATAGGGAGGGATGAGGGGGGGCGGGGAGGGGGCCTGGGTTCCTCTCCAGCCACGTTAACCAGACAGGGGAGAGGACACCCCTCAGGATACCACATGGGCGCAGAGGCAGGGACAATGCAGGCAGGGGGGACCATAGGGGACCTTGGGCTCCCGGACTCCGAGGAGGACCTGGGATGCTGGCCGCCTCAGTGCCGCTTCCACCGAGAGGCATGTGGGGGCAGAGACAAGTTCAGGAGCCCCCCAAGCCGAGGAGCCCCCAGGCCTGATGCCAAGGGTCTGAGGCGAAGTCACTGGGCAGTTAGGAGGCCCGAGGACCCTGGCTTCCCGCACAGGATGCCACCTGGCCAGGGCACAGCCCCAGAGGAGCTCCTGAGAGGAACACTTTCCAACCCTGACTTCTGAGGACCGCCCAGCAGCCTCTGTCCTCACCAGCCACACCCTGAGCTGTGGCCCTGCTCCGGGCCTCTGGGGTGGGCGCTCAGGGCTTAGGGCCGGGCCACACGAGGCTGGCTGGCCTGTGGCCGGTTCTCACTCATTTCCACACGGCTGAGCCTGCGTGTGGACTAGCCTGTGGGCAGCTGGCCTGCGATCTCCTTTCATTCCACTGCTCTATCACCCACCACTGCCACCGCCGGGCTACCCACAGCCCGGTGCCCCCCCCATGGGGGCGGAAAATAGGGGTGCAGTCAGCTTAGTCACAGGCTCGCACATTCACACCCTGAGTTTCCTTCCCCAATCCTGTGTGTGCCGACCCTGCACCTCAGGAGCTCAGGAGAGAGACCAGCGGAGGCAAAGAAGGAATCACTGCATGGGGTGGGTTGTCTTGGGCCCCCAATAGAAGCAGCAGGAAGAGAGAAGGGGGACCCCAGGCTGCTTGTCCCCCGCTGGCATTGTTTGGGTTACCTGGGCTAATGGATCCCCAGGAGACAAGGCGTGGCACACTAAGCCGGCCCACCTGCCCGGGAGGTGTGTGATGGGCCAGGGCCTCAGTACCCGGGGCGGTTCAACAATCCGCAGAGAGGCCGTACCAGGCCTCTGGGCCTCTGGGGCCGAGCAAGCGAGCGAGAGGCTGGTGGGGCCACACCGCCCACCTGTGTGCGGGGCCCCCAGAAGCCACACAGGAGTCCGGGCTCCCCTCTCCCCGGGCCTGTGCGCCCCCCGCCTGCTGCTGCAGGGAAGCGGCCCTTCCTTCCCCACATCCTGTGCTCGGCCTGTGCGGCCGGGGCCTCGTCTGCAGTCTGCCTCGGTGTGAATACACCCCTGCAGCCTTCCCCGGTGGGGAGAGGAGGGGCCGGGCTCTCCTGACCCCTCTGGCCTCTGTCCACGCCAACTCAGATGCCCACGGCTGCTTTGCAAGCACCCATGTTACCCTGGGAGCCCCAATCTCGCAGAGACACGGGCAGCCCCTGGCCAGCAGCTTAGCAACCAAAGCTCAGCGGCAGGGGCACCTTGTGGAGGTGGGACTCAGGGCACAGGAGGGGCGGGGCCAGAGCGCCGGCCGCTGCTGTAGGTAATGAGAGGGACCAGAGTAAACCACGCCGGCTGCTGCGTTAAACACCTGACTGGCATCATCTCACGTAACTCCTACAATTCTTATGAAACGGCCAATTCCAAAGGCGTCCAAGACCAAGTCCCTGAACTCTGGCGAGTGCACGACCCTCTGCTCAGTTCAGGCCTCTCTCCCAGAACAGAGGGACTGGCCAGCAGGAGTCTGGGTGGGACCAGCTGGATCAGCAGCCACCAGCTGACCTGGCCCTCTCCAGCTGGATCCAGGTCAGCTGCCACCACCCTCCCCACTACCATCCTCTGGAGCCACAGGCCAGTCTCACGCTCAGCGAGGACCCGCCCACCAGCCCGCAGCACCTGAGGGTCCTCCTCCAGGGTCTCCCTCTCCAGCCTGGGGGTGAGGATGGGTGGGAAGTTGAAATGCATGGGCCACCCCCTCCCCATCACCACTCTGGGGGCCTCAGTCCCCTTCTGCCATCCAGTGTCAGACTCTCTCCAGGGACGTGATGGATGGACCGATGTGGCCACCCACAAGGAAGGGCCAAGCCACCAGGAGAAGGTGGACAGCCAGCCAGGGTGGAGGTGGGTAGGCTGCCTGGTCCCTCCTATCCAGCCCCATTCCACGGCCTCCCACTTGCCTCAGGACCTGAGCTGCTGTCCTGAGGAGCTTCTAGAAGGTGCCAGCTGCAGAAGGAAGGGACTGTGTCTGTTCTGTCCATGGCTGTGCCCCAGGGCTTAGTGCCCTGCCTTTGGAGACATCCACGTTTTACTGAAAGGATTCTCTGCCCCTGCCAATCTGCGCTCAGATGTGACCTCGTCAAGGCCCATCCTGACACCTTTTAGGGTGCAACACCCCCCCCCCCCCCAGGCAGCGTCCTACCCCTGCTGCTCTGTAGCCACATCACCTCTAACACACTATGTATCACTCACACCAGCTTCTGTCGCGGAGCTCTCCACCCTGTAGCATTCGACTCCTGTGATAACAGATCTTTGCCTTCCGGAAGGCTAATGCCCTGATTCTAGATCCCATTGTACACGCAGAGGTACCAGTAAATGCTTGTGGAATGATGAATGAATGAATGAACGAATGAACAGCCAGGGCTGAATGGGGACCAACTAGACAAAGATCTCCTTCAAGGAGCTACTAACGCCAAAGAACACCGTGTTGGGGGACCAGAGGGTCCCTCAGGGAACTGCCCCCCCCGTTGTCAGGTCCCAGGCTTGGGCCACATGGACACGATGGCCACTATTCTGCTGGGTACACTTCTGTGGGCTCTGCCTCAGTCCGAGGCTCCAGGACAGCCAGCTCCTTGGCAAGGACAATCCAGCAATATCATCACTTGTCCTGTCAAGCAGCCCTGCGCCCAGAGCTCCCTTCCATCAAACCCCGGTAGCACAGGTGTTTCCAGAGCAGCCCTGGTCACTGCTGAATTCCTGAAGCGTAGAGTCAGGTCCCTTGCAGCTTCCCCGTGTCCACGCCCCAGGAGCCTCTCCTCGCTCAAGAATTCGCCGTGGTTCCGGGAAGGGGAAGCAGTGAGGTGACTTTTCAAAGGACCAGTTTCCCCCGAGAGGCAGGGCGGGAAGGGAAGGTCCCACCAAAGGGGGCTCGGCACAGGGAGGGGTGCCGCCCGGGGAGCCCCGGGGCCAGGGTTGGGGAAGGGCAGCAGTACCAGTGGCCCACGCTGCTCGGAGCAGCTAACCCAGGAGGAAGGACCACCGACCCTGCACCCCAACAGCCAACCCAGGAGCGAGGACCACCGACCCTGCACCCCAACAGCCAACCCAGGAGCGAGGACCACCGACCCTGCTCCTCAACTCCGGTGTCTCAGCAGCTGCTCCCAACACCTGTGGGTGGACCAGGAAGGCTGAGGAACCCTGTAGGCAGCCCACATTGCTCCTGGAGACTCTTGACCAGGACGCTAACTGCCTCCAATGGGGTGATCACAGACCGAAGGCAGAGGCCCCGAACTCTCCAGCTCTATGCACCACCTTCTCCCAGGAAGAGGGTCCTGGGCCAGGAACGCATTCCCTAACTAAGGTTGAGAGAGAGCACTCTGGAGTGCTCTGAAAATCTCCTCAATGACAACAGAGCAGCCCAGGAATGCGCTCCCCTCCCCCAACAGGGGGCAGAATGCCCACAGCCGAGCCCTCCCCTGAGCAGAAAGCAGAGCAGATCAGGTTCTACACACACACACACACACTCCCCTTTCCCCGAGGCATTCAGCTGGGGTCTGGCCGTTGGGCCTCTTCTGGCTCCGCCGACGAGCAGGAGAGCCACCATGGCCACTGGCCTATGAACAAGGTCAGGACAGGCCACTGCCCTCCGCTTCTGCCTCCTTTTTCACCCATCCATCAGCCTCTGTGAAACCAGGCTCAGCAGCGGTGCCGAATGGCTACCTGGCCGAGCCCAGGTCATGCAGTAAGACACTGGCTAGGCACCATTTACACTTACACCCGAGCGTAGAGACGCTAAAGCACTTAATGAACGCTATACTATGTCCGAGGCAGGACGGAGGCGAGAGGGACCCGGTTTCCCCTCTTACACTTTCTAAAACGTTTCCTCTCCCCCGCGATGGGCACCCATTACCTTTTTACTTCTTAAACCAATAGGGGTCATTGGGAATTATGGGTGTTTTCCTTTTACTGCTATTGTGAATTAAGAAGTTGCTAAGTTTGCCGGAAATGGTTTGGCTCAGTGGATGGAGTGTCGGCCTATGGGCTGAGGGGTCCCCGGTTCGGTTCCGGTCAAGGGCATGTACCTTGGTTGTGGGCACATCCCCAGTGGGGGCGGGGGGGGTGCAGGAGGCAGCTGGTCGATGTTTCTCTCTCATCGATGTTTCTAACTCTCTGTCCCTCTCCCTTCCTCTCTGTAAAGAAAACAATATATATATTTTTAAAAAGAAGTTACTAAGTTATGAAAATTGCCTTAACCTGCCACCAAAGGGGACAGTCCATTGCCTCAGTGAGGACAGGAGGGCTGCAGCATGCCCAAGCCCTGGACGCACTGCCCAGCGGCCCCCACAGAGACTGGCCCCGTCTAACTTCTGAGCAGAGGAGCCAGCCCTGGTCAGAGCCCCGGAGGCAGGTTTGAGTGCTGCCTGCTGTGGGTGGGCACGGTGGGCGGGTCACTTAAGGAAACCCAATCTGGATCCCCTGCCCACACCGCACAGACCACCTCCCAGGGCCCTTCCCCTAAAGCCACGTCTCACCAGAGCGGGGCCACAGGTCCTCTCTGCTGCGGCTGCCATGTCCCACCGGGGGCCTCCGGTCTCCCACTCACCTGCTCCCAGCTCCCCCTCCCACCCCTTCCCCTTCCGAACCCCTCAGCAGCCTTGAGCTGTGAACCTGCACAGGGTCCCTAGAGCTGGGCCAGGCTGACTCCCTGCGTCTGGCAGCTGGATCCCCAGGGGAAGGGGCCTGAGCGGAGGCCCCCCCCCGCCTCCCCCCGGGCTCACCTGCGTCAGGTGAGCGCCTCAGGGGACCACACCGGGCTCTCCGGTTACACTCGGTTCTCCCACAGCCAGAACTCAAGGTGTCTGCCGACGGCCGGCCAGAGGCAGCCAAGAGCAAACTTTGCACACTTTCTCTGGGAAGTCGGACATTTTCGCTCCTCGCCAAGCCCAGCGTCTCACCGCGCAGCGCCACCCCCGCCGGCGTGGGAAGCAGGCCAGGTGTCCGCACTGGCCCCTGCGGTGCCCACGGCCCGGGCAGAGGGAGGCCCCGGGACCTGTCCCTCCCGCGGGCTCTGCGCCCGGGGATTAGGAGGCACAAAGGGCCCAGATGGCAGCGCCGGGCTAAGCCGCCGCTCGCGGACAGAGAGGGGCCCCCGGCGACGCGAGCCGCCGGCCTCACCGGCCAGACCCCCGGCCCGTGGGGACCCACCCGGGGACCCCCTCGCCGCGACCCTCGCCCTCGGCCGGGCGGGGCACCTGTCTCCCCGCTCCCCAGCGCCAACACGATTGTGCAAACTCTGAACCCAAATTCTGTGAAAACTCCTGGCGGCACTTCCTAGGGCGTCTTCCGCCCGGACCGGCGGGGGGACGGGATCCGGGGAGAGGCGGGCGGACCTGGGCGCAGCCCTCCCCGCCCCGCCCGCCCAGCCCGGGTCCTGGCCCTCCGGAGCCCGTACGCCCCGCGTGGCCGGCGCCCCGAGGGGGCGGGCCCGGCTGGGGGGGCCCCGGCCCGCGCCTCACCTGGAACCCCGGGCCGGCCCCCGGCCGAGGCCTCCGACCGGGTCTCTCAGCGCCGCCCTCACTCCGCTCGCGCCGCCGCCGCGGGCCCTCGGTGCTGGGCGGCTGCCTCCTTCCTGCTCACCTCCGCGCGGGCGGGGCGAGCGCTCTATTTACATAAAGGGCGAGCCGCGGCCGCCCCGCCCCCTCCCGGCGCCGGGGGGCGGGGCCCCGCGCGGGGCTCTCCGGGGGCGGGGCCCGCGCTGGGCCAATCCGCGGCCCGGACGGGGCGGGGGCGGGGCCTCTTCCCGCGTGAATATGCACGAGGCGCCGCGCCGCCGGCTCACCTGCGCGCACCTGGCGGCCGGAGGTGTGCGCCGCGCCGGTGTCCCGCCGCCTCCCCGGAGGAAGTAGTTCCGGGACTCGCAGCGGCCGGGCCTCCGCGCTGGCCCTCCCACCCCGTCCCGGGCGCTGAGGGGGAGGCAGAGCCGGCCGGCTCCTCCTGAGCGCGCCCACCCCCAGCAGTGGGGGACCCAGGAGACACGGCCAGGTTTGGGACCCGAGAGCGAGGTGGCCCGAGGATGGGGCGTCGCCGCGAAGTGCCTCCCCTCGGGGCGGGCTCCCAGCCTGGACTCCCCTCCTCCCTCCGAGGCCCAGCTGGGGCTGGCCGGCGCCCGGGCCCCAAGGGACCGCCAGTGTCGGGAGTTCTTAGCCCGATGAAGGGGGTTGAGGGTTGGAGGTTGGAGCAAGGAGAGGCGGGAGCGGGAGAGGCGGGCGCGGAAGGGGCGCGGGGCCAGGCCCGTGTATGGCGGGACTCACTGCACAAATTTGAGCGACCACACCGCCATGGCACCCCTCTGCCGGCCTTCTGCCCGGACCCGCGGCGTTCAGGGAAAGGCCTGTGGGGTGCCGCCCCCGCCCTGGGCTACCTTGCAGAAAGATTAGTTGACGAGGCCCGTGCCTTCCCTGCAGGTGCGGGGTCTCAGACTTCTTAGTCCCCACAGCAGAAAGCACTCTCGGAGGGTGGGCAAAGCTGAGGCTCAGGCCTGGGGACCAGTTCGAAGGACAGCGGGCTGGGGCTGGGGGACTTGTGCAGTACATCCAGCCACGGAGAAAAAGGACCTATTCTTTTAATGGCTATGGCTTTTGGCTTTATTGCAGGAAGCAGGCACCCTCTCGTTTCAAGGCACAGAGTCCTCTCTGCCGCACCTCACTGGGTCTCCAGAATCTGGTGCTGAGTTCCAAGGACATCACTGCAGGCGGCAGAGGCAGTCCTGGGGCTGGAAGCACTGCAGCAGCCAGATGGGAGGCTCAGCGTGGCTCTTCTGCAAGCATCAGATACCCAGGGCCAAGGCCCAGGCTAGCCCTGCAGCTACAGGGCGTAGGAGGCACTGAGATGGTCCAAGCCCCCCCTAAGCAGGCCCCAGGCCCTGCCGGAGCGGGTCACTGTCCCAGGTCCCTGGGCAGAGTGAAGTCCCGGAAGCTGTAGAAGGAGAGGTCTCCGTGGTCCACCAGGGCAAACACCAGAGGAACATCCCCGCTCTGGTAGGACAGCCGCTTGAGGGTGCAGAGGTCTGGGACTGGCTCATCAAATCTGCGGGGATAAAAGTCAGGCTGAGACCTGGATACAGCCTACCCACCGGCTTTGAGACCCCAGCCCTCTGGCTCCCAGGGAAGGGAGACTAAGAGTTGGGGGTGCAGGAAGTCTGGGCCTGGGCTCTCCTCTCTGCATACTGCATGGCTAAGTGCCAGAGGAACCAGTCCTGGCTGGGTGAGGGGGCAGGGAGAGGGGGGTTCTCCCTGAGCCCAGGTCCAACATGGCACAGGAGAGACGGCGTGCAAATGCCAGGAATGGGGCTGGGAATCGTGGGTCCCCACAGCACCAGCAGGCTGTGTGGCCTCAGTGCAGTGACATAACCTCTCTGGGCCTTTCAGGCACCGGCACACTGGCCAGGGGCATGAAGAGGTCCACCTGGGTTTATAGGACTCGCAGCGGCCAGGGGGCAGTGCTCGCTGGTCTCCTACCCACTGATGCACATCCGGGCATAGGGCTTGCCAGGGTTATTCTTCCGGAACGTGGCCACGGCGTCAGCCTGGTAAACATCAAAGCTGATCTCCAAGCTCCCAGGCTTCTCTTGCAGCCTGAGAACAGAGGGAGAAACTTTAGGGGCTCTCCCGCCCCCCCTTTTCCTCCCACATCACCGGTTCCAGGAAGCAGCCTGCCCAGGGGAGCTGGGGTCCTGGTGTGGGTGCCACTGGAGGGGCAGGGGGAGGCTCAGCTGCCTATCTCAGATAGAACCCTTGTCCCCCACTCCTCCCACTCCCCCAGACACAAGGATATTAGCCAGGTTGGGGGGGGGGGTTCATGGAATGATCCTCCAGCTCGTACCCAACTTTAGGAGTCAAATCCCAGCTGCCAACTCCTGCTGGCAGCCACAATGCCGTGGAGACAGGCCCCACCCGGGGACTCACCGGGCACCCATAGAGACAGGCCCCACCCGGGGACTCACCGGGCACCCATAGAGACAGGCCCCACCCGGGGACTCACCGGGCACCCATGGAGACAGGCCCTACCGGGAACTCACCGGGCACCCCCCTCAGCAAGGTGTGTCGCCTGCAGCACAGAGATGAGTTGGAGGACTGCGGCTGAAGGACAGGGAGCATAAGCTGTTGGGGGGCGCAGCCAGCTACAGACTCCCCTGACATTTCTCAAATCTGCCATCTAGTTAGGGTTCCCAGACTTAGCAGATTTTTAAGTGTAGCTATGTCCCATGTTGTTTATCTGAAATATAACTGGTCGTTATGACCCTAATCTACCATGTCCCCATAAGCATTGAAAGTATTTCTGAATCTGTTAATTCTGTTCTTGCCCTATTACAGTGATTTTCAACATTTCCAACTCATGGCACACCTAAACCAACTACTAAAATTCTGCCACACACAAAAAACAACAACATTCTTTTGCCAAGCTGACAAAGAAGGTTTAATTTTGATTCATTCATACCAGATGGCTATTATTGTGTTGGCAGCTGTCACTTTTTATTTGACAATCTAAGGGAAAAGAGGTCAGTGCCCCTGACTAGTCACATATTGCACGTTTAAAGATTTTTTGCACTGGCGAGGTAGCTCAGTTGGCTAGAGCAACCACCCAATACAGCAAGGTTTCAGGTTCAATCCCTGGTTAAAGCACATAAAAGAATCAACCAATGGCTGAAACCGGTGTGGCTCAGTGGATAGAGCGTCAGCCTACAGACTGGAAGGTCCCAGGTTCGATTCCAGTCAAGGGCATGTACCTTGGTTTCGAGCACATCCCTAGTGGGGGGGGGGGGGGTGCAGGAGGCAGCTGATCGATGTTTCTAACTCTCTCTCCCTCTCCCTTCCTCTCTAAAAAATCAATAAAATATATTTTTAAAAAATCAACCAATGAATGCACAAATAAGTGAAACAAATCGATGTTTCTTCCTCTAAAATAAAAATTTTTGCAGCACACTGATTGAAAATCACTGCCCTATTCTTAACACTGCGGGGCAGGCAGTAAACCTTGCATATGACTGGAAGAACATGGTCGTAGTTTTCATCTTCCCCTCCAGCACTGATTCTCCACCTCTGAACCTTCCCACCTGGGTCCTTTTGCTGCTTTCCAGAACAGTCTGGCCCCGAGAGCGCCACTTCCCGGACAGCTCTCCGCCCTCACCTTTCTTAAGCCTCGGTCAGTCGTATGCAATCCCTGCCCTGTTCAAAGCTTTGTGGTTTCTTAGCTGCCAGGGCCCGTGGGCTAAAGGCAGGGGAGGCGGTACCTGGGGAGTCGGCCTGGCTGGGACTCAGCAGGGGGGTGGCGGGCTGGCCCCACAGGTGCGGGGGGCGGCTCGGGGCGGCCTGCAGGTGCCGCCTCCGCAGCAGCTGCTTGTACTCCCGCCAGCTGGAGCAGAGCTGCACCTCGGAGTCGGCGTTCACATCCTCACGCAGGGGCTGGGCCTCTGCCTGCTGCTCCCGTTCGCGTCGGGAGAGCCTCTCCTGGCGCTGGTTCAGCTTCTGGCACCAGGGCTCGGCGTCCATCTCCCGCCCCGAGACGTTGGCCGGGAGCAGCTCCGGGGCCGGGGCAAGCAGGCGGGTGTGGCGGCTGTCTGCAGCCATGTTGGGGAAGGAGATCCGCTCAAAGTCCCAGCGTGGCTTCCGAGGCCCCGTGACTCCGTTCTCCACTCTGCCCCCTTCCTGGCTGCACGCCCCCACCTCCCCGGCCAGGCCAGGGCCGGGCTCCGGGGAACCCCCAGGCTGAGAGAGGCCCGCCGGGCCCTTTAAGGGCCTTTCCTCCTGGGGTTCCTCCTCCGGGCACCGGCGGTCCTGGCTGAGGGAAGGGGGGACAGAGGTTCCCAGGCTCTTGGGTGTCCCATCTGCTCCCTGTAGGGGGTTCTCCAGGGTCTTGGGCTTCTTATGAACGGACCTGAGGGACGAGGGGAGGAAACGCACCCGTCTGCTCCTGGTTGCCGAGGTGCCCGCGTCCCAGGCGAGCCCACGGGGGCTGCCCAGGCCCAGCTCTCAGACCCACCCATGCGTTCTCCCAGGCCCCAAAGCCAGCACTCCCACAGCTCTGCCCCTCGGGGCTCCTGGGGTGGCCGTGTGGGGAGCATTACCGAGAGCCGGAGCCCCTCCTCTTCCTCTTGCCAGTCCCATCCGCCAGGCACTGGGTGCTGCTGGCCAGCTTCAGCTGCCTCTCGTAAGGGGACAGGATGGAGCTGCGGGGCGAGAGCGAGGCAAGCAACAGATCCACGTTCTCAGCCTGGGGCTCCCCGGGGAGTTTGTAAGGGGCTGGCCCAGTACACAGTCAGTGGGCCAGGGTCAGAGCCACACCCAAGGGCTAAGCCCCAGGTCTCTGTGGCTCTCGGCAATGATGGATTACCGAGCTGATGACCTTCAGAGGCCCCAGGAGGAAAGAGCATCTAATCTAGCAAAAAGCTTGTTAAACTCCACTCAGCTGCTCATTCTTCACTGGGCCCTTCCCTCACGCCTGCACTCAACAAATCTGCTTGCACACCTACTAAGCGCCAAGCTCTGTTCCGGTACCTGCCTCTCCATGCTCCCTGCAGGTGCTCAATCACCTGTGGAGGGAGCAGGCTGGAGATGGGCTCAGTGTGATAACCCAGGAGACGCTGCAATGGCCTAGATTACCCCACACGCCTCTCAGTGGAGCATTTCCACCAGAGCCCCCCCCCCCGTCCGGGAGCTGCAGCTCCAGCCAAGGACCCCAGGTCCGCAGAGGCCACTTCCTACGCTGGGGCTGGTCCCCCAGACCCCCGGACTGGAACAAACAGGAGGAAATGGAACAGGGACTTGCCTTGGCTGGAACCGTCGAACCACATAGCCCAGTCTCTTCAGGTGGCTGAAGACCTCGAAAGAAAAAAGTAAAGGTTCTGTGTCCTTTATAAAATAACACTTAGTTCCTCAGACAGAAGCCGCCACCCCGCCTCTGCCCCTCAATTCCAATCCTGGGAACTGGTCGGACCACACTCCCCAAACTACGGTCTCAGTATGAAGGAGTTCCTGTCTCCTGCTTACCTTACTTGGCACTAATTACACATTGCAGTTTCTTGACTTAAATGCAAATCTCAAAAAGCTGATAGCTGATGGGCCAGGCACATAATTATGCCCTAAAACTTTTTTATACTAAAGCTGACAGAGTGAAGCTCCTGCCTACAATGTGGACAAGAGGGCAGATGGTGGTGCACCCCCCTCCGCCCTCCAGACATGCTCATCCTCCTGTCCCCGGACCCACACCAGAGAGACGGATGCAGGCACATCCCCCATCGTGCTCCACCGCTCAGCAGTCTTCAACGTAACTGACAACGCCTTCCTTGAAAGACCTCTGCCGGCTTCCGTGGTGCCACCCCTGCTGGCTCTCCTCCT
The DNA here is from genome assembly GCF_014108245.1 of Pipistrellus kuhlii. NCBI lineage: Eukaryota > Metazoa > Chordata > Mammalia > Chiroptera > Vespertilionidae > Pipistrellus > Pipistrellus kuhlii. The sequence continues at coordinate 563,188 of NW_023425545.1, read as the reverse complement.
GCGCTGCTAGACCTCTTCAGGCGCCGCTCCTGGTCTCTCCTCTGACCCCTGACCTCCTCATGTTGGAGTACCCTGGGTCTCAGATACAGCCCTCCGCTCTGGCCACACTCCTACAGCCCCCTGGTGTTCAATCCCCTCCATGTGCTGCCCAGCTGGCGTGGCTCCGTGGCTGAGCAGGATCCATGAATCAGATCAGGTTCCGATCCCCCTCCCCCCCCACCTTGCAGGTTCTATCCCCAGACATGCAGGAGGCAGCTGATCAGTGATTCTCTCTCAGCATTGATGTTTCCATCTCTCTCCCCCTCTCCCTCTCTGAAACCAATTTTAAAAAAAGGTATAAATCCCGTCCGTGTGCTCATGATATCCACACTGTGACCCCAGCCTTGTGCGCCCCCCCTCTGTCTTCTTCCTGCCCTCAGTCTGTGAAGGCCGCCTTTCCTTCCATGCTGACCATTCCTTGCCACCACCAGGAGGTAAGCGCCATGGCGGCAGAGCCCCTGCCTGTCTCACAGCCCCAGTGTGGCTCTATGGCTAGCACCTGGCAGGTACTTGTAGATACTCTCGTCAGTGGCCGGGTGGCGGGTACCTGGTACTGCAGGAAACTCACGGTGCCCTCGGTCAGCAGCAGCTGGTAGGCCTCCTGGACAGACAAGGGCAGGTCTTGGTGGAAGAGCTGGATGGAGCCCTGGAAGTGGGGCCAACGGTTCAACTTGTAAGCCAGTGGAGCACGTCCAGACTCCAATGTCTGTGCGCCTCCCGCCCCCCGCCCCCAGCATCACAGCAAGGATACTGCCAACCAGGAAGTGGGGAGCAGCAGCAACACTAACAAGCACGGGAACCCCTGCTTCCTGCTCTATAAGTCCGTTTACAAGCTCCCTGAATACCCAGCCGTGTGTACCTTCTCTCCCCAAAAGCAAAGCACACGCTCTTCCGGCGCCCTTCCCCACCGTCCCGGGGCCCCACTCACACACTCCAGCAGATACAGCGCCTCCTCCGGGTGCAGCCGCTGCCGGCCCTGCTCCGAGAAGCCCATGGTCTGCCAGAACTTACCCTGCGCGGGGCCCACACAGCACAGGTCACAGCGGGGCGAGAGGGGCCAGAAGGCGGTTCCCCGCCCCCGGGCACCGCCGCTCACCGCAGGCGTCTTCAGCTCCACGATCCCCTCCTCCGGTCTCCATTCGGCGGCCACCAAACTGCCCCTGGCAAAGCGTGGGGCTCAGTCTACCGCGGAAGCCTACCTACCCCGCCCCCGGCCAGGGCGCCCCCGCCCCGCTCACAGGCGCTCCACGCGCTCCTCCGCCAGCAGCTGCCAGAGCTCGGCGCGGCACCGGCGCAGCCGCTCGGCCTGGGCCTCGGAGCCGTCGGGGAGGAAGTCCTTGGGGCCGTGCGCGCGCTGGGGCAGCTTCTGGGGCCGCGCGCGGGCGGCGAGCAGCTCCCGGGCGCTGGGGCAGGAGGACACGCGGGTCAGAGGACGCCGGCTCCGGCCCTGAGCGCCCGGCCCCTGCCCCGCGCCCACCCCACGGCCCCGCGAGTCCCCCGGGCCGGGCCGCGCCGCACCTGAGCACGCGCCCCGCAGGCACCTCGATAGTTGCGGGTTCTGGTTCGGGCTCCATCGGGCCGCCGCCTGCGCCTGCGCGCGCCCCGCCCAGGCGCCGCCCACCGCCGAGGCTCCGCCCACCGCCGCCGCAGGGACTCCGCGCGGCCCTAGCGCCGATGGATCGCATCTGGGCGCCCCGAGGTCTGCGGATCCGACCCGCGGCTCCCCGCCTCCCCTCCGAGCTCGGCTCCCAGCGCAAACGTGTGCCCCGACTACGGGGGCAGAGCGTTCGCAGGTTTCGGGATGTGTAGGCGCTTCCCTCTACTGCCCCGAGCCCTCCTCGGGGCTCCTCGCTAGTAAAACGTGAGGACCGTGGCGTCTGAAAGTGTGGGCAGAGTCAAAGGCGTGACCCTCCTCCTCCCCGCGGTCCGGGGCTGCGTCAGTCCCCGCCATCCGGCCGGACAAGGACGGGAAAGAGGGGCCTTAGAGAAGGGAGAGCGGTGGGCTCCCCGACTCCGGCTCCGCAAACCGAAGGCCGCCGGGGGCTGTTAGGTGCGGGCTGGCTGAGCTCGGGTTTCCTTCAGGGTCTCCCGTTAGGTCCCTTCTGAGGGGGTGGAAGCCGGGTTTCCAGAGCCCAAGGGGGCGGGAGGCGCTGTCCGGCCCGAGATGGTGCTGAAGCGCCACCCCAGCCTGTCGTTAGCACCTCCTCGAGGCGGGGGTCCACCCCGCCGCCTCCGCGGGCCGCCCCGATTCGGACCGCTAGGTGGCACCATTGCTCCGACCAGCCAGTGCACCGACGACTCTGCAGGCGGGTGGAGGTCACTGCGGGAGCCCCGGGGAGGGCGAGGAGGGGCGAAGAGTAAAGGGGGACTTCCCAAGGGGGGCTCCCCAAGTGGGGTCCCCGGTTTCCACACTCCAGATCACGTCCTCTCTGTCCCACCCAGTCGCACACCTTTCGGCCTAAAAAACTCGATCCCCAGATCGCCCAAGCTCCGCAACTGGAACTCAGGGACGCGATCTCTCCCCGCTCCCCCGCCCCCGCCAACCCCCGCTGCACCTGGGCGCATGCGCTGACCCGCCAGCTTCAGGAGAGAGGGGGCGGGGCCTGGCGCGGGGCGGGGCGGGGCCGCGGGCGCTGACTGACAGCCCGGAGCGCGGCCGGGACGGTCCCTGCGCTCCCGATCCGGCGGGAGGGACGGGGGAGGGGCGGGATTTCCTGCGGGAGGCGCCGGGCGGCCTCGGGAAGGAGGAGGAGAAAGGGGCTCCGGGGGCCGTGGGAGCCGCCGTCCGCAGCGCCAGGGACCGCGCGGGGCCACCCGGACCCCCGGCGGGGCGGCCGGGCGAGGTGAGGCTGCGCGGCCCGGGCCGGGGGCCGTGCCCTGGAGGGCGGGCGCAAACTAACTTTTCCTGCGGGATCCGCGGGCGCCGCCGTCCCTGGGCTCCTTCCGTCCGACCTCCTTCGCGCCTCCCCACTCCGTCCTTCTCCCGCGTCCATCGCTCCGGCGCCGGCCCCGGCCCGGCCCCCCCGCCGCTTTGTTCCCGGGTCGGCCGGGCCGGGTCCGGGCTGGGGGTTTGCGCGGCGCTGGGCGGGCATTCCGGGGGGCGGGGGAGCCCGCCCGACCCCAGGCGCTGCCAGGGGCGCCTCCCCCCGCGCCGGCCGGGGCCCCGGAGGGAGTGCCCTCGGAGGGAGTGCCATCTGGATGGGGCTCGGGACGCTTTGAGGAGCGAGGGGTCCGCAGCCGGAGCCCCAGGCCTGCCCGGGTGCCATGCCGGTGTCATGCCGCGGGACTCGGGGCAGCGAATTCGTGGCCCGTGAGGAGCTGACGTCAGCTTTTCTGCAGTGAAGTTGGGGCTCGGGGCCTCAGGTTCAGGCTTGGGGCGGGGGGGGGGGGGGCGCAGGCAGCCCCATTTGCCAGCAGTGCCCCAGCGCTGGTCTCTGTTCTGTGCCCAGCTGCTTCTCCAGTCTGCACGAGGCGTGAGGAGAGGTCAGCAACAGGTGCTGGGAAACCTCCCTGCCAGAAACGGGGGGCCCTGAGCTCCCCACTCCACTCTGAATCCCTAAAGAGCCCTGCTTTAGTAAAGCGTGGGGCGGGAGGGAGGCGTCTGGGGGCTGGCACCTTCCACAGGGAGTGACCCTCCTGTCTGCCTGTGCCCGGCCCTCCCGGCCCCACCTCCTGGCACGCAGCTGCCCGTGGGTGTCAGCCCTGGGGCTGTGGAGAACAGGCTGCTGCCCGGCCTGCCCAGGTTGAGATGCTGCCAGGTGCCGGGGGGCCTCGGTGACTCAGCCCCCTCGCAGATTGCCGCCTCTCCCCCTCCAGAGTCCTCTCAAGCATGGCAGCTCCCTTCCCGCTTTGAGTGGCCAGCCCCCCCCCTGCCCCCGGCTCCTGGGACAGCCAGCGTAGTTGGGGGGCTCCCTGGAGGCCCTGACCTGCTCGTCCTCAGAGCCCCGCTTCTGGGATCCTTGCAGGCTCAGGCCTAGCCCTCAGCAAAAACACCGACCCTTTTCCAGAACCCCGAGGCCTGCCCGCCGCCGCCGCTGCCCACTGCCCGAGGGAATGCTGGCGGCCTTCTGGGTGGGCACCGGTGCTCCTGAGCCAGAGCCACGCCGGGAAGATTGGCGCGCCCGGCCCAGGCCCAGCCCGGGCTGTCGGAAGCGGCAAGCTGATATCTGTCCAGATTTCCGAGCAGCCTCCGCCCCCTCGGAGATCGGCTTTCCTGCCTGTGGCGGCAGCTCGCGGAGCACCTTGTGGGAATACCTGTCAGTGCCTGACAAGGGGCCCGCTGCCTGAGACCAGACTCGCGCCCCAGGACGCCGGGCCCCCTCTGCAGGGCCACGGCATGGCACCCTGACGCCTCAGCGCTGCAGACCAGGTTTCCGGCCGCTCCCCTGGGCGTCTGAGCCCAGAGCCCGGCCTGGGGGCCAGGATGGGTCGTGAACAGGACCTGATCCTCGCCGTCAAGAACGGAGACGTGACTGGCGTGCAGAAGCTGGTGGCCAAAGTCAAGGCTGCAAAGACGAGTGAGTACTGGATGGGGGCGGGGGGACTGTCCGGCTGAGACCCTCCTCTGAGAGCTCAGGTTGCAGAGAGAGGGGGGAGGAAGGGGGTGTCACGGGGGTCTGGGGAGGGGGAGAGAGAACTGTCTTGTGTGAGAGCCAGAGAGGAAGTCGGGCCCCGCTTGCTGTGTGTCTTAGGCAACTAACCTAACCTCTCTGGGCTCTGTTTCCTCACCTGTGAAGTGAAAGGTTGGAGTGCATTCATTCAAGTTAGAAACAGGTTTTTAATTCCTCGCCCGAAGATACTTTTCCCGTTGCTTTCAGAGAGGGTGGAAGGGAGGGCGGAGAGGGGGAGAGAGAGACATCCACGTGAGAGACACGGCCATTGGTTGCCTCCCCGCCCACCCTGCCGGGGAACGTGTCCTTGACCGGGAGCCGAACCTGAGCCAAACCCTCCGGGCCCATTCAGATGGTTTTGGGCGCCTATTGTGCGCCGGCCAGGCCGCGCTCCGGGGCCCTGGGTCCCGGCCGTGAATGAACAAACCGGAATTCCTGCCCGCGTTCGCGCTCGGGGTTTTCTTCCAGCAGGTGGTTTTCAGATTGTTCTCTGCAGCCACGGGGTTTCCGATAATGGGCTGGGAAAGACTGACAGACAGCCCCGCCCCCACCCGCACCGCCCCACCAGCTCATCCCTGCGCTGTCTTCCGTTAGCGGGCACGTCCATAAAATAGCTCTAAACAGAGTTTACCTGAAGCAAAGTCCAGCACTACCTAGCCACGTGCTGAAGCCCCTTTCCCCCTGCCCCCCCCCCCCCCCCCCCCGTGTCCCTGGTGGCAGTGGCCTGCGCTGATCTGCGGAGTTTCCCCGGAGCCCAGGGCACTGGTCTGACGGTTGTGGGGGGTCACACCTGAGCCCCGTCTCCTGGGAACCTCTGCTGTGAGACCCCAGGGGGTGAGACCTCTCGGCCTCAGGGCGAGCTCTCCGGCCCAGGACGCTACACTTGTCCCCTGGAGCCCCGTACCAGCAGGGCGGAGTGGCTGCTGCCACCACGCTGGACTGGAGGAGAGAGGGTCCCCCGGGCCCTGGGCCTCTGGGATCCACTTTGGCTAATGAAAGCATCTCTTTATCCCACCCACACCTGCCAGTGGATGCTAGAAGGGGGGAGCTTAAGGTCGGAGCCCCAAAGCAGAGGGAGATGGAGATGTGGGGGTGTCCCTGTGCCCTGGGGAAGCGGGTGCAGGGTGAGCACGATGGGGAGAAGGTGCTGAAGAGGCCCCTGGAGCCCCAGGAGTGGGAGCATTCACCCTTCTCCCCTCACCTCTGTGTTGGATTTGGCAGCCTGCCCAGGAGGCCTCGGTGGTGCTGCCGTTGGCCTCAGAGGGAGGTCCAGAGGAGGACGGGGTGGGGCCTGGCGGCTGGTGGGAACCTCACAGCGGGAATCCTGAGCTCCAGGAGGGCTCCCTGTCTGTCAGGGAAGCAATCCTTTCCCCGAGCCCCCAAAGGGACGTGAGCACAGAGTGGGCGCTATGACACCCCAGGAGGCCCTGGCCCTGTGTCTCCCTCCCCAGACCTCTGAGAAGGAGGGAAGGCCAGGTGACATTGTGCAGACCCTACAGCTCATGAACTTGTGGTCCCCTTAACTCCCTGCCACTACACCCACTTACAGATAAGGAGCCTGACCCCCAGAGAGCCAAGGTCACCCCGCCATTGTGCTGGGAGCGGAGGCCAGCCGTGCCCTCCGCCTGTGCTCCCACACTTGGCTGCTCGTCAGAATCACCTAGGATTGTTCTGGCCGCGCCCCCGCCCTCCTTCCCCCTCCCTCTTCCCACTGTCTCCTGGGCCAGAGGAAACCGAGTGGCTGGGGGTGGCCCGCTGAGCTCACATCCTCTGCCCCAGCCTAAATCAGGAGTGACCCCTCCACCCTCAGCCCGGCCGGAGGGGAAGTGCCTGGAGCCAGGCCAGAACCCAGACCCCTCCGCCCTCCCACCAAGGTCCCCGGCCCAGGCCCAGTCCCTGCGAGCCTCTCCCCCCACCGCCTTTCCGGCCATTGTTCTGGAGAGAACAGAGCCACCCAGCCGGGCCGCCCGGCCCCTGTTCCTGTCTCCGCTGTCACATTGTCTTGTCACTCCCCGGAGAGGCCGCCCCGGCCCTGGCTGTCCGGCTGGCGCAGGTGGAGGCATCTTCTGGGTCATCTTCACTGGGGCCCAGAGCGGGGCTCCACCAGGAAGACGCTGAGCCAGGCCCTTCCTGCCTCCCCAGCCCCGGCTTCCCGAGACCCCACTGGTTCCCTGGGACAGGCCTTCCACGGCCAGAGGAAGGCTGGGGGCCGGTGCTTGTTCTCGGGGCCCCTTGCCCCGCTCCGCCGAGCTCCTCCTTGGTTCGGTTGTTTGCCTTTTCCGCAGTGGCCTCATCGGCTCAGCCCTAAGCGCTGTGCCCTGCCTCCCGCCCCACACCCGTCACTTCGGGGCTGGTCCCTCCCTGTTGGGAGGCCCTGTGTAGCTGGGGTATTCGGGGCCCTCCAGGGCCCGGGGGCAGGCCTGGACCAGCATGCTTGGCACCCCGCCTGCCCGGGGTGAGCCAGCCTCCTCCTCCCCGCAGGGGTGTGTCCCGCAGAAGGCGGGGCCGCCATGGCAGGCATGCGCCTCTGCCCCCAGCACTCACAGGGACCACCCCCCCCCCCGGTGCCCTGGCTCCCGATGGAACACACCTGATGAGTCCTGTCTGTCCCCGCGGGGCCGAAGCAGCATCCTGCCCAGGCCTCTAGCTCCTCTCGCTCCACCCCGCAGTCTCCCGCCTGGGCCCAGGCGGGGCTGTCCCAGCTTTGGCTGAAGGACAGCGTCTTGCTGATGAGGGCTGAAGGGTAGGGAGTGCCCAGGGGGGATAGCTCCCATCTTCTGCGTGTGGGCGGGTTCCGTGGTCAGCCCATTCTACAGATGGGGACACTGAGCCCGGGAGGTTCTGGGACTTGTCCAAGCTCAGACAGCCAAGTACGTGGCAGAGCTGGGGCTCTGTGCGGGCCTGTCTGGCACCCCCTGCTCCACATGCTCCGTTCAGGGATGTGGTAGGGCTGGGCACTGTGGCCCTGGCATCTGCCCTTCCACTCTCCAGCCGCTGGCGCCGCTCTCCTGTCCTCCCCGCCCCCGTCCCGGACAATGGGCCTCGCTCCTGGCCGCGCAGGCAGGAATGCTAACCATGTGCTCGTGGGCCCATCCATGGAGGGCTTGGCGTGCGGTGCCCCGCCCCGCCCCCCGGCGCTATAAAGGAGCCGGGCCACGCTGAGGCCGCTCGCTCCCCGCACTCCTTGCCCTCAGCTGGGGGCCGGGGCCCTGGCAGGAGGGGGCCATGGGGCAGGTGCTGTCCTGCACGCCGAGAGGTCAGCGGGTCTGGGAGGTGGGGGAGAGGGAGCCCTGGCTTAGGGTGAGGCTGAGGGTGTCCTGACGCCTCCTGCTCTGACCCCCAGAGCTGCTCGGCTCCACAAAGAGACTCAACGTCAACTACCAGGACGCTGACGGGTGAGTGAGCCCGGCTCCGGCAGCTGCCGCGGGGGAGGGCCGAGCGGGAGGGCCCGGAGCCCCTTCCCCTCTCACTTGGCCCTGGACGCGTGTTTGCTGAAGTCCTGGGCCGGCTGATGGGAGGGGGGGGGGGAGGGGCCCGGGGCCTCTCTGAGGGGCCTCCTCGGGTCAGATTCCTGCCAGGCCCCCTTTTCTCCCCGGAGGATGGGAGCCCTCAGGCTCCTGCTCCCACGGCCCCCTCCCCGGGGCCGGCCGGGGGGGCAGCCAGACAAACAGGCCTCTCAGCCCAGACACTGGGCCCTTTCATGGCGCTGCCCGGCTGCTCTGCGCTCCCACGGCAGCCGGGGGGGGGGGGGGGTCCCCACAGTGGGCAAGTAACCCAGCCCTGCCGGCCCCTGGGATGGGTCTGGTGTGGAAGACAGGATTTGGGGGGCAGGGGCTACTCACTGACACCCCCACGGTGTGTCCCACCGCTAGGTTCTCTGCTCTGCACCATGCCGCCTTGGGGGGCAGCCTGGAGCTCATTGCCCTGCTGCTGGAGGCGCAGGCCACCGTGGACATCAAGGACAGCAACGGTGAGGCCCCCGGAGCCCCTGTTGGCCCTGTTGGCATCATTTCTTGGGCCTGCAAATGCTTCACCTCTTAGTCTCCATCCCATGGGGGTGGGGTACTGACGACCCAGTATCCGGGGAGGGGGTTGCGATTAGGTCATTGTCAGGGGGCCACCATGGTGGGCAGGGCACGGCCGGACCTCTTGCTGACCAAGCCCAGGCGCAGCCAGCGTCGCTGGCGTCGGGTCTGTCTCCCTCCCCGCTGGCGTGGCTCCAGACCCTGCTCGGTCCCCTGCCCGGGCCCCACACCGGCCAGGCCCCTCACAAGCCCCTTCGCTCCGGCAGGCATGCGCCCGCTGCACTACGCCGCCTGGCAGGGCCGGCTGGAGCCCGTGAGGCTGCTGCTGCGGGCCTCGGCGGCCGTCAACGCCGCGTCCCTGGACGGGCAGATCCCGCTGCACCTGGCTGCCCAGTATGGCCACTACGAGGTGGTACGCGAGCCGCCCGCCCGCAGGGGTGCTGGGAGGGGGCCAGGGCTGGCACCGAGGGGCTGGCCAGGCCACACCCCTCACTCGGCTTCCCCTTTGCCCCCAGTCAGAAATGCTCCTCCAGCACCAGTCCAACCCGTGCCTGGTCAACAAGGCCAAGAAGACGCCCCTGGACCTGGCCTGCGAGTTCGGGCGGCTCAAGGTGAGGCCTGCAGCCCTTGGGGGGTTGGTTCTGGGCGTCTGGGGGGGGGGGGGTCCCAAGAGGAGGCTCTACCTGGTGCTACTGCCCACAGGTGGCCCAGCTGCTACTGAACAGCCACCTGTGTGTGGCCCTGCTGGAGGGCGAGGCCAAGGACCCGTGTGACCCCAACTACACCACGCCCTTGCACTTGGCTGCCAAGAACGGCCACAGAGAGGTCATCAGGTACCGGCCGCTCCCCCACCCTCACTTCCTCATCCCCTTCCCGGGAGCCAGCAGCGCCCCTCAGTGCCCTGCCCTGCTGACCTCCTCCCTGGCCCCCGCTTCCTCTCCCGCCCCCTCCGCCCTGTGACTGCCCCGCCTCCGCAGGCAGCTGCTGAGAGCGGGCATCGAGATCAACCGCCAGACCAAGACGGGCACGGCGCTGCACGAGGCCGCACTCTACGGCAAGACCGAGGTGGTGCGGCTGCTGCTGGAGGTGGGTGTGGCCGGGTCTGAGGCTGCCCGAGGAGGCTCTGAGGGGTGTCCCCGCCAGCAGGGGGGTGGCCACGTGGCTGGAGAGCAGACGGACCTGGTTCCAGCCCCACCTCTGCCTCTTACCGAAGGACCTGGAGCTCGTCCTTGACCCTCCCGCTGAGCCTGCACTCCCTCACCTGTGACACAGGAAACAGCACCTGCCTCCTGGCGGTGGTGAGGGTTGTGGGAGTGACGGGCGAGCTGCTCAGGGCACGCTCACCCGCACTGTGTCCCCAGGGCGGCGTGGACGTGAACATTCGGAACACGTACAACCAGACGGCCCTGGACATCGTGAATCAGTTCACCACCTCCCAGGCCAGCCGGGAGATCAAGCAGCTGCTGCGGGGTGCGTGCGTGTGTGCGTGCGTGTGCGTGTGCGTGTGCGTGTGTGCGCGTGCGCGTGTGGAAGACCCGCCCGGGGCCTCCGTCCAGGGGGTGCAGGAAGCAGGAGTGGAGATGCTCTCCTGGGCTGGGCCGTCGGGGGGGAATGCTGTGGGGGAGGAGGAGGAGGAGGAGGCAGGGGCCCGGGAGGCGCCTGAGGGGACAACGGGGCCGGAAGGCGCTCTGAGCCCCGGCTGACACCTGTCCTCCCCCTTCCCTCAGAGGCCTCGGGGATCCTGAAGGTCCGAGCCCTCAAGGACTTCTGGAACCTCCACGACCCCACGGCCCTCAACGTCCGGGCCGGGGACGTCATCACGGTGAGGACGGCGCGGGCGTTCCTCTGCGAATCCGGGGTCCTATCCCTTCCCTGGCGGGGACCTGCGGCCGGCTCTGCCGGGGTCTGACAGGAGCTGCACCGCTGCTCTCTCTCCAGCCCGGGGAGGAGGGTGCTGTCCCCTTTCCCTCCGCGGAGAGGCTCAGAGAAGCGGCTGTGACTTCCCCGGCCACGTAGCTAGCAAGCGGGGCAGCTGGGATGGCGGCCGGGCGGCTGCCAGGACTCGGCTGTGTGTGCCAGAGGCGCCGGGGCCTGGGCTGGCTGCTGGCGCCGGGGCAGCACCGTGGGCTGGCTTGTGCATCGGAGACCGGCTTCCTGGGGGCGGGGGGCCGCAGGGCTGACCGTTGCCCCCCCCCCCGGCCCCCGTTCGCCCAGGTGCTCGAGCAGCACCCTGACGGCCGCTGGAAGGGCCACATCCACGAGAGCCAGCGGGGCACCGACCGCGTGGGCTACTTCCCGCCCGGCATCGTCGAGGTGGTCAGCAAGCGGGTGGGCGTCCCCGCGCCCCGCCTGCCCCCTGCACCCACGCCCCTGCGCCCCAGCTTCTCCCGGACACCGCAGCCCCCTGCCGACGACCCCCTGCACCCTCTCACCTACGGCCAGCTCCCTCGGGTGGGCCTCAGCCCAGACAGCCCAGGTACATCCTCCTGGGGGGCAGCTTGGCACCAGGGTGGGCGTCTGACCGCCAGGCAGCCGTCGGTCGGCAGGGCCAACTGGGACTCCGGCCCCTTTGCTCCCGCCTCTCCAGCAGGTGACAGGAACAGTGTGGGCAGCGAGGGCAGTGTGGGCAGCATCCGCAGCGCTGGCAGCGGGCAGAGTTCTGAGGGCACCAACGGCCACGGCCCTGGGCTCCTGATCGAGAACGCCCAGGTACGAGGGCGGGGGTGTGGCGGGGGCAGGGCTCCCCCTCCTGCTGCCACCTCCGCGGACGCTGAGCCGCTCCTTCCCCGTGTGCAGCCGCTTCCCTCTGCCGGCGAGGACCCGGGGCCGCCAGGCCTGCACCCCCCGGCCCTGGCAGGTAGGAAAGGTAAACGGGCCTGGACGGGCGGGCAGAGGTGCGGGTGAGGGCTGAGGACTTGGCACCCCTTCCTCCTGCCCACCGATTCCATTTCTGTCCCTCCGCACAGGCAGCCTGAGCCAGCGCCCTCCGGCCAACTGCCACTCCGGGGAGCAGCTCTTCCCTCAGGACGTGCGGCCGGAGCAGCTGCTGGAGGGGAAGGTGGGGTCTTGCGGGGCAGGGGCCGCAGGCCCCGGGTGGGGGTTGCACAGGCCTCGGTAGGGACTGAAGTCCCTGCTCAGCACACTCGGCGCGTTCACGCCAGCCCTCTCCCGCCCTCAGGACGCCCAGGCCATTTATAACTGGCTCAGTGAGTTCCAGCTGCAGGGCTACACCGCCCACTTCCTGCAGGCCGGCTACGACGTGCCCACCATCAGCCGCATGACGCCGGAGGTGGGTGTCCCTGCGGGCGGGCGGGGAGGGCCCCGCAGGCAGAGCAGAGGCTAACGGCACCCCCCGCCCTCGGGGCAGGACCTGACGGCCATCGGGGTGACCAAGCCGGGGCACAGGAAGAAGATCGCCTCGGAGATCGCCCAGCTGAGCATCACCGAGTGGCTGCCCAACTACATCCCGGTGAGTGGGCGGCACGAGCTCCCGCTCGGCCGTGGCCGTGGCCGTGGCCGTGGCCGTGGCCGTGGCGCCTCCTGGCCCGGGCCGTGGCCGGCGGGAGCCTGCTCTGACCGCGCTGTGCCGCAGGCGGACCTGCTGGAGTGGCTGTGCGCGCTGGGGCTGCCGCAGTACCACAAGAAGCTGCTGGGCAGCGGCTACGACTCCATGGCGCTGGTGGCCGACCTCACCTGGGAGGAGCTGCAGGAGATCGGCGTCAACAAGCTCGGTGAGCCCCCTGCCGCCACGGGTCTTCAAAACGTTTTCAGGGCCCAGGCCCGGAAGAGAGGACGGGGCTGAGGGGAGCGGGGTGGCCATGTGCAGCCCCGCGAACCCTGCCCCCGGACCCACCCCCTCAGGTCACCAGAAGAAGCTCATGCTGGGGGTGAAGCGTCTGGCCGAGCTGCGGCGGGGCCTGCCGCACGGGGAGGCCCCCGGCGAGGGCGGCTGCCGCCCGGCCAGGGGCCCGGAGCTGATGGCCATCGAGGGGCTGGAGAACGGGGACGCACCTGCCGCCGCCGGCCCCCGCCTCCTCACCTTCCAAGGCAGCGAGCTGAGCCCAGAGCTACAGGCAGCCATGGTCGGGGGTGGCCCCGAGCCACTCCCCCTGCCCCCTCCCCGCTCCCCAAGCCAGGAGAGCATTGGCGCTCGCTCACGAGGGTCTGGCCACTCACAGGAGCAGCCTGGCCCTCAGCCCGGTAGTGGGGACCCCGGCACCTCACAGGAAAGGAACCTTCCGGAGGGCACGGAGCGGCCCCCTAAGCTTTGTTCCCCGCTTCCTGGCCAAGGGCCTCCTGCTTATGTTTTCATGTACCCTCAGGGCTCCTCCGCCAGCCCAGCCCCGGGGCCACCTCCAGGGGCGCCCCGAGCCTTCTCGTACTTGGCTGGCCCCCCTGCTGCTCCCCCAGACCCTCCCCGGCCCAAGCGCAGGTCCCACAGCCTGAGCCGCCCGGGCCCGGCCGAGGGGGAGGCCGAGGGGGAGGCCGAAGGGCCGGTGGGCAGTGCCTTGGGCAGTTACGCCACCCTCACCCGGCGACCAGGGCGCAGTGCCCTGGCCCGGACCAGCCCCAGCCAGACCCCAGCCCGAGGAGCTCCCCGCAGCCAGTCCTTCGCCCTCCGGGCCCGACGCAAAGGCCCGCCGCCCCCGCCTCCAAAGCGCCTCAGCTCCGTCTCCGGCCCCACCCCAGAGCCCCCTCCACTAGACGGGAGCCTGGGGCCCAAAGAGGGGGCCCCTGGGCCCCGGAGGCGGACACTGAGCGAACCGACCGGCCCGTCAGAGCCCCCGGGCCCCCCTGCCCCCGCGGGCCCCGCCTCGGACACGGAGGAGGAGGAGGACCCGGGGCCCGAGGGGAAACCCCCGTCCCGGGGCAGCTCGGGGGAGGGGCTCCCGTTCGCCGAGGAGGGGAACCTGACCATCAAACAGCGGCCCAAGCCGGCCGGTCCCCCGTCCCGAGACACGCCAGTGCCCACCGGCCTCGACTTCAACCTCACAGAGTCAGACACTGTTAAGCGGAGGCCCAAATGCCGGGAGAGGGAGCCGCTGCAGACGGCGCTTCTGGCCTTCGGAGTGGCCACCGCCATGCCCAGCCCCTCCGTCCCCCCTGTCCCCATGCCCTCCCAGCTCCCCAGCGAGTCCCCTGTGGCTCCTCCCAGCCCTCCTCAGCCAGACCCTAGCAGCCTTCCCACTCCGGGAGCTCCAGCCCCTCCTCCTCCCAGCCCTCCCACCCCGCCCGCCAAGCCCCCCTGCCCCGGGCCAGCTCTGGAGAGCTCGGCAGGCCATCGGCAGCGTGGGGAGCCGGAGCCCACAGCTCCGCCCGCTGCCCTCATCAAGGTGCCCGGAGCAGGTATGAGGCAGGGCCTGCGGGCACCGGGCACGTTGGCAGGGGTTGTGTCCTGCCCAGTTGAGTCACAAGCCAACCTGTCTCTGCAGGAACAGCTCCCAAGCCTGTGTCTGTGGCCTGCACCCAGCTGGCGTTTTCTGGCCCTGAGCGGGCTCCTCGGCCCGGCCCACGCCCTGTGCCGCCCCCCCGTCCAGAGCGGGCGGCGGCCGTGGGCTCCGGCCAGGCCCAGCGGAGACTGGAGCGGACCAGCTCGTCCCTGGCGGCCGCACTGCGGGCCGCGGAGAAGAGCATCGGCGCCGAGGAGCGAGAGGGGTGAGGGCTGCTGGCAGGGCGGGGAGAAGGTGGCGGCATGGGGAACGCTTCCTCCCAAATCCTCTCTCCAGGGTCCTGGGGTTGTTGGGGGCAGGGACCTCACGGGCAGATCCTCAGTCTGGGGACCCCCTGTTGGAAGGGGAGGAGCCCAGAGCTTGGGAGTCACCTGGGTCCGACCTGCAGGGAAGCTGGCTTCTGCCGCTTAGAGGCACGGGAGCCTGGACAGGTCATTTGAGCCACGGGCACGGTGTATGGACGGACAGCGGCTCCTTCTTGGAAAGCACTTGGCACCAGCCGGGCGCTCGGCACCAGCCCTCGCCCAGGGCTGGCGGGCGGTCTGATTACCGGCTGGTCTGACCCAGTGCTCCCCGCAGCACCCCCAGCACCTCCACCAAGCACATCCTGGATGACATCAGCACCATGTTTGACGCCCTGGCTGACCAGCTGGATGCCATGCTGGACTGAGCTCGACCCGCCTGCAGCATCCACTGCCTTGGCCCCAGCACAGAAGCTCCTGCCGCTCCGAGCCAGCGGCTGTCAGCATTGCAGTTCCAGGGGAGCGGGGGCCAAGGGGCTTGTCAGACCTGATATCTCAGCGGAACCCCGCCCAGTGTGTAACCTGAGCAAAGAGCCCCCCTACCCTTCGGTCAGGGACCCTGGTAAGAGCTTCCGCCCAGGGAGAAAGGTGGTGGCAGTGCTTCTCTGCCCCCCCCCAGGCCCCCCGCCAGCATCTCAAGTTCTCGTGCCGAGGTCCTCTTGCCACCTGCGGTGCTGTCGGGAGCAGCGGCTGGAGGAGCCGTGTCTGGCTGGGTCCCCACAGGTGTACACAGGACATGTAAATAAGCCATCGGGGCCTGCTTGCTGGCGGCGCCCTGCCTGCCCGAAGCGAGGCAGAGCCGGCGGGGGTGGGGGCAGTGGGACTAACAGACCCCCCCAAAGTCCAAACTTTTTCAACTGTAAATGTTATTTTTTAAGCAGAGAGAAATGCATATATTTTAAATGGAATTTATTCTATAACTGCCTGAGAGGACGCAGTGGGGAGGGGCTTCCGGCCACAGCAGGAGTGCCCGCTGCCCAGCCTGGCCTGATGGCGGGCCCTGGCTCTGTAAATTAACCTCCTACCCCACTAACGCCAATTAAGTGTCACTCTACGTGATCCCTGTGTCTGGGTCTGTGCGCGGACCTCGCCGGAGCCGGGGCTGTCGCTGGCAGGAGGGAGGCTAGGGCCCTCCCCTCCTCCCCTCAGTGGCTGCCTCAGGGACCAGCCACCGGTCTTTCTTACACAATTTATAAATTTTAATACAGTCTACATTCATTCCTAAAAGGCTCATTTCCAGTAAAAAATATACACCAATAAAAACATTCTCCCGGGAGAACCCTGCAGGGACTGGATGGAGCCCTGGGCCGTGTCCCCGAGACTGACTGGCCAGCTCGAGGCAGGCACAGGAGCAGCTCCAGGTGACGGGGGCCTTCACTTCAGGTCCCCGTGAGGCCCCTGTCCCAGGAAGACAGGATGGAGGGCGCAGGGAGGCTGCACCCTCACCCTGACCTTCGACGGCGACCTTGAGAGCTGCTGCCAGTGTTCCTTCAAAACGGCCGGGCCCTGGCCGCACGCCCACAGCCCTGCCCGGATCCCGGCGCTCAGGGCGCGGGCTGAGTGGACCCTGAAGAAGGACAGCCCACGGGAGGACTGGGCTGGGAGCCCCTCTGCTAAGCACATGAGGTCATACGTTCAAGAATGCCCTGGTGCGGCCGGAAAGCCGGCTGTCCTGACACGGCCTTGGCTCACGCCACAGGAGCCCTGGGGGTCAAGGCGACAGCTGGGTCTGGCACGGGGATCGGGGCCTCAGTGCCAGGGGCACAAGAGCAAACCCTGAAACATTCATGATACCAACTCCTCAGACTCAGAAGTGGGTCTGGGAGCGGCCCCTGGGGACCAGGGCCACCGTGGCCACCGTGGCCAATGGCTCAGAAGGGCGAGTTCATGCCCAGCTTCGTTTCAAACTGCAGCTTCTGTCGCTTCTGGTAGCGGACCCGGACCCTGGGGAGGGGAGGGACAGGAGGTTAAATGGGGTCAGGACAGGCTACAGGAGGCAGGGAACAGAGCCCAGGGGGTGACGGGCTCAGGGAGCATGCCCGGGCCCAGAGGGAGCGCCCTGCCAGTGGCTCACCGGATCTCGTGCAGCTTCACAATCTCGTTGCTGACCACCACGAGGACCAGGGACAGGCAGCCCAGCAGCCACGTCAGCAGCGGCACATCCTCCAGGCCGAAGTGGACGCGGCTGTCCCTGTGCGTCCACAATTGCAGGTCCACCGCCGTCTGGACCACCTGCCCCAGCAGGCTGCAGGAGGAGGGCAGCGCCTGTCAGCCGGGCTCTTCTCTCCCTCGCCTTTCTCAGTACGGCAGTAGCTCAAGGAGGGCACCCTTCAACTCCGGCCCAAACCCCACCCTCAGGTCACAGCCCTGCCAGAGCCCCAGCCCCTCCAGCCGAGCCACTCACACCAGGGGCACCGTCATGGACCACCAGAGGTTGGTCAGGGGGCTCTTCCTCCACAGCGGCTTGGTGCGGTGCACGTGGGTGACAGAGATGAAGACTGGAGGAAACAGGATGGGGGGGGACCTGTCAGACTTGCCACGGAAAAGGCCTGGTCCCCGGGGCACCCCACCAGCCACCACTGGCCCCTTCCGGGAGCCCTCACCAGTGTGCAGGACGATCAGGGCGGCAGTGAGCTTCTGAGCCAGAAGCAGCCCGTTGGCAAAGTCATCAAACCAGGCCGGAGCCGTGTCGGCGTGGCTGCCAAAGCAAGGTGTGCACTCAGCCCTCAGGGCCCTGCGGCGGACCGGGGCGAGTGGGGGCGGGGCGGGGCCGGGCGGGGCTCACCTGGGCAGCACGATGGAGGAGCAGTTGGTGAGGTTGCGGGCCCGGGAGCTGTCACAGAAGCTCTGCAGTGTGAAGCCGAAGGAGATGAGGCACGAGCCGATGGTGAGGCTGAACTTGAGCAGGAAGCAGAGCAGGAAGTAGTGTTGGGTCTGTGGGGGGGAAGGAGGCCCGTCACTCCAGAGGCCACGGCCACGGCCCCTCCGGCACTCGACACTCGGATTCAACAGGCTCTTCAGTGAGGGGCAGCCGGACGGGGGACAGGAGCAGGGGCTGCCCGCCCCGGCGAGGATCTGTCCCAGCTCTCCCACACCTCCCTCTGGTGTGATGGAGGCCGCATCCTGATCACTCCCTGCCCCAGGACCAGCCCCTCGGGCAAGGCGCAGGCCCCCGGGCTCCGCCCGCCTGGCCTACCTTCTTGGGAATGGAGTGGAGGTTCTTCCCTGTGGCCACAGACATGACGGAGCTGTGGGGGGGCTTCCCCAGCAGAGAGATGCTGAAAAGCAGAGACCGGTGAAGGGCGGCCACGTGACCCTCTGTCTCTTACTTCCCACATGAGGAGCCTCTTAGGAGTCGGGAGTGCGGTGGGGGATGGTGAGCAGGAGGATCAGGACAGAGGGACACACACACACACACACACACACACACACACACGCTCCCTCTGTGAGGGGAGGTGAGCGCTGAGCAGGGGTCCCTGAACCCGGGCTCCTGGGGTGCTGGGTGACCTCCCACCCTGCCTGCCTGGCACAGAGGGAGAGGCGTCTCACCTGAGCAGAGGATAACAAAAGCAGGACAGCCACAGGATGTCGGTGGTACTGAGCAGTGGTGGCAGCTGGACTAGGCAAGAGAGGAACTGGCCCAGGAGAGCCAGGAAGCACGTCAGATTCCGCTAACGGAGGACACGGAGTCCAAGGCTGCCTGGCCCTGGGCCCAGACAGACGCTCACGCCCTGGCCTGGCGGAGCGGGGCTAGAGGGACACTATTCTGCTCAGGGGTCACCTCCAAAAGCCCAGCGGTGTCAGAGGGGCGCTGGGGACCCCTAGACTGTGCTGCATCCTCCCAGCCTCCCAACTGGCCTCAGACTGACTGGCCCTGAGCAAAGAAGTGGGTGGGAGGGGACGATGTCTGTGCTGCCCGCTCACCTGGATGACCACGAGAGACAACTGGCACTGCAGCAGGAAGAGGAAGCACTTGCGAATGCCGTAGGTGGCATGCCGCGCCTAGGGACCGGAAGGACAGATGGTGGCCTCGCTCAGACCCTGCAGCTGACAAACCTCAGCCAGGAGCCAGACGCCCCAAAGCTCCTGCGAAAGCTTTGCCTGGAGGCAACCCAGACAGATCCTGTGTCATGATAACCCCCACCCCCACCCCGGCCCCAAGCAGGCCCCGTGCCCGCTCCCACGGCAGCCCACGCCCCACCTGCTCGATGAGGCGGATGATGCTGATGGTCTCCTCCTGGCGGAAGGCCAGGGAGCAGGGCAGGCTGTTGAGCTGCCCTGAGAGCTGCAGGGGAGACAGGCCCTCCGAGGCCTGGGCCATGCTGGTGCTGGTGGCGTAGCCGAAGGTCTCCCAGGAGCAGCGGGACGGGTACAGGGGGTCCAGGGCGATGCTGAGCAGCACAGGGGGGAGCATACCCATCAGCTGCACTTCAGGAGACCCCATCTCCCGCAGCATGGGGCAAGCGCCTGCTCCCTCTTCCCACCATGCCCAGGTCCCTTGGTCCCCTCAACCAGGGCAAGATCGGCCATCCTATATGCCCCAGCCCCTTGAAAACCCAATCTGGGGCCTCCGGGAGGCAGAGGGGGTGCCCCTGACCTGATGTCGCTCTGGAGGAAGAGGCAGCTGTTCCGCAGGTTGGCAGAGCTGCCCAGGCAGCAGGTCACCTCCCCGTACTCCTGCATGATCTTGATCATCTCACACATGGCTGTGGGCAGTCAGTCACAAATCAGGCAGGCGGAGCCCCATGCAGGGCGCTGGGCAGAGACCCCCAGGACAGGAAACGGGGAGGTGGACTCCCTTTGTGACTATCCTACCCAGTCCTGTGACGCTTCTGACTCCCCGAATGGGCACTCCCACGGCTCCAGCCCACTAGGCTCCCCAGCTCCTCCCGGCCCAGGGGCCTTTGCTTCCTGCACGGGAACCCCATCTCCTCAAGAGCTCACGGCATCGCAGGCTGGTCAGCCTCAGGGGAAGGGAGCAGGCTGCCTGGGGCGCCGAGGGCACAGTACTCACTCTCGGGGGTACAGTCAGTGAACAGGGGCACGAGCAGCGGCACGTTGTCGATGTTCTGCAGGTGGGGCCGCACCTGGTGGATGCCCCGGGGCAGCTTGGCCTGGAGAAGAAGCAGAGATGCCCATGGCCTCGGGGTCGGGGACCAGGGCCCCGGGACCCTCCTCTCTCTGCCACGTGCCACTCCCAGGGGCCTGAGGCGCGGACCCCACCGCCGTACCCGGTTGCAGTCCTCCAGGAAGCTGGGGAGGTCGCTGTCCGTGGGCTGGAAGCTGATGAGGTCTGAGTGGCCCTCCTCCATCATCAGGAGCCCTTCCGCATCGTCTCGGGACACTGTGGGGACAGAAGCCCGTCCCTCACCTCGGGGCCAGCCTTCTGGGGCCTCTCCTTGCCCTGCAGGTGGCATGGAACTTCCTGCCCGGGCCCCCTCTCCTCCCTCAGCAGCTGTTCCCTGGGAGGTGTGAGCCCTTTTCCGGTGGAGTGTATGTACCAGGAGGGCTCTATGCGTTCTTTCCAGAATAGCTCCAAGGCGGGGGGCTCCCCCACGCCCACCTTGTCCCCACCACAAACCTTTACCCTCACCCTGATTCAGGTCGTCGTGCAGGGAGCCAGCGTGGCTGGGGCTGGAGGGGGGGATCTCGGAGCCGGGCATGTCCCCGTTGGGAGTGAGGGAGATGTGGCAGTTCCAGCCCGTCTCCAGGCCCATCTTCTCCGCAAACACCTGCGGGAGGCGGACAGCAGTGAGCAGATGAGCCCCAAAGCCAGTGGGGACGGGGGTCAGTGGCAGCAGGGGGGCGGGGGGGCGCTCCCCACCTTGCTCTTGAGCTCGTCCTCCAAAGAGAAGTAGACGAAGCGGATGCAGGCATTGACCAGCCCGTCGATGAGGCGCACGACGTCCAGCCGGGCCTGGTACTGGGAGGACACCATGCCCATGAAGATCTGGCCGCTCAGGGCCTGCATGCAGTCTTCCTTCTCCAGAGCCTCCCCGATCCCTTCTTCAGGTCACACCAGGCCGGCCAGCACGCGGCCCGGTCAGGACCCCGGGAGCCAGCACATTCCAGGAGGCGCCCCGGGCCACACACAGACGCCACACACCCGAATCCAAGAGCACGCAGGCCCCAGCGGACCACACACAGCCACGCACGCACACAGCCGGGACGCACGGAGGAGCCAACAGACACGGGAGAAAAGACAATGGAAGGCACTCATCAGTCCGGTGACAATGCCCCCGAGGGACCGCAGCCCGGCCTGGTCTGGGCGAGGGGGCTGGCCCTACCCTTGGCAATGGCTTCGATTCATCGTCTCTCAGATCTAAGACCCGGTGTGTTTGGCGGAGGGAGGGGAGGGAGGGGTCAGTGGAGCCGAGTCCCGCTGTTCCAGCGGGGTCTGGGGCCTGCCTTTTGTCTGCTCAGAGAGGCTCAGGCCCTACTGCCGCTACTGTGTAACTTTCAAAGAAAGCCGTTTCTATATGTTGTCCCGCTGGAGGGTCACAGGAAACCCGTGAGGAGGACAGTTTATACAGGAGATGACCACGGGGCTCCCCCACGTCACCGGATAGTGACTGCCCCCCCGGGCGCCCCAGGCCCAGGGCTGGGCCCGCTGTCCCCTCTGCTACGATGGATTCCCGGGAAGCCCTCCCCGCTCCGGCCCCCAGGACGGCGCGCACGGTACCGTCGGAGCTCCAGCTGTTGTGGCGGGTGCCCAGCTTGATGGGCACGGTGCTGGGCAGCTCGCACAGGGTGAAGATGCTGCTCTGGCCGGGCGCCTGCACCAGCTCGATGCACTTGCCGTTGAGCTGGGAGGACAGGCTGCAGCTCATGGGCTTGTAGGCGAAGGCGGAGCAGTAGCCGGACAGGCAGGCGCGCTGGTAGAAATCCAGCACCTTCTTTCTGCCGGGAAGCAGGCGGAAGTGAGGCGAGGGGTCGGGGGACGCCCCAGGTCTGTGGGCAGGAAGGCAGACCGCCTGGGCCGAGTGCTCCGGCCCCGCACCCACCTGTCAGAACTCGAAAGAGGGTAGATGTCAGCTCCGTCCCAGAAGTCTGTGCAGGCCTCCAGGACCACGTCTGCTGTGCCATGGGACAGCATCTGCTCTGTGCCTGAGGGCAGTGAACAAAAAGGCCGACCATCAGTGCCCAAGCCACCCCTCTCTCTGCCCTCACAGGGAGCACGGCCATCCCGGGATGGAGGGAACTAGCCCAGCCTCGCCATGGGGAGCCTGTGTAGAACGCCGCTGGGCTTATCATGCAGGCACTGAGCTCCCTACCCTGCAGACAGCCCCATCCTCTGTGCCCATCCCACCTGCTTCCCCAAACCACTCCCCGCCACATCTGCGAAGCTGCCTGTGCTCATCCCAAAAAGGGACGAGGAGGGCAGAGCCGTGGCCCAAGCTCCTGGGAGGCTGGTCCCGACGTGAGCCAAGCCCGGGAGGCTCACTGGTGGTGGTGTCCTTGATGAAGAGGCTGATCATGTGGCTGAGCGGGGGGCGCCGCTTGGTGACATAGGACAGCCGCCCCAGGGAGCTCTCCTTCACCATCTCGGCGCTGGGGAGGCGATAGAGCGCCAGGTGGTTCTGCTGCTTGAAGAGCTCCTTGGCCCCGGGGGTGAAGCCTGCGGCAGAGGGCAATGTCAGGGCCCCTGGGAGGAAGCCCGGCCCCTGGCCCGCCCCCACCCTCCACCTCACGGGAGGAAATCCGTGCTGGCAGGTCCCCCCCCCGGTTCTGTGCCAGAGCAGGAAGCACTGTCAGACAGCAGTGCCCGTTCCAGGGGAAGGACAGGAGGAAAAGGGCTCCCGGTGACGTCGGTGAACGCCAGGCCCGGGGCCGGTGTGCGGCGGGCGGACACGCACCGATGAGGCGGGCGAGCTCGCAGAGGCCCCAGGGCACGTGCACGGGCAGCGCGGCGCTGTGGCTCTCCTGCAGCGCGATGTTGCACAGGTGGTCGGAGAAGCGGCACAGCCGCTCGGTGACGCTGGCGTTGCACAGGTTCAGCAGCACGTTGAGGCCCAGCGGCTTGAGGGAGGTGAGGTGCAGCTGCCAGTTGGAGTCGTCGAACTGGATGCAGGGGGGGTTCTGCTGGTCCTGCGACAGGCTCAGCATCTCCAGGTGGTAGTCGCACACGAAGTCCTCCTCCTCGTAGGGCTCGCTCTCCGGCCCCGGCTGCGTCTGGGGCGGTGCGGAGGGAGCAGGGGCCTCAGGCTGGGACTGGCGTGGGTGCTCCTGAGAGAAGACCCCCTTCCCACCGCAGCGTGCTCACGCTTCCCCGCCCCGCCCAGAGACCCCCTCCTTGTCTCTCTTGAGTTCCTGGCTGCTTCTAGCTCTTGTGCCCAAAGACACGGGCAATATCTAAGAGGGTGACAGACCAAGGAGGAAGCCATGGAGGCCCTTTCTCAGGGCGAGTATTTTCCGGGAGCCACTGGCAGGCCGTGCCTAGGAGGAAGGGGCCTCCTCGCACACATGACCAGAGGCAACATCCAGGGAGGGGCAAGGGCCGCCAGGAGGTGCCCTGCCAGGCCAAGCCTGGGGCCTGAGAAGCTGGCCGCACCCCCGGGGCCCCTGCAGCAGGGGAGCCTGAGGGCGGGGCTGCTCTCGCCCCCCTCACCTTGCCGGGCTCCTCCTCACAGCCCTCGGGGTCCCGGCTGAAGCTCACGCTGGAGCCGGACGGGTGCTTGCTGTGGCCGTGGCCTCGGAGGTGGGAGCAGGGCTCGGCGGCCGTGGGGCCGTCGGCAGGCCAGGCGTCACGCTCCTGCTCGTTGGCCAGGTGCAGCGTGGTGTTCAGGGAGCCCGCCAGGAGGGCGTCCCGCTCCTGGGGCTGCGGAGACAGGGGTACAGACCTCAGACCAGGGCCCCCGT
Source organism: Pipistrellus kuhlii (assembly GCF_014108245.1). Classification (NCBI taxonomy): domain Eukaryota; kingdom Metazoa; phylum Chordata; class Mammalia; order Chiroptera; family Vespertilionidae; genus Pipistrellus; species Pipistrellus kuhlii. The sequence continues at coordinate 539,903 of NW_023425545.1, read as the reverse complement.
GGCTGCCCGGACTAGGGAGGCGGGGTGCTGCCGTCCCCTCTCTGCCTTTGGGGACAGCGCCTGCGCCGCTCAGAGGCAGATCCTCATGGTCCTCCTTCGCCTCGCCCTCCCGGAAGCCCCCGCACCTCCTCCTCCACCTCGAAGTGGCAGAGGGAGCGGATGGACACGTCGTCAGTCAGGTCCTCGTGGCTGCCGTGCGGGGGCTCCACCTTCCCGCTGAAGAACAGCACGGTCTCTGGGCTGGGGTTGGGCCACGACAGGATGCCCTGTTTGTCCACGCAGCACAGGACCTGCGGGAGGTGGCGGGGGAGACGGGCCGGTGAGCGCCAGGAGACACCGGTGCAGGGGAGCGGGCTGCGGGCGGCCTCCCGGGCCTCACCGTGACGGAGCCCAGGCTGTGCAGCAGGCTGGCGCTGTGGCTCAGCGTCGGCGACGTGCCCTGGATCACCCGCAGGAAGTGGCCCCAGATGCTGCGCAGCATTTCCTGTGGCAGAATGGCCGCGAGGCCGTTTGGGACTCGGCCACCTTTCCCAGGAGAGGGCCACGGGGGACACCAGAGGCCACGGCCCAGGGGCCCCCGGGAGCTGGGTGCGGAGGGGAGTGTGAGAGGGGGACCCGGGCTCTGGGAGCCCAATGGTCATAAAGTGGGGCGTTCAGGGTTCCAGGATGGGCCCGGTGAGCGTACCTGAGTGGACACGGATTCTGTGTAGCTGCTGAGAGTGTCCTCCGAGAACTTGGCCAGCTGCGCAGAGAGAAGGGGAGCTCAGGGAGGACACTGCCCCACACGGGCCTCCGCACTGGCAGGGGGGGCCCCACACCAGTGAGGCTCCCAACATCTGGGCCAAGGGCGGCCCCAGGCAGCCCGGCCCCCCTGTGTGCCGAGAGCCAGGCACTCCCCTCCCCGGGCCTGGCCTGGAGGCCTTTGGGGTGGGAAGGGCCTCACTCCCACTCCGGCCCCTGTTCCCGGGGCAGCGCCCGCTCCGCCGGCAGCTCCTGTCCTGTTCCCCTTGCCCGGCCCGCTGCCTCGGGAAGACCTACCAGGGAGCTGGGGGAGCCCCTGCTCATCTGGGCCAGGACGCGGGCCTCTCCGCAGGCGGTGGCCAGGACCCAGAGGACCGGGAAGAGCAGGGGGAGGATGGGCAGGACGCCATTCACCTGCGGGGCAGGGACCGCACTGAGGGCGCTGGAAGGGCGGCCGGCCCTGGAGGCGGGCAGGGCTGGGGGACGGGGCAGGAGGGAGGGAGGGGAAGCAGAGGAGGGACAGCCAGGGAGCATGGGGGACGCGGCCACCGGGAGGGAGGACAGCACAGAGAGGAGGGCGTTACCTGCAGCTGGAGGAGCGTGTACTGCCAGGACGTGACCCCGGGCGCGCTCAGCATGAAGCGCAGGGCGTTGGTGATGAGGAAGCTGGCCTGTCGGGAGGGGGAGAGGTGCAGCCTTAACCGCCAGGCCCCAGAGGAGACGCAGCCTCTGAGGCTCCCCTTCCTCTGACACTGGCTGGCTCACTCCGGGACCCCATCTCCACTCACACTCCTGAGCCAGCCCTGAGGCTCCCCCACTCCCCGCCCCGCGCCGGCGCCCCCTCACGCACCAGGACCACGGGCATGGCGTAGTGCAGCATCACCGACTGCACCGTGAACCTCTCGTTGTCCAGCGCGGTGGTGGGGCGGGACAGGGCCATGTCCAGGCACCATCTGCAGACAGAGGTGACCCCATGCTCAGGGCAAAGGCGGAGACCCTCACTGACACCTGCCCCGAGCATCTCTGAGACTGCGAGTCCCTCCTGCTCCTCAGCCCAGCCGGGCGGCCAGGAGGGCGGCCCGTGCAGTCAGACTGGGAGGGGAGCCATCACTGGGCCCACAAGGTGCCGACAAGAGGAACCTCCTGGGAGGCCTGGCCTGAGGGGCCTCAGAACGGACAGGCTCCTTCGTCCGTGTCCCCACTACCGCCCCCCCCCGCCTCCCCCCCCTCACAGAGGCTCCGGGGAAGAGGGAGGTCAGGGTGGGGGGAGCCGGGAGAGGCAGGGCAGCACCCGTACCGGATGTTGTCAATCACCGGGGTCTCAAGGACACGGAACAGCCGGTGCTGCTGGGGGTTCTGGGGCCCTTTCTTCAGCTCCCCCCGGGGGGAGGGCGGGGGGGAGAAAGGGGGGAACAGGTCTCCGGGCTCCAGGACGATGTGCTCGTCATCCTGCCGGGGACAGGGGGGCGGTGGTGAAAGGTTGCTCTTGGAGGCCCTCTTCCTGGAACTCCAGCTAAGCGGGCATCCCATGGGATCAGGGCCATCCGTCAGCAGCCAGCGGGGTGGGGCCTGTGGGGCTGGATTCCTGGTGGTGTGAGGATCAGAGAAGAAAGAACAGGACAAGGAGGAGAAAGACGGCCCAGCCCTTCTTTGTTCCCCACGAAGCTATGAGCTGGCCTCCCGGAAGCTTCCGGATCAAGCCTGGGACCCCCTCCCCCCGCCGCGGCCTGCGGCCTCCCCGGCTGCATTCCCAGGGAAGGAGAAACGTCCGTGCTACCTTGATCCCCCTCAGAGAGGCGAACGATTCCTGGCCGGGCCTCAGAGCGATGATGTCTCCTTCCACCAGCAGGCTCACTGGCAGGTTGACCAGATGTCCGTCTCTGTAGGCCCAGTGCAAGGACCAGGATGGTGCAAAGGGCATGTGGAGGTCGGGGTACATGGCATCGGGCCACTTGATCTCCTTGCCATCCTTGAGGGCATCTGACGAGAATGGAAAGAGGGAGACCACCTGACCCGGGGCACCAGCACACACCACGGAGCTTGGCCGACCCGCGAAGCTGGGGTTGGTGCTGCTGCTGGGATGAAGCCAACAGCAGCCCAGCCACTCAGCCCGGCACTTCCCCCTCCTCTGAACCCAAGCCCTTGTTCTCTGCATCCTTGTTCTGTTCAGATACATTTCACAACCATTGCTGAGGGCGTGCTGAGCCCTGTGCCAAGGTCAAAGGTGAGGACACAGGCCCTGCCTGAGGAGCCACCACCTAAGAGGGGGAGTGAGACACATGAGCAGATAACTGTGAACGAGGCAAACAGACGGGCTGAGAGGGTTAGGGAAAGTCCGGGGCTGCAGGAGCACAGAGCTGGGGCAATCAGAGGTGGCTTCACGGAAGAGGGAGCGCGGAGGATCGGCCTTGAAGAATGGTGAGATTTCTGTCGGCTGGAGACTGAGGGAAAAGCCTGCAAGCCCACTGGGCTGCTGTTAGCCTGCCTGCCTGCCCGGGCCACTGCCTGGCACCCACAGCGGCCCCGGCTCGCACTGTCCTGCTCACTCGCTCGATGCCCAGAGCCCCCAGCACGCCGGCCAGCGGCAACGCCTGTGCGGGCTCCGGGGATCCCTCCTCTGGCCCGTCACAGAGCGCCTTCGCCTGCCCCTGGGTCTCACCCTGGATTTGGTCGATGATCCCTCGGAGCCTCCACTCCACCTCCCGCCGCTTCAGCCGGTCCTGCCGCGCGATGAGGACCAGGTTGAGAAGCAGCAGGAGAAACAGCGCCAAGGCGTTCACCAGCTCCACCCCGTGGCTGGCGGGAAGGAAGGTGACGGCCACTCGCACCGGCCCAGCCAGCACAGGGCCCGGCCTCCAGTCACTGCCCACCCCGTCCTCCCGAAAGAGTGCGAGCCTGGTTCCGCCACCAACTAGCCAAGGGGCTAGGATCCCTGAACGGCTCAGGCGCCGCTGTGGGGGCGGTTCCGGGGGAGCAGCCCGTCTCCCCGAGGATGCCGGAGATGGGACCTGGGACAGCAGACCCGGCTGCGGCAGGAGAGGGAAGGCCGGAGCCGGTGGAGGCTGGGCGGGAGAGGGAAGGCCGGAGCCGGTGGAGGCTGGGCGGGAGAGGGAAGGCCGGAGCCGGTGGAGGCTGGGCGGGAGAGGGAAGGCCGGAGCCGGTGGAGGCTGGGCGGGAGAGGGAAGGCCGGAGCCGGTGGAGGCTGGGCGGGAGAGGGAAGGCCGGAGCCGGTGGAGGCTGGGCGGGAGCACATACCTGCCTGCCGGCTGGCCCCCATAGCAGCCCAGCAGCAGCAGCGCGGCCAGCAGCATGAGCGAGGCGCCCGGCCAGTGGAAGCAGGACCAGCGGTTACTGTGGTGCAGGAAGCTGCTCCGCCACACCTCCTGGGGGGACGGGGGCCGAGGGGTGAGAGGCAGGGACAAGGACGTGGGAAGGGGCCACCTTCCCCCCACGCCCACCGACCCAGCCCGGCCGCCTCTGTCTTCTCGCTCTGGTCCTGGCTGGGGCCCGCCGGCTGGGCTCCTGCAGAGGAGGGTCAGGACCTCACTGGAAGGAAACCCGGCTTCTTTCGGGTTTTAGGCGATGACTCGCGGGGCCTCGGGGCCGTGAGAATGGGCCCAGGCTTCTCTGCCGCCCCCGCCGGGCTCCCTACCTTCCAGGTGAGGCACTTCCTCTGCTCACGCAGGTGCCCCTCCAGCACCGCCTCCAGCTGCTCCTTCAGGATGCCGAGGGCCTTCCGTGTGGACAGGCCCAGCGGCAAGGGGGGCTCGCCCTGCAGGGAAGCCGGAGCGCTCAGCATGTGCCCGGGGGTCTCTCCCGTCCCAGGCCCCACCTCCCTCCTCCCGAACCCTCCCCTCCGCCTCCGCTAGCCCCTCCCTCGGGGTGTAAGCATGTTCCATCGCCACTGAACTAAGGACAGCGAAGTACACAGCCTCCTGCTCTTCAAAGCCAAGTTTAAAACAAAGCTTCCTATATGGTGCTCTCTGGCCCAGACCCCCCTTTCACTTGACTTTCTCCCCCTGCCACAGCACCTCCCAGCCCATCAGAGGCAGTCACTGCTGGCCTCCCAGTCTACCGCACCGCTGCCCCTTCAGATTCCATTGGGGCGGAGGGGGACATTAACAGGGAGATACTGGCACTCCATTGTACCTGGGGGGAAATTTAGGAAGAAAATCCCATCTTCCGTAACCACTGGTTCATAAAAGAGGGGATGGCCACACACAGCACCAGAGAGGACACGATCTCGGGAAAAAGGCAGCTGTGCCCGAGAGAGGACTGCGAACCAGTCCGAGGACGGCGGGCAGGAAGGGCCCCGGCCGACACTGCGGACACTACAGTCCATGTGACCCTCACCCCGCCTCCCTCCTGCCTGAAACCCCCATTGTGTTTCCTCTTCTCTGACTGTTGTCTTCCCTCCATCCACCCACAGCCCATCCTGCCGCAGCTGCCCGGACGGAACTGCCTCCCAGCTGTGTCCCAGGCGCCACTGTCCCCGTGTCCAAACCTGAGCTCGCTCCCGGCCTCCGCCCAAGCCCCCCTCCCGCAGTCACCATCTCACAGGCACCCAGGCCAGAGCTGGAATCCCCCTCGTCCAGACCCGCCTTCCTTCCCCCCAAAACTGCTGCCTTCAGCCTCTCCCTGTCCAAACCACCCACGGAGCAGGCGTGTCACCGCCTGCCCCCTGACCTCTCCTATCCAGTCACAGCCCGAGCGCACCCCTGGCTTCCCAGCCCCCTCCTGCCATCCCGATGCAGCCGCTCCTCCCGCTCCAGCCCCCTCCTGCCATCCTGGTGCAGCCGCTCCTCCGCTCACCGGCACACACTTTGGATCTCCTCCGCCAAGAACACACTCCTCACTCAGACAACAGCTACTTCTCTTTCAGACTCAAACATCGCTGGCTCCAGGAGGTGTTCCCCAAACCCAGGGCTGCGCTTATGGTGTGTGTGTGTGTCTGTGCATGTGTCTGTGTGTGAGTGTGTATGTGTGTGTGTGTGTGTCTGTGTGTGTGTCTGTGTGTGTGTGTCTGTGTAAGTGTGTGTGTCTGTGTGTCTGTGTGTGTCTCTGTGTGTGTGTCTGTGTGTATGTCTGTCTCTCTGTGTGTGTGTCTGTCTGTGTGTGTGTCTGTCTCTGTGTGTGTGTGTCTGTCTGTGTGTATGTCTGTCTGTGTGTGTGTGTCTGTCTCTGTGTGTGTGTCTGTCTCTGTGTGTGTGTGTCTGTCTGTGTGTGTGTCTGTCTCTGTGTGTGTGTGTGTCTGTGTGTGTGTCTGTGTGTGTGTGTGTCTGTGTGTGTGTGTCTGTGTAAGTGTGTGTGTGTAAGTGTGTGTGTCTGTGTGTGTCTCTGTGTGTGTGTCTGTGTGTGTATGTCTGTCTCTGTGTGTGTGTGTGTCTGTCTGTGTGTGTGTCTGTCTCTGTGTGTGTGTGTGTCTGTCTGTGTATGTCTGTCTCTGTGTGTGTGTGTGTCTGTCTCTGTGTGTGTGTGTCTGTCTCTGTGTGTGTGTCTGTGTGTGTGTGTGTCTGTCTCTGTATGTGTGTGTCTGTGTCTGTGTGTGTGTCTGTGTGTGTGTGTCTGTGTAAGTGTGTGTGTGTGTAAGTGTGTGTGTCTGTGTGTGTCTCTGTGTGTGTGTGTGTCTGTGTGTATGTCTGTCTCTGTGTGTGTGTGTGTCTGTCTGTGTGTGTGTCTGTCTCTGTGTGTGTGTGTGTCTGTCTGTGTGTATATGTCTGTCTGTGTGTGTGTGTCTCTGTGTGTGTGTCTGTCTGTGTGTGTGTGTGTCTGTCTGTGTGTGTCTGTCTGTCTGTGTGTGTGTGTCTGTCTGTGTGTCTGTCTCTGTGTGTGTGTGTGTGTCTAAGTGTGTGTCTGTGTGTGTGTGTCTGTGTGTCTAAGTGTGTATGTGTGAGTGTCTCTGTGTGTCTAAGTGTGTGTGTGTGTGTCTAAGTATGTGTGTGTGTGTGTGTGTGTGTGTGTGTGTGTGTGTGTATCCACAGTCCCCTGGGCAGCCTGGCCCACAGTCCGCCTCGCTCAGAACCGTCCTTCCAGACCGCCTGGCCTGTGTCTCCCACCAGACTGCCAGCTCCTGGACAGCAGGCACTGCCTCCTCCACCCCCACACCTCCCGCCAGCTGCCGGCACAGTGCCCAGCACACCGCGGCTCAGCCCGCACCTGCTGTGTGGATGGTGAATGATGAATGAATGAATGAATGAATGAATGAGTGAATGCACACACAGGTAGCTTTGCAGACCCCACTGATGCCTTATCATTGGCCATCCACCCAGGATCTGTATCAGGAACACGTGGAGTTTTTAACAACATGGATGTCCAGGTCCCACCCTAGACCACTGAGTCAGAACTCCTGGGGGTGAGGCGCCCCCAGGGAGCCCCCGATGGCAGGTCTCCCGCTGGGAGGGGGCGAGTCCTAGGAACACAGCCCGCCTCCCCAGGAAAGGCGGTGATTGGCGGAGGCGGGAGTCCATCTCAAGGCCACCTGAGAGCAGCACCGTGAGCTTCCAGGACACATTCTGTCCTGAGCGAGGAGCCCTAGGCCTGGGGCACCGGGACCGGGGTCATCTACTGAGCCCGGCCAAGGTCGTCCGGCTGGCGACGCCCTGGCTGCCTCGGCCTATTGCCCTCCACCTCCATGCCGATCACCCCAGCTGCCCTCCTGGGTCTGCCCTGGCTTTGCCCACGAACGATCTGGATTTCCTCCTCCCGCCCGTCTCCGCGTTGGCAGCCTCGCCCCTCACAGGACATGAGGAGAGGATGCCAAACTGGGGGCCATGTCCTGCTGAGAGGGGGCCCCGCCCGGCCCGCTGCCAGCTTCCCAGCCCGAGGATGCGGACGCCGAGGGAGCCCTTGCCTAGAGCTCAGCTAAGCCATCTCACAGCGGCTCTGGGATTGGGAAGATGAGCGCTGCCTCCTCCTGCCCAACCGTCCACGTGCGCTCTCTGCCCCGCCCCTGGGACCCGTGGCCGCTGCAGTCCAGGCGGGTGCGGGAGGGGAGGCCGCAGGGGGCAGATGCTCTGGGCAGGGCCCGGAGGCGGGAGGGGCCGCAGCGCTGACTGCGCACATCGCCCCCGCATGTTGTGTCTGGCCGGGGGCACTGGCTCCAGACTAACGATTAGAGGCAGCGGGGCAAAGTAAGCCGTTTTGTAATTACATGCCGCCCCCAAAAATGCTTGCCCGTACAGGCTGGCCCTGGGCAAGGACACAGCCTGCTGAGCCAGCCCACTCTCCGCGCCCAGCCTGGCTTATCCCCTGCCACAGCCTCTCCCCATGCCAGGCCCTGGCAGGAGGGCCCAGGCCCGGAGACGGTCAGTGTTCGCTCAGGGCCATGCTCTCCTCCTCCTGGTGCGAGCGCCCAGGCTGAGGACGGCCTTGGTGGAAGCCCTCCACCCTTTCCTCGGGAAATCCAGGAAGGGCTGGTGGGCGCGCGGGCTCTGCCCACCTTCTTCAAAGCAGGAGTGAGGCTGGGCGCCCAGTGTGCCTGGGCACCGGCAGGGAGACTGCGAGGGTGGGTCCGGCCTGTTTGAGAACAGGGACCTGAAGCGCCCACGTGCGCTCCGAGATGGGCTTTCTTGCCTACCAGCGCCCCGAGGGTGAGGGAACTCTGCCCGGCCTCAAGGCCCCAGAGGCACTTCTGGCTTCGCAGATGCTCAGAAACCCCAAACCCCACAGGCAGGCGCCTCCAGAGAAGCCCCCGGGGCCAGAGCCACGGCTACACGAAGCCTCTCCACCAGAGGGGGCGAGCCCTGCTTCTCCGCTTACACGGATGCTTTGCAGGTAGAACCACCCCAATCCGCTAGTTTAACTGCTCAGGGCTCAACCGGACCCAAGAGAGAGCAGCCTGAGGCTCTGGGAAGCCCGGGTCAGGAGGGGCTGGCAGCAAACCCCATCACAGCTGGGCTGCTTCTCCCTGATCACCATCCAAGGGAGACGCTGCGGGGTAGGGGGTAGGGGATCGGGAGCAGCAGGTGCTGGAAGGACTGCCCATCAGAACCACACGGAACCAGCTGCTAAACAGGCCCTGCTCTGCAGGCCCCGGAGCTGAGCGTGTGGGTCTAAGGCCGTGGTCGGCAAACTCATTAGTCACCAGAGCCAGATATCTATAGTACAACGATTGACATTTCTTTGGAGAGCCACATTTTTTAAAGTTAAACTATATAGGTAGGTAGATTGTTATTAACTTAATTAGAGTACTCCTAAGCTGGCCTTCACTAAAACCTCAAGGGGCCAGAGAGCCGCATGTGACTCGTGAGATGCAGTTTGCCAACCACTGGTCTAAGGAGCCAGCACACCTGTGCTCTCCTGCGCCCCCTCCTCAGGTTTCTCAGGCGCCCACCCCTGTCCTCTGGGGACCCTCCCAGAGGTCAGCGCAGCCGCTCTTTGCCTTCCCGCTGCGCCTGTTTTGAGAGAAGCAGCATCACAGCCCGAGGCCCCGGGAGATGGTTATGGATTTAGCCTTGACCCTTGGCCTCAGCGACAGTAGCTAACCGCTCGTTAGAACTGGCTGGCCCCGGTGCCGGGTCCCACGGTCACAGCCTTTGTGGCCAGGCAGGTGGGGAGGCCGCACGAAGCCCGAGTCACTGACGCCGAGCTCGGCCGCCAGACGCCAGGTGTTTTCAGCAGCCGTGATAAATCTCCGCTGCGTCTGGCCAGCCACGAATCGACTGCCGGTAACCAGGCCAATCAGAGCCTCAGCGCCCTCCCTCCCTCCCTCTCCAGGCTCAGGCCGACCTTGGCACCTGCACCATCTTCCCTGCCTGCCGCCACCCAGACGCGGCCTGGTCGCCCCTGTCTCCGTGACCGGTGTGGTCCAGTGAGAAAAGCGCCCTCCCTGGCCCCGAGGAGGACTGGCACCCAGACCAGAGCTGCCGGCCAGCTCTGCGTGGAGACCCAGGCCCAGCACCCAGGAGCCCCAGGTCCCACTGGGAGGCTCGGCTCCGTCCTGCTTGGGGGACTCGGGAGCTGGCTGACAGATCCTGAAACACGGCTTTCTGGCTCCCATCCCCGCCCCCTCCCATGGTCCCGGCCACCAGTAACCGGAGCTGCCCCTGGTGGCCAGGCCTGGGGCCACCCACCCCGGGAGCCTCCCGCACCAAGCGGGGAGCAGGCATTCGAACAGAAGTGTGAGCCCACGCTGGCATACTCACTTTGCTGTGCTTGCCCTGGAGGGGCATCCATAGCTCTGCCTGTTTAAAGAGCATGAGCCACGAGGAGTCAGCTACAGAACTTCCAACACCAGCCTCAGAGAGAGGAGAGAGAGAGAGAGAGAGAGAGAGAGAGAGAGAGAGAGAGGAGAAAGGCGAGAGCTAGAGAGCGTGTGAGCCAGGAGCTGGTGCTGCAGCGACCGCTCATGCAGCCAGCGGAGCTCCAATCTGCTGATTAATTCAACCTATTTCCAGTCTCGCTGCAGACGGAGGGAGGGAAGAGGAGGAGGCAGGCTGCACAGCGGCGCGGGGGGGGGGGGGGGGGGTGAGGGGGGGGGGGGGAGAGGGGGCCGAGAGGAGAAAGTTTGTGGATGCTCTGCCAGATGCCCGGGAGGCTGGCCCATTCGTCAGAGGAGGCCACCGTGGGGCGAGCAGGGGGCGATGCGCAGCCAGGGGGTAGGCGGCGAGGAGGGCCGGCGCAGGACCCGCTGCTGTTGTCAGGGCAACTGCCGGCATCAGGGAGCACCTGGGCTCCTCCCCGGACTGCCTTTCCTTGGCCCGAGTCACTGGGGATGGGTAGGAGCCGCAAGGGGAGAGCCTGCCATCACGAGGGCTCCCCCAAATCGCTGAGACTCCCGGCGTGGAGCCAAGCCAACAACAGCTCCCACAGGCAGAGTGCGGGAAGCAGGGGAGAGGGCGCCGCCGTTATTAATAGCAGCACATCCTGCAGGAGGGGAAGGACCGGGAAGGCTGCAGCAGTGGCTTCCAGGGCAGGGCAGGGCCCGGAGCGGAGCGAGCGGAAGAATCCAGCGGAAGAGGGACAGCCGGCCCAGAGGAAGGACCTGGAGGAGACCCACACCTGGGACCCGCGCCGGCTGGCCACCGCGGGGCTGGGCCCCACAGCGCTCTCCAACGCCAGCAGCTGGTGGCCCCGGGCATTCACACACCCCTGCCAAGTGCTTTGGCCTGGGCGGCCGCGGGGCGGAGAGAGGAGGCAGGGACCTGGGCTCCCACCGCCGCCCCGCCAGGCAGCAGCAGGGCCTGAGCATGCCCCGGGCCCCGAGGTGGGCACACAGGGAGCTGTCAGCACCTCCGGGCGAAGGAGGGCAGGTCCTGGGACTACGTGTGTGGGCCGCCCTTAGGATGGGCTGCACAACCCGAGGGAGAGGAGAAGCCTGATGCCCAGTGACCACAGAGTGCGGCTTGAGCCCCAGCCTGCGTCTCCGGCCCAGTTCCTAGAGGACACACACCATCTCGGCCGCAGGGAAGGGAGGGTTCCAGCGGCCTCTCCCCTCCCCCTCCTCCGGGCCAGCTCCCAGAGGGCCCGGCCAAACCGGGCTGAGAGGGAAAGAGAGGGGGGTGGGCAGTGCAGAGGTTAAGGGCAGGAAGTCTCCTTGAGGCGAGCCAGGGGGAGGCGGGATCAGCTTCTGAGCAGCTTCTGGCCACTGCCCCTGAGTCCGCGGCAGCCTTCGCGAACTGCAAGGAGAGAGATGCCGGACTGTCCCCTGCTCCCCGCTCCTGCTCCCCCTTTAGCTCCCTGGGAACCACAACTAAGCAAGCTCTCCCTCCATGTGGAGCCCTGGAAAGACGGCACAGAGGGTCCTCCGCACCACACACGTCAGCGAGCCAAAGGGCAGCTCTGCGTCTAAGACGCAGACACCCAGGCTGCTGCTGCTACAGCAAGTCCACTCTGGGCTGGAGGCAGTGGGGAGAGCGGGCTCTTAAGGGAACCCCGAGGACGGCAGGCCACAAAGAGAAGGGGAACAGGGTGCAGAAAACCAATGAGCAACAGCAAGCTGGTCCCGGGCCAGAGCAGGGACAACAGGCCCTCCCGCACATCGGCTGGCCCTCCCGCACATCGGCTGGCCCTCCCGCACATCGGCTGGCCCTCCCCCACATCGGCTCGCCCTCCCCCACTCCGCCAAGAAGAATGACCGGCCGAGGCCACGGGGGTCACCTGAAAGGCCCAGTTACACACCTCGCCCGGGAGCCCAGGCAGAAAGCCCCCGGGTCCCGTCAGCCGCCTGTGCTACCGACTGCTCAGCGGCCTCCGCGCCTCTACGCCAGGGCCGCTCCCGGGGCCGAGAGGGCTAGCGGCCTGCAGGAAGTGTCCACAGGCATGGCAGCTGCTGGCGCTTTTTAGCTCGGCCCTCAGCTGCCCCGAAAGAGAACGAGGAGAACGGAGAAAAACCCTCCGGGAAAGGCGGCCCCTGAGAACCACCCGGCCTGGGCCCTCCGTGTTCTCCCTCCGGCTTCAGAGAGGAGCCAGCCCCCTGGTCACAGAGCCCAGCTTCTGGGTTCACCAGCCATGGGCTGGGGCCGGAGCACAGTACTGTCCTCGGTTTTGCGGACAGTGGGCCTCACCAGGCAGGCCACCGCGTGGCACATCGCAACAGCCTCGGGGTTCCTAGCCTTGCACCCAGGCGGCGAGGGCAGAGGCCAGCGTGCTTCCGGTGTGCCGGGCCCGGCCAGGCCACCCTGCAGGGCAGCCAGGCATCTGTGAACAGAAGACTGAGCACACCCGCCTCAGGCTCAGGCGCACCAGCCTGTTCCCCCGCCGGACCCGGGGCACGTGGCGCCTGGAGCTGACAGTCAGCCCTCAGCCAGGCAGCCCCGGCGGCTACAGCTCCTTCTCCGGACTTCCTGAGATCTCCTTGGCAGAAAGGTCACTCTACAGAAGTTCAAGTGCATCAGTATGACCAAGCCCTTGCTGCCACTCCAGGGGACAGATTATTGAATGCAGGGTAGCAAGTCCGATGGCGGAGGTCTGTGATGCTAACAGCGGACCTCCGGGGAGGGGAAGGAGGGTTTATGGAGAAAAGGTGACGCTTACATGAATCTGGAAGAACAAACAGTAGGAGTTTGCCAGGAAAAAAGGCGGGAGCATTTTAGGGCCACTGCTTAAATGTGGTATGCCCCAGCGGGGGAGGCTGGGGAGGCTGGGGACGCGGGGCCCATGGCCACGGGCGGGACTCCGGGGGGCTCAGGCATCAGCAGGCGGCACGAAGCCACCGGCGACTTCCTCGCAGGGGTGACGAAAGGTCAGCTCCGCGTTTTGGGCAGCTCTCTCTGACAGCCCAGCAGGAGGAGTCCGAGACGGGGACCCGTTAGAAGTGTGGCGGAGTCCAGGCGGGAGAGAAAGACCCTCCTCGGGGGCAGCCTCCGTCCAGGAGAGGAAAGCTGACCGGTGGCAAATGGGCCTGATGCGAAGCGTGCGGAGCGCCCGGAGGCGGGGCACCGCGGCCGGGCGGGGAGGGCGGCCTGGCCTCACCTGCGTGTGCCGGCTGCCGGGGAGCTTTGCTCTAACCACAGGGATGGTGCCCGGCGGGCTCCGCAGGTTGGGACAGAGCCCCAGCGAAGAGCAAACAAGCAAAATCGCACGCCCCGGGGCAAGAAGTGAAAGGCTGGCTCGGAGCCAGCCCAGATCAGAAACCTGCTCCCTGCAGTCACGTTCCCGGTCCATCTCTGTCTCCCGCCGGCTCCCCAGGCTCTGCTTTCCAGCCCAGCACAGCACCCTCCTGGGGAGCGCACTCACACCCCCAGGCCCACAGCCCGCCTGTCTTGCACTTTGGGTTTAGAGGCCCCGAATGAGGGCCTCCCAGGCGAACGCAAACAGGGAGAGTCCGACAGACGCCCAGCCGATACCCACAGGGACCCGATGGCCTACCGCACCTTCTCCTTGAGCTCCATGGGCCCCGGGTGCTGCAGGCATGCCCAGGTGCGCGTGGTCACCCCCAAAGGGAAGGCTCCGCCCCGACATGTACAAACCCGGGGACTCCGTCACCGTCACAGCATCTGTGGGGGGAGGAGGAGAGAGAGATCACATCAGGCCGGTCTCGGAGCAGGAGGCGCTTGTGAAACACAAGGCGATCATCTACAGCAGGGTTTCCCAAACTTCTCTCATGATGGGAATCACCTGGTGGAGTTGTTAAATAAGATTCCTGAATCCCAACTAAGAAGTGCTAAACTAGAATTTTTGGGAACATATAGGTAAAATCTTAGAGCACTAGTTAAGTATACAATTTTACCTATATGTTCCCAAAATTTCTAGTTCAGCACTTCTTAGTTGGGATTCAGGAATCTGTATTTTAACAACTCCACCAGGTGATTCCCATCATGAGAGAAGTTTGGGACACACTGATCTACAGGACAGAGCGGTGGATGGAGAGGGGGTGCCCTGCCCCCCGGGGCCCTGGCCAGCCCCGCTCCGGAGCCCAGCTTCGCGGCCATCAGCGAGGATGCTGGGGGAGGGGTGCAAGCTGTCCGTCTTTTCACTCTCACTTTCGGAGGTGTCTATGTCTCCACCCCTCTGTACCCTTTCACTCGCTGACTCAGGCAGGAAAAGCCTTTGGCTTATCAGCGTTTTAGAAAGTGAAGGTAAGCTGTTGGGTAAGATGGAAATCTAGATCCCTCTGGAATAAGCAGGAGATTGGTGGCAAGGGCGGGCGAGGTGCCCCCAGGAGCCGGGCATCCGTCTATGTCCACGTGCTGGGAAACTCACACATGCCCGTGGACAGCCAGGCCCCCCGTGTGGTTTGCTGACAGGGCAGTGCCACCAGGCACCCGGGCAAATGTCCACAAGGACATACAATCCCCACACGACCCCTGACCCTCGCCCACCCATCCTGCTGCCAACACACTTTCGTGATCTCAGAGCGGGGCGTATTGGGTAAAGAGCGCCACTGAGTCATCGGCGTTGGTGCCAGGTGCTCCTGGAGAAAGCGGGAACCTGCTGACTAAACCAGTTCTCCCCGGGCCGGCAGCAGAGCCTCGTTAGGAAGGGCCGGTCAGGAGCCCGGAGAATGATCCAGAAAGGCGCTGTCTAGAAACAAAAGAAGCTGTGTCCGGAGGAGCCCAGCCAGAAGGCCCAGGCTCCGCGGCCACCAGCTCCTCTCTGAAGTCCCATCCAATTCCGCACCAGGAGGCATCGGTGCCCATGTTCCCGGCCTGCGCTGCCAAGTCTCTGCCCACCCTGCCCTTCCCGCCAGGGCTTTCAAAGCTGAGCCAGCCCCACGGGCAGAGACGGACAGGGCGCTGGGAGCAGCCGGGCCCTGCAGGGCACTGGGTCCTGGCAGCAGCTGCGATGGGATCCTGAGAGGCCGATCCGCTTCTCCCCAAGGCCGCTCTGCCTCAGGCCTCCGGGCCCTGTTTACAAGTACAGCTCAAGGTCCCCGGGACACCATGCCAGCAGGCCTGGGTGAGGTAGCTGCCACACCGGGAAAGGCACCGGATGGCAACTGTGCTTCACTCCTGCCAACAATGAAGGAGGGAAATAACTCCGCGGCCAGCTGGAACCACAGAGGTCCAGAGAGGGCAGCCAGGAGCGGGCCATTTTTCTGAGTCTCTGTTTTCCCATCACGCCATACATGGGGTTCTGGCAGAGAGCTGTCCTCAACTGTCTGATCTGAAACCAGTAGCTGGGTCCTTAAAGGGCCAGTTCAGTGCCTGGCCCACAGAGGAGGTAGGGTGGGAGGGGGAGAGAACAAAGCCAAATACCACTGGGTTCAAATCCTGACTCCAATACTATCAGATGCTAACTGACCTTTGCAAAGGACGTGTCTCTCTGAGCCCCAATGACCCTGTTCATAGAATGGAAACGATAATACTTATTTCACAGAGGAGCAGCAAGAACTATGTAAAATATTACATGCAGAGGATCGAGAACAGTATTTGATATATAGTAGGTGTTTTTTTAAAATGTTTTTATTGATTTTAGAAAGATTGATGTGAGAAACATAGACCAGCTGCCTCCTGCACTCACCCCCTCACCCCAGCCACACCCCAACTGGGATGGAAGCCATAACCTGGGCATATGCCCCGACCTGGAATTGAAATGGTGACCTTCTGGTGTGGGAGATGATGCTCAAAACACTGAGCCACACCGGCCAGGGCCATAGTAGGTCTTAATACATAGTTGTCATTACTGTTATCGGCAAACGAGAAATATGACCAAAGTACTGCTGAGATGAAAAATGAGGACTCAAAAGTAAGAAGAAAAAGAAAAGGCATAAAGATTGTAATTAAATAAGTAAAACTGTATTTGCAGAAGACTAGATTGTATGTATAAAAAATCTTAAGGAATACACGAATAAGATATTAGAACAAATAAACATGCAAGGTTGCAGAACACAAGGTCAAAATACAAAACACAAACATAAATTATACTAGGCTATTATGAAATACAGAATGAAAAATGTAAATATCCCAATAGTACAAAAAACATGAAATACTTAATGATGACTTTAACAAAAATATATATAAGATCTGTTTACTGATGAGATAAATTAAAGAAGGCCTAAATAAATGGAAAAATGGAAGACCATGTTCATGGATTGGAAGATTCTGTATTAAGATGTCAATTATCCCCTGAATTATCTATGGATTCAATACAATCTCAAAAGTCTCAGCAGAGGCCGAAACCGATTTGGCTCAGTGGTAAAGCGTTGGTCTGCGGACTGAAAGGTCCCAGGTTCGATTCTGGTCAAGGGCATGTACATTGGTTGCGGGCACATCCCCTGTAGGGGTGTGCAAGAGGCAGCTGGTCAATGTTTCTCTCTCATCGACGTTTCTAGCTCTCTATCTCTCTCCCTTCCTCCTCTCTGTAAAATATCAATAAAGTATATTTAAAAAAAAAAAAGTCTCAGCAGACATTTTTGTAGAAATTAAACAAACTGATTCTAAAATTTATATGGAAAGGTAAATGATTTTTGTCTTTTAGTTAAACTCAACATAGATCACACATCTAAATGTAAAAAAGCTACAAAACTTCTAGAAGAAAATATGGGGGGTGGGGGTAATCTTAAGATAAGCAGAGATTTCTTAGAACAAAAAAGAAACCAAAAAACAACCATGATTCATTAAAGAAAATACTGCATATATTTAATAAGTGTAAGGAATGATCACGTTTTCAAATCATATTAGATGTGGTCCCTTCCCTCAAGGGATTTACATAATATAGCCAGCTTGGGGCTATTGTAAAAAATGACAACAGAGGGAAGGCAGGGGAGGGTGGGGGTAAGGGAGAGAGATCAACCAAAGGACTTGTGAGCGTGCATATGAGCCTAACCAGTGGTCACGCACAGCGGGGGTGTGGGGGCATGCGTGGGGAGGGGTGTGGGATGGGATTGGGGGATGAGGACAAATATGTGATACCTTAATCAATAAAGAAATTTTAAAAAATTATAACAAAAATGCAAGTGGGCATTAAAATACTAAATGAGGACTGCAAACAGGTGCTGCGGGATGTCTGGGAGAAAGAGATCACTGGGGGGGGAGGGGAGGGGGAAGCCAGGGATCGCTCCCAAAAGAAGCAAGGCCTGCACTGTGCCTTTAAGAAAGCTTGAGTGAGAAGAGGGAGAACAACCCAAGCAAGAACCAACAAAAGCACCAGAGAAATGCAGGCGTCTTTTCAAAAGATGCTGATTTGACCTGGCTTGTTTGGTTAGCGCGAAGGCAGCAAACAACCCAGGAAAACAAATGACTGGGTGCTTCCTGAGGCCAAACTCAGAAACTGGCATGAACATGAACCACATGGGTTTAGGTTGAAGGTGAGGTAAGGGGTTGACCGTCCTCCGCCCTTCTAATATAACCTTCATGAGCTGAGCTTGCGTCCTAGCCACGCCCAACATAGCAAAACCGCAATTGGGCGGAATTGTTTTCATCCAAAGCTGTGCCCAGAGAGTACTAATGGATGGATGCATGTCCTGCTGGGGGAGGTTTTTGTTTTTATTGATTTTAGGGAGAGCGGAAAGGAGAGGGAGAGATAGAGACATCAGATGAGAAACATCAATATAGATCAGCTGCCTCCTGTACAGCCCCTGCTGGGGGTCCGGCTGGAAATCCGGTGGCCTCTTGGTGCATGGGCTGACACTCAACCACTGAGCCACACCTGCTGGGCATGGGGGAAGGTTTTCTGGGGGGAGGCGGGGGAGGGTTTTAATAACAAGCCTCAGTGCTCTATGTGGGTGGCGTCCTCGTTGATAATTTGATCAATGACTTGAGTGAGGAAACAGATGGTATGCTAATCAAATTCCTAGATGGCATAAACCTGGAAAGTAGACGAAAGTCGAGATCCAAAAAGATCTCAACAGGCTGAAATAATGGGCCACATCTAACAGATTCATTTAAACCGTCATTGTTTCAATACGAAGTCCCGCATTTAGGTTCCAGAGCTATCGTGCAAGACTCCTCTTAAAGCCATTTCAACACCAGCGGCACGGCTGTCCGGATTCTACTCACATCCAGGCCTCATCCACAGACGGGCTAAGCTGATCTCCGTACGAAAACGCTCCCACCTGGAATATGCTGTTCATCTGTCCGTCACACACTGTAAGGAGGACACTGACGAAACCGGAATGCTGCCAGACAGCGGCCGTCAGATGGGAGAAATCATCGCGTGAGAAATGGTAGGAAGACACTCACTAGCAGACACACACCAAAACCCTCGGGTGGGAGCAGGACCAGGAGAGAGAGATGGCTGCGAGGGGGAGGGAGGGCCAGGCTTACTCCGGGAGACTCTGAAAACAGGGACTAGGTCAGCTCGGGGGAGAGATAAGGAGGTAGTGTGGGACTCAATACGAGCTTCATCCTTCACATAATTAGAAAAATATTTTTTAAAATAGAAATAGGCTGCCCGAAGAGGAATGAGTTCCCTGTCACCGCAGAGATCTAAGCAGAGGCCGGGACATTATGAATACATCAGATAGCAAATAAGAAAATACTTTTTTTTTTTTTTTTTTAAACAACGCTACTTTTTAAAACGTTTTTATTGATTTTTGTAGAGAGAGAGGAAGAGAGAGAAACATCGAACGGTTGCCTCCTGGATGCACCCGAACCAGGGATCAAACCAAAACCCGAGCAGGTGCTGCGACCTGGGCGTGCGCCCTGACCGGGAACCTCTGACCTTGCAGTGCATGGAATGACATTCAGCCAACTGAGCCACACCGGCCAGGGTGAGAAACAGATGGATTTAATGTTATTTTCCAACCCTGAGAGATTAAAAACTAAGAAACCTGTGGCTTATAGCATACGAAAAGATGCTCCATGTTGCCCTAACCGGTGTGGCTCAGTGGATAGAACGTTGGCCTGCGGACTGAAGGGTCCCGGGTTTGATTCTGGTCAAGGGCATGTACCTTGGTTGCAGGCACACCCCCAGTAGAGTGTGTGCAAGAGGCAACTGATCGGTGTTTCTCTCTCATCGATGTTTCTAACTCTCATCCTTCTCCCTTCCTCTCTGTAAAAAAATCAATAAAATATATATTTTTTTTAAAAAAAAAGATACTCCATATCAACTTGAGCATGTTTTATGCTCTATTTAAAGAGACCTTTGAGTCTCTCTCCAGTATGCACCTTTTCCAAGTGGTTCCCAATATTTTTCTGTTCTGCTAAGGAAGACTTCTACCGTGAGTCTCTTTATCAAGAGGATCCTGAAATTCAGAAAACTGGATTCACCTGATTGCACTAAGATTTCTAGTTCCCCCAAGGCCCTGAGAGGGCCTCCTCCCAAGGCGGCCCCTCCTCGGTCGCTTGAGGCCTCTGGAGCTAGCAAAACCCAAAGCGACCGTGTGAGATGCGCTCGGGCGGGTGCAGGCCTCCGCGGGTCTAACTCCGGCCCTTCCCCTGCTCACCGCGCCACGCGACCCACTGTTTACTACCGTCTCTGGCAAAGCTTATGATTACACCAAGCCCTGATGATCACCCAAACCACACAGCGCGGCTGGCAGGTCCTTCCGGGAGAAAACGTCCCTGCCACAGCCACGGCCTCGCTCTGGCGTCCCTCGGTTCACCTGCGCTATTGTCAACAGATCCGGCCTCCCGGGAAACTGGGATGCAAACAACGGCTTTAAAGGCGCCTGCCTTTTCAAGTAAAGAAAACCGCTGTCCTGGAGACAAGACACGATAACAAGATTAAAAAAATACTGACATACTGATGTATTACAGCATGGTGCACCTGAAAGCCATATAATTCCATTAACCAATGTCACCCCAACAAGTTCAGTAAAAAAAAAACCAGAGACTGACACACATCTACCAACGGAGAAGTGCCATCCATGACCTAGAACCTTCTCATCTGAACGCCAAGAAAGGGGTGCAGGCGTCTTCAAACTACGGCCCGCGGGCCACATGCGGCCCGCAGAGGAGTCTGATCCGGCCTGCCAGGTTTTTTGGGCAGTGAGCGCAGCTGAGGTGTTACAGTAGGAATTAGTAGTTCATATAGTCCGGCCCTCCAGCTCTCTGAGGGACCGTGATCTGGCCCCCACTTTAAAAAGCTTGAGGACCCCTGGTAGAGGCTCCAGCTGCTTAGTAAGAGCTCATACTTGGCTTACCAAATGAGATTCAACGAAGCCTTGGGTGTAGGTCATATTTACATTAGCACTCCTCCCTCTGCCTATAGAAGCTGTCCCCCAAGCCCAGCGTTAAGGAAAGAGTGTGGTGGGATGGGGGATGGGTGGGTGGAGGGGCCCAAGGATTGCCACCTTCACTTCTCATTAGTCCTGAAGGGGTTAAGCTTTCCGAAAGGCTGATTCTCCACCCTTGGAGCTGGCTCTCCCTAGCAACTTCTCAAAATAGACATGTGAAGGCCTTTCTGTTTTCTTGCATCTCAAGGCCCAGGCCTGGCTCTCCCGTCTAATCTTCTGATGTCGGGTCAGCACAGACAAGGGGCGGGGTGGGGGTGGGGGTTCAAGGGCAGTTAACTCTCAATTATTTGGCAGCTGATTAGCAAGGGGGTGGTTTGTCCTCCACCTCCCTGCCAACGCACTACTCCATGGTACCCAACCTCAAACAGTTTTCCTTTCTGTAATTCTTTTATTTTGTTTAGATTTTTTATTGATTTTTAGGGGGAGAGGGAGAGAAACATAGATGAGAAACCGGTAGAGGGCATTCAAGAGGCTGCCTCTTTTTTTTTTTTTAATTATCTGTTTTTCTACTTTCTTTCTTTTTTTCTTTTCTTTTTTTTAAGTATATTTTATTGGTTTTTTACAGAGAGGAAGAGAGAGGGATAGAGAGTTAGAAACATCGATGAGAGAGAATCATCAATCAGCTGCCTCTTGCACATCCCCTACTGGGGATGTGCCCGCAACCAAGGTACATGCCCTTGACGGGAATCGAACCCGGGACCTTTCAGTCCGCAGGCCGACGCTCTATCCATTGAGCCAAACCAGTTTCGGCCAAGAGGCTGCCTCTTGAATGCCCTCTACCGGGGACGGAGCCCACAACCTGGACATGGGCACGGACTGGGCGATGCCCAACCAACTGAGCCACACCAGCCAGGGCTCCTTTCTGTGGTTCTGACAAAGAGAACCCGTGAGCAGGGAAGCTAACGCTGACATGGCAGCTGAAATAAGACTTGCGGAGTAGTGGGGAGTTAATGCTACCCCCCTTTTACAGGCTTAGTGACAGTCATGTTCTGGTGTGTTCTGGTCTTCACCGTGATTTTCAGTGTTTTAATCCACAGGTCACTTTTATTTGATTCTTTTGGCCCATGGTTGTTTTCTTTTTCAAAGAAATTTAAACTATCTGGTTAGAATACTAAGAGCAGCTCTTCTCTTGCTAAGATTACCGGAAAGACAGAGCACAGTGATATTTCTTTCCTCGGGGGCTCTCAGACTTCCTAGGCCCCTGCCCCGTTCTTACACGGCACCTGCCCCTTAGTAACATCTCTAATGACACCACAGTGGTTCCCGAAAATGGAGGAAGAGGCTACTTTGCCCTGACTCCACCCCTCCCTGCCTTCCCTGAGGATCATGCTAATCACTGATGGCCCAAAATAGAGAGAGAGAGAGAGAGAGAGAGAGAGAGAGAGAGAGAGAGAGAGAGACCACAAGAAATATTTATACAAGCAATCAGCCCATGAACTCCCTACGTGCTGGTTACTTAAAATTAGTGAATGCAAAAATGTCTTAAAAACCTAGTAAGGCCTAACTGGTGTGGCTAGTGGATAGAGCCTCAGCCTGTGGTATGAAAGGTCCCAGGTTCGATTCCGGTCAAAGGTATGTACCTTGGTTGTGGGCACATCCCCAGTAGGAGGTGTGCAGGAGGCAGCTGATTGATGTCTCTCTTTCATCGATGTTTCTAACTCTCTCTCCCTCTCCCTTCCTCTCTGTTAAAAATAAAATATATTAAAAAAAAAAAAAAAACCTAGTAAGTGCTAGACCCCATGCTAGGGACCTCTTATATACAATCTCATTTAAAGCTCCCAACTACCCTGCTAGAGGCCTGGAGAAGTTAGGGAACTTGAGTTCGTCCGCTCACACCTGGCTCTCCGAGACAAACAATTCAGGGATCTCGACTTAGCTCACCCCTGGCTCTTGGTGACCCTGGCCCTGCCTCTCTGCCTCTTCCAGCACTTAGCCTCCACATCTGTAAAATACACAAGGAACAACTCCCCTCCTCTCAGAGGTCAGAGCTCACAGATACGATGCACACACATGAAATACACGTGTTTTAAAAAAACAACAAAACACCTCCCTTCTCCTCACTTGCCTCCTCTAGGAGCCCAGGCATACGAGCTGTGCCTCAGAAGCTGGGTGTCTGGGAGAAAGCCTGAGAAAGCCATCCTCTCCCCCAGTCCGCAGGCTCCCACACCAGAAGGGAAGCAGATTCAACGCCGAGCTCCTTCCTTTCTTTCCCCCCAAGAGCCACACGAAAATTCGGAAAACTCTGCCGAGTGGGATGCGGCGCCACGTGACCACGCCAATGCACAGGCCGGTGCGCCGGCGGCTCCGCACCAACGGGAGGGGCGCGGGGCGTCCCCCGCTGACACGGGGCTCCGGGCGGGTGAGCCCGGCGGCACCGGAGGAACGGGCTGTAAGAACCGGGCGGTAGGGTGTGCGGCAGAGGAGTGAGAACACAGCCCCGACACCAGTGTGTAGGATGCCACGCACGGTGGTCCTCGGCTGGTTTCTAGTGAGTCTTTAAACGAGTCTGGGAAGGTAGAAAGAAAAGCAAAAAGCAAAAAAAATAATAATAATAATAATAATAATAATAATAATAATAATATAAAGGCAGGGCATGCTTCACACTGCAGCTTGCTGCTGGGGTGGGGCGGCCGGGCAGCGGGCACGGGGCGCGGCGGCGGCGGCCGCGGTGGGCGCGCCCCGGAGACCACGGTGTGTGTTGGGGTCGAGGCGGGCGGGGGCCGGGGCTGCCCCCAGAGGCCTGTCCGTCCGCGGAGACAGCCCTCCGGGCCCGGCCCGGCCGCCACACGCCGACCAGCCGGGGGCCAGCGGGGGCCGGGTCTCTTTGTTGGCGGGAGGTTTGGATCGGGCTCGGGACACGCCGTGGGCCCCGCCGGGGCCGAGGGCGAGCGCGAGCGGCTGAGAGAAGGAAAGCTGAGGCCAGGAGCCGGAGGCAGGAGCCAGTCCCCCGACGCCCCCTCCGGAGGGACCCCCCAGGCCCCGGCCTGGGCGCAGACCCCAGACTCCAGTCAGTCGCCCGGGCCGAGAATGCAGGGGACGCGGAAGGCGGAGCCCCACGCTCCCTGGCGCCCTGGCTTCGGGCCACGGGCCTCCTGGTACTTACCCGGGCCCGGGGGTCTGTCCTCCTCGCCTGCGTCCACGCCCCTCCCTGCCTCCCCCCTCACTCCGCGTCCCCTCCTCCAAGGGGCGCCGCCATGTCTGTTACTGGCAGCTCGAAGGGGGCTTGGCTCCCTTCGCTGACCGCGGAGACGCCATTCGCAAGCTAAAGTCCTGGGCGCCGATTGGTCAGCGTTAGAGATGGGCGCGGGTTCCTGGCTTCTCATTGGCTGCGCGGCGCGCCAGGCTGAAGCTGCAACCGCCCCTTTGGGAGCCTGGCGGAACTAAGTGCCCAGGGAAGCCAGCCGGGGAGCGGGCAAGCCCTGTGCATCCTTGGGCGGATCACCCAGGTGCAGAGGTCCTTTCCAGGGGCGAGGGCACAGCTTCTGCCTCCATGGGGATGCTTACGGGATTATTCCCTTTCCCCAGCCCGCCTTAATGTTTTTTTAAAATATATTTTATTGGTTTTTTTTACAGAGAAGAAGGGAGAAGGATAGAGTTAGAAACATCCATCAGCTGCCTCCTATACACCCCCCACTGGGGATGTGCCTGAAACCAAGGTACATGCCCTTGGCCGGAATCGAACCAGGGACCCTTGAGTCCGCAGGCCAGCGCTCTATCCACTGAACCAAACCAGCTAAGGGCACCGCCTTAGTTTTTGTCTTTTTTAAATAAGCCTGGTGGAGAGGGCCCCAGCCTCCTACTTCTAACCTTCCTCCTTGTTGCTGGGAACAAATGCCTAGAGACACCTTGTTCAGAGGCCTCGGAGAGAGTCCCTAAGGAACTAAGACTGCGTCCAAACTCAAGCTGGTGAATCGAAGGTAACACTGCTGCTCTCCCCTCAAAAGGGAAAAAGCAAGTTAAATTTCCCCCCCTAGATAATTAGAGAAATCGCCTAGGAGACCTCTCTTGGGAAAACAAAGCAAGCCTGTGTCAGTATTTACTTCTGTTTTCCCAGAGATCCAAGTCTGGAGATTTGTTTGTTTTGTGTGGGGTGTTGTTTTTTTAAATCTGTTTATAAAATGGGAAGAGGGTCATGTGGCTCTGAGAAATAAGTGCCCTTTCCCCCTAAGAGAATTTAATTATGGAGTTAAAAATCTCTTTTCTCAGCTGGACAAGAAGATGCCATTTGAGTACCTAATCTTGTATGTTTGAACTCTTTTCGCTGTTGCCTAAAACACTGGTAGGAAAAAAAGAAAAAGAAAAAAAAAAAACACTGGTAGAATCATGTCACTTTCCTGCTGGCAAAAATCCTCTGCAGTTTGTTTCTGCAAATAGGCCAAGTCATTTAAAGACCTAAATCAGTGGCCAGCAAACCGCGGCTCACGAGCTACATGCGGCTCTTTGGCCCCTTGAGTGTGGCTCTTCCACAAAATAACCACGGCCTGGGTGAGTCTATTTTGAAGAAGTGGCGTTAGAAGAAGTTTAAGTTTAAAAAATGTGGCTCTCAAAAGAAATGTCAATCGTCGTACTGTTGATGGTTGACTAATTGAGTTTGCCGACCGCTGACCTAAATCAACTCAGTCTTAGCTCCAGGTTTAACGCCCACAGGCTAAACTGTCCTGCAGCCACACAGGTTCACCACCATCCCCTAAATCAGTGGGTTTCAGTCTTTTTCATCTCATGGCACATAGACTAATTACTACAATTCTGTGGCACACCAAAATATATATTATTGCCAATTTGGGGGGGAAAAGTATAATTTTGATTTATTCACACCTGACCGCTATTGTTGTGTTGGCTGTTGTCATTTTTTTACTTGACAAACTAAGGAGAAAAAGGTCAGGTCCCTTATCCCCAGTAAGGGGCGTGCAGGAGGCAGCTGATCCATGTTTCTCTCTATCCCTCTCCCTCTCTGAAAAAAATAAATAAAATATATTTTTTAAATCTGACTAGTCAGATATTGCATTTTTAAAAATATGTTTTTATTGCCGAAACCTGTTTGGCTCAGTGGATAGAGCGTCGGCCTGCGGACTGAAGGGTCCTGGGTTCGATTTCGGTCAAGGGCATGTACCTTGGCTGCGGGCACATCCCCAGTAGGGGATGTGCAGGAGGGGACTGATCGATGATTCTCTCTCATCGATGTTTCTGACTCTCTATCACTCTCTCTTCCTCTCTGTAAAAAATCAATAAAATATATATATATATTTAAAAAAAAAAAAAAAAAAAAGAGGGTAACGGACTTCTGTAGATGGTCCTTGACTGGCCTATCCTCATGCAAATGAGGACTCCAGATCCTCACAGTTTGGTGCATCCAAAAGGTGCTGTCCTGATTGGTTGGAATAGAGCTGCTCTGATTGGTCAGTGAAGATAGCTGCACAGCTCTGATTGGGTGGGGAAAGCCCAGTCCTAATATTTGAATTCAGATTCCGGGAACTCCTTTATAGAAGTGGCTCAGATGGCAGAAGCAAAGCGCACATGTATGCAAAACCATGGACACAGACAATCGGTGGTGAAGGCCTGGGGCTGGGGGCGGGGGCAAGCTAGAAGGGTCAATGGGAAAAAAGGGGGCAAATGTAATATTTTCAGTAATAAAGATTTTTAAACAAATAAATAAAAATCTAAAGAAACAAAAACAAAGTACCTGGCACACTGTAGGTGCCTGATAAATGTTTGCTAAATAAGTGAATTAGTACCCAATTATCCACTCTCTCTAGCAACTTCAGTTGCTTCCTTTTCATTGGATCTTCCCCCTAGCTGAATCAACATTTACAGTTCTCATCTCTCTTAAAACAGAAGATGGAGGAGGGGTGGGCTCGAGGGAAAAGAGAAGACGGGGAGAAGGAAGAGAGAGGAGGAGGGGGAGGAAATGCCTTCAGCATTAAGTCGTCTGATCTCCGGACACTTTCTGCCATGTAGCTAATGAACCATCCATCAGAGGCTCTCTCCCGCTCTGATGTTGTCACTGTTACAGGAGCCAGTGTAGTAACATCCGGGGACTTCCCCTTAGCTAGCACAGCTCACAGGGAATCACTGCTTCATTCCTTTAGTGCCACTGGAATATTTAAGAGATTTAGCTGAAACACTCAACTTCACACGACTTTGTTTATTTTTTATTTTATTTTTTAAATATACTTTATTGATTTTTTTACAGAGGAAGGGAGAGAGAAAGTTAGAAACATCGATGAGCCAAAACCAGTTTGGCTCAGTGGATAGAGCATCGGCCTGTGGACTGAAGGGTCCCAGGTTCAATTGCGGTCGGTCAAGGGCATGTATCTTGGTTGTGCGCGCATCCCCAGTGGGGGGTGTGCAAGAGGCAACCGATCCATGTTTCTCTCTCATAGATGTTTCTAACTCTATCCCTCTCTCTTCCTCTCTATAAAATATCAATAAAATATATATTTTTTAAAAAAGGAAAAGAAACAGACGAAACCAGTTTGGCTCAATGGATAGAGCGTCAGCTTGGGGACTGAAAGGTCCCGGGTTCGATTCCGGTCAAGGGCATGTACCTTGGTTGTGGGCATATCCCCAGTAGGGGGTGTGCAAGAGGCAGCTGATTGATGACTCTCTCTCATCGATGTTTCTAACTCTCTATCTCTCTCCCTCTCTATACAAAATCAATAAAATATATTAAAAAATAAATAAAAAAAGAAAAGAAACATCGATGAGAGACAGTCATTCATCAGCTGCCTCCTGCACACCCCCTACTGGGGATGTGCCCACAACCAAGGTACATGCCCTTGATCGGAATCGAACCCGGGACCCTTCAGTCTGCAGGCCGACACTCTATCCACTGAGCCAAACCGGTTTCAGCTAATTTTAACGTCACTGGACTTTAAGAAAGCTGTTACAACGTTGTTAAACCAGCCTGGAATGAACCCCTTCCAAACTGACCGATGGCACCATACATCCTTGTTGGCTTACCTCCCCACGGTTCAGCCCACATTTCCCGGTGGGCTGGATGCTAGGCCTATGATGGTGAACAAAACCGAGAGGATCCCTGCCCTCCAGTCAGTATTCTCGTGGAGGAGACACATCTTAAACCAATAAGTAAACACGTCTCCGGTGTGTGAAGTGCCGAAAACCAGCATCTCTCATTGCATCCGGGTGACTGCCTCTTGGGTGGCTCAGAAAGGCTTTCCTAAGGAAGTGATGCTTCAGCGGAAATCCGAAGGATGACTGCAAGTCAGCCAAGCAAAGGGAAGGAGGACAGCCCTAACCGGTTTGGTTCAGTGGATAGAGCGTCAGCCTTCGGATTCAAGGGTCCCAGGTTCCATTCGGGTCAAGGGCATGTACCTTGGTTGCAGGCACATCCCCAGTGGGGGGTGTGAGGAGGCAGCTGATAGATGATTCTCTCTCATCGACGTTTCTAACTCTCTATCCCTCTCCCTTCCTCTCTGTAAAAACAATCAATAAAATAGCCGAAACCGGTTTGGCTCAATGGATAGAGCGTCAGCTTGGGGACTGAAAGGTCCCGGGTTCGATTCCGGTCAGGGGCATGTACCTTGGTTGCGAGCATATCCCCAGTAGGGGGTGTGCAAGAGGCAGCTGATTGATGACTCTCTCTCATCGATGTTTCTAACTCTCTATCTCTCTCCCTCTCTATACAAAATCAATAATATATATATATATATATATTTAAATATATTTTATTGATTTTTTACAGAGAGGAAGAGAGAGGGATAGAGAGTTAGAAACGTCGATGAGAGAGAAGCATCGACCAGCTGCCTCTTGCACACTCCCCACTGGGGATGTGCCTGCAGCCAAGGTACATGCCCTTGACCGGAATCGAACATGGGACCTTTCAGTCCGCAGACCGACGCTCTACCACTGAGCCAAACCGGTTTCGGCAAAAATCAATAAAATATATTTTAAAAAAACAACAAAAAAACAATCAATAAAATATATTTAAAAAAAAAAAAAAAGGAAAGGAGGACAGACCTTGCAGATGGAGGAGGCGGTGAGTGCAAAGGCCTGGGAAGGAGACTGAGGACTAACGGGGATAACTACGCAACTGCAACAGGAGAGGGGAAGCGTGCGGTGTGGGAAGCAAGGCCGGAGCGCTCAGGGGCAGCTCGTGCGGCGTCTTATGCAACAGACGAAGAGTTCAGAGCTTGCCCGGCTGGTGTGGCTCCGTGGTTGAGGGCAGTCTAAGGACCAGGAGGTCACGGATTCGACTCCCATCGGGGCGCATGCCAGGGTTGCAGGCTCGATCCCCAGAGTGAGGTGTGCAGGAGGAGCCGACCAATGATTTTCTCTCATTGATGTTTCTCTCTCTCTCTCCCTCTCCCTCTCTAAAATCAATGAAAATATTTTTGTAAAAAAACAAAACAAAAAAAACACACTTTTGCCAAAACCGGTTTGGCTCAGTGGTAGAGCGTCGGTCTGTGGACTGAAAGGTCCCGGGTTCGATTCCGGTGAAGGGCATGTACATTGGTTGCGGGCACATCCCCGGTGGGGGATGTGCAAGAGGCAGCTGGTTGATGTTTATCTCTCATCGACGTTTCTAGCTCTCTATCTCTCTCCCTTCCTCTCTGTAAAAAATCAATAAAAAATATATTAAAAAAACAACAACAACAACACACACTTTTGAGGGTATCCAAAAACTATGGGAGGGTTTTAAGCTTCAGAGGGACCCGATCTGACTGGCATTTGTCAAAATCCTCGGTTTGGCTGCTGGGTGGAGAATGGATTGCAGAGAAGCAAGAACAGTTTTGTTTGTTTTTTTAATATATTTTATTGATTTTTTTTTTTTACAGAGAGGAAGAGAGAGGGATAGAGAGGTAGAAACATCAATGAGAGAGAATCATTGATCAGCTGCCTCTTGCACAGCCCCTACTGGGGATGTGCCTGCAACCCAGGTACATGCCCTTGACCGGAATCGAACCCGGGACCTTTCAGTCCACAGGCTGACACTTTATCCACTGAGCCAAACCGGTTTTGGCAGTAAGAACAGTTTTGAAAAGCCCCGAGGAGAGACCTGACCAGAGTCTGAGCAGCATAGCCCCTGCGTGGAGGGCGTAGCAGCCTGGCTGGCAAGACACAGGCATGTAGGAGAGAGATTGAGCAGGTAGATGAGGCCACGTTAGCCATTGATTGGACTAAAGTTCAGGGACAAAGAGGGAGGAACGCATGGCTCCTCGGTTTCCACAGCCGGGATCTCAGGGTGTCAGGGATACAAACAAAGCGCCTCTGTTCAGCTCCAGGTGCCTCGAAAGACCCATGCAGAGCAAAGGACCGAGCAGAGCAGACGTGCACTGCGTGTTTCGGAGGCCGCCCTTTAGATGGAGATAGGGGGTGAGTCAGACACGTGCCCACCTCCGCAGCTGCTCTGCATTTTTTAACAAGGAGCGACTCGCCCGCCTGCATCCAAGCAGCAACAAGCGTCCCCCTCCCACCCAGCACCCTGGGCCTCAGCCGCCTCTCAGCCTCACCATCATCATCATCAGTGTAAAGGCGCAGGGTGAGCTGGTGGTTGCGTAAGGTCCCCCTGGGGTTAAATTCTTCCCACCTGGCCGAGAGGAGCATCGCCATTCCAGGCAGAGCCAGGAATCTCAGTGGCAGGACCCACATTCTTCGGATGGCGGATCAGTATGGTATCCATGGCTGTCTCAGCCACTCACAGGCTCTTGGGAACGATGGACCACATGATCAGAGCGGGTGACCATTCGCACAAGAAGGATCTCCCGTGTCCGGAATCGCTTTCCAGGGGGAAAATTCCTGTCTCACCAGTAAGAAAGGAACGTGAAGTTAAAACGAACACAGGTGGCGTTTTGCACCTGTTCAGCTAGATAAAATGATGGCGTTTCAGAAGGCTGCGGTTTGCATACACTCGTACACTTATACATTATTTTTATTACCGTGTACGTTCCCCCCACACACACACACACAAATCACCAGCATTTATTTCCTGGATCCCAGGTGTTGTTTTTTTTTTTAATATATTTTATTGATTTTTCACAGAGAGGAAGAGAGAGATAGAGAGTTAGAAACATCGACGAGAAAGAATCATCGATCAGCTGCCTCTTGCACACCCCCCACCGGGGATGTGGCCGCAACCAAGGTACATGCCCTTGCCCGGAATCGAACCCAGGACCTTTCAGTCTGCAGGCCGACGCTCCATCCACTGAGCCAAACGGGTCCCGGCCCAGGTGTTATTTATCTTGGTAGAAAGGAAGGACAGAGTTGATCAGGTAGTTTTGAGCACAAAAATCCCTTCCCTAAAACTGGATCTGTAAAGCTCCAGGAGGGAACCTCAGAGCTGTGTAGACGCGCGGAGTTATTAGATTAAAATGGCTTTCACAAAAAAGTGAATTGTCAGCTCCTTCCCTCTCTGCTGAAAAGGGTTTACAATTTTTTAAAGTTTCTTTTTTTAAAAAAGGGATTGTATCAGAAGGTCTTGACCGAGACGAGGGGGCAGAACTGGGACACGGTCCCTGCCCAGGCTGCCCAGGAGAGGAGCTGCTGTAGGTGGGCTGCTCCCCGCCGGTGAGCAGGCCCCAGCCCCCGAGGCTCAGTGCCCAGTGAATAAATAACATCCTGTGGTTACAGTGTCTTAGAAGTGTACCTGGGCACGGTGAGGAGGTGGCAGCATGGAGCCTGTGGTGTGGGCAGAGGGCCTTTCCGGGGTGAGGGCCTCCGGGGTGCCTCGGTCTGACCTTGCTTGTCTGGAACACGGGGCTCGGAGGAAAAGCAGGATGCCCTGTCCAGGTGGGGAAGCAGGTCTCTCTCCCACTCTCCTTGGGCAGGGTCAGACTCAAGATGAGGTGGTCCCGTCACTGCTCGCAGGCTGGTTGCTAGCCTCCTTGTCTGGGGCACCTGCCCCCGCCTGTCTGATCGCCCCTTCAGCGCCAGCTCGCCCGTGCCTCCAGCCAGCTTCCTCACACTCCCGGCCTCCGAGCCTCCCTGGATGTCAGGGACCGCGTTCCAACGGCCTGTCCGGTCACAGGAGATGAAGTCCGAGTAGGAGGACTCGACCTCCGTCATGCCTGGCGCATCATTCGTCAGGCCTGCTTCAGTCTCTTTTTCCTGCTCGCATCTCTTCACATTTTCCACTGTTGACAAATGAGTGTGGAAATTCTGCCGAGCCGGGCCGTCCGCCCGCAGCGCATCCCCCGGCTGCCCGCGCCCGCAGCATTAAAAATACGTCTTTTTAAAAAACATATTTTTATTGATTTTAGAGAGGAGGGGGAGAGGAAGAGAGAGAGAAACATCAGTGATGAGAGAGAATCACTGATCAGCTGCCTCCTGCACGCCCCACACTGCAAATCCAGCTCAAAACCTGGACATGTGCCCTGGCCGGGACACCCTCCACCCCCATGCACAAATTTCATGCACTGGGCTACTAGTTATTTCTATAATATCTTTTTTTTTAAATATATTTTTTCTTGATTTTTTTATAGAGAGGAAGGGAGAGAGATAGAGAGCTAGAAAAATCGATGAGAGAGAAACATCGATCAGCTGCCTTCTGCACATTTCCCACTGGGGATGTGCCCACAACCAAGATACATGCCCTTGACCGGAATCAAACCTGGGACCTTTCAGTCCGCAGGCCAATGCTCTAACCATTGAGACATACCGGTTTCAGCAATTTCTATAATATCTTATTGGTTACACAAGGCAGCCCTATTCAGTGGGGGTGGGGGGGCACTCAGGAACTTACTGCCTAGAGGCGGGGATCATTGCGAACCATCTAGGTGCTGGCTGTCACATGTTGCCTACAAGACCCTACATAATCTGATCCCGACTCATATTTCGAACTCTGTACCCTACCCCTGCGCCCCTTGCTGCTCATCATGTTCCAGCCATGCTGGCCTCCTTTCCTTTTCTCCAATCCGCTTCGGCTGTCCCTGCCCCAGGACCTTTGCACTCGCTGTGCCCTCAGCCAGAATGCCCCTCCCCCAAGGTTTTCATAATCAGAAGGTCCCCCTCTCTCAGAGGTCTCCTCTGACTAGAATGCCCCCTGCCATCACCATCCCAGCTCCTTCTTTTTTCAGCGTCCTGATCTCTGTCTGCTACGTTCTCTTGTTTATTTGTTCGCTGTCTCCTCCGTTCGGACAGAAGCTGCATTTGAACAGGAAATCACGTCTATTTTGGTCACTGCTGCCTTCCCAGCACTGAGAGCAGAGCCTGGCACACACTCAGAGGCTCTGACAAATGAGTGAATGGAGGAAAGTTTCCAAGGTCTCGTGAAGTGCCCCCCTCCCCCAGAGCATCCACCCTCCTCTGGATTCATGCTTGCTTTCTTTATTAACTGATTTGAGAGAGAGGGGTGGATTTGTTGTTCCACTTATCTATGTATTCATTGGTCTTTTTTTAAAATATGCTTTTTATTGATTTTTTTACAGAGAGGAAGAGAAAGAGAGAGAGAGTCAGAAACATCTATGAGAGAGAAACATCCATCAGCTGCCTCTTGCATACCCCCTACTGGGGATGTGCCCACAACCGAGGTACATGCCGGTGACTGAACCTGGGACCCTTCAGTCCGCAGGCCGAGGCTCTGTCCACTGAGCCACACCGGTTTTGGCGGAATGGAATATTCTTAACCCTTTGCACTCCGCTGTCCCCTCTCAGGGGACATCGGAATTCTAGCATATCACTCGGATGTCCCCTCTCAGGGGGGACAGTGCAGTTTATTAGTGATTACGGGGAATTGAGTTAATTCAACGCACGTGTCCGCCGCAAAGTAGGGTCAAGTAGCTGGTAGCCAATGTCCAGAGTGGTTCGGAGTGCAAAGGGTTAATAAAAAAAATTGCCGACGTTAGGGACCAGGTGCCAGGAAGTCTCACAACCTTTAGCCGTTCTCACAGCACCTTAGGCCAGAGGCCGCATCCACTCCTGTGCCAGTCCCCGCCCAGGCAGCTGTCCCCGCTGCTGTGGAATCCACAGGCCCAGCAGCCTCAGAGCGGAGGGCTGGAGGGCGCTTTGGGATTGTCCCTGTGGGCAGGGTGACGGCTGTGCCCCAGGTCGGCTGGCAGACAGGTGCCGCCCCAGACAGCGCTGGCGGTGGAGAGAGGAGACAGCCGGGGGCCAGGCGGCTCCCCGGGGCAAAGGCCAGCGCTCAGGGTCGTTGCCGTGGTTCTGTTTGGGTTTATCACGGGGGTAGGAGCCGGCTGGTGGGAACCAGGTGAACTTTAGCATGCCTTGAAGGTCCTCACCGGACTGAAGTTCAGATCTGTTTGCTGTCCCGGCAATAAACCCTGGAATTGCTTCCCTCTGGGTTCTCCCCAAGCTTTTTCCCCGTGACCTCCCCCCTGCCCCCCGGCCTCCCTGGGAGACGGGCAGAGTCCGCACCATCGGATCGGTATTCCAGAAGACAAGCACGTGGGATGGCCAGGCTCAGGGGCTGGCTCAGGCCGCACCATGAAGGGCTGTGGGTCGAAGCTGAAAATAAGCCCTAAGCTTGTCACTCATTGTCACAGCCTCTGCCCTGCAGGCTGAGAGGAGGGTGCATGCTGTAGGGAGCAGATGCCTGCCGTGCACACACACCCCGCACCCCCTCCACCCCGCCCCCCATCCCCGGGACCCCAGCCAGCTGGGACTGCCCTTCCAGCTTCTAGACTAGACGGGAAAGGCCGCGCTTACCTGGAGGGTACAGTGTGTAGCTCTAGTTTTTACCCCTGGCCAGGCCATGCCAGGCTATGCCAGGCTATTCCAGGCTATTCCAGAGTTGCAACTTGACCAAAGCTGTCGTTCTGTAGGCCGCAGATTGAGAAACGGAAAAAACCGTTAGTCCTGCAGAGATGGGTGAGCTTTCTCGGCTCCGGCTCTCCCCGTCCTGGCCTCCCCCGCCCCACCGCCCCCGCTTCTCAGCCACGTGGCTCACTCTGGCTGCTTCACTTGCAAACGTTGGGACGGAAGGTGGGAGAAATCAGGCTTCAGTTTTGTTCTAGTGCCAGCACCGAGCATGACCCTCGAGGTTTAAAACAGAGTACATGTCTTCCTAGCTGGTGTGGCTCAGTGGATAGAGTGTTGTGAACTGAAGGGTCCCGGGTTCGATTCCAGTCAAGGGCACAAGCCTGAGCTGTGGGCCCGATTTCCAGTGTGGGGCATGCAGGAGGCAGCGATCAATGATTCTCTCTCATCATTGATGTTTCTCTCTCCCTCTCCCTTCCTCTCTGATATTAAATAAAATAAAAATAAATAAAATAAGACGGAGTACATGTCCAAAAACACTTGACCTTGGACAGAACCTGCAGGCCGCTGCTTCCTGGAACCTGCCATTCCAAGCAGCCCGCCAGACGTGGCCGCTTGTTGCAGGGGTTGGGAGGGAGTGGGACAGAGAGGGCATTGGAAGCCAGGAAGACGAGGACCCTTGGTTGATCAACGAGATTGGGTCTGTGAAGATACTTCATCAGAGGAGATAATGTGTGTGAAGATGCTTGGACTGCCAAATATATGAACTATATTCTAAATCCTCCTAACTGTGTGAATAAGCTACATGAAGGAAGGCAATTTTTATATTAAATTAAAAAAAATTAAAAAAAAGCCCAGCTGGGATGGCTCAGTGGTACAGCACCAACCTATGAACCACGAGGTCATGGTTCGATTCCCGGTCAGGGCACATGTCCGGGATTTGGGCTTAATCCTCAGTGTGGGGCATGCAGGAGGCAGCCAATCAATGATTGACATTTCTATCACTATCTCTATCTCCCTGCTTCTCTGAAATCAATAATATATATATATACACACACACACACACACACATATATATATATATATATATATATTTTTTTTTTTTTAAGGCAATTTTATGTAAGGACAACTACTACCAGATCCCTGCCTTGAATTTCACCCCCAAAAGTTGGAATTATTGATGGCTGTTGATGAACCCCCTTTTCTATCTTTGGGCGACGAGGGCTGGTGAGAGCACGCAGTGTGTCATCAGCTGTTAGTCCACCTGCCTGGCAGCCTTGTCTCGAGTTGCTGCTGCTCAGTTATGTTTCCCTGCAGCCCCCTTTCTCCTAGAGGTCACAGGAACCACCAGCAACGCAGGGCCTGGCCCCCGGGGGGCCGCACAGCTCTGCTCAGAGCTCCCCCCTTAAGCCAGAAATAAGGCTGGTGTACTTGCCGGTGGTATCTCAAACCCTTTCCCAGGTGAATGCTGCTTAAGACGCGTCCCACGGAGAGGGTCCTTGCTAGAGAGGGGGTTGGGGGGATTAGGTTGGGGGCAACCAGAGGTCTCACACTTGGATGAGTGGGCTAGTCAGTCATTCCGCAGAGTAATCTGTGCATCTTACCCCCACCCCACCCCCACCCCCCTTGAAGAGGCTGAAAACCCAGTGTTGCTATCAGGGCAAAGCACGTGCATTGATTTTGTTTCATCCCGTCTGTGCCTTTTCAGGGTTTAAGCGTTTGGCTGACAAGGAAATTGGTGAGGAAGTTCCTAATAAGCAGTTAACACTCCAATGTTCTTGCAGCTGCTGAGGCAGGAACCTGTGAGGGTTAGAGAGGGGCCCGGTCAGATAAACCCGCGTTGGAATTCCAGATCTGACGCTCACTGGGCATGGGACCTCTCCCTGAGCCTCAGTTTCCCTGTCTGGGTAGCAGAAGGGCCTTCTCATTGGCTTGTTGGCTGAGATACTGAGCAGAAGATGCCGAGCCCCGTGGCTGGTACACACACAGGAAGTGGTCAGTAAAAGGGACACGCGGTCATTCTGATCATTAAGGCAACAGAGAACCGAATGAAAAAGGGGGGAGGGAGGAGGATTTGGAAGAAAAGGATCTAAGTTAAATTCCACACAGAGTCTTATAAACCTCATGCTTGAAAAATAATTAGATTTATCTTGGAATAGGTAATATTCGTGCATAAACAATTTATTTTTTTAATATATTTTATTGATTTTTTTACAGAGAGGAAGGGAGAGGGATAGAGAGCTAGAAACATCAATTTGAGAGAGACACATCGTCCAGCTGCCTCCTGCACACCTCCCACTGGGGATGTGCTCACAACCAAGGCCCATGCTCTGGACAGGAATTGAACCTGGGACCCTTGAGTCCGCAGGCCGATGCTCTATCCACTGAGCCAAGCCAGTCAGGGATGCATAAACAATTTGAAAGGTACGAAGAAGTGTACAGTGAAAATCAGGTTTCCCTCCACCCCAGTCGCTACCTCCTCATTCCCTTTTGTGGAGGCAACTAATAGATGAGTTTCCTGAGCACCCTCCGAGGACTACTTATGAGGGAGGTTTGTTTTGTGTGTTTTTTTATTTATTTTTAAAATATATTTTATTGATTTTTTTACCAAGAGGAAGGGAGAGGGATAGAGAGCTAG
Source organism: Pipistrellus kuhlii (assembly GCF_014108245.1). NCBI lineage: Eukaryota > Metazoa > Chordata > Mammalia > Chiroptera > Vespertilionidae > Pipistrellus > Pipistrellus kuhlii. Next base: position 503,295 of record NW_023425545.1, on the reverse strand, counting down.
AAACATCGATGAGAGAGAAACATCATCCAGCTGCCTCCTGCACACCCCCACCGGGGATGAGCCCGTAACCAAGGTATATGCCCTTGACCGGAATCGAACCTGGGACCTTTCAGTCCTCAGGCCAATTCTCTATCCACTGAGCCAAACCGGTTTCAGCTAGTTTTGTGTGTTTTTTAAAATACATTTTGTTTATTTCAGTGAGGAAGGAAGTTAAATAAGAGGGAAATAGAGAGAGAGAAACATCAATAATGAAAGAGAATCATGGATCGGCGGCCTCCTGCACACCCCACCCTGGGGATCGAACACGCAACCCGGGCATGTGCCCTGACCGGGAATCGAATCGTGACCTCCTGGGTCATGGGTCAACGCTCAACCACTGAGCCACACTGGCCGGGCCTGTGGGGAAATTCGTCTTGAAGGACATAGCGATGAGGTGGCTTGCTACACAGTAGTCACAGCAACTTGATAATAAAGACAACTGCACGTGTGGTCTTGTCGGACCCCAAGTTTAGGGGGGGGAGAGTTTAATAGCTCGGAGTGTCCCGCAGTCCGAGCCAGTCTGGGCGCCGTCTCTCCGGCTATAATAAGACGCTGGGCTCCGAAAGGCAATCTGATTCCGAGGCGGGACTCAGAGCCCCGAGCACAGCGCCCTGGTCTTTGGGGGAGGATGGCGGGGCAGGGCGCAGCCACACCGTGCGATCTGAACTCCGGACTGTGGACTCATTCCCGACATTCCCGCTGGCCAAGCCCACATTGCCCGCATTCCCCGGGCCTGAGGCCGCATAGCTTGGCCCTCAGCTGCCGCGGGGTCCCAGGGACAGGCTGGAGAGACAGGGCTGGGGCCATGTGAGACAGGCCAGGGTTCCTTCCCGCATTCTGCCCCCGGCCGCCTGCCCGCCGGAGCCCAGTGTCTGTTCCGTAAAAGGCACAGGTCTTATATTTATCCGGGCCCCACTTGGTAAATTTAAACCCGCTCCAGGCCTAGCACACACCTGCTTACGGGATAAGCAGGGGGCTTGGTTGCAGTCCCGTTAGGAGGGTGACTGTGTGTATATATAGAGCGAAGACAGCCCTCTGGCCTCCAGCTTCTGTCCGACAGAGGAGCGTTAATCACCCCGGCCTTGGAGACACATTCCAGGGCTCAGCCCTGCGTCCAGAAGTTTCCACTGGAAGCAAACCCGAGCTCGATCAGCTGGGGTCCGTCTGGTCGCCCGCAATGCAGGAAAATCGGGGTGAGCTGAAACCGGTTTGGTTCAGCGGATAGAGCGTCAGCCTGTGGACTGAAAGGTCCCGGGTTCGATTCCAGTCAAGGGCATGTACGTTGGTTGTGGGCACATCCCCGGTGGGGGTTGTGCAGGAGGCGGCTGGTCAATGTTTCTCACCGATGTTTCCAGCTTTCTATCCTTCTCCCTTTCTCTCTGTAAAAAATAAATAAAATATAAAAAATATATACATTTTATTGATTTTTTACAGAGAGGAAGGGAGAGGGATAGAGTGCTAGAAACATTGATGAGAGAGAAACATCGACCAGCCGCCTCTTGCACACTCCCAACGGGGATGTGCAAGCAACCAACATACATGCCCTTGACCGGAATTGAACCTGGGACCTTTCAGTTCGCAGGCTGATGCTCTATTCACTGAGCCAAACCGGTTTTGGCTGTATGTTTGTTTTTTTTAAAGAAGAAGAAGCAATACAGTTGCTACTATTCTGGCGGCCAATGGACATTCTCGGCTCCATGGTCATAGAAAACGAAGCCCGTAACTGGCATCTATTAGCCCCAAATTACAGGCTTCACGATGCCACGCTGCCTCTCCTCCTCCTGTGGCCCAACCACTCAGGGAGGGTGGCTCCCAGGAGCAGCCTGGTGTGGGTTGTCCGGCCACCTCGGGAGGGGCCTGGGGCCGCATCGCATCCCTGCACCCAGCCACGTTCCTCTGGGTCCTGGCTGACCACTTGCTTTTTTTCTTTTTAAATATATTTGATTGTTTTTTCACAGAGAGAAAGGGAGAGGAACAGAGACTTAGAAACATCCATGAGAGAGAAAAACATTGATCAGCTGCCTCCTGCACATCCCCCACCGGGGACGTGCCCGCAACCAAGGCACATGCCCTTGACCGGAACCGAACCTGGGACCCTTCAGTCTGCAGGCCGACGCTCTATCCACTGAGCCAAACCGGTTTCGGGGTGGCTGTCCACTTTCTTAGCGTCATGACCCAGACGCCGTAATGACAGTGATAATAACGACAGCGGACATTTTTAAGAGCCGAGGGCCAGGCCCGGACTCCAACACACCACCGCCTGCTGTGTTTCACTCAGGCTCCCGAGACAGAATGTTCAGACACCCAGGATCTCTGCCGGGGGGACCCCAGATACCTCATCACTGAGCTACCGAAACCTGGAATATGTCTGAGAAAAGAAGAGAGAGAGCGAAGTCCACAACCTCATGCTCTTGGGCCATAAAACCTAAGGAACAGCCTGGCAGAGGTGGGAAGCGTGACTCAGGGAAGAAGGCAAGGAAAACGCAACGCTGGGGGTTTATGAAGCAAATCGGAAAAGGTTACTTCTGCTCTTTGGTAACCGTGAGGAATGGAAACTCGAGGTTAGCGATTCGGGGGTTGGGGGGAGCTAGGGGAAGGCTGCGGTGTCCAGCCCCATTTCTGTCCGAGTTCCCGGGAAGTGGGGTTTCATGGTATGGGATGCAACTGGATATTTCCTCCACGCTCTGCGGCTGGGGACTAGCAGCCAGCATTTCCTGGCACTCAAGGCGAGTCCAGGCAGCCAGGTTGAAATTTTTTTTTTTGGAGCCAAAAGCCAAGCATTCCTTTCCAGTTAGTTCTCCAACCTCTGGGGGAAGAGCTGGCCCATTAGAGTGACCTCTACTGGCAACCCCTGGAACTGCCCCATTTCCCAGCCCGTATAGGAATTGCCCTAGAAATGGACTCCTTGTCTCAACAGAAGCCTCTAGATTCTTTTTTTTAAATTTCATTATTGATTAAGGTATCACATATTTTTCCTCACCCCCATTCCAATCCCCCACCCCTCCGACTCATGCTCCCACCCCCCTATTGTCCTCAACCACTGGTTAGACTCCTATGTGTGCACATAAGTCCTTTGGTTGATCTCTCCCTTTTATCCCCACCCTCCCTCTGAGCTCATGTCCTACTGGAAATATACTTCTAAGAATCAAAAATGAGCAGAAACCGGTTTGGCTCAGTGAATAGAGCATCAGCCTGCAGACTGAGGGGTCCCAGGTTCGATTCCGGTCAAGGGCATGCACCTTGGTTGTGGGCTCATCCCCGGTGGGGGTGTGCAGGAGGCAGCTGGTCGATGTTTCTCTCTCATCGACGTTTCTAACACTCTGTCCCTCTCTCCCTTCCTCTTCTGTAAAATATCAATAAAATATATTTTTTTAAAATAAAAGAGATGTTGGCTTCATTTGTGTTCAACACTGTGGAAATGGGTCCACGTGGGATTGCGAAGATGAAGAAAGAAAATGGGAGGTGACTGCCTAAAATATTCTGATTAAGAAACATTTTGCGCCGAAACCGGTTTTTCTCAGTGGTAGAGCGTCGGTCTGCGGACTGAAAGGTCCCAGGTTCGATTCCGGTCAGGGGCATGTACCTTGGTTGCGGGCACATCCCCAGTAGGGGGCGTGCAAGAGGCAGCTGATCGATGATTCTCTCTCATCGATGTTTCTAACTGTCCCTCTCCCTCTCTGTAAAAAATCAATAAAATATATTTAAAAAATAAAAAAATAAACTCTCTTCCCCGGCCCTCTTCCCTCTGCTCTGCTCTCTCTGCGTCAACGCAGAACTCAGTGCCTGCGCCCGCTGCCTGCCCTCCTCACTTCCCGGGCTCTCCTTTCCTCCGACGCCTTCTCTCCTCTCCTCTCGCCTCTCACCCCGAGTGCTCCTGGGACTGTGTCTGTCCAGGGTCAGAGGTTGATTCTGTCCTCATTTTGTCCATCCTCTTTCTTTAAAAATAGTTTTTATTGATTTTTTTAAGAGAGGAAGGGAGAGGGGGAGGGAGAGATAGAAACATCAATGATGAGAACCACCGATCGGCCGCCTCCTGTGCGCCCCACACTGGGGACGAGCCCCCCACCCCGGGGCAGGTGCCCTGACCGGGAATCGAACCTCGACCTCCGGGTTCATAGGTCAGCCACGGAGCCACGCTGGTGGGACTGGTCCATCCTCCTGAGTGACACCGGACAGAGCTGACTGTCTCTCCTATGGAGACAATCGCCCCTCCATAAAACGGGCTTCGTCATAGTATCTGCATGTATGGTTACTGTGGGGACCAAGTGGGATAACATGCTCTCAGACTTCTCCTGGCCCCAAATTAGGGCTCCGTACCTGCCAGCTGGCCTGAAGCTTAGTGTTTTCATCTTTCACGGGAGAACAGATTCAGAGAATTCATGTCTATGTAAAAGTTAATTTGCAAGAAAATAAAAATAAATAAAAATTCAAAAGCAAAAGGACATCAAAGGCTCAAAATGAATTTTTAAAGAGGGAATGTTAAGGGAGAGTCTCATAGGTAGAAATGTTTTCCTTTTGAAGTATCATAAAACCAATCTTGGAGACACGTCCTGTTATTAAAATGGCTCATGCTCCTTTCTCGTGGGCTTGGGAGCCGTGGGGAAATTTCTACCCTTTGGACAGATCGCTTGCATTTTAGCTCAGAGCCAAAGTGGAATTGATGGTGTCTCCTTAATGCACAGAGTGTGCTCGCGTGAAAGAGAGATTTGGAAACTGAAGCTGAAGGAATAGAGCAGGGCCAGCCTCCTCTGAACTTGACCTTGGCATTGCTACAGAGCGCCGTGGGGGCCAGAGTCCATTTGCTTATCTGGGCTTTTCCTTTTCCTTCTTATTGACACTGCGGTGCTAGAGGCGACCCCACCCAGACCCTGACCACGGCCATGGGCAGGAAGCTTCAGATCCCAGGGGGAGCACTGGGATCAATAAAATATATATTTTTTAAAATAAAAAAATAAATGCATATTTCAGGGCCTTTCGCTGGGATACGAGAGCTTGCATTTTATTATTTATTTATTTATTTATTTTTAAAATATATTTTATTGATTTTTTTACAGAGAGGAAGGGAGAGGGATAGAGAGCTAGAAACATCGGCGAGAGAGAAACATCTATCAGCTGCCTCCTGCATACCCCCTGCTGGGGATGTGCCCGCAACCAAGGTATATGCCCTTGACCGGAATCGAACCTAGGACCTTTCAGTCTGCAGGCCAACGCTCTATCCACTGAGCCAAACTGGTTTCAGCTCTGCTATTTTATTTTTAAGTTAATTTCGGAGAGGGAAAGGGAAAGAGAACATCAATGATGAGAGAGAATCATCGTCGGGCTGCCTCCCGCACGCCCCCTACTGGGAATTGAGTCAGCATGTGCCCTTGACCGGAATCAAACCGGGGACCCTTCAGTCCGCAGGCGAACTCTCATCCACTGAGCCACGCCAGCTACGGCTCAATCTGTGTTTCGGAAAAAGCCCACTCTGGCTGCCACGTGGACAATGACTTGGGGGGCGGGGTGATGGTCAGCAGGCAGCCCCCACGGAAGGATGGCGTGTGGGCCTGCGGCAGTGATGAAGGTGGAGTCCAAGGGAGAGGAAGGACGGCTCGACGTCGGAGGCCACCTCCGAGCCTGGGAGGTGTATGCAGCCTCGGCTCACAACCTGAGCCAAAGACATTCTGAGACGAAAACTTCCCAGATGAGTTGAGCAGGTGGGAGTAGAATTTCAAACGACCAAGTTTAGGTTGTCACTGGCTAGCTGGTTCTTCCCCTACAAGGGAAACTCAGAAATGTGGGCTCAGCAGAAGCCGGTTTGGCTCAATGGATAGAGCGTCGGCCTGTGGACTGAGAGGTCCAGGGTTCGATTCTGGTCAAGGGCATGTCTCTTGGTTGTGGGCACATCCCCAGTGGGGAGTGTGCAGGAGGCAGCTGATCAATGTTTCTTTTTCTTTTTCTTTTTTTAAGATTTATTTTTTAATTTTATTTTAAAAAATATTTTATTGATTTTTGTACAGAGACAGAGAGCCAGAAACATCGATGAGAGAGAGTCATCGATTAGCTGCCTCCTGCACAACCCCCACCGGGGATGTGCCCGCAACCAAGGTACACGCCCTTGATGGGAATCGAACCCGGGGCCCTTCAGTCTCCAGGCCAACGCTCTATCCATTGAGCCAAACCGGTTTCGGCTGATCGATGTTTCTAACTCTCTATCCCTCTCCCTTCCTCTCTGTAAAAAACCAATAAAATATATATTTTTTAAAAGAAAAGAAAAGAAAAGAAAAGAAAAGAAAAGAAAAGAAAAGAAAAGAAAAGAAAAGAAAAAAGAAAAGAAAAGAAACGGGGCTCAGGGGATGCACCAGAGATGGTCTGAGGCAGCTCCCAAGGGTGGGGCCAAGAGGCTAGTCTCCTGAGAGCTTTGAAGGTTCAGTACGTGCCAGGACAATGCCTAGTTCTTACCAGCAGGTGGCAGCACCACAACGTACTAAAAGCAAAGCGGAAAAACCCTTTTCTACCGTTAAAAACCACCGTAAGCCCCAACCCAACAGAGGGCCTTGGTGGTGGTGATTCATTTGTGCATTCCGGAGTCCCTGACTGAGCAGTTTGTCACTGGCAAGTTTTGCTACGGTTACAACAGGTTTTCACACCAGGGTACCTTTTACTTCACAATTTGCCTGTTGCTCCAATTTCTGTTTGTTATTTAACCTGTCACACACACACACTCACAATCCTACTGTCCCCAGCGTGGCTTTTTCCTCTGCCCAAAATGATCCTGGGCAGCGTTCTCTCAGGTTGCTGAATCTGTGTCTGTAGAGAATTTTTTAATCAGAAAGACAGTGTGACAGCTGTTGAAGGGTGGGTGGTCTAGGTTGTGTGGTGGTTTTTTCTTGTTTGGTCGCCCACACTTGTTTTATGTCAACACGATTCGTTTTTGCTTTTTTTTTTTTTTTTTTTTAAATATATTTTATTGATTTTTCTACAGAGAGGAAGGGAGAGAGACAGAGAACTAGAAACGTTGATGAGAGAGAAACATCAACCAGCTGCCTCCCGCACAACCCCCACCCGGGATATGCCCGCAACCAATGCATATGCCCGACTGGAATCGAACCCGGGACCCTTCAGTCCACAGACCGACGCTCTACCACTGAGCCAAACCGGCTTCGGCCGTTTTTGCTTTTTTTTAATTTAATAAATCTTTATTGCTCAGATTATTACAATTGTTCCCCCCCCCCCCCATAGCTCCCTTCCACCCGGTTCCCACCCCACCCTCTGCCCTTACCTCCCCCTCGATTCGTATTTTTACTTTTAAATGTTCCCCTTCCGAATCTGGCCCGTATGCGCGTATTTTTACACAGATGTACTCCGAGTCTGTTTTATCAGGGTTGCATTTGAAAAGGAAGTGCGTACTTTTTTTTTTTTTTTTTTTCCCCCTGTTCTCTTGGGCATCTAGTCTCTTCTGAGATCTCACCCACTTCCTCAGCTTCAAATATCACATTGCCCAGAGACGCTGCCATGTCTTTATCTCCTGTCAACCTCGATTATTTACTTTTTTGTTCTCCCATCCCTCCCTCCATCCATGCACCCGCCCCATGCATTGTGCCTGGGCCGGGAATATGATTGTGAAAAGTCCTGTTTTCCGGCAGCTCGCAGAGCACGGGGCGGGAGGCCGCGGGGCAGCAACGATGCTGCAATGAAATTGGAGGTCCGGCGGGAATTGGGGGAGAGAAACCCTAACGCTGACTTGGGGGCCCAAAGAACGAGACAGAGGCCAACTGAGCAGAGGAAACTGCCTATGCAAAGATAGGGACACTCTCATGAGCTTGTGGCCCCTGCAGGAAACCGCAGGGGTGCCGTTTTGGGGGAGAGGGAGCTGGCTGGAGCCTGCAGGGTAGGGCTGGCAGGCAGAGGCCAGGTCCCCAAGGGTCTTGCAAAGGACCTGAGACATTATCTCGAGAAGTATCTCTCCTGGAACACTCTTTCCTTCTCAGCCTCACCAGGTTCTCAGCTTACACCTCCCTCCTCTCTTTTCCCTGATCCAGGACTAGGCAGATTCCCTACTGCGCGCCCTCCAAGCCGGCAGGGCGAAGAGGGTCACGTTCTTAGAGGCTCTGTGACAGGTTATCCCGCTGTCTGCGGAGATGCTCGGTTAGTGTTTGGAGGGAATGGATGGAAGTGTGGAGCTTTCCCGCAGCATCCTGGGTATTTCTGCCTGCATGTCTGCCTGAAGGGTGAACTCTGCATTTCCATCACCTCCTCACCTGCCCTCCCCTGTAAAACACCCTCACCTGCTGCTAACCAACCCATTTCTTGTTGTTCTCAAAACAAAGAATTGCAACTCTTCCCTCACTTTCCCCTCCTCTCTGCTCAGCAACTAAGTCTTTCCCTTTCTTTTTTTTTTTCTGGCCACCATTCTAGAACAAAGTATCATAGTGTGTGTGTGTGTGTGTGTGTGTGTGTGTGTGTGTCGGGGGATATTTATGGGTTTTAGAACAAGAAAAGTGTCTGTGTAAATCTTGGGTCTACTATATTTGGGTTCCCCTGGGTAAGATACTAACCACTCTAAGCCTCAGTTTCCGAGTCTGTAAAATGGGGAAGTGGACCTGCTCTGCAGAAAGACCGTTACTCTGGTACTCGTCAAGTGATCAGTGAAAGCCCTCTTGGTCTTTTAGCCTCAGATCAGACATTGGCTCAAAAACCCTCTGAGGTCGCCCATCACTTGCCAATGAAACCTGAAGCCCCAGAGGCTGGCCTTGTCTCTCATTACCCCTCCCTCTGAACCCTAAACTCTGTCCCATTCCATCTCTCTTCTTTCCTGCCTCCACATGGCGGGCCAAACACCCACGTAATTGGCTCCCTCCTTCAAGGTCCTATATGTAGTTCGAGGGCCCTGTTTTGCCTTCAGTGTAGGCCAGTGGTTGGCAAACTCATTAGTCAACAGAGCCAAATATCAACAGTACAAGGATTGAAATATCTTTTGAGAGCCAAGTTTTTTAAACTTAAACTTCTTCTAAACACTACTTCAAAACAGACTTGCCCAGGCAGTGGTATTTTGTGGAAGAGCCACACTCAAGGGGCCAAAGAGCCGCATGTGACTCGCGAGCCACATTTTGCCGACCACGGGTCTAGGCAGCTGTCCTCTAGATTACAAACTGCTGAACACAGGCTTTGTGGGGTCCACCCCTGCCTAGCTCCTTGCATGCAGTTGACTCTCAATAGAAAGAAGATTTATTTTCCTTATTTCGACGGGCTTGTTTTCTCTAGAATCAGACGTGTGCTTATTCTCGCTTCAGCGTTATTTTGTTGGCTTCCGGAGCGCCCATTGCCACGAGACACGTTCTGTTCTCTCCTTTAATTGGAAAGAGCTTTTGGCACAGAAAAGCCGAGTTCCTCCTCCAAGCGCCATCTCCTGGCCCTCCCCCCGCCCAGTACAGGAATCAGCTGCTGAGCATTGCCCGGAACGCCTCACCTCCACGCCTCCGGCCGCGGTGCGCTCGGTGCGTGCGGCTGCTCCCTCCGCCCGGGACGCCTCGCCCCGCGTCTCCGTCTAGCGAACTCCTACTCGTCCTGCAAGATATCACCACCCACAGCATCTTCCTTCCCTGGGAAGGCCTTTCTGAGACGGGCAGGGGAGCGACCCCCGCCCCACCCCTTTGGCTGGCTCAGCAACCCCCCAGCTGATTGCAGCATTGCTGGTGGCATTCTTTGTTTACGTTTCCTCCACTCCCGTGGACCCTGAATTCCTCGAGGGCCAGGGTTTCTGTCCGTTACCTTCTATCTATCTAGCACCCTGCTCAGCGGAGCCGGGGGATTCGATCAGTGAACAAATGAATCTGTCAATTTATCTAACACTGCAGGGCTGGGGCCAGATCCCCAAATAGTTCAAGAGCAGGTCCTCTATTTGAGGGTACTGCATGCTGGAGGGAGATTCTCCCCCGACCCCCCCAATTGCCTTGGTCTGGTGGAAGGGGAAGGGAAGTGACTCGGCGGCGCAGACTTCCTCCTTCAGGGTTACGCTGTAATTTACCGGCTCCGGCACCGAATGGGTTAAGGCGACTCGGGGGCGGAGCCATGTGGGTGCCACCTGCTGCGGGGCGGCCATGCGCAGGCGCCCTGGCGTCTAGGAGGGTTAACAGCGGTAGGCGGCCGCCGAGGGGCGCATGCGCTCTGGGCCTTTTCCGCCGGGGGAAATCTCGCGGGGGCGGGGCAGGGCGGGGCGGGGCGGGACCGGGCGGAGGAGTTCTCGCGGGACTCCCGAGAGGAGCGGAAGCGAGGCGGCTGTGCTGCTTCAGCGACCGGGCGGCGGCGGCGGCGGCCGAGATTGTGGCGGTGACAGCGGCCGGAACAGGCGCTGCCCTCGGGGAGCAGCAGCGCGGTCGGCGGCCACGCACTCCGCTGTGGAGGGGCCGGTGCGGAGCGGAGCAGCTGCGCCACGGTGAGCGGGGCCGGCCGCGGCGGCGCTGGCTCGGTGCGTCTTCCGAACCCCGCTCCGAAGCGGGAGTCGGCTCCTAGGGACCCGGCTCAGCCTCCCGAGGCCGCCGGGCCTGGGGGTCGGGACGGCGAGGTGTGGGGCAGGAGAGGGGGTCCCCGGGACTCTGGACTCGCGTTTCCTCTTTTGGGGCGCTTCCTTCCTGGGGACTGTCCTCCCGGGGCCCTCGGCTCCGGACGGAGCCCCCGGACCCCGGAGCAGAAGGCGGGGGGCTCCTGGGCCTGCTTCGTGCCTTCTTCACGGGGGGTTGCGCAGACGGACCTCGGGAGAAGCCCGCGAGCACGGCTGCTCATCCCGTGAGTCAGTCTGACTCGGCCCGGAGGCGGGGGATTCTCTGCGGCTGCACATGGGCGAGCGGCGCCCTCGGACCCCATCTGCCTGGTGTCTTGGGGCTGAGTTTCGGGAGGGGAGGGAGTCCCCCAACCCTGTCACTCCCGTGCGCTGGAACGTTTGCTGCCGAGACAGTGGAGATGCCTGTACTTCTGTCCCCCCCCTTCCCCACGCGGCCCCCCTTTTCGAACTGAAAAATGCCCAGAAAAATAAGCGGCGGCGGCTGAGGGGTTGGAACACTCCGAAGAGAGATTCCGGCGAGAGAGGGGAGAGCCGCCGGGCGGTGGTTTGCATGGGTGACGCTCGCCATGTGTGGCTGGGAGCCGCCTGCGCCCCAGCCTGTTTGGGGGGTGTCCGCGGCCGGCTCCGGGTGCTGTGAAAGGCCGGGGTGCAGCGGGGCTGAGGGAAGCGCACTCCGGGTCTCCCGGTCCCGTGGGCACTCAGGCAGGAGCGGAGAAGACACGGGGGAAACGAGCATCCGTCTCCCTGGCTTTCTTGTCCCCGTTCCTCTTCGTGCTCCTCTCCCTTCCACTGACGACAGGCTCACTCGCGTGTCATGCAAGTCATCTGCCGCCCCCCCTCCGCGCCTGCCCCCCCCCCCTTTTTCTAACCTACTTCCCCTTCTTTCTCGTCGTCTCCTCGCTGGCATAATTTTTTGAGGTTTCTCTGCTCCTTGCGCAGTTCGTCTTCTCATTTGATGATCGCGTTTTCTCTCCGGAGAAATGAGCCCCTTTCCCCGCTTTATCCTTTGCTTCCCAGCGTCCACGGTGCTCCTTCCGCCAGCCAGGAGGGTTGCTGGAGAGCCACCGAGCCTTCGCTTCTCCCGCTGGCAACTGCGAGGCTCCGAGGCTTGAATTCATCCCTCTGTGATCGATGCTGCCACTAGGTCAACTTGCTCGTTTCGTCTGTGTTTTAGTTGTTTTCTTTATTTTAGGATCGCGCTTTTGTGCCAGCTGATGTTTTTCTTCCGGTGTCACTTTTGTATTAGGGAGATTGGGTCGATCAGGGCTGTATGTATGACTTCTCACTGGCTTTTAGGGGGGAGGGTGGTCAAGGTAAAACACATCAAAAACGGAAACCAACCATAGACCTGTATTTCAGTACAATTAAGATAACATGAACCATTTAAGGGAACAGAATTTATTTAGATCTTTGATCAGTTAAAACTTGCCCATTGCAATAGCACTAATATTTTGGACCAGGCTAAAAGAATTTTATTTTATTTATTTTTTTAAAGAATTTTATTTTTAAGTTAGAGTTGACATACTGTACAGTGTTAAATTCATCTCACGTGTACTTTACCAGGCTTTTAAAAATCGGGCATCTTTTCCTACATCTGCTAGAATCAGCCCTCTTTTTTATTGTTGTTGGATTTTTTTTGAGAGAAAGAAAAAACTTTTTGTCTTGCTTGTTCAAAATTTTCTGAATTCCAAAATAAAATAAAAAGAAGTTAGTGCTTTTAATCAGCTTTCTTTGATACTAAAAGCAAGCATTTCAATGCTTGAGGCTGTTGCCTTCCTGAGAAGTATATTCAGATGGGAAGGATTATTGGGTGTTAAATACCACTGGTTTGGTGGTACTTAGAGGTTTCTCTCGGTGATTTCTGTTATCGTGTTGCATGTCGTGCAGCCACAGTTCTAATTATTACTGGAGCAGAAGAGGAATCGATTTTGGAGAAATGCAATAACACAGACCAGAGACCCACCATGCGCTCCTGGGAGGAAGTAATGGTTCCTTGCTTGATTCAGAACTTTCTGGCGCTACTGACTGACCATCGAGAGTCTTGGTTTTGTCAAAGTTGGCTTTTCTTCAGTTGTGCCAAGTGGACATGCATGATTTCTGTTATCTAAAGATGTTGTAGTGCTTTCCCTGGAACACGGAGTTTAAAATCTGGTTAAGACACCCTGATAGTGGTACAGCAGTGATTCTTAAAATGAGGCAGGCGTAAGAACTACCAGTGAGTCTTACATAAAACTAGGTTCTGGGCCTAAGGCCACGACACTGCAGAACTCCAGAAGGCCCCCCTCAGTGGATCAGCCTCTACATAGGGTGATTTTGATGCAGCTGGTCCGAGGACCAGAACCGTTGTTACAGAGTGCAGCCATAGGATAATGAGACGAATGTGGCTTTAAATTACTCGACTTCAGTGTATACTTTTCTGTGTGTGCAGAGTAAATATTTAAAAGCCTAATAGAATACATGACTATAGATGTGATTAGTTTTTGTGTGTGTAAATGTTTGAACTTTGTTAGGACTGTGGTGTGGAGCAATGTAATTTTAAGTTAATGCTTAAAGAGGCCTGTTAGTTTGCCTATTAGATAGTCTGTACGTAGATAGAAGTTCTAGATTGATTGCGGAAACATGGGGACTAATACTATGCCAAAAGGGACCGGGGATGCTAGTTAACACCTCAGTGCTTACGCCAGAGGCTCTGCTGAGACCTTACAGGTGGGTCTGTCAGGAATCACAATGGCCTCATGAGGCCATTTGCCACTGGGAAGGTTGAGACTTCCTCTCATTAGGCCTCCGTGTGGAGAGCACTCCCAGCCCTCTGCTTGGGAAGGGTGTTAACAGCAACAGCTATTGGAAGGATTATACATTGTGTTCACTCCCAGATTTCTGCCTTTCATAACCAGGGTTGCGTATGTGATAAAGTATTGTTCTGTCTTTAATGGAACACACCCTTTGGAGTCCCTCTGGCCCGGGAAGCTGACATCTTCAAGTTCTCTCCCCCAGATGCTCTTTGGTACGGAAATATCGGTTGTGCTTGGATTTCATTTCTATCAAGTTGTATCTGACAAAGCCATGGTCACTTGAAACATGGTTTTCACTTGTTAGTTTGTCAGGCTTTCTCTGGGAAGCCTGTGGGAGATGCGTTGAGTAACAGCAGTAAAACAAGTGTTGAACATGGTCCTGGTGTTGTGTGTGGCTGTGCAGTTACACGGCAGTTGTCTGAAATCCTGAACCACAGGCGGCTGTGCCCTGTGACGGCATAGTGCCTGGGCAGTGCCAGGGCTCTGGGCTTCTGTCTGACTTCCATTTTGCAAAAATGAAACTCTGTGCTTTTTTTTTTAGATCTGCCCATCATTGATACATAGTCCCATCATTGATACATAGTCCCATCATTGATACATGGTCCAGGCAGTCAGACCTGGGGACCCTTTCAGATAAGCAGCCAGGCCTGCGGAAACATGGATGGGCCTGTGTCAGAGATTTCGGAGCATTTATAACCATTCAAATGTAGGTACACACATTGGAAAGTAAGCCAAAGAGGAAAAGCGGTTACTAATGCTGGGGAAAACTAAAGGACTTCCTAGAGAGGAAATTGCAATACATTATCTAAATCACCAATGAACAGTATTTCATGTTGTAATACTGCTTACACCAGAATATGTGGCACCGCTGGGATGGGACAGAGGAGATTAGCAGGGGTGCAGTAGTTAGGTGAGAGATGATGGCTGGAATAAACTAAGAAACAGCAACAGGAGCATATTACTTAGAAACATTGTAAGTGAATCCAAAGAGAAAGCTAAAAACCAATTTGGGGGTGATTACCGTATTTTTCGGACCATAAGACACACTTTTTCCCCCCCAGAAGTGGGGGGAAAAAGTCCCTGCGTCTTATGGTCCAAATATAGCCTACACATATACTTTAAAAAAACAGTTTTTTTTACTTGCCCGGCTCTGTGTGGTCTCTGTGTGCTTGCCCGGCTCTAAAATGGTTCTAAATGCTGCTGTTTACTTTACAGGGTTGATTACATGTGTTTATGACTGTGATGTTGGGTTTTAATGCACATAAAATATTTTAGGACACTTTGTTTCAGAATCTTTTTTTCTTCATTTCCCTTCTCTAATAACTGGTGCGTCTTATGGTCCGGAGCGTCTTATGGTCCGAAAAATACGGTACTTGTGGGCGTTGGGGTAGGGAACTGCTCTTTTTCATGAATTTCAATACTCGGATTTTTAAAGTTATATACGTGGATTAGTTTGATAAGAATTACACTACAGAGGGTATAAGTAAGGGGTTTCGAAGACATGCAAAAATAAACACTCTGAGACTGATCTTGGTCTTTTTTATATTTGATAATATATGACAGCCTGCTTCCTCTGCTCCCTTGGGGCCAGTGCCACAAAGGACGTCCTAGGTCTGGCCTGACAGTAAACGTTGGTCTGGTTTGTTAGTTTACCTGCAGCAGCACGTTTGGCTTTTAGAATTTGACTGAAGGCCTTTTTGTTACCAGGTAATTTCTTTTCCCCTGGGTGACACTCATTTTTCTTCCATCTTCACATTCCCCCTGCTTTCCGCTTAGTCCCTTTGCAGCTGTGCTTGACTAACGCCCCACTTGGTAACTTTAGGACAAAGGAATAATAATCACTTGTATCCTTCAAATGGGTTCTCTGCTGGGTGGTAATTAGTGTCACTATAAATAGTGTGTCCCCATTCTGCCAGGATCCAGGTTGTTTGCTGCGTTTCTTCAGCCGGATGAAAACAGCGGCTGGGAAGTAAGAATGGGGCTTTCTTTCCTTCAGTTCTGCAAAGGTCTGGGCTGTGCCCCACATTCAGGGCTGGAGGCCGCTCCGCAGCGATGGTCTGCGGTGCCCTCAGTCCCATCACCTGTGCACACCGGAGGCTGCCCGCACAGGGCAGTGGCTCCGGTAACCGGGGAGGCTTGTTTGGCTTCCTGGCACCATCTCCCCGCACTTTCTTTTCCCAGACATTTCTGACAGCTCATTCTAGAAACAGGATTTCCTTCACATGTAGGTGAGGACTTCAGCTTTCTCCGTAGGCTACTTAAAAAATAACGTGGGGGCTGCTTCTGGAACACGAAACCTTGGAGGTCCATTTCCAGGGCGAGCGAGACCCAAAGTTTCAGGGTCTCTAGGGGCCTTATTGCAAGACTAGCAGAAGGCTCAGCGGCAAAAGGAGAGGAAAGGCTGTGGGACCTTCTCTGGTGTCTATGCTCAGGTAGTAGACCGAGTAAAAAGTAGACCCTGTGTTCGCTCTCCTGCTCTCCGAGGAGCAGCCAAGGTCTAGTTTGGGAGAAGAGTTAGAAGCAGCGCAGGACCAAAGCTGGCACTGCTTCCGTTTGGACTGGGCATGGGCACCCAGCGTTTTCTGAAAAGCAGGAAGGCCGGCAGGGAAAGGAGGGAGCCGGGCCTTTTACCGGAGGGAAGGAGGGGCCATCCCCAGGGGGAGCCTGCTTTCAGGGGACTCTGTTTTGTGCCTGGAGGAGAGGGTAACGGGCAAGGGAGGGAAGGTGGGAACCAAGCGGACTCCAGCCGGTGGGTCCCTCTCCGCGCACGCCCAGCGGGAAGGAAGAGGAAGTGTGTTCTGGGGGAGCTCAGCCGCCGCCACCATTGGCCGGCGGGCCTGTCAGTCGCCTGGGCCCGAGGCTGAAAAGAGGAAGGAGATCAGGGCTCTGGCTTGGAAGGGAGGGAGGAGGGCTGAGCCAGCCTGACCAGGGGGCGTGGGGGCTGGGACGGCTGGCCTATTGGCAGGGCGGGGCTGCTTCAGTCCCGGCCACTCTCTCAATCATCCGTCTTCTGGTCCAGGCGGCCTTGTGTCCGGAGCCGGAGCGGAGAGGAGGCTGAGCGCCCGCCGGCTGCTTGGGCAGGGAAGACTCCCTTCCCCCTGCTAGCTGTGAGCCCTGAGCAGCGCGCAGAATGGAAGCCATCGCCAAATATGACTTCAAAGCCACTGCAGACGACGAGCTGAGCTTCAAAAGGGGGGACATCCTCAAGGTAAGCGTTGCTGCCAAGCGAATGCCGAGATGGCCTCTGTGTCCTCACCTTCCTCCTCCCGCCGGGTAACGCACAAAGGAGCCGCGCTCCTCCTCCCGGTGCCCACCGTGAGCACTCCCCAGCGCGTGAGGCCGGGGAGCCGAGATGGACGCCGAGGAGAACGTGAAATATGACTTCGGGGTGGTGTGTGCGATGTATGGTCTTTAACTGCCTTTGTGTGAACGCCTCGAGCATTTCTCTTTGCTTGTTGATATTGGTCCTATTTCAAGTGAAGTCAAAGCAATACGACTGTAGTGAGGAAGTAGGTGGATTTACCTTGGAGAGTTTTATTAAAAAATTAGAGGATGTTTTGAAAGACCTAAACTTGAAGTATTTATGTAAAAGCACTCCATTAGTCTTCTTTTACCTAGTGAAAAGATGTTTGCATTCTGGAATATGATCCTGGTCGGTTAGAAATTAATTTCCCCTCGTTTAGAGAGGTTGTTAGAAATACATGCCAAACTCATTAAAGAACTCAGTGTGTCTTTATTCTTTTTTGAAAAAAAACCAGTGGAGTTCTAAATAATAAGGTTCAGTTTACTGTTGTACAAGTCAGACTTCGATATTCTTAGAAGAAACTTGAGGAGCAATTACCCATTTTAAACAATAATTGCACAAAAGAAACCCGCTGACAGTTTAGGAAAAAAATAAGCTGCTTTCCAGTTTGCAGCTCAGTTGGAACCCCACTATTTACAGGAGGATCACTCTCCCCCTGCACGTTAATTATGCTGTTTACCTGGAGCAGCCTGCCCTTTTGTATATGCAGCTCCCTTTTTTACAAGGCGGGTGTTAGCGAATATGTCACTTTACAGGAGGAAAACTTGAACTTTAGTGTTTGCCTGTTCACCATGTCTCACGCTTTGACTTTTTCCCCCTCTCTGAACCTCAGTCTGATTGCTGGAAACTGCTACTGTTCGTTGACTATCCCTGAATGAAATGATTAGAATTTTACAAAGAGGAAAAAGGTGGAAATGTAGAAATATGGTCCTTTCAAAAATAACTAGGTTTTTGTATGTGTTTTTTTTTTGTTTTTTGTTTTTTTTGTTTTGTTTTAAGTTATGCAGACCTATGGA
The DNA here is from genome assembly GCF_014108245.1 of Pipistrellus kuhlii. NCBI lineage: Eukaryota > Metazoa > Chordata > Mammalia > Chiroptera > Vespertilionidae > Pipistrellus > Pipistrellus kuhlii. The sequence goes on along the minus strand of NW_023425545.1, from coordinate 485,604 downwards.
GAGTGACTATTTGGGCTCATTGCCAAAGGCATAGAGCTCTCTGAAGTGACTGCACAGTAATTTAATGTAAAATGTGTAAGCTGGACTTCATAAAAGGTGAGATTGAAAAGCTCTTTAAGGAGAAGAAAACTGTGCGTTATGTTCAGAGCTGTTATTGTCATGCCAAGCTCTCTGAGGGTCTTCTCCCCGTCAGCACAAAACTGTCAGAAAACAAACAGACCAGCTACAGGTTTTAGAATGCCGGATATCTCCTGATTCTGTTTCCTTAGAGAGCTAGAAATCAGAGCAACTGTAACTTAGACAGCGATTACTCTGTATCATTGGTGTTCCGAGGAGGTAATTTGGTGTTTCCATACGTGATGACTGTTTTCAGCAGATAATCCGCCAGTGATATCATAAGATTGGCTACTCAAATACCTACATTTGTAGCCTGTGTGAAAACCTTTTGGAGCCAAGCGGTTTTTATTTTATTTTATTTATTTTTTATTTTTATTGATCTCAGAGAGGAAGGGAAATGAAGAGAGATGGAAACACCAATGATGAGAGAATCACTGATCAGCTGCCTTCTGCACACCCCTACTGGGATCGAGCCCACATGTGCGGGGACTGGGAATCAGACCTCCTGGTTCATAGGCTGATGCTCAAACACTAAGCCACGCTGCCCGGGCATTGTTTTTTTAAAATACAAACTGATTTCTCTATTAAACTCACCATAGAAACTTGAATGGAAGCCTCATGGTTCATATTTTTCTCTTTAAGTTTATCCCATTGCATATTTAGCACTAAAGCAACAAAATAAAGGAGGGATTTGCGGATTTTAAAGAATTTTTAGACAAGACCTTCCCCTATTTACTGTCACCGAAGTTTTTCCAAGACCTTGAACATTTTATAAGTTATCCAACATAAATTGGTAACCTCTTGAACAAGTATAAAACCCTTCTCTCCCCACCCTATAATTAGAGAAGGTGATACTGTTTAGCATTCCCCCAGAAAATTCATGATGGGAGAGAGAGTGAATCACAGTGCTCCCGCTTACTTTCAGATTTTCTCTGGGGAGAGAGAAAAATCCGTATATTTGGTTCTTTCCAGTTGGGTAGATAACTGGCATATGAAGTCATAATGCCATTATTGCTTTTGAATCGTGGCCATTAGCTGTTAGTAATCTTGTGATTTTACTCCAAAAAAAAGTGATAATACAGTAGTTGCCCTTCGTCTAATAATTCTGTGTAGCAGCTGAGTGAAGAGGAGGGCCATTGCTTTGTGTTAAGAGCTGTTAGTAAAAAACAACAGTGCTTCCTTCATCTGATTACTCAGGGAGAAACCGGCTTCATTTTAGTGGCTCTGATTTGATTTGATAACTCTTTAGGGTCTCAAAACGAGTTTAGAGGTGGCTGGAATAGCATTGACCAGTTTAATTTGATTAAAATATCCACATTTGCCCTCTCTGGGTAAAGGGGGCATGAGCATATTGGTGTTCACACATTTCATTTTAATATAATGAAATAGAAAGGGGCTTAGGCCCCTGCCTCGGGCTAGAGTTAGGAAGGATTGCGTCCTCCCCGTCTTAGAGTTCCTGGTTAGCTTTTGGTTCATGTGCATTCCTGTCCTCCAGCACACCACTTTCTTATTTCCGTCTGCACATTGACTCGTACTGCCCTGAGAAGAGAGAACACTAAAGACATTTTACTGGAGGCCTAAAATAGACCTGAATGCCTCAGTATATCTGCCTTTGTTACTCCTCTTTCACAAAGCTTGTGTTTTCTGAGAAGGGAACAGGGGCATAGAAAGGGGAGGAATTGCTCTCTTGCTGCAGGTTGCAGGCTCTGCGTGGCTGAGCCTCGCCTCGCCTCGCTCTGTAGCCCCGCCATTGCGGGCAGGCTTGGAGAGCACTGGGAATTGTCCGCTGATGGGCCCCTAACACCGCAAGTGTCTGCGCTCCCCTAAAAGTTGCCTTTGCCATCTAGGGGCCATGCAGGCATACTCAAAACAGTGCTGCACAGGAATTAAGAACCGTTTTGAGCTCTCAAACCTGTGTTCATCCCATTCTTGTCCTCCATCAAGGCAGACCTTCGACTCAAGAGGAGAGCCAGCAGTGGGCCGGCTTCTCTCTGGCACGGGCTCCCTGTCCCAGCTGCACCAGCTGCTTTAGAACTAGATACTGGTTCCCTCTCAGACCTTTGAGTGTTCTCTCTCAGCACCGACGTCTCTGTTTCCCTGCCACGTTTCCTGGGCATCTCCTAGGGCCACGTCCTGGGATGACTTGCTTTGAGAGTTGGGGAAGAAATAGATGATGTACTTTTTCTCCTCAGGTACTTCCTCCCCCCCCCCCCCCCCCTCCTGTGCCTGGATGAGGCCGAGGCATTATTTTATAGTGAGATCAAAACAAGAGTAGTGGCCAACATGTTTACAATGTTCTTGTGAGTTTCACCTTGTTTAGGCAGCACTTGCTGCACCTCCCACAGCCCATTGGCTGCCATTAGCTGCCCAGGAAGGAACTAGGGAGGGCTACAAGGTCAGCCTTAATTATGCTGGGAGAGCCCTGCCCTCCACGCTGGGGTTTGAGTGTGTCCCCCCGCCCCCCCAGGTCAATTCCTCAGGTACTCTTAAAGTCAAATATGAGAAATGGAGATTAATCTGAGACAGTATATGGCTGTATGTAAAATTGGAGGATTTTTTGAACAGAAGACCTTTTAAAATCTATTAATTTAGATTTACTATTTCACAGAGGAGGAAGTGGGAGCCCATAGAGGGTAAATGATCTATGCAAGATCACAATCAGTACTTAGCAGTGCACTGGTGTTGGATGGAATGCTGAAGTGTGCTAACCTGTAACTGCCAAAGGAATTAGGAAGGGAAGAGATGGGTAAGACTAAGTCAGAGAAAGCTCTGTGGGAGAAAAGCCGCTTGAACTGGACCCTTTGAAATAAATAGGAAAGGGCTAGGTCCGTGGTCGGCAAACTCATTAGTCAACAGAGCCAAATATCAACAGTACAACAATTGAAATTTCTTTTGAGAGCCAAACCTTTTCAACTTCTTCTAATGCCACTTCTTCAAAATAGACTTGCCCAGGCTGTGGATTTTGTGGAAGAGCCACACTCAAGGGGCTAAAGAGCCACATGTGGCTCTCGAGCTGCAGTTTGCCCATCACGGGGCTTGGTGAGAGGGGCGGGAGGGGGTTGTTTGGGGGTGGTAGTTGTACTTGAGTTTGAGATAGGGATGCTAAAATAAGGTTATAGATTGTGGGTGACATTGTAGAGAATAAGGTAGAATTGGAGTCAGGTAAGAAAAACTCAGAGTTTTATCTTTTCTTTAAGAAGCATCTGCAGGTTTTAGTGGACGGTGAAAGGTGCCCTGTGTGTCCAGTGGGCTGCAGAGGCAACCTGGAGTCCCGCCTGGTAGGCTGCAGCAGCCAGGCTGTGAGACAGGGGAGTGCCTGCAGAGGCGTTACACCAGGAACGAAGGCTGAAAGGACACCCGGGGTTTCTGCTGGTCAGCTGGGGCATTTGTGAAACTGAGAAGACTGTGCATTGAGGATGCTTCCAAGAAATCTGATTTAATTGGTCCCAGTGTTCACAATAGCTGGGTTTTGGCACACAGCTCCATTTCAGGTGTTTAACTGACCAAACCTAAAAAAGACAAGAGGTTGGGGCTGTTTCTTTTTTTCTTCACTATTTTGGTCTGGTATCGCTATGCTTTAGCCTGTTGATAAGAATGCGTATCAGTCTTGTTGACTAAACCCGGAATATTGCATTTACTCTTGAGAATGGGGGCTGTTTGAGTTCTCTTACAGCAGGTAATTTGATTGCCTTTCATTATATTCATTTATCCCCCTGTCATCTGGATGGATTATTTCCAAGAAGGTGCTAAGAATGAATGACTTTCAGTTCCTGTACAAGACTCCTTTTGGGAGGCTAGCTGAAGACCAGTCACCCTTGTTTGGAGAAAGAAATGTTTAAGGAAACGCAATATTCCTTTAGGGTCTTTCAAGTTTCACTTCTTAGGAAGGGAAGAGATGGGTAAGACTAAGTCAGAGAAAGCTCTGCGGGAGAGTTATAGTCATTATTGAATAGCTGCCATTTATGGAGCATTTACTCTGTGCCATGAAGTTACACATTATTTCTAAATCGGGGCACTAAATTAGTCCCATCTCATGACTGCAGAAACAGGCTCAGAAGTTAAGTAGCTTGCTGTGGTTCACACCTCTGTAAGTGGCAGAGTTGGGGCTTGTGCTCAGGTCTGACTGCGATGCTTGCTGCAGTATGGTACTGCCCCTCAGAACTTGCAGGATGATTAAGCCGGAAGTGGAAGGTATCTGCAGTCCTGCTTTGCACTTGCCTGGCATGGACATCAGCTTCCGTGTACCAGAACATAACATGACCTGGCAATTCCACATTTAAGAGTTCCAAAAAAATTCTTAATTTAAAAAGATGTAGACATTATGGTGCTTATTACAATTAGTCTATATATGCCACCTAGGAAATAAAATATTTCAATTGAATTATAAAATGTGGTCTTTTGTAAGATGCATTTCAGAGACTCTAACGTGTAAACAGGGCATCTTCCAATCTATGGAATAACCATTTGGGGGAGTGTGTGTGGGGACCTAAGCCAATCAGCAGGGGGTTCATAAACAGATATGGTTTTTGAAAATGGAATACTCTGGAGGTGTTAATATTGATGTAAATCTATATCAGCATAGAATAATAGCTACAGTAGCATAGAGATGTGTTAAATGAACCCCCTTTTTAAAACGTTACCACGTAACAGGTATATTGAGTGCTTAATATGTATTTGCACTAAGCTAAGTGTTTTACTTGCATTCCCTTTTAATCCTTACAATAATCCCATGACAGATGCTGTTATCCTCATTTTACTGATCAGAAAGCTAAGGCTTACGTTAAGTAACTTGCCCAGGTTCACATTAGGATTTAAATCCAGGCCACTTTGAGTTCAGATTCCATGTTCTTGTTTTCATGCCCAGATGAAGTTAGAGAGTGAGCCCATTTATAGAAAATTGTTGTCTATTCTGTTTGCTTATTAGATACATAGACTTTTTCTAAATGGTCCCCTAAAAGACCTTATCTCCAGGGAGCTGCCTCTGCCTGTCTGATGGCCCCTAACTGCCCTCCCCTGCCAGCCTGACCTTGCCCCCAGCTTCCCTCTCTGCCTTGGCCCCCACCACCATGACTTTGTCTAGAAGGAAGTCAGGTGTCCGGAAGATGGTTGGTCAACCCAGTCTAATTAGCATATTACCCTTTTAGTAGTATAGATAGATTATATAGGATAGGATTGGTTAAATGGGGGAGGGGAGCCTTTTTCAGCAGGAGGAGATGCTTTTGGTAGACAAAAATACATAATCCCTATATCTAGACTGATAGCCAGCCATATGCACTATGCTGCCAAAACAGTCACTAAAAAATTGAACTGCTACCTTACACCTTACACTAAACAGCTATAAAACCCCTCCTCAGCCCCCACCTTAGGTTCTGCCTTCGCAGTTCACTCAGATTGGGTTCTGATTGCCAGTCAGCATCCAAAGCTCTACCTCCTAGGCAGCCATTGGCTCCTTGCAGTTCACCCAGATTTGGTTCTTATTGGTCTGTTTCTATGCCAGTCAGTGTCTCTGGGCCTGATCAGAGAGGCAGGGCTGATCAGCAGCCCCTGTGGAGGCCTGGAGAGAAAGCAAGGCTCGGCTGTGGCCAGGCCTGGGAGAAAAGGAGAGAGGCAAGGGCTGATCAACAGCTGCCATGGAGACTATGGATCAGACCCTACTTCTCTGTCCAAGCAGCCCCTTGATCCGCAGCCCTCTCGGCAGGCAGTGCTGGGTTGCCGGACCTGCAGCAGCTGCACACCGCAAACCAGCACTGCCTTCGGGTCAGTCGAACCTTCGGTCATTATGGACTACGGGTTTTTATATTAGAATTAAAGCCCTCACAAAGGAAGGTTTGCTTCTCATCTACAAACTCTCAGTAACCTGTTGGAAAATTATTCTTGTATTACCTGCTTTTAGGTTTGTTTTTTTCATGTAAAAGAATAGTAACCTCAACTTGAAATGAGCTATAGTACAAATTTCCTTTGAATGTAAGTATTTGCAGCTATAAATTTCCTACTAAGCCTGCTTTAGCTGCATCCCATAAAGTTGGGTATGCACTTGTTTTGTTTTCATTCATCTCATTGAAGTATCTCTCATTTCCCCCGTTAACTTTTTTTCCTTTGACCCATTGGTTACTTAGGAGTGTGTTTAATTTCCACATATTTATGGCTTCCCTGGAATTCCTTCTGTTAATTTCTATTTTAGTTTCACTTTGCTTATAGAACATACCTTGGGTGATTTCAATCCTTTTAAATTTATTGAGGCTCATTTTATTGCCTAGCATATGTTCTGTCTTGAGGAGTGTCCCACTGTGTGCTTGCGTTGGTTGTTTATCCTGCTGTTGTTGGGTGGAGTGTGCTAGAGATATGTTAGGTCTGGTTGATTTATTATTTTCACCTTGAGTGTGTCATGATAGTAGGTAGAATTTTGATGAATTCTTAAGACTACTTATCCAGTATCTTGGTGAATCATAGCAACAAATTACCGAATACATCCTGGGTGAAGGGTACTATGATTAATGCAAAGGCTTGGTTCACAATACACATAATATCTAGTAATACACTGTTTTAAGAGCCGAGCTACAGGTACACACTGGGTATCCTGACTGAAACACTCTTAGTCATACATGAGTATTGAAGAGTTTTCTAAGATAACTTAGAAACGCTCATGACCGCTTTGTCCATCCAGGATGCCTGACTTGCTGAGGCTTCTGTTTCTAACATTAGCCGAGCGCATTATCACTCCGAAGAGTTGTTGGTGTTGTCTAGAGCACTTAAACTTGGAAGGGTAAATGCCTGTATTTGGCATTTACAGAAGTAGACACGAGCCATATTGATAATAGCGTGGCATATGCAAGAGCTTCAAAATAATCAAGATACTTCTTTTAGCCCTAGCTGGTTTGGCTCAATGGATAGAGCGTCTGCCTGAGGACTGAAGGGTCCCGGGTTCGATTCCAGTCAGGGGCACATGCCTGGGCTCCATCCGCAGTGGGGGGCGTGCAGGAGGCAGCTGGTCAACGTCTCTCATCGATGTTTCTATCTCTCCCTCACCCTTCCTCTCTGAAATCAATAAAATATTTTTAAAAGATACTTCTTTTACATTTTGTTAGAATTTGAGCTGAGTGCCTTCAAACTTACACTGCACATCCCTGACACCACTGCTCCCCTTTAAAGAAACACTTTTGCGGAAATAGGTTTCTGCTACACATTTATATGTACAAAATATTGAATAGCATGTTTAAGGGGGTAGGGAGGCTTCCTTTTAACAGAACTTTCTGTGAATTAAAAATAGCATGAGCCTTCGTTACTGTGGTTCAGTGGATAGAGCCCATGGACTGAAGGGTCCCAGATTCAAGTCCAGTCAAGGGCACATACATTGGTTGCAAGCTCAGTCCCTGGCCTTGGTTGGGGCGTGTGGAAGGCAACCAATTAATCTCTCTCACATCGATGTTTCTCTCTCTGTCTCCCCCTCCCCCTCCACTCTCTCTAAAAATCAATGAAAAAATGTCCTTGGGTGAGGTTTAACAACAGAAACACATTCTGGTGTTTAGAGTTGAGGTCCTTGGGCAAAACTGGGAAGGGAGTGGGCACGCAGAGTGCTGCAGTGGACCAGGATTAGAATTGGGGAAGGGGTGTCTCTCACCGTGCTCCCTTCCTCCTGGACGTTGATTTCCCACAACCTCCTCTCCACGGCGCCGCAGAGACGGGAGGGGACCCTGGTGCCGGTCGGTTAATGCTTTCCCTGGCGAACATGGGGGGCCAGAAGCGCGAGCAGAGCAGCTCCGCGGTGACCTGCCGGACGCCGGGCCGGGCGCTGCCTTCTAATTTGGGCCCTGCTGTCATGCGTTACGTGAATGTGGCCGTGAGTGAAATGTGCAGACAGCAGCAGCTGAGGCACATCCAGAGAGCAGAGGCAGCGTTTCTCTGGCTGCGGCAAAGCCATAATTATTGTCTTTTCGGAATTCTGTTCCACATAAATAATCTCAGGCAAAGTCTTGCCTTCACTGTGAAGTCACTTTGATCCTTTGTGTGAACTGGCACCAACATTTTGCACAATTTGCTAACCTCACCTGAAAAACTCGACTGTTTCACCGATAGTGTCAGATAATGGCTCAGCTAACCTTTGGGCTGTGTTTAAAAAGCTCGGTCAGTTTTCAGTTAGCTGTGTAGCTCCCTGAACTCTTGTCACAGAGAAACCCTCTGGTTTTCAGTCCCCCCACTGCCCCGCAGCTCCGTGTGACCTCTGTCTGCGAGCTCAGGGGCCCCCCACTGCCCCGCAGCTCCGTGGGGACCTCTGTCTCCGAGCTCAGGGGCCCCCCACTGCCCCGCAGCTCCGTGTGACCTCTGTCTCCGAGCTCAGTGCCTCTCACTGCCCCGCAGCTCCGTGGGGACCTCTGTCTCCGAGCTCAGGGGGCTCCTGTATCAGCATTCGCACAGCAGAGCGAAGGAAGCCCGAAACCCACACCGGGTTCGTCCCGCTCAGGATAAATCAGGTTCATGGTCACTGTTCCCCACCGTGCCCTGTCGGAGGTCCGGCGTCCTTCTTACTTGCCTCAGCTGTTTGAGCGTTTATTTAGGTGACAGAGACCAGAAATAGGAGCTCTTGAATTTCCATTGTAGTTTTTCATTCCTTTAGTTTTTGCCACTACCTTTGGTTAGGTTTCTTGGCTGCTTTTCCTTTGAGTGTTTGTAAAGTATAAGTGTACTTTACTGTGCCTGTGATCTAAAGAGTACTCAGTCAGTTGTTTTTTTAAGTTAATGTCCAAAAAAAAATCCCCACTTTCCACTGGGTTTTGTTTTTGAACATTCATTCCATCCATAATCATGGTGGCATTTATTTCTGCAATGGTCCATACAGTAAGAAATATCTCTATGGAAGGAGGTTCTAAACACTATGGCTTTCTTTCCTAAATTTGTTTTTTCTCTTCCTTGGGTAAGGAAAACAAGGAAGAATAATAGAAACAGTTTACAGTAACCCTGGTGATTGTTCTAACCTATAGCTGACACAACTCATCAGAGAAAGAGCCAGAGACCAGCTCCGCAGAGGCCTACATTGGGAAAAGTCTTTTCTCATATGCTAGAGCAGCGGTCGGCAAACTCATCAGTCCACAGAGCCAAATGTCAACAGCACAACGATTGAAATTTCTTCTGAGAGCCAAATTTTTTACACTTAAACTTCTTCTTACACCACTTCTTCACAATAGACTCGCCCGGGCCGTGGTGTTTTGTGGAAGAGCCACTTGTGGCTTGTGAGCCGCGGTTTGCCGACCACTGTACTAGAGGCCCGATGCCGAAAATTCGCACAAGGGCTCTGCCCCTGCAGCCCGGCTTTGTCCGGAAGGTCATTCGGCTGTCCGGTCTAATTAGCATATTATGCTTTCATTATTATTGATTCTCTTGCATTTATGTTGCTGCTAAAGGTGAGGTGGATTGGGGGAAAGAATTTCTTGTTTTTCAAGCTTTGCCAGAACACTGTGCATAAAAACAACTGTTTGAGCTCTTCCGAGTCCCTGTGTTTCCAGCGTGCTTTCTGACCTCTCATTAGCAGCACGCTAGGACTGGCAGCATGCTTGGTGGCGCCAAGCACAGCGGTAGCCAACCTGGAGCGGGCCCAAACTGAACAAGATCCTGAAGGCAGAATGAACAAGCGGTGCATCACTGTCAGTCAGAGTCTGCACATCTTCCAGGAAAGCGAGGCAGGCGGCTTTGACAAGCTTCTGAAAATCTGTTCGTAGACTGGCATTTCAGTTCTTATGGGTCCTGAGTAGTGGGTTTCAGTCAACAAGGCACTAATTTTTCTTTTTAAATTTGCCCATAGAAGCAAGCTCTTGGGATGTACATACTGGTGATAAACCTGGAGCTTGAACATGGTCGCATCAGTGACCCGTGTTAATAGTCCATATGGTATTAAAAAATAATGAATTTGTATCTACTGGGACCTGGCTTTAGTCAGTGGCTCCATGAGTTGACCTAAGCTTTAGCTCTAAGCTTACATTAATTTTGAGTGGCCAGTGCCTCTTCACTAGTAATGTGACAGTTCGTGTGTTGATTAAATAAAGCTGTCCTTAAAGCCAGGGAGTATATATGTTTTGAGTTAGTAGTGACGTGTTTAGTCAGTCCGTTTTTTTAAACACCATCTCTGTCATGACTGTGCCATTCTTAAAGAGGCTGGTTGGCCAGAGTCAACCAGTCAATCTAACCGACCCAGCTCATGCCAGCCTGCAGTATGTGTCTCCGGAGTCTTACATTGTGTCTAACCAGGTGAGCTTAAAAGAATCAAAAGAATGAATTGGAGTTTTTCTCAACATAAGGTTAATCAGAATCTTTTGACATAGTAAAGCCAGTATATGGTTGTCTGTGACCTCTTAAAACTTTACATCTTTGGCTCGTGACCTTGTAGTTTGTAGTGTAAGTCTTCCATTTTACTAGATCTTGACACTGCTCCTCCTTGTTTCAACTTAAAATCATTAAAGTTAAATAGTTTTACTATATCCTATTTTGAACTCTTAGGTTATGAATATGTAGTGGTAAATTGGTATAAAATAAAATAAAAAAAACAGCTCAGGTATTTATTGGAAAAAAAAAATCCACCTGTAAGCGGGCCTGCGCAGATCAAAAGTCAGCTGTACATTTCTAAGATTTTTTTCCAGGTCAGTCAGCAGGCTTTGGGTGTGCCAAGGAGACAGTTTTCGTCTACGAGGAACTTAGGAGTTGAAACAGTTCTCGCTATACCTGTGAAACAGTTTGTAAAGAGGACAATTACGTAATAAAAAAAATCCTTTTTTTTTAATGTATCTGACTAAACACTGATCTAGAGGCCTTGTGTAAGATAGAATCGGATGCAGTGAAGGAAGCTGCTGGGGCTTACAGGGAGGAAGTAGGCGTCCTGATGCTAACTGGCTGAGACTGGACAGTGGAAGAAGATGGCATCAGGTGGCAGATTCACGGAGGACTGGAGTGTACATGGAGGGGACTTCAAAGACAGCGATGAATCTGGCAGTCTCTTGTTGGTAATTTTAAAACATATATTATGGTTTCTGATCAGTACCCAAACCTAGCCCTGCCCACTGCCCAGAAATAATAACAGATTATATTTTGTCTTTCCTAGTACTTTATTGTTTACACTGTAACAGATGTCCTCCATGCCCCACCTCACCTCCACCCAGGACACCCTAGTAATAATTTATCTGGATACTTTATAGTAAAAGTCAAGGTCATACTAGATATGAAATTGCCTTTTTGAAAATATATATATTTGCCCATTGCATTAAGCCATTGTTGTTTGGAAACACGCTACTCATACTGTCTAAACAATAAAAGGTATGTATCATTGGCTTATAATAGTCAACAAGTTCAAAGATTGGATAGAAATGAGATAATGGTCTAATCGGGGCTCCAGCTCAGTGTCTCCATAATTTTTTTGTAGCTGTGCCCTGTGCTGTGTGTTAGCTTTGTTCTAAGGCGTGTTCCCTTCGCCTCCAGCAGAAGTCCTGAGATTGGGGCTCACTGGCTCAGGGAGCCAAGGACTAAGCTGGTCGTGGGGCCTGGGGAGAGACTTGCCTGGGAGGTTTGGTTGGGGGTCATGGCTGCACAGAGGCAGCACAGAGATTGAGAAGACCACTCACTGTCTGCTCCACCCATGCTATTAGAGACTCTTCATAAATAACATTGGTAACAGCTGCAGGGTCATCCTGTGAGTGCCCCGTAATGTAGCCATTCCACTCCTGTAGAGCATTTTAGAATGTTCCCCGCCCTATTTTCAGTAATGCTTAGCTGGACTTCCTTATTATAGTTAGAGAAGTTTTAGAGGAAAAATAAGGCTTGATAAGATGTAAATATGGCCGGTACCGGTTTGGCTCAGTGGATAGAGCGTCAGTCTGTGGACTGAAAGGTCCCAGGTTCGATTCCGGTCAAGGGCATGTACATTGGCTGCGGGCACATCCCCAGTGGGGGGAGGGGGGTGCAGGAGGCAGCTGATCGATGTTCCTCTCTCATCGATGTTTCTAGCTTTCTATCCCTCTCTCTTCCTCTCTGTAAAGTAGGAGTGTCGAACTCAATCAGAGAAGGGGCCAAAATCTAAAATCCAGCCTAAATCGCGGGCCGAATGGTTTACTGAACAGTCATAAACTGTCATTGTGATGCAAACACAGCGGAGTGCAGTGATGACCGCGCGGTGCGGGCCACATTGCAAGGCCTGGTGGAACGGATTTGGCCCGCGGGCCTTGTGTTTGACACATGTGCTGTAAAGACTCAATAAAAATTTTTTTTTAAAAAAGATGTAAATATGAAAGAAAGGGAAAAGGAGAAATAACGGAAAGTTGAGTTTCCGTAGACGGATGGGGCGGGTTGCGTAGTGAGGAGACAGGGAGGACTGGTTTGGACTGCAGCCTGCAGGGTGAGACCACGCTGTAGGGATTCTCATCTCTTCGGTGCTCTGAGCAGCTCCTGGGTACCCACTGGTGTGAATTGTTCCCAGTCACTGTCTCTCTCATATTTAAAGGCCAATTGTACTCACGGTGCTTTTCCCCTCTCATCGTTTCTGTCCCCCGCAGTCCCATTGTACTTCGATTTGAACCTTTCGCCTTGTTATAGTGGGTGCCATATGCTCAACCCTGTCAGTCATTATACCACAGTTGTAAATGCAACATCTTACCAGAATAGCTCTGTCCCTGCTGTCCCCTTGCGTTTCACCCTTTGGCTTCTATTAAAAATACAGAGCTATAATAATTTATTCTGAGTGAAAGGCCGGTGTAATTTCTGTACCATTACTTACAACAGAATAGAAGTCACTGACAATCAGGTTCTGCCCAGGCAGGTTTAAAAGATTCTAATTTAGAGGTTCAGGGGTTTGTTTCGAGACAGCTAGCAGTAGAAGATCTGGTGTAAGGTGAGCCATTAGCTCTGTCCCCTTCGTGGACTTTTTCTCCGTTTCAGTGGGAGCATCTGGGCGGGCAGCAGACGGAGCTACAGTGGGACTTAGCATTGGAAGCAGACACCTGCCAGCTTGCGGAGCTCACACACGCTCAGTATAGCAATCATTTGCTACGAGAACTGCCAAGGAATGTCCTAAAAATAAAGGTGGCCAGGAACAGAGGGAGGCTTACAAGATTAGTTTGAACTTTCTTTTTCTTCGTGGTCTGCCGTCAGAAGTTTGAGTATTAGGCTCAGAACTGACACAGAAAGAGTTTAATTTATGCCCTGGCCAGTGGGGCTGTTGCTTGAGCATTTCCCCGTGTACCCAAAGGGTGCCAGTTGGATTCCAGGTCAGGGCGCATGCCTAGGTTTTTGGGCTTGATTCCCAGTGGGGATGTGTGGGGATGTGTGTGTGTGTGTGTGTGTGTGTGTGTGTGTGTAAGAGGTAGCCAATAAATGTTTTGCTCTCACTTCCCCTCCCCACCTCTCTTTCTCCCTACCCCTCCCTACTACCCCCGCCTCTCCCCCTCTTTCCCTCTTTCCCCCTCCTTTTCTCCCTCCCTTTCCCCCTGGATAGGATGGAAAGATTAGGTTGGATACCAAACTGGGAGAGAGATACATGGATTGCTTCCCACCTGTGCCCCAAGCAGGCTGGCCAGGTATGTGCCCTTGACCAGTAATTCAGCCTGTGACCCTTTGGTACATGAGCCAATACTCCACCACCGAGCCTCACTGGTCCGGGCTGCCCATAGCGTTTTTTCTCTATCCCCTCAGCTTCAGAACTATGGGGCTGGAATAGAAGCCTGGCTAGATGGTTGATGCTGTGAAGTATTGGTCAGAACCAGTTCAGGCAGCACTGTGTGGGTGGGAGGTGTGTTAAAGACTGTCCAATCCCATGTGGCCCAGAGTGAACATCGTGGTCACAAGCATGGACGCTGGATTGGTCAGACCTGAGCCCAGGCCTACACAGTCCGTTTACACACTGGGTCTTCTGGGGCAGGCTGTCTGGTGCCTGTGAACGGACCTTAGATTCCGCATCAGTCAGATGGAATAATGCCTACTCAGCTTATGGACTATGAGGATGAAATAGCCTCATTTGTCTTGGATTGTGACACATGATAAATGCTTAATAAATGTAAGCTGTATTATTTCAGTATTTTATTAAGGGAGAGATTAACTCATTCCTCGAACAGGTGTTGAGTGTCTGCTGTTTATAGGTCTGATAAAACCAGAGGCTGCTTTCTGAGGAGGACACACCCTATGGTAATGCCACAAGTTTCAGTCCTCCTCCTCCTTCACCTCCTCCTCCTCCTCCTCCTCCTCCTCCTCCTCTTGATGGAGGTAACTAGACTTGAGGCGTCAGGAAGAAGATTGGCTAAGGCAACGTGGCGGCTGTGGGCCCTGTTACCTGGGAAAGGTAATGTGGGAAATAGGAGTTTTTTGGATTCTCGTGAGTTCCATTTGGTTATGGTTAAGATTGAGGTGCTTGTGAATCATCCAGAAAAAGAGAGATATCAGGCCGGTGGATGGGTTGATGTAGGTACAGAGATTTGCATATGTCCCGGTAGATGGAGGTTTGTGTAGAAGTGAGCTTTTTCTGAAGTGAAACTGTAGGTTTGGGAAGATACCGGCAGGGGAACCTCGAGGAATGTCAGACACGTGAAGAGGAACCCAGTGAGCACAGGCCGGAGCGCTCCTGCCCCTCAGGCCGAGGGCCTGTGGGATACAGGCGACCCCAGGCTCCTTTCGCTGGCATGCCACCGGGCAGCTGTGTCTGGGTTCTTCAGCGGATTGCTCCCAGGACAAGCGTAACAAGAATTCAGAGTTGGGATTCATAAGAATGAAACTTAGTAAAGCATTTTCTATATTACATGCTTTGCCTTCATTGTACTTTTGCCTTCCTGAAATAATACCAAGCAGCGTATCTATCACTCTCCTCTACACAGAGCCACATGATTTTCAAAACTGGAAAAGGTGTTCCAGAGAGAAAGCTGAGAAGCAGAAGGAGATGCCGGGAGTGGACAGGGTGTAGCCTGCCCCGCAGCAGACTGTAGAGGTTAAGAAGGAAGAGCTGGCAGTTAGCTGTTAGTGGGGGAGTATTGGGCATACATTGACCAAAGAAGGTAATGGAGGTGTTCAGAGCCTTTAGAAAGGGCCTCGCTATTCTTAATGTTAGAAACAGGAGATCTGTGTGATAGGAAGTGATCTCCCTTTTCCCTGAGGGACACACACCTGTGACAGTAGGTTTGGAGGTGTGGTGAGCAGAACAAACTGTTTGCCTGTTACCGAACTCGCACAGACAGCGCCAAATTGTCTTTCTGTCTGTCCTCTAGGCTTCCTCTTCTCCCTCCCTCTACTCCCCGAATGAGAAAGCCTTTATTTATTTATTTTTTAAATATGTTTTATTGATTTTTTTACAGAGAGGAAGAGAGAAGGATAGAGAATTAGAAACATCGATGAGAGAGAATCTTCAATCAGCTGCCTCTTGCACACCCCTCCTGGGGACGTGCCCGCAGCCAAGGTACATGCCCTTGACCGGAATCCAACCTGGGACCCCTCAGTCCACAGGCCGACACTATCCACTAAGCCACACCGGTTTCGGCGAGAAAGCCTTTAGCTTGTCATTGCAGTACTTTACTTGGCTGTCAGCATTCATCACATCAGTAATTGGGTGACCTGGGCTGGGGGTGGAGGGCTGCACTGCCCTTTGTCAGATGGGCCCACACATCATTGGGCTCAGGTGCCCCCAGGAGCAGAGGCAAGCTGGCTGGGTTTTAATGCAGAAGCACATGGGCGGGTGGATACAGAGCGTTAGAATTTTTCAAGGCAAGATAAAGCCCAGGCACCTAATGGGGCCCGAGGGGATCAACTTGGTAACACATAGAATTTCTCTCTGCCTCTCTTGTCCTACATCTAGCAATTTAAAACACTAAGAACAGGGGTAAAGTGAAAATTATTCCATACCTGTATCTATTGTTTATTGGTAATAATCAACACATTAAATATCTGCTGGATCCCCAAATCTTACTCTTTTAGTGCACATAGTACATCATAGGTATATTGTAAATCTATGGTACATAATAGGTATATTGTAAATCTATGGTAGCAAACTTTTATGGGGGTGGTTATGGGGTGATTTTTTTAAAAGGCTGGGCAATTCTGGGTTACCTCGTTTGAGTGCTTGCAGTCAGTCCATGCGTCTGTGTGGGATGTTAGCGCACCTTCATTTTTCTCATCTCTCAATCCGGGTGAAAGGTGACAAACTCTTAAGTTCAGTCACCAATCTGAAGTGCTTCAGGAACATATGTGGGTACTTTTAGGATTGTGGCAAAATATGTGATGCTAACACTTACCAAGAATATGCACAATGCTTAAAAAATACACGGTGTCCCAAAACAATGTACGCACACTTTAACAGCTGATCACTCACTGAATTTTCACTCCTTTGCAGGTTTAACTGATTTGAAAGTATGGGTGAAGCCAGATAAAACTTTGAACAAAGAAAATTTATCCTCAAGTGCCACTAGCCTTTTTTATGGGGATACATAAAAGATAAAGTTTACGGTGCAGAACGGGCAACGTTCGACAGATTGAGGGCTCACAGATATTGAACAGAATCATTCTTGACATTTGCGATTCCATTGCTTCACGTTATCAGCAGTGCCTGGACCAGAACGGTCATCAGTTTGAAAACAGGTATTGACCAAAAAAATTATTCATTAGATTATTCTGTAGATTCTTTTGAATTTTGAAAATGAGCTGTATATTAATAAACACTGACTTTATAATCCAAAGTATGTATACATTTTTGGGACATCATGTGCATATTTTTACAGTTCCCCTACATCAAGGAACTTTGAGGTTGCTTAAACATGTGCAAATAGGCTGGCGGGGGGAGGAATGCAAGGGCACCCTAGCTGGTGTAGCTCAGTGGATAGAGCATCAGCTTGTGGACTAAAGGTCCCAGGTTCAATTCCAGTCGAGGGCACATGCCCGGATTGCAGGCTTAGTCCCCAGTGGGGGGCATGCAGGAGGCAGCCAATCAATGATTCTCTCTCAGCATTGATATTGCTATCTCTCGCCCTCTCCCTTCCTTGCTGAAATCAATAATATATATATTTTAATGCCAGGGGTGGGACAACAGGAATCCTAAAATATTTACCACATTATAATTTACAATATTAATTTAATCTATATGAGTAGAGTTGCTCAGTTAATAACAGACAGACGTTAGCATAATATATTTTGTCCATGAAATCAGTGTTTTCGGTGATGTTAAAACCTAAGTTAGGAAGGTCTTTTCCTCCTAACTTGGTAAGGAGTTTATTGTCCTCATGCCTGCCCCAGGGCTTCCCCCGTGGCTTTTTGGGTGGCTCCTCAAACGGTTAGGAGGTTAGGCTGTTCCCGTTATCCACATTTTTGGTATTTTGAAATAGTTTCATGCAATGTGACGACATTTTGGTCTAGAGTGGACCACATAGATGACGGTGGTATACTCCTTACCCTAGGTGTGCAATAGGCTGCCCCTCTCTGATCCCACAGCACAATTGCTTAATGACAATTCTCAGAATGTATTGTTGTTCAGCGGCACAAGACTAGATGTATGCAGGAAATAGTATGATGGTGTTTCCTGATAAATTAACCAGTTGATGAAGAAGTGATAGAATTTGCCTTGGCTGGTGTGGTTCAGTGGTTGGAGCATCAGCCCTGTGCACCAAAGGGTCTCGGGTTCAATTCCCCCTCAACAGCATGTGCCTGGGTTGCAGGTTCGCTCCTCTGGTCTGGGCATGCAGGGGGCAACCAGTTGGTATGTCTCTTTCACATCGGTGTTTTTCTCCCCCTCCTTCCCACTCTTTCTCCCTCCCTCCCTCTCTCTGAAAGCAGTGGAGAAGATGTCTTCTGGTGGGGATTAACAACAACTCAATGATAGAATTGATGAGGACGTTTGTGTCTGGGCCCATTTTTCTTAGCCTTCTCTTTCCCTTCCCAGGCACAGTAGACTATGTTGACTTCTTTTTCTGTCCCTATGCCGCCCAAAGGAAAATCCGTACTGGTGTCTTTGCCACTCGGTAGTTCTCTTTGTTTCAGGTTTCCCCCGCTTTTCCAGGAGGCAGATTAGCAGAATGTTGTTAGGATGAGACAGACACAAATTGAATCAAACTGTAGTTTTACTTTTTATTAACTGTGTTTGTAGTCAAGGCACTAAACCTCTTTAAACTCTTGTTTTTCTTTTTTTCTTTTTCTTTTTTTATTTATTTTTAAAAATTATTTTATTGATTTTATACAGAGAGGAAGAGAGAGGGATAGAGAGCTAGAAACATCGTGAGAGAGAATCATCGATCAGCTGCCTCTTGCACACCCCCCACTGGGGATGTGCTGGCAACCAAGGTACATGCCCTTGACCGGAATCGAACCCGGGACCTTTTCAGTCCCTAAGCCGACGCTCTATCCACTGAGCCAAACCGGTTTCGGCTCTAGTTACTTTTTCTGTAAAATAAAAACACCCTCTCTGGAAAAGGTTGTCCTTAATGTACATAAAAATGTCTTATAATGGGTACATAATACAGTGTATCTTTTTTCTTTTTTAAAATTTTTTAAAATATATTTTATTGATTTTTCACAGAGAGGAAGAGAGAGGGATAGAGAGTTAGAAACATCGATGAGAGAGAATCATCAATCAGTCACCTCTTGCACACTCCCAACCGGGGATGTGCCCGCAACCAAGGTACATGCCCTTGACCGGAATCGAACCTGGGATCTTTCCAGTCCGCAGGCCGACGCTCTATCCACTGAGCCAAACGGGTCCCGGCAGTGTATCTTTTCTTAAGTTTTAACTGTAAAGTAAAAAAAAAGAAACTGTCTTTGCCGAAACCGGTTTGGTTCAGTGGATAGAGCATCGGCCTGCGGACTGAAAGGTCCCAGGTTCGATTAACACACACACACACACACACACACACACACACACACACACACACATATATATATATATATATATATATTAAAAAAAAAAAAAAAAGAAAGAAAAGAAAGAAACTGTCATTCCAGGGCTCCATCCTGCACTCTTGTTTTACGGGGGATTGTGAGGCTCAGACGAGCGGAGGGACTGGAGCAGGCTCAGGGGAGGGCAGAGGGGATCCGCTGGGTCAGTGTCCTTTGGATCCACTCCACCGTCTGTTCTTCCCTCGGTTCTCCCTGTGCGGACACACGTGGTGGCGGTGCTTTGCTGTCCTGTGTGAACTGATGCTGAGTTTGACCTAAATTGCCTGGGCAGAGATTACATTTCTGTAGACTCTTAAGGATAGTTCTGTGGACACTTTCTAAAATAGGATAATTACTCTGCCCATATTTGTGACTTCGTTTACTAGGCTTTATAATAGGAAAATGGATTGGAAAACCTCCTAAAATCCCATCTGGTCCTTTGATGTGTAAGGGGTTTACAGTTACCAGGAATTATTCCAGACACAAAACTGGTCCCTGTTGTCCAGAATTGTCTTTCTAAGGTGGGGGCGCGCGCGTATACACACACACACAAGTGGTTGCAATCTGTTGAAACTGTGTTTTTCAGATTTACACGATTGAAGCGTTTATTATGAGTAAAGAGAAAACCAGGTGTAAAAAATCATTATTAATAATCATGTTCCCTCGTTTACATTTGGGAGGTCCTTCATCGCTTCTTTTGAAGAACTAGAATGTTTTTGTAGCTTACTATCCCTCCAACAAAGGTCTTTCTTTGCAATTAAACTGTCAAACACTTACTGTCTGAATGCCCAGAGGATACTGAGATTAATAGATGAGGCTCCTGCCCTCAAGTAGCTTAATCTAGTAGAAGACAAGTAATTACTATGTGTTGAGACAAGGATGGTGATACAATATGATAATAACACAGGGTTCCGTGGTAGCAGAGAGGTAGTGGTCCTTAAATTAGGGCTTGAGTTTGCCACATTAGGCCGGGGAAGCAGCGTACACCAAGTCTGAACATCGTAAAACACTTTGGCAGCTGGCACTCCTTGCAGTAGCTTTGGTAACAGGAAGGTGAGCCTGGAGACTGAGGGAGGGCCAGAGAATGGAGAGCTTTGTGGTCAGCGCTGTGCCCTTCACACCCAGCAGGAAACGCTGTGAACTTGTACCGAGTGGTGGGTGGTGTTTGCTGTGTCAGTCAAAGGTGAACTCTTGATTGATCTTCTCCATTCTTTTACTTACGTTAGTTATTCGCACACTGATAAGTATACAGGAAGTAATGTTTTCATTCGAGGTTTAAAGATCTAATGCATTTCTACTAAGTGCCGATATTATGGGTGGTTTCTGTTCTGTTTTTTAATCCCATTTTAAGTTGCATATGGCCTCTCTGTTGTGCTTGTATGGATAGCTGAGTATTGAGGGAATTGTATGAAATATGAGCAGTGACAGAGACTGTAATTTCATAGGGAGGTAACAATATGATGAGAGTATTTGTCGAAAACTGTAGAATTGTCTGAGGATAAGAGACAATTCCACGTTAGCTAAATTGTCTCAAAAAAGTGTGTGCCATCGAAATGGTACCTTCAGGCAGACCGACCCTGTTCGCTGACGCTCTAATGCAGAGCCTCAGCTGTCAAGCGTCTCTCGCTTTCAGCAGGGCTCCTGTCTGCTTTCTGTGGCCTCAGTTTTAGGAGCACACAACCAGGATACCAGACATGAGGAGAAGGGGAAACTATTGAAGGACATTATGCAGAATGGCAGTGTAAGCTTTTAAAAAAGCAATAAGAAACTTTGCTTTTCAGAACAGTTTTAGGTTTACAGAAGTTACAGAGTTTGAGTAAACCCCACACCCAGTTTCCCTGTTACTAACATGTTATGTTAGTGTGGTATGGTGTTTACAATTAGTGAACCAATATTAACACATTATTATCAACTAAAGCCCATACTTCATTCAGATCTCCTTAGTTCTTCCCTGTGTCCTTTTTCAGTTCCAGGATCCCAACTGGGATACCGCATGACACACAGTTATCATGTTTGCTTTGACTCATTCTGGTTGTGGCAGGTCTGGTTTACATTTTAATGACGTTATTTTGATTTATAGACTTGAGAACCTTCTGCAGGGGACCCAATGAAAGTGGTGAAGAAGTCCCTGTATGATCAAGGGCGAGGTAATGGCAGCTTGAATTGGAGAGCTGGAAGTAGAGAGAAGTGTTCTGACTTGGGTATAGAAAAGCCATGAGATTGGAGGAGAAAAACCAAGGGAATGAGTGTAGAGAGAGAAGAAAATAGGTTCAGGGATGGAGCCCGTGGGGCACTTGAATGTTTAAAGTTAATGAGATGAAAAGAAAGCAAATGAAACCAAAGAGCGTCCAGCTAGGTAGAAGGCAGACTAGGGTGTGTCCCAGGAGCCAAGTGCTTCCAGGACAAGGAAATGACTGCCTCCGTTCTGTGCTCGGATGGGCCGGTCAGGTGAGGACAGAGACTGACCTTTGGATTCAGCCACAGGGATCACAGTGACCTCTGAGGAGTTTCCCTGAGAGGTGAGAGCAGAAGCAGGTTTGGGTCAGAGAATGGGTGGGCCCAGGGAAAAGCGAATGAACGAGGAAACTTGCTGGTGGGTGGCGGTGGATGTAAATTTTCCAGAAAAGCAAAACAAAACACTGCAAACTGATATTTAACGAAGCAGTAGGTACGCATTTAGTATCTCCTAAACACGCTGAGGTATTTAGGAGAAAGGGGGCTAATGTCTGCAACTTGGAAATGCTGGAGGGTAGCTAATGGGAGGGTGTACAGAGAGATAAGTGGTCAAGCAGGTATTGTTAAAGGTATAATTTAAATGGTGGGTAAGTGTGTGTTCATTGTAAAACTCTTTTAACTTTGCTCTGCCTTTGAAACCTTTTAAAATAAAATGTTGGGGGTCGGGGTGAGAACAGGAGGAAAGACATTGGAGACAAGGAATACAGTAACTATTCCGAGGAGTTTCGGTGTAAAGGGAGGAGTTTCGATGTAAAGGCAGTAGACTCAAAGAAGTCTGTTTTTATCCCAGCCCTAAAGATGGGGAAAACAGTTATTTACTAATAGGAAAGATCCAGTAGAGAGAGAAAAAATCAATGATGTAGAAGAGAGAAAGGGAAATTACTGGCTCGATGATCTTGAGCAGGCAAGTTGGGATCTAGCTCACGGAAGTAGTAGGGTTTTATTTTGTTAGGAGCGTGAACAGAGTAATGGCAGGCAGAGGATAGAGATCCTGGGACAAGCAGTGGTATAGATGTGGTGGGATCTGTAAGATCTCTTCTAGTTGCTTCTGGGGTTTTTTGGTTTTTGTTTTTCGGTGAAATAGGAAGTGAGATCATCTGCTTGGGAAGGGGCAGTTGAGCCTAAGGGTGATGAGATGGTATCCAGGAGAGAGCTGAGTCGGAGGGAAGCAGAGGAGGAGCCCATGGCAGCCTCATGAGTCAGATAACTGACTAATAGGTAATGTTTCAGAAAGAGAACGGTACAGATGAGAGGAAAGACATTAGCAAATGTTTTAAAAGAAAGAAGATATAATTTCTCACAACCGATGATGTGAAGTCCCGCCAAATGCCCAGCATAATGAACAAAAACAGGTCCTCACTGAGATACATTATTGTCAAATTTCAAAATGACTGGAAGAAAAGGTTCCTAGAGGTATCTAGAAAAAAGAAACAAGACTCTGTAAAGAGATGCTAATGAGGCTGCCAGTACACTGCCATGAACCACTCCAAACACCAGAAACACGGGCTTTCAAAATCGGAGGGGAAATGCTGTTCAGCTCAGAATTCTGTTGAGTTCTATCCTCAGTTGTATAAGCGTACAATCAGGGCGTTTTCAGACAGGCCAGGGCTCCAGGTGCTTGCTTTCCAGCACCCTTTCTTGGTAAAGCACAATAAACAAACAAGGAGGAGGAAGATGTGACATCTAGGAATCAGGACATTTACCTGAGGGAAGTATTAGAGGAAGAATCCCAGAACGGTAGACCTACTGAAGAGGGAAATGGGTGTTCCAGACATTGAATGCCATCCTTGACAAGTAGAAATAACTTAAAAATGTAATAAAGCCAGAAAAAAAATGTTTTAAGGTTGTTAGAACGCCAGGAAAAGCAGAAAGCCATCCAGTAATGAATCTGTGATTTTTTTTTTTTAAACCAGCTTACATTTTTCTCTCAGAGCTGTACACTGTGACTTTGACCGTGACCATTCACCTGTAGAAAACAAGGGGCTTTGGTTCTAGTCCATTCAGATTTGATAGCTTAATCATTACAGGTCTATTATGCAGACATTAAATGACATTAACACCTTTTACCGCACAAACGGGGCTATAAAGGTTTGATGACACCATGCTGTGGCTGCGGACAGTCATACCTCAGGTGATCGTAATTCTGATCATTTTTGTGGCTTGGGAAACTACTTGTTATCGCGGGCAAAGGGTGAGTCCCATATGCGTAGAACGCCTCGCATTTCCAGGTAGCACGGATGTGCTCCGTTAGGTTAGTTCCGGGGCTGACCCAGAAGCTTGCAGTGGTACACAGCTCCCACTTGCAATGCTGCATGCAGCCGGGAAGTTCCTGTAGCCTGGAACTGAGGGTCCGACAGACCCATTGTTTGCGCTAATACATCCTATTATTTAGTCCCTTCAGTCCCTCTGTTCTCTGCAGTTGGTGACGTTTCCGTGGGCTGAAAGTGCTGGTTTTCCTGGGAACAGTGTGTAGGTGCTTAGAGAGAGAAAACCAATAGGCGGGGCAGGGCTGGGCTTGTCTGCTTTGATGGTGCGTGCCGAGCCCGCCCGCCCGCCCGCACCTCCGCAGCCTGTCTCTGAGCTGAGCGGCCTGAAGGAGGCCACGGAGCTAGTTAGTTACTGGAGGCCTCCATTCCGGCAGGGAAGGAGGGCAGCTCACCTCCTGTCTGTTCACAGCTGTATTTGTCTCCCGTCCACTGCAGAGTCCTTAGAGAAAGTGGTCATGAGCACCGATGTCCATTTTTCTTGATGAAAGTGCCCGTATTTGGGGTCTTATAATATAGACTCCCAATGTCACTTGTGGAAGTAGAGAAAAGTATAGGTAATAACCGAGTAAACATGTGTCTGAGTATTCTAGTTAAAATTAAATCTTTTCATAGATTCTAAAGTTTTTCTGCCCATTATATAGCCATTTGAATTGGATGTGTGAGAAAAGTAGTCAAGTTTTGTGTAGCAATTTCTAATTGTATAGCAATTAAATATTCCCTAAGTTCTCAAAAAATGGGATCATTCTTCACAACTGAAGGATTATACCTTTTATCCATTCTCTTTTGTTTAAATATGGTGGGGAATAATTAAGCTTTTATCTAATTTTTAATTCTGTCACCTTAAGAAACCTATGAGATGGCATTAAATTTGATATCTCACCCTATACTGTTTGTATCTAAACAGAGGGGGCACCCTGTGGGGGGAGCAGTGAATTTAATTCTTAAAATAATGTATATAGGTGTGTTTTTTAATGTTTATTTTAGTCTCTTCAAAGCAGTCAGATTCCCCTCCCCTCGCCTAATTTCTCTATCGCCTGGCTTACTGCAGGAGCCCTGCCGCCCTGTGTCTCCCTCAGATGTGCCTGACACGCAAAAGCCAGAGTCAGGATCTCAAAGGGAAAATGCAGCCCACCGTTTCCCAGAATCCTTATTGTACCGGTCAGAGCCCTGCTCAGTCTGGCCAGCTTGTCTCTCAGGCCCCCATGGCTCCCCTTGCACATGCCCCCATGAAGCTGATCTGGAAATGTAACTGTGCCTTCCTACCAGCACATCAGCCACAGCTGCCCCTACTCCACTTGTTATGTATTTTATTGTTATTTGTGTACATGGTTCCCTTAGTCTATAAACACTTCTGAGGGCAGAAGCTGTATCTTTCATCTTTTCTTAAAATTTTCATTGAAACTTTTTTAAAATTCCCATTGCAGCTTTCTGGCACAATGCTTTCAGTATAGTAAATACTTAAATATTAACTCAAGTGCAATTCAAAGAGGATAGTTCCTGTAAATCACTATGACGGTCTAGTAATGACAGACTATAGATCCTAGATTTTCATACCTTTATCCCCTTTCTCAACTTCCCATAACTCTCTCAGTAATAACCTGAATTATTTGGCTGCTTAAGCATTGTGGACCTTGTAAAGCAAGGCCCTTTTTTAGTTTTCCATCCACATAGTTGGTAGAATTTGGGTACTTCCTTCAGTGCTTTTGCTCTGTGACAAATGTTACTTTATATAAGAAATACCTCCTTAATGAATTCAAAAGATAGAAAGAACTGATTGGAGGGTAATTTCCATCAGGGCCCGGTAGAAAACCCAGGACACAACTTACCTGGGCTAATTGGAGGAGACTAACGAGGCTGTGTACAAGGTGTGGGCAGGGCTCCTGGAAACCACCGAGGCTGATGCAGGCCCGGAATTAGTGACTGCGTCACCCTCCTGAGGCCTGAGCAGCACGGGGGGAAAGGGCGGTACCGGGATGTGGAGGAGGAGAGGGTCCAAGACTGTCCACTGCCATCTCCCAGAGGGAGCCTTCTGCAGGCCTTCCGTTGGGGGTGCCCCCGGGAGCCAGAGAGCCAGGGAGCCTGTGTTTGTGGTCCATACAGATCCAGGGCCCACAGAGAGAAGGGTGGAAACGGAGTCTGGAGAGGCAGGTGGAAAATACCAGCCCGGGGGTACCATTTGCCTTTTGAAAGTATGCTTCCTGCTCTGGCCAGTGTGGCTCAGTTGGTTGAGCATCCTCCCCTGCACCGCATGGCTGCCAGTTCGATTCCTGGTCAGGGCACATACCCAGATTGTGGTGCATACAAGAGGCAACTGATCAATATTTCTCTTGCAAATCGATATTTCTCTCCACGGCCTTCTCTCCTCTCCCTTCCTCTCTCTCTCTCAAATCAAAACATTTTAAACTTTAAATAAATAAAATTATGTGTTCTATTCCTGGTAGCTTTAAAAGAAAATTACCCAGCAGCTCTTTAGAAACGTTTTTCTTAAGCTTTTCCAAAAAAAAAGTGGTGGTCAAGAAGGAAGACTGTTGAGCCACATGTAATCATCAATCCCTTTTTATCCCACCTCCCCAAAATATCTTGACTATCACCTTCCCTCAGCCTCACTGCCCACCCCAGTCAGCGGTCCCCACTGCTTTTCCTGCACCTCGGTCCCCAGCCCCGCGGAGGGGGTTGCGGTGTGTGTGGTGAGAAAAGAAACTCCATGCAAAGCGGTTCGGTTTGACACAGCAGGGCTGTGAGCAGCCTGTGGCAGGCCGCTCACTCCTCGCTCTGCTCCTCCGTGCGCTGCTCCACTCTGCGCTGGCCTCTCCTCTCTGCTCGGGGGAGAC
Source organism: Pipistrellus kuhlii (assembly GCF_014108245.1). Classification (NCBI taxonomy): domain Eukaryota; kingdom Metazoa; phylum Chordata; class Mammalia; order Chiroptera; family Vespertilionidae; genus Pipistrellus; species Pipistrellus kuhlii. Next base: position 459,287 of record NW_023425545.1, on the reverse strand, counting down.
AGGGGTTGCAGGGCAGCCAGGGGGCCGGTCGCCCCGGCTTCGGTGGGAAGGGAAAGTGTGCTCGGACAGTGGAGTGCTGGAAAGATGCACAGCTGAATGCACGTCGCAGTCACCCTTAGCATGCCAGCTTGCACTCCCTGATTTGCATGCTGCAGCCTTTCGCCTAGACACACGGAGATCCTGTGGGCCTCCTCCATTCACTCTGTGTCCCCCTCCCTCCCACGGGGTTTCTGTTCCCTAACCCTGTGCTTCCACTAACGCCGGTCCTCATTCTCTCTCAGTGCTGTGGTGGTCTGTCCAGTCGCCTGCACTTGCCTCCATCCGGGAACTGGGTGAGGATTTACACTCCATCCCAGGCCCTCTTTGCACCAAACTCCTGGCGGGAAGCCAGTTTAACTGCCCCAGGAATGGAAACGCAGTGGGAGGGAGCTTGCTGCAGTCAGAATGGTGGCGTTTTCGGTGGAAGGACCCCTGGCCTTGAGTTTCTCAGTCGTAGCTCCTCATGCCGCTGTCGGTGATGAACTCGGTGACTGGCGCTGCTGTTTTTCCTTTCAGTTACATTCTTGGAGATGGCTCTTGGGTCACAGACGACTGACTGTAAATTTTTTTTTTAATTTCTTTATTGATTAAGGTATCACATATTTGTCCTCATCCCCCCATTCCCATCCCAAACCCCTCCCCACAGATGCCCCCACCCCCGTTGTCCTTGGCCACTGGTTAGGCTGTGTGTGCACACAAGACCTGTGGTTGATCTCTCCCCTTTACACCCCCCTCCCCTACACACCCTCTGAGGCCCCACAGTCCGGTCCATGCCTCCTTGTCTCCAGGTCTGTTCTTGTCCTCAGTCTGTCGTTCACATTTCCCCCAGGTGAGTGAGATCATGTGACTGACTCCATTGATAGACCTTTAGTTCACATCTTGAATCAGGAAGGTCTAAGTGAGAATAACTGTTGTCGTTAATTGAGGAAGGCGTGGAGCTCCTGTTTATTAGCCGAAGTGACGGGGTGCGAGCAGGTAGATCCTGGAGGGCGGACCGGTGAGTGAGCAGGTTTGCCCATCATCGGAGAATGGTGACTGCTGCTCCCTGGCTGAGGAGGCTCTTTTTTTATTTTGTTGTGGGGTTTTTTGTTTTGTTCTGTTTTGTTTTTGCCTTTTACTTATTTTTTTGAGGAAAGGGTTGTAGAATTTGACCTAAGGTTGAAAGCCTGTGAGTAAAGAAGACAATGACAGTAGCTAAATACGATTATTACTGGTTATTTCCAGTGAGGAAGTTCTGGTACATTATAAAGGTGGTGCTTTGCAGCTTTGGGAAGCTTAACCAGTCTAAGCGAATGGCCGCCACCAGTGTGCCAGGGAACAGCTCATCCCTCCTTTGCTCGGTGGCACGTTGGGAAGTCCGCCACGTCCATTCCACTCCCAGCCCCACGCAGGCCGAGCAGAACCACACACGCAAACAAAGAACGCAACCTCGTTCACACACCACCGGAAGCTTTCCCAGTCCCTAACCCTTCCTCTTCGGTGTTTGGAACTCAGGTATTAGCTGTTGAGTTGGTACTTACATGTGCCATAATCTCCTCTCTCCTGGCACTCACCACACGGTGTGGCAATAGCCCTTGCCTAGGTTCTGAGCTCCTGGGAGGCAGATCCGTGTGTCCTCAGCTCACCTGGCTCAGGCTTGTTGCTCGGTGCTGGCCTAGTACAGCCATCAAATGACAGAATGTTTCAATGCACAGACTTTTCTCTCCTGAAACTCCCTGATGTCTATCTCTATGTCTCTTGTCTCTCTCCCCTCCTACATCCCTTCTGCAGCTGAAATTCTGGTATTAGAGCATTTCCCTCTTCTCTTGGGCGATCACCCACACCAAAATAACATGCTTCCATGAGTCACAAAACACAAAAGACAGTTATTTTTGATGGAAACTCTTGGTACCCCTTTGGTAGAAAGAGTTTATTTTGGGGTGTTGCCTGTGCATTAAGTTTCACTGCCTCTAGGTCTGTCTGGGCGGTTCAGCACATAAGTGTGAACCACCTTCCTGTTTTCTTTTTTCTTTTTTTTTTAGCGAAGAAGGGAGAGGTAGAAACACCAGTGATGAGAGAATCATTGATTGGCTGCCTCCTGCACCCCCCCCACTGGAGATTGAGCCCTCAACCCAGGCACTTGATTGGAATCGTACCCAGGACTTTTCAGTTTGTAAGCCCATGCTCTATCCACTGAGCCAAACTGGCCAGGGCAAACCTTCCTGTTTTCTTAAAATGTCATGAGCAGCTTTCTTATTGACAACTCAATCTGGAAAAATTGGTAAGAATATCCCATTTGATTTATTTATCAGAAAAGAAATACCCTGAATTTGGTTAGTACAAAATAGTGCTAGTAAAGATGGAGAAGAACAGACAAATAGGTCACTGCCAGAGCCAAGCTAAGGATAATTTGGGTTAAGACTTTTTAATGGAAAAACAATGGTATTTGAAACTGATGTAGGGTACTAAATAGATTGAGGTAAAAACAATTCAGCCTTAAACTGCGATTCCTGGGCATTTGGTGGGCCTTGGTCTCTGGATCCAATGTTCGCCCTTCGAACTCCTCCTCATTGATAGCAGCTACTTGGAGAGGGTACAGAAATCCAGCCTGGGCAACAGGAAAGGAGGTTCTGTTCAAATGGCAGCAGTGTAAAGCGATGAGTGCTTTTACCAGTGGAAAGTTGGGGGATTTGGGGGTTTATTTTTTCTCTTCCCTTCTCCCCACTCCTTCCCTTCCTCTTGTTCGTTCTTTTCCCTTTAAAATTGTTTCAAGGGCAAAACTTAGCACCTCTCACCATTGTGTCACTAATAATCAGAAGGTAGACTTGACCAACAAATGCCCTTTGGATTTCTTTAGTTTGGTAAATAGAATTGTTTCCTAAAAAAAAAAAAAAAATAGCATTTAAAAATCAAGGATTTAGGACTCCTGGACCCCAAAAGATATGAAATGTGTGGAAATGCCAATTTCAAACAGAACATGGCATAGATATTGTATTTTTGCTGAGAGTCATTACCATAACATAAACTACCCCTTTGATTTCATATATACTTTTATTTATTTATTTTTTTTTTTGGGGGGGGAAGGCAAAGCGAAACATCTTCATTTATTTATTTATTTATTTACATTTTAATTTTTAAATTTTATTTATTTTTTTACATTTCATACATACTTTTTTAAATGAATAGGTTTTCCTTAAACCATGTACTAAAAGAGCATAATTTGATGTTTACACACAATTTTATAAACCTGCCCATGTTAGGAGAGTTTTAAAACTTCAAAAATGCATCTTATTTCCTCTCAACTTCTGGTCTTTAAGGACCAACTACCTGTCAGGAGTCTTGACTGAGTCAAACAGTGCTCGGCGTGTCTTGTCTTCGGTTGCTTTTCAGCGCGGAGACTAGCCTGGCGGTGGGAACTGGAGAACTGTCGGCCTCTCTGTGCCTGGATCAACAATGTAAGGCTTCTGGGAGGAGCAGGAGCTTTAATTATTAAACTGCCATTAAGTTGGTCATCTCCTCATTAAAATTCAAAATAACTTATCTGCAGTGTGGGTGTTTTTCATGATTTGGCACACACAGGAGACACTCAGCGTGGCCAAGATGTTTTTCATGTTGAGCAAAAACGAACAGATGGAGGTGGTGATTATAAAGCACTTATTTAAAATGTTAGCAGTGAATCAGTGTAGTTTGAGGCCAAGTCGGTAATCCATACTGAGGGAGCCTGGGCAGTTAAAGAGCGTGCTAATGGTCTCTGATAAGCACACAGCGGACCCTGAAGAGAACTGTTTTAACGGGCCCTCCCGGGGCTGTTATCCTTGCCGGGCCCGGAGAGTTTTTCTTAGAGAGCAGGGCTGGTAAAGCCTCCGAGTCGGAGCAGTACGTCAGCATTTCTTCTGTGGGGCTGGCTGGCTGGCCTTCGAAGAGCTGGGAAAACTCGCTGGGGATGTTGAACTCTGCGCGGCAGAGACCAGCTATGAGGGGGATTTTGGGATTCTCTGTGTGTAAGAACCTAAATATGTAATTGTTTCCATCTTTCCTGCACAAACACTTTTATACAATGGCTTCACACATTGATACAACTTTTAATAATTTTCCCGGGAGAAATGTTGACCCTGCAAGCTGGTAGGATGAGAGTGTGCTGGAGGGTTTGTGGGACTGCTTACTCTCCCGTAACTGTGTGTGCTCCTCCTGTTTGTCTGTTTACAGATGAGTCAGGCAAGAAAATGTCTTGATATTTCAAAATATAGCAACCTACAAACTAAATTCTTATCTACCATTTTACTAAAAGACCTTTTTCTATTGTTTGTGTAGATATTAAGTGCAGTTCTTGTCTCCCAATATTCATATAAAAGGGAGAGGAGGGGAAGGAACTGTTGTAATCCTTGAATTCTGCATTTGAAGTCTTTCTGTGAGTCAGCGCAGAATCCTGTGTTTTCAGAAGAAATCAGGGCCCTGGGCCTGTTCCTCTGTGCTGTCAGTGCCGCGGGCAGCGTCCATCAGCCACGCTCACCTTACCGAAGGTAAGCTCGGCCCCAGGCCCCTGAGTCTGTCAGCTCTGAGTGCTGACGTGTGTGCACAGAGTAACGGGAAGGACTGGGGTCCACAGAACAGCTGGAGCGGGCTCCGTGCTGCTCATGGCATTTCCTCAGGGAATCTGCGCAGTTGCCTTGGAGGCGGGCAGTGTCACCACTTCAGAGCTGGGTAGACATGCAGAGAACGGTCACTTGCACGCTGTCACATACAGTTCGTTGCTGGTGAACATGGAGTTTGAACCCATGTGTTCTCTTGTGTCCTGTGCACCTAGTGGGTCTGAGACCTAAACCTTCGACCTCTAGCTTTTTCTTTTACTTTTTTCTTTTTAATTACATGGAAAGTTTCTATTTGGTATTGGTGTAGATGGGAGTTTGCATTGCCTTTAGAACAGTCTCAGATTGGAGTGAGGGGCAGGGGCAGGATCGGTTAGTGTTACCAGAATCACATGATACAGACAAGTGGGCATGTGGAGTGCTCTGAGCCAGCGGTCATGGCCGGTGGTCCGTTAGGGCCGAGCTGCCCTGGCGAAGACAGCTATTTCTGGAAATGTCTTCCCCAGGGAGGAGTGATGGGAAGGCCGGGTGGCAGGGGCTCCTGAAGTCTCGCCGTGTTGTTTTCTGCTTCCCTCTGTATTTTGGGGTTGTGAAAAACTTGGTCTTCGTCGAAACTTCTCTCTTCCTCCTTTCGTAATCTCATCTCTTGATCAATCTGCTTCCGTTAAACCAGAGTGTTTTGTGTGGTTTCAAAGTCACAGCAGGAGGGAACATGCAGGTTGGAATAGAACATGCGGATGTGGTGATAACTAAAGACATTCCTTGGAATTTTCAAAAACGTTTGTTGAACTCGGCCATGAATTTGTTGATGGTGCTGATGGGTCCATGGTAAGCCGCCTGCCTTCTGTGGTGGGAAATGGTGGCAGGGGCCGCTTCCTCATTCTCAGAACTCTGATCAGGCTTTTAAAAATGACTGAGGGATGTGAGCGTTCATCTGGAACCAGAGCAGATTACCCCGTCTCTGGAGGTGGGTGCAGACCCGTCCACACACATTCTGGTTCCTTCCACTGCTCCACAGTGCACTCACTCAGGTTAATTTGTGTCCTTTGCTGTTTTAAACGTGAGTAAAACTTACTTTTTAAAATACCTTTTAAATGGTGCCATCCTAACTGCAAGGCTCACAGGTGAAAGCTGATGCGCCAGTGGAGCGTGAGGGTGGACAGACCTGGTCCCTGACTCCCAGGGTGGCGTGCAGTTAGCAGGGTCACTCTCCTTTTTTTTTTCTGTTTTATAATGTTTATTGTTGAAAGTATTACAGATGTCTCCCTTTTTCTCCCATTGACCTGCTTCATAGGTCGATACTCAACCACTGAGCCACACTAGCTGGGCTTTTTTTTTTTTAATACATTAATTCCATATTTTCTTGCCGTCTTGGGGGAGAAAAGCACACTAAACACCAAGAAATATTTTTTTTCTTTACTGAATAAGGTATTACATATGTGTTCTCATCGCCCCCCTCCCCAATAATTTTTCTAAACATATTTTTTGGGTGTGAAGAGAGCAGAGCGCCTGAAGAATGGCTCCTCTGTGAATAACACATCCAACAGCAACTCGGGCTTATTCTGAACAAGGGGCAGGATGCTAGGACTTACTGTGACAGCCCTACACATGAAAAGTACTTCTTAAATTGATTTCAGAGAGGAAGGAGAGAGAGAGAAACACTAATGATGAGAGAGAATCAGTGATCGGCTGCCTCCTGCACATCCCACACTGTGGACCAAGCCCCCACCCGGGCCTGTGCCCTGACCGGAATCGAACCGTGACCTCCTAATTTATATGTCGACGCTCAACCACTGAGCCAGGCCCAACTAATAATTTTGTTCCGCAGGAAATCATAGTTCTGAGTTTGCACCAAGTCTGGGAGTTGCCCTGGAGTGTGAGTGAGTGAGAGTGTGTTTTCATTGGGGGGAGCACTCTTTAGGGGCAGGTTTGCCTCTTAGTAAAGATGATAAGAAGATGTGTTGCGCCGAAACCGGTTTGGCTCAGTGGATAGAATGTCATTCTGCGGACTGAAAGGTCCCGGGCTCGATTCTGGTCAAGGGCATGTACCTTGGTTGCGGGCACATCCCCAGCTGCAAGAGGCAGCTGATCGATGATTCTCTCTCATCGATGTTTCTAACTCTCTATCCTTCTCTCTTCCTCTCTGCAAAAAAATCAATAAAATGTATTTTTTTTTAAAAAGGAAGATGTGTTGCTGAATAAACATCTGCCATAAAACAATTGTCCTTAAATTAAAAGTAACCTTTTTCGTGTGATTACCTTATTCTGTTTTGATATCCAAATGGGTCATAATCACCTCCTGACTCTCCTCTATCTTTCAAGAAATCTTTAGAGTAAGTATACAACTTACCATTTCAGGAATTTTAAAGACATTTTGAAAAACTTGTTCATAGGCCTGAAGTTTATTATTATTATTATTATTATTATTATTATTATTATTATAAAAGAATCTATGCTAATGAAAGAGAAAGATGTAAATTGACTGTACCATCATGATGCCCACCAGCCAATCAGGAATGAGTATGCAAATTAACCCAACAAAGATGACGGGCTAATTTGCATATGCAGGCACCAAGCAGTTGGGGATGGGGTGGGAGGCAGGCATTTTGCGGAGCCAGCAGCCAGGGGAAGGAAGGCCCATTCTTGCATGAATCTTCATTCATCGGGCCTCTAGTGCTTTATAAAATGCTAGGCCAGTTTCTCTCAGCCCCTTCTTTTTGGTAGATAAAATCTTGCCTTTAAGCAGCTTGTTTGCTCTCATGCTGTTGAATCTCCTGTGACGTGTGTGCGGTATCAGCTGCCTCCCAAGGTCACAGCATCTTATGTGACACTGGTGGGTCAGCCTTACAGCTCAGACATGCCAGTGTCCTCGTATCAGGGAGCGCCTTGAAGACACTCCCAAACCATCATCTTCCGTGTGCACTTCGAAATATCGAGAATGAACAACTCTGCTGGCTACAGCACAGGTTACTGTTTTTGAAATGCAAACTTTAAAATTAGGAATGTATTTGAATATTAGTTTGTATCATCATAGTACTTAATAAATTTTTTTTTTTTATTTTATTTATTTATTTTTTTTTTTTGAGGGAAAAGTAATGATAAGCTGATGGGGTTTACCTACAGGCAGGGCCAAAGGCCGCCAGCATCAGTGTTGTAAAACTCCTTAGGGCATAATTTCCGGTTCTGAGAGGATGATCTGTGAGGCCCATTTAATGCCGGTTAGTTAGCTCTCAGTCTTATCTGAAGTCCCGTCTCCCCCTGAAATGCCAGTCCATAGCATCACACTCTGAAGCAATCTAGGTTCTAATGTGGCAATGATTACAGCATTGTTCAGCAGCTTGAATAAGCCATTTGTAAAGATTTTTTTTAAAATATATTTTATTGATTTTATACAGAGAGGAATTGAGAGGGACAGAGAGTTAGAAACGTCGATGAGAGGGAAACATCGACTAGCTGCCTCTTGCACACCCCCTACTGGGGATGTGCCCGCAACCAAGGTACATGCCCTTGACCGGAATCGAACCCGGGACCTTTCAGTCCGCAGGCCGACGCTCTATCCACTGAGCCAAACCGGTCCCGGCCCATTTGTAAAGAATTTTACCAGCTTCCTTTTAGAACTTCGCTGGATAATGTGCATTGACTACCACTTACTAGTCCATCCGCATTTCCCGGCGCTCACCATTTTGGAGTTTAGCTCACATTTCTATTTTCTCTAAGTTACCAACTTTTTAAAAATGCCTTCTGCCCTTTTCTGTTTGTTGGAAATCTAGAATTCAAAGGATGGCCTTGATTCTATACCTAGATCTGTCCTGTAAAATACACTCCTCTGCAGATTACAGAGTCATGGTCTAGCCCAGTGGTCGGCAAACCACGGCTTGAGTGTGACTTTTCCACAAAATACCACATGCAGTGCGATTGAAGGAGTGCCCTAATTGAGATAATAACAATGTACCTACCTATACAGTTTAAGTTTAAAAAATTTGACTCTCAAAAGAAATTTCAGTCGTTGTACTGCTGATATTTGGCTCTGTTGACTAATGAGTTTGCAGACCACCAGGCTAGCCTGTCCGTGTAACTCACGGAGCAGAGCTGGAGAGAACGCTCGTTTGGGGTCTGAAAATCCAGCTGAGTCACCAGCTGGAAACCTTTGAGTAGTCGGGGCCCATTTCCGAGTCTGTGTCCACTCAGAATGCAGTATCAGTGTTTGCTGTTTTCTGAACCTTCACTCCCAACCCAACCTGGCGCTTTCCCCCATCACCCTCCTCCTGCTGTCCTACTGCGGGTTTAATGTTAGACACTTGGCAGTCTGAACTCTCATTTCCAGGGACAATTTCTTTTTTTTAACTATTAGGGTTGACATAGTGTTTGAAATTTCAAGAAGTTTGTCTTGCATCCATGTGCCTGATAATACTTCCAATAACACCTTTTACAAACAAACCTAAACAGCAACATGATTGTCTTAGTGGCTACCCTGTTAAGAGTGAAAAGGACATGATTGATTTTTTTTTCTTGTCTTATTTCTTTTTAGGTTTTGAATGAAGAATGTGATCAGAACTGGTACAAGGCGGAACTCAACGGGAAAGATGGCTTCATTCCCAAGAATTACATAGAAATGAAACCACACCCGTAAGTTGGCCCCTCTGTCCCCCCAGGGTCAGACCTGCTGCTTGTTTCCAGTCATGTTTTTAAACTGAAATGCATGTTATACTTTTATTCAGTTTCCCCAGGGAACTCACAAAGCATGTTGATTTTGCATATTCATGTTAATAGTATACAACGATAGCATAACAGTCAATAATAGTGTATGTTTCAGATTAATAGTATTTGCTGGTGATTTTTCAATAATGAAACATTTGTTCCATTTAAAACAAGAGTTTATATAGTATTACATAATAATAGTCTATATGTTTTTGATTAATAATAACTATTAGTGATCTTCAAGTAATAAAACAGTTACCGTATTTTCCTGCGTATAAGATGACTTTTGAAACGAAAAAAAGTCAACCAAAAATCGGGGCAAAAGACCAAAATTGCACAAAAATTACCTGCAGATCTTGACGGCAAAGTCAGTCTTTTCTTTGAAGTGGGAGGTAGTCTTATACAGCGAATATAGGCCTAAACCTATGTTTTAACTGTAAAATTAGGGGGTCGTCTTATACACCGGAAAATACGGTATGCAGGTCCATAATTCTCTTTCTGTGAAACCCTTAGGGCCAGATGTTTTAATAGTTCTGTATTTTAGTTTTAGAAAGGGTACTAAGCACAGGGTTTTATATTGATATGTTTGATTTTCCTATGAGACCATACCTTAATCATCTTTGTATTCGCAGAGCACAATGCGTGCATATAACGGGTGCTCAGTAAATGTGTATTGTACTCACTGCCCTTGCTCTCCACCTAATGTTCCCATTTCAGAGAAAGCAAAATGCTCTCTTACTCCGAGCTGCTGAGAGCAGTGAACTTCTTTCTTTCTTTCTTTCTCTTTCCTAGGGCTCCCCTGTTCATAATGATCTGTGACACAGGGACCCTGAGAGCCCTCCCAATCACTGTCCTCCCACCCTCACCCTCACCCACCACCTCTCTCCTGGGCCCTGCTCCCACCCCCACAGCAGCCTTTCCGTGCTCAGTGTGAAGGGACTGAGGCTTTCCGTGCTCAGTCTAGACCGCACCTGAGACACTTTTGAGTATCAGCCCATTTGTCCGCCTCCCCCATTGTCTCTGCTCTGATGTGAACCAGCATTGCTCTGCCTTCAAGACTAGAGCAAGATATTAACCACACCTTATCCTACACAGAGCCTGCGTCAGCACCCCACATAGTCCACAGCATGTTACACAGAGCTTACGGCATCTCACACGGAGCTTACCGGGTCATAGAATTGGAAGGGACCTTAAAGATTGTCTAGTCTATTCCTCTTTATCCTACAAGTCAGGAACACTTGTAGTATTTTCATTTCATTGCTAGTAATTTATGAATATAGTTCTCACTATAACAGACTATAGAGCAATGTATGCGTTCCTCCCCATACACACACCCTTTCAGGGGTAGCCACCATCTAATAGTTGACTGTGGGCCAAATGCTATCTTATGAACCGAATCTGTTCTAAAAAGATTGTTCACTCTCTGTAAAGGAGCTTCACCATAAAGCCATCTGCTGGCCATGCCACGGTCAGTGACTTACAGTTCTTGCTGTGTGGCAGGGCTGTGTGGGTGCTGGGAAGTGAGGTGCAATCATTACGGTCGGATGCAGTTACTGTGAAGCGCTCTGAGAGGTCACCCAGAAAGCCTGAGCCTGGGAGAAGGCGGCTCCCTGGGTTGGGGAGGGGAGGACCCGCTATCTGCAGACGGTCCTGGGAGGCGCTCAGACCTTTGACTGCGGAAGCCCGCACCTTGCAGTGGCTCCATAGGAGTTTCATGGAATGATGTACAAGGTGAAAACTATTCTGATTTACAAACTTTTTATTCTAGTTTTTGTTTGGAACTTGTACTGTCTTATAACTATATGAGTTTGGTCTCTCACCACGCCACCATCACCACCACCCCCAATTTTTTGTTTTAGATTCCTTGGTGAATTTATCTTCATTTATACTCCTGGGAAGTAGCCGAAATCGGTTTGGCTCAGTGGATAGAGCATCGGCCTGCGGACTGAAAGCTCCCAGGTTCGATTCCGGTCAAGGGCATGTACCTTGGTTGTGGGTGGGGGTGTGCAAGAGGCAGCTGATTGATGATTCTTTCTCATCGATGTTTCTAACTCTATTTCTCTCCCTCTCTGTAAAAAAAAAGTAATTTAAAAATTAAAAAATATTAAAATATATATATACTCCTGGGAAGTAGACTAAGCACTACTTTGCATTCTTTTTTTTCTTTTTTTAATTTTTTAAATATATTTTATTGATTTTTTACAGAGAGGAAGAGAGAGGGATAGAGAGTTAGAAACATCGATGAGAGAGAGTCATCGATCAGCTGCCTCTTGCACACTCCCTACTAGGGATGTGCCCGCAACCAAAGTACATGCCCCTGACTGGAATCGAACCTGGGACCTTTCAGTCTGCAGGCCGACACTCTATCTACTGAGCCAAACCGGTTTCAGCTGCTTTGCATTCTTATAGCCACTCAGCGTCAGTGTTTGCTTTGGGGGCTGTGCAGTCTTTTCATGGACAGATCATGGAGTGCACTCAGAGAGCAGGGAGAAGCCGGGGGTGGGGGGGCTAGCAGTTACCGGGAGCGGGAGGGGCTCCTTGGATCGCAGTGTGTCCTCCCTCCCTTCCTCTGTCCATGGAAGCCCCTATTTACTCGGTCCTTCCTCGGAATAGATGGAGGGCTGCCTGACCTTCGGGAAAAGGCAGATAATAAATATTCCTCTTCTTTGGAATTTTTTAAAACAGCCTTTAAAATTTTTATTAAAAAACAGTCTTAGATTATGGGCCATACAAAAGCTGGGCAGATGTTGGCCAAGGGCCATGGTTTGCTGCCACCAGAACTACATCCAATGATAACAAAATCCACAAGTTCCTTTTCATTTTCATATTTCCAGGCTGAAAGGGAATTCCGCAGAACACCACACTGTAATTTTTGTGTGAAATAAAATGCCTGTGGCTCTAAATCCCTGTTTTCCTTTGGGATTGTTTCAGGTGACAGAGGCATTTGAAATCCAACTACTAAGAAAATATGAGGAGTCTGCCGGTGTGGCTCAGTTGGCTGGGTGTTGCTTCCTGCACCGCGGGTTGCCTTTTGGATTCCCAGCTGGGCACATGCCCGGGGCGGCCTCAGTCCCTGGGGGGCATCCAGGAGGCAGCTGAACAATGTGCCACTGTCGCACTGACGTTCCTCTCTCTCCCTCTCCTCTAAAAATCAAGAATTTTTTTTTTTTTAAATAGCAGGAAAGGCTACCTTTGTTGGAAAGTAGCGGTTACTGACCGATTGGTTGGCTAGCCCTTAAGGGAGAGTCACTCTCACACCTGGTTTCTCACAGTAAAGAACTTTGACTGAGTAATTGATCAGGAAGCATCCAGCCCAGTCAGGTATGGTTCAGTGGTTGAGTGTTGACCTTTGAACCAGGAGGTCACAGTTCAATTCCCAATCAGGGCACACGCCCAAGTTGTGGGCTTGACCGCCAGTGGGGGGTGTACAGGAGGCAGCCAGTCAATGGTTCTCTCTCATCATTGATGTTTCTCTCTCCTCTCTCTTCCTCTCTGAAATTAATTTTTTTAAAAAACAGGAAGCATCCAGAACGGATGCTCTTCACAGACTGTGGCTGAAAATCTACTCCAAGGTCTAAGTGGGTTGCTAAACAAGACCATGGCCGCGTACCCATGCTGTGGTTGGTCTCACAGGCATGTTTCATGATCCAGGGCTGCTCTGTGGCTGGATGCCAATAAGTACAGTCAGCGCCCGCTCCACAGCTGGGGGAGCGCATGGAGCACCGGGTCTCTCCTCCGCTCTCCCCTATGGAGATGTAAGAAGTGTGGCTCAGTTCTTCTCTCCCCACCCCGAAACCTTTAGTTTGGGTTGGGAAAAGGGAAGTTTAAGACGGAGGATGACCTAATACAGCATTTGAATTAACAAATTAAATTAAACACAGGCTGTAAGTGATTGTTGGCATGCGTGTTGGAAGATGAGCTGTAGATGCTGGGGTGGATCCAGCGTGTGCTTTCACAGTGAGCGCACCGGTGGGCGCCTGTGGGGGCAATAAGAATTACATTGCATAGTAGCAGCCTCCTCCTGCGTGCTCTTCTTTGCGGTTTGTACTGGGGCATAGACCCATCTTCCTAAAACTTTTAGAACAATTTTTAACATAGCCATGTGGTTACAAATGTCACCATTAACAGAGGCTAATCAAATTTATAAACAGCATAAAATGCTGTGGAAATGTAGGTTTGTAGTATTTAAATGTTGTAACAGTTATAACATTCTTCTTACAGTGCAATAGTCCTTATATTGTGGAACATCCTTGGTGGGGGTGAGGGGAAATGTGTGTGTGTGTGTGTGTGTGTGTGTGTGAGAGTGTGTGTGTGTGTGTGTGTGTATGTGTGTGAGTGTGTGTATGTGTGTGTGTGCGTGTGTGTGTGTGTGTGTGTGTGTGTGTGTGTGTGTGTGTGTGTGTGTGTGTGAGAGTGTGTGTGTGTGTGTGTGAGAGAGAGAGAGAGAGTGTGTGTGTGTGTGTGTGTGTGTGTGTACACGCACCACAGCACGAGCTTAGTAGAAATAGGAGCAGATACAAAAGAAATATTTAATAAAGTCTCCAACTAATTTTCTATTTTTCAATCCATGTGCTTGTAACAGAGGTATGCTACTTTGTAAAAATTCCAATTAGTAGTGTACTTCACTAAAGTTTTGTTGTTTAATTGAAAATAAAATTAATTTTAAACTGGGGGCAAGAAAACCCTGTAGCCGCATTTGTCTGTCTGCCCCGTAAGGGAAGATCTGTAAACACACGTGTAACTGCCAGCAGTTGAGGCCTCTGGGGAGTCTGAGCGAGGAGCCTTGCATAGTCTTTTTACTGAGTGCACAGCTAGGGTATTTTAATTTGTATTTATCACTTTTAAAAGGTGGGAAAGGAGAGAAAATGCCTGCTGTCAGGAAGATCTTGGTATTAAGGAGGAATGAGTTGGCTGCTGAGGAACTTCCCCCACCCCCGGCAGATGGCTGTGGTGCGCTCGCATTGACAGGCCCAGAGATTAACGTTGAAAACATTCAGATGATCTCAATACTGTTAGCTCCTGTCATGACTGAGGCCGTTCTCTGTTACTGATATGTGATCTTCCTTGTGTGGCCTGACTCCGGGCGCTGGGGGACTTCTTGAATCATTCACAGGAGCAGGAAGACAGATTGTGCCAGCTCCCGCAGCCTGGCATTAGAGAAGCAACATGAAAAAGACACAGGAGGTAGATTTAGGAATGTTTAAAGGTTACTAATGGCAATTTCCGAATGTAAGTTCAATGAATGTTGATTACTATGTAAGGAGTTCAATGAAGCAGACAGGTCTTTTGTAAAAAAACAAACAAACTCATTTTTATTGATTTTTTATTTTAGAAAGAGAGATGAAAAGACAGGGGTAGAGAAACAGAAACATTGATGAGAGAGAAACATCAATAGGTTGCCTCCTACACTCCCCTCGCTAAGGATCAAGCCCAAAACCCAGGCATGTGCCCTGACCGGGAATTGAACCAGCAACCTCTTGGTTCCTGGGACAGTGTTCAACCACTGAGCCACACCGGCAATATATTAAAGACGCTTTGAAAAAAGAACATGGTTTTCGCAGTTTCTCCATCAGAATTAGCATGGTTTTTATGTGGCATGCTGAGGCAGCGGTGACTTTAAGCTTTTAAAGAGCGCTCTCCTCCTCTTCCTCCTGGTAAGTCACGGGCCAGCTGCTCAGTTTTCTGTGAATTCACCCGCTTTCTTGTCGCCAAGGTGAATGAACATTGGGATCAAAAGAGTCTAACTTGCTCCAGATGAAAAACGGACGTTTACAGCTAGCTGCTGTGCACGTATAAATAAACGAGGATGCTCCTCCCGGTGGCTCCGAGAGGGTGCACCTGGAGCAGAAGGCCGGCTTAGTTACCAGCTCAGGCTGTCCTCCCACACCTGACCCTCTGCCCTTCGGGCTGTTACCAGAAGCAGCCTGTCTCCAGCCTCCGGCCTTCCAGCTCTCCTGCCCCCGCCTTATCAGATGGCTCAGGAAGGAGCCTGTCTCCCCTGCCCCAGGCCACAGCCTGGCCTTCCACGTTCCCGGTGCCTGGCCGTGAGTCACTGGGAGCCCAGGGGGCTCTGGCCCCGGAAGCCCGTTATGTGTCTCCCTGGAAAGGCAGAGTGCCTTCTGAGTCACTGTGGAGAGCGGGCCCGGAAGGCGTTTGAAGGGAGATGTCCATCTCTCAGGAGGGCCTGGCTGAGGGCGTGCTGGGGCATGTGGAGACCGCGGTCAGGAGGAGGCCCTGGCCTGGCCAGGAGAGCTCTGTTTCTCACAGTTCGGGCTGCATATCCATTTCTTTCCAGGGAAGCACAGACTGACCCGCTTGCCTTCCTTCCTTAGGTGGTTTTTTGGAAAAATCCCCAGAGCCAAGGCAGAAGAGATGCTCAGCAAACAGCGGCACGATGGGGCCTTCCTCATCCGGGAGAGCGAGAGCGCCCCTGGGGACTTCTCCCTCTCCGTCAAGTAAGTCCTCCTGCGGGCGCCGGGCCTTCGCCGCCGGCCGAGCCGTGAGCCCCAGGCCGGTGTCTGAGGGATGGCACTCACAAAGTACCTTACAATCCATGAGGTTTCACAGTAACATGCTGAGTTCTGGCCCCTCTCAGGATGTGTGCCAGCGGCACTGGGTCCGACTCCCCAGGGAGCAGGCTAGTTGCTGGACAGCACGTGCTTGCCCGCTCTCCCTGGTCCCCACCACTCCCCGTGCCCCTCACACAGCTCTCCTCCTCCTCGCCCTTCCCGGCTCCCGTGGCTCTGACAGGCCGCGGCCACGTCACTGCCTCTCCAGGTCCGTCCCTGTGTGTGTGTGTGTGTGTGTGTGTGTGTGTGTCCCGGGTATCTGGCTCCATCTCCCCGCACCGGCCCAGGCCTGTCTCACTCAGTTAAAAGGTCACCCCAAGGGTCTGGGATGTTGTTTTGTTTGTCTGTTTTTGCATCTCCCTGGGTGGATTTAAATGTGGGAAGGAGCTGGTGGACAGGGACTAGGAAGGCAGGACGTTTTATCACCCTGGAGTCACAGAGAATGTCAGTTGGAACTTAAACAATTCTAAGCAAGTCAGCCCCCACTATGACATAAGAATATTTAGTCAAATTGTCGTTTCTGTTTGCATTTGATTCAGTCCTTTTCTGGTTAATAATAGGAATCACAGGAACCCCGCCCGTGAGAATCTTACAAACCAGTTCATTTATATAAGTGATTCGTTTTATTTTTTGTTAATCCTCGCCTGAGGATATTTTTTCCATTGATTTTTAGAGAGAGTGGAAGGGAGGGGAAGAAGCAGAGAGAAACATCCATGTGAGAGAGCTACATGGTCGAATCCAGGACCCTTCAATCTACGGGCCGATGTTCCATCCACTGAGCCAAACCGGCTAGGGCATTAAGATTTTTTTTTCTGCTTCAAAAATTAACTGAATATCTCATTTCATTTTAAGACCAAAAACCGGTTGAAGTGTGGGTCTTTGATACATAGATGTACATTTAGAATTTTTTCCCTCAGTGAAGATATCGGAGGTGGCTTCAGGTGGCATTTGCAATACCTCACAGGTATGTTTCCAGCATAGTTTTTAGTCTCAACATGAAAAGACTCAAACTGGGTTTAATTGTAAGTTTTTCACTTCTAACGAAGACTTTTTTTAGCAGACTGTATTTTTTAGAGCTGTTTTAGTTCACAGCAGAGTGAGTGGAAGGTACAGAATTTCCCCTACGCCCCCTCACTCCCCCACGCTCTCGGTGCTTGGCTGGGCACATGCAAACGAGGGTCCAGTGAGAGCGCCTCGCCTCGAGACGCACGTGTCAGCACGTGTCAGCACGTGTCAGCAGGCCGCTTCTTCACTTGTCCATCGCTGTCTTCCTGCGTTTGTCCTGACCCGACTGTGAGGGCGCAGCATAGGACACGGAGGACAAGCGGCAGCAGACTCACTGGGCCTCCCGTGCGGGCAGCGGGCAGCCCGGGTGCGCTGATCGCGGCACACCCTCCCTCCTATCAGATAAAAAGTTGAAAGAATCACGTGTTTATTGTTTTAGAAATAAGATTGGAAAGGAGTGCAGTGCGTCAACCCTCTTGACCAACACAAACACCTTCGCAAAGGAGGTGCAGGAGTGCCGGGCTCCGAGGCGTTCCCTGAGGTTCAGACGTGTGAGTCTGTGATGGGAGATCTGCGGTCCCTCCAGAGCCTGGCTCGCTGCACGGGGAGTGGCTTCCGTGGGGCCGGAGTGTCGTTGGATGTCCTTCCTCTGAAGCCTCCCCCAGTCCTTCTCTCGCTTGAAACAGCAGTGCTGCAGGTCCCTGCATCATAACACTGATGAGCCGTGGTTGGAACTTAGCTGCTTATTCAGCCCACCCATCTTTTCACGTCTCCCTTAAAGTCCCGGAACCTGTGGCTGATAGTCCAGCGGGGACTTGACTTACTGGACCATTCCTAACCCTTCGCGTCTCCTCCGTGCCTTCCCAGGAGCTCAGTGCTGCCACCTTCTGGGGTGTTTAGTTTCTTTAGCTTTAAGAAGAGAAACTATAGTTTCATTCATTTAACAAATCTTCTTAGATGCCTTTTGAGGGCTGGGCGGTGAGCGGGACAGGCAGAGCCTTCACTGTGCTGGTCTGGTAGCGTGTGAGTGGGCCGTCCTGCTCCAGCAGCTCTGCTGCTTCTGTGGCCCGGGTACAGGGAGCGCTTACCTGACCAGGGGGTGGAGGAGCCTTTTCTGGGGCAGGAGCACTGCCAGACCTCTTTATGTGTTGTCCCAGTAAATTATTTTGTTCTGAGACCTTTTCCCCATGAACAGAACTAAAATCCCTGGATAGTACACATAACGCCCGGCTGGTGTGGTTCAGTGGCTGAGCATCAACCCAGGAACCAAGGGATTGCTGGTTCGATTCCCAGTCAGGGCACATGCCCAGAATGCAGGCTTGATCCCCAGTGGGGGCCATGCAGGAGGCGACCAATGGATGGGTTCCTCTCCCATTGATGTTTCTCTCTCTCTCCCCCTCTCTCTCAACAAATTTATTTTAAAAAAGCAAAACACATGACTTTACGCAGGCACAGAGAGAATTATTGAACGTATGTCCAGTTTCTCCTCTACATACTTCATTTCCTTTTCTAACTTTTATAAAAGTCTTTAAAGCCACATAAGATTTTAATTTTCCTTAATATTATTTTATTTATTTATTTTATTTTATTTTTGCACTTGAAAATGTAATTAAATCACACTCCTTGCCTTAAATAGGCTGTTTCTTGCATTTGGTACCGCGTGGGGCATGCCATTGGTTAGCACTTTTATCTCTAACCGTCTTCAGAATTGGACCTGCGGACAAGGTCTCCTGCTGGGCCAGGGCTCTGCATGGCGCCCCTGGGAGCCATCGTCCTCATGGAGGGGCCTCGGGAGCCAGCCGTGCGCGCACCCTGACCTCCAGCCGGCGTCTGCGCCCGCCCTGCGGAGCTCCACCGCCTCAACGGGCAGCAGCTGGGCTTCCCCGGGCCCAGCCCCTGACCTGGTCTCCGTGCTCCTGCCTCCCCAGGTTCGGGAACGACGTGCAGCACTTCAAGGTGCTCCGGGACGGAGCCGGGAAGTATTTCCTGTGGGTGGTGAAGTTCAATTCCTTGAATGAGCTGGTAGATTATCACAGATCCACATCCGTCTCCAGAAACCAGCAGATATTCCTCCGCGACATAGAGCAGATGCCACAGGTAAGCCTCCGAGCGAGGAACAGCCCCTCCGGCAGCAGGGCCCTCCAGCGGACGCTGCTGGGGCTCCACGCTCACTGCTCGGAGCGGTACCCTTCACCCAGGCCCGAGGGGAGAGGCCGACACCAGGGAGATCAGAGGTTTGCCTTCACCAGGGGCCGCAGCCCTAGGAAGGAGGGTCTGTGACACACTCACCAGCACCCCCTCCTGGGAGCAGCTTGTGAGGGGGTCCTCGCTGGGCGGGAGGGAGGGAGGGAGGCAGGCAGGGAGGCAGGCTCCCTCTCCTCCTCTCTTCCTTTCCCCGCGGGGGCGCACAGGAGAGGCAGAGTGAGGGTGGCCTGCCTCCTGTCCTGAGCCCAAAGCCGCTCAGCTTCGGCGTTAACACTTGTGACCCCGAAACCCTCCTGTGCCTCTGAGCACCACCTCATTCCCAAGCTCTGCCTTGCTGAGCCTATAAACCCTGGGTTTTACTGGTGATAAGGGGGAGGAACTGAGGCACTTCCCAACCGGGCTGTGAGCCAGACCTGAGGGCCGCTTCCTAAGGGCCTTCCCCTTCGGGCAGCACCTGCCGCTCTGCTTAACCAGATGGCACAGCCGGCCGCCGAGGTGAGGCCTCCCCGCAGTTTCTGGCATCGGTGGAAAGTCCCATGTCCTACATAACTCAGAACGTATGGGAATCGGGGGACGGGAGAATGAGGGTTTACTTCGGGAATGTAGAAAAGTTGGCACTCATCTGCGCGCACGCCCCCCCCCACACCTGTCCCACTCGGGACTGGCCACGCTCAGTGCGCGATGTGTTTCTCCCTGCCCCTCTGCAGCAGCCGACGTACGTCCAAGCCCTCTTTGACTTTGACCCCCAGGAGGATGGAGAGCTGGGCTTCCGTCGGGGAGACTTTATCCACGTCATGGATAACTCAGACCCCAACTGGTGGAAAGGGGCTTGCCACGGGCAGACCGGCATGTTTCCCCGAAATTACGTCACCCCCGTGAACCGGAACGTCTAGAACCAAGAGATTATTTAAGGAAAGCGGAAAATTAAACACGTACAAATGAATTAAGCCGGAGCTGCCTCTCGCAGCCTGAGCGGGGGCTCCGGGCGCCTGGCCGTCACCGGTGACTCTCCCTTTGGCCGGAACTTCGGGGGGTGGGCGGGGAGGTGGATATAAGATGCCAAACTTACCTATGAATTAAGAGAAAGAGTTTTTATTACAGTTTTCACTGCTGCTCCTAGTTCTCCTCTTTGTCCTTTTTTCATCTTTTTTCTCTCTGTCCATCAGTGCATGACGTTTAATGCCACATATAGTCCTAGCTGATGCCAACAATAAAAGAAAAGAAACCGCGTGGGCTGGTATTTTCTCTATGCAAATGTCTGCTTCAGTCAGAAGGACTGAAAGAACAGCCATTGCTGGGTTCTCCATAGACACGGGGGTGGGGAGAGGTCCCCTATAGTCTGCCAGAGGGGGCAGTTCAGGGGCGCTGCCCTCCAGCCCTCCCCCCCCATGTCTTTTGTC
The DNA here is from genome assembly GCF_014108245.1 of Pipistrellus kuhlii. Taxonomy (NCBI): domain Eukaryota; kingdom Metazoa; phylum Chordata; class Mammalia; order Chiroptera; family Vespertilionidae; genus Pipistrellus; species Pipistrellus kuhlii. Next base: position 438,806 of record NW_023425545.1, on the reverse strand, counting down.
AAAGTTGGGAATGGAGGGGGCACAGGGAGGCGCGCTGCCCCTGCCTTCCTGGGGAAGTTGAATGAAAGCCTGTCTGCCTCACCGAGCATGTTCTCAGTGCCTTTCCTTCCTTGGGCTGCTATGGGGTGTTCTGTGTGAGGGTGTTACAGTGCCGCCCGGTCTGTGTGACGCCTTTCCCGCGGGGCCACAGGAGAAGGGCGGAGTGAGGGTGGCCTGCGCCTGCCTGAGCCCGAAGCTGCCCGCTCTGGCGTTAACACTTGTGACCCCGAAGGGGCGGGAGGGGCGGCCCAGGGAGCAGGGTGCCAGCTGCCGGGGCAGCACAGGCTGCCGCTCTGCCCCCTGCGCTGGGGCTGGCTGGAAGGGCTGAGCGTCCTTGATTTTGCCATCTCAGGTGTTGCCTGCCCCCCTCCTCGGTCCCCAAAGACCCCCGACTCAAACCCGGAGCCGGCATTTCCCACTGGAAGCTGGAGGAACTGGCACTGCTGCCCCCGTTCCCTCTGCGCTGGAAGCAGCTGCGCTCACCTTTCCTGCTCTGCACACCAGGGCCCTGCTCACGCCCTTGCTCTCTTGTCTCCGCCTGCCCTGCCAGGTGAGCCTCAGGGCCGCCCTCAGAGCAGCTGGTGGCCTTCCTGTCTCCGTTCACAGCGGGCTGTGTCAGAGCTGCTCCGCCCAGCCCCCCAAACGCAGTGCCTCCGAGAAGCGGGAGAGCAGGAGGGAAGACTGGAAACCAGGCCGAGCCCAGGGAGAAGCTGTCCATCTCCTGCCGCCGCTGCCCTCGGAGCCCCGTGCCTGTGAACTGCCGGCCGGATCGGTGACTGGTGACGGTCCCGGGTGGTCCTTGGAGTCTCCCCGGACTCTGGGCCTGGAGCCGGCCCCGGGGGCCCAGGAGGCTCGGCTCCTCCGGACAGAATGCGGCCTCCTCGCTCGCTCCCTCCCTGAGAAAGAAATCTGGCCGCCTGCGCCTGGACCACGTGATTGTTTTATTTTGGAATTGGTGTATATCATGGAGCCTTGCTGAACTAAGTTTTGTGTGTGTATATTTAAAAAAATCAGTGTTTAAATAAAAAGACCTATGTACTTAATCCTGTAACTCAGAGTAAAACTTGGTAGGTAGTGATTAACTGTGAACAATAAACCTGCAGTGACTTCTTCACCCCGGATCTTTTTTTGCCTTCACCTTAAGATAAACTCCTAACGACTGTCAGGCCGCTGGGACTCGTGTCCTGATTTCCGACTCACCCAGCCTGTTGGGGGCCTCAGGGTCCCTGGGCTCCAGTGCCCCCCTCGGCTCATTGGGATGCTCAGGAGCTTGTCCACAATGCAGGTTTCCAGGCCCGCCCTCCCACACTCGGATTGGGGTGCAGGGCTCACCTGGTGTCCTCGGCGTTTCTGATGGGAACATAGACCACACTTTGGGAGCTGAGGGCGAGAGCACAGCTGGCTAGGTTCTTGTCCCCTCGCCCACCTCCCTCCTTCCTACCCCTCCCCTCCCTCCTACCCCTCCCCTCCCTCCTACCCCTGCCCACCTAGTGAAGGCGGGACAGAATGGTCTGCCTAAAGCAGCCTTTATTGGTTGGTTGGTTTTCAGAGGAAGGGGGAGGGAAAGAGATGGAAACATCAATGATGAGAGAATCGTTGATTGGCTGCCTCCCGCAACCCGGGCGTGTGCCCTGACCTGGAATCGGTGGCCGCCTAGCTTGTAGGTATCCACCCAATCATCGAGCCACGCCGCCCGGCCCGGCCAAAGCAATCTTTTTTTTCCCTCTAATATATTTTACTGAGCTTCTTACAGAGAGGAAGGGAGAGGGATAGCCAGAAACATCAATGAGAGAAACATCGACCAGCTGCCTCCTGCACACCCCCCACTGGGGATGTGCCCAAAACCAAGGAACATGCCCCTGACCTGAACGAACCCGGGACCCTTCAGTCCGCAGGCCGACGCTCTATCCACTGAGCCACACCGGTTTCGGCCCAGAGCAATCTCGATGTGCGAAGTAGCTACAACACCCCTGTCTGTTCTTGGGGCGAGCCCCGGCCGGTTCACCCTCAGCACCGGCTACAGGAGACCCAGTGAGATTTGTTCAGAGAGAGCCCCAGTGAGATTTGTTCAGAGAGAGACCCAGTGAGATTTGTTCAGAGAGAGCGGAAAAGAAACGAGACCCAAGGGATTTCCACGTCTTCTCGGGCCAGTTCCCAGATAGAGCCCAGCACCGACCTCGGCCGCGGCCGCCAGCTCAGACCCGTTTCAGTTCCTTCTCCCAGTGGCCGTGCGGGAGCCGCTGGCCGCACAGTCCCCCCGGCCCGCTGCCTCGGAGCTGAGCAGAAAGCTCCCGAACGGGGCTGCGAAGGGAGCCTCAGCCGCCCTGCCGGCCCCCCGGGGGCTCCGCTGGTGGCCGGTGGCCTCAGAATTTCCTGGGGAAATGGCTGCTTTGGGGCAAGTCTGCTTGGCTACAGGCTTGGCGATGGCGCCCCCTCCGCCTGTGGCTGTGTGATTCCAGGGAAGCGTCTGGGGGTAGCGCCTGGGAAGACAGTGTGGAACCACTCGGCGGCAAAGCGACAGGCGGGCGAGTGCTGCTGGGCCTGCTCTGGCCTCCCCAACACCTGCAACCGGGGATGTGCCTGCAACCAAGGCACATGCCCTTGACCAGAATCGAACCCGGGACCCTCAGTCCTCAGGCCGACGCTCCGTCCACGGGCCACGCCAGCCAGGCCTCCAAAGGGCAGTCCCGCTGTTGAACCCAGGCAGACCTCGGAGGCGTGGGCTTGGGTCCAGGCCAGTGACACCGGCAATCTTTCTGCCGGGGAGGGTCTGTGAGGCTCAACGAAGCGCAGCGAGGCAGGGGAGCCGCTCCGTCCCTCAGAAGTCGGGGTTTAGAAAGCCGTCACCCCCCTGTCCTCTGGGTCTGACTGCCTCTCAGCCTGCCTCCCTCCAGGGCCACTGATCCAGGCCAAGGGCCCTCAGGTCAAAAGGCAGGCACAGCTCCCCTCCTCTCACTCCTCCCCTAACCCCTTCCTGGGCCCGGGAGTCAAAGGGCCCGGGCGCCCCTCTTCTGTTTGGCTCACAGGCTTCTGTCCGCGGTGCCCTGTGTGCTCCGGCCGTGATGGGTGTGTCGGAGTGTGAGCTATGGGAGCGAGAATTCAGACAAGCGGTGTGGCTGACAGCCAGCGGGCGGGGGGTGTGAGGCAGATGGACTCGGACCTGGTCTCTGAATGGGACACGCAGACCGGCGTGGGCGGTGCGTGTTGGCAGAGGTGCGGTGTTGGCAGAGGGGTGGGTGGGAGGAGCACAGTGTCCCCTGCGCCCAGGTGGTTCGTGGGGCTTGGAGCAGGATGAACAGTGCCCACACCCCTCCCGACGCAGAGGGCCCCACAGGCCCGGGAGATGGCGGCACGGTGAGCACTGACCTCGGGGTGCACAGGGGAGACCAGGGGAGCCGAGGGGAGGCTGCCCGGGTGCTCGCCCAGGGGGTCGGGGAGCAGAGCTGTGCCAGCCTCCTGTGGAATCGGCGTGAGATGGGCCACTCCAGGCTGGGCTGGTCCCCGCTTCCCCTGCTGCTGGCTGGGTGCAGGGGAGCCGCCGGCTCATCGCAGACTGTCACAGCCCCCCCCGCCCCCCCCCCGGGGCCACGCCGGAAACCAGTCAGCAGGAGAGAACCCGCGAGGCCCCGTGAACCGTTAGCGCGGGGGAAGGAAGTGGACTGGCTCATCGTGACCTGACGTGCACGCGGGCCGGCACCGGGCGGTCTGGTGGCCGCTGTGCGGCTCCGGTGCCCAGCCCCGCTGCCGTATGGATGTGCCCCCGTGTCCTCGTCCGTCCTGGGCAGGTGCTGTTGAGGTCATGGGGTCCATCCCGGCCTCTGCTCAGAGAAGCCCTCCCCAAAGGTGGTTGGTCACCGCCTGGCACTGCTGCTCTGCCCAGCCTCCTCGCCACCTCGCCGGGGGCACGTGCTGCCCGCCTTCCCCACCAGACTGTGCGCTCCTGGGGGGGACTCGCTCACGCTGCCTCCCTCGGGGTCAGGAGAGGCCTGGGACACCGGTGCTTACCGTCGTCACCCGAGGGAAGAGAAGTCCGGCCCAGAGGCCACTGCACGGAGGCCCGCGGGCCGGCCTTGCCGTCTGCCGGGAAGGCGGCCAGATTCGCCTCCGTGGGAGGCCTGGCATGGGCGGGAGGAGAGGAGGAGCCGGAACACTCACAGCGGCTCCCACCTGTCTCCAGGTTGGGGAGGCCAGACAGTCATGCATAAACCGAGAGCTAAACACCGAGCAGGGCGGTCGCTCCGTGGGGAGGGGGGATGTACTCAGGGCAGGAGGTCTCGGCAGGAGGCACTGCAAGGTCCAGAAAGACGTGCGTGTGGAGAGAGGGACAGAGATCGGGTCCGAGGAGGAGCTGGCCCAGGCAGGGGCAGAGGCTGGCGGAGCGGGGCCCCGGGGGCTGGGGCTGGCGGTTATGTGAAGGATGACTTTGTTGAGATACAACTCACTTGTCATCAAGTCACCGTCTGAAGTACACCATCCGATGGTGTTCAGTGTTAGTCACGGTCATGCAATCCATTTCGGAACACTTATTTCAGGGAGGGAGGAAGAGGGGGAGAAAGAAACATCAATGAGGAGAAAGAATAATTGATCGGCTGCCTTCTGCACACCCCCTTCTGGGGATCAAGTCCAAAACCCGGGCATGTGCCCTGACTGGAATGGAAATGTAACCCTCTGGGTCCACTGTGCCGCACCAGCTGCGCAATTTTGGGAGATTTTCGTGATCTCAAAAACACACACACGTGTATCCATAATCAGTCACTTCCCACTTTTCCCCAACCCCTACCGGCCCCAGAACCACCAGTCTACTTTCTGTCTCTGTGGGTTTGCCTGATCTGAATACATATATATGCCTAAGTGACCGAAGGACCCGTTGACTGGTTGCTATGCCATGCACTGACCACCAGGGGGCAGACACTCAACGCAGGAGCTGCCCCCAGGTAGTCAGTGCGCTCCCACAGCCAATCTCCCATGGCCGGCCAGCCTCCCACTGTCCCTCCCCCCAGCTGGCCAGCCCTCCTGGTAGGCCCTGATCGCCAGCCAGGCTAAGGGACCCCACTCGTGCACCGGGCCTCTAGTTCCATATAAATGGGATGGTGCAATGCGTGGCCCATAAGCTACGGTCCAGGTGAGACCTCACACTCTCCACTCCACGTGAGGGGAGAGGGCGGGATGTGGGGCCCAGCCCAAGGCCCTGAGGGTGGGATGAGGGAAGAAGAAGGAGCTGCCAAGGAGACTTGGGAGAGGCCAGCGGGGCAAACCAGGGCCGCCTGGCGCTGGGGCAGGTGTGTCCAGGAATCAATGCTGCTGCAGGGACTCGCCTCTCTGGCCATCCTCATCCCGGTCCCTCGTCCTCCACCCTGTTGCTGCCCCTGACAGCCCCTATGGTCCCCAAACTGCCCTGACTGCCTTCCCTCTTCCGCTGAGAGCCTTGCCAAGCGCCAGCTTGTACGGAGGGCACAGGGCAGGCTCCTGGCCCTCGGGAGCGGTGACAGGAGAAGGGGCTCGAGGCTGGAGTCGGAGCCGGGGCTGCCCTCCAGGCTGTGACCTCGGGCAGGGCCGTCACCTCTGCCCGCCGTGCTCATCTGCTGGAAAAGCGGCCGGAGTCCCCGAGCTGGCCGAGGCGCAGCTGTGGTTGTACCGTTCGGTGCAGGGGCACTGGGCCCGGTTCCATCGTGGCGCGCCAGGCGCTCCGAGCCTGGGCCGCGTTGGCACTCGGCCCCTCCGTCCCTCCTGGCGTCTCCGGCTTTCACCACTCTGAGCGGAGCCCGAGGTCTCTCTTCCTCTCTGCTCGTCTGCGTATCCCACCCTGACTGAGGCTGCTCCTCAAGCCCATCCTCCGAGCAGCCAGGTCCCAGCCTCAGAACCCCGAACAGTTAACCTGGTCATGTTAACCGTGTGAGCTGCCTTCAGGAGAGCCGGCATCTGTGCGAAGCAGAGGCTGCCTATCCGAGAGAGAGCACACCTGTCCCTGCTTCAGTTCCTCTGGGGATGTTTCAGAGTTTTCCTTCCACACATAAATTGGGGGGAGGGGCCCTGACAAAGTTCAGATTCCTAGCTCTGGACCCCACTCGTTGCATAACCCGTTTCCTCATCATTATGATGTGATACAAGGTCCACCTGCCTCCAAGGGTTTGGAGAAGTAACTAATTCATTAAAATATCAAGCACAGCCCTGGCTGGTGTGGCTCAGTGGATGGAGTGTGGCCTCCGGATTAAAGGGTCCCCGGTCTGATTCCGGCCAAGGGCACAGGCCCGGGTTGCGGGCTTGATACCCAGTGGAGGGCATGCGGGAGGCAGCCGATCAATGATTCTCTCTCAGCATTGATGTTTCTATCTCTGAAATCAATAAAATACTTTTTTTTTTTTTAAATATCAAGCACAATGCAAGAAGTGTGGTACTTACTCCATTCGTGTTTCTCTTCCTTGGTCCTTCCACAGCAGGCAGGCTGGCTGCCGTTTTCTCCTCTCCTCTCCTTCCTCTTCTCTTGCTCTGTAGGAGTGGGCGCTCAACCTTCAGCCCCTGCGTGGCTCCCTCCCCAGAATAAAGACCACTGTCACAGCCCCTCTGGCATTGGGTGTGGCCATGTGACCAAGTTCTGGCCAAGAGGGTCCAAGCCAGTCTCACGGGGCAGCTCCCAGTCCCTCTCAGAGGCCTCTCTCCTTCTGTCCTTCCTCCCCCCGGGCTGGGATTCCACTGTGGGGACCACGCCCTGGGACCGGACGGTGGCCCGGTGAGCTGCAGGGGCCACGGGCCTGCGAAGTCAGCGGAGACAGCTGCCGGGCCAGCCTGCTCTGATGGAGTCCAGCCACTGTTCCGTGGGGCTCTGGCACTTTCCCGCAGCCACGTCTAACCCTGACCCCCCCCCCCCCGGTCATGCCTGCCTCCCCACATCCCTGACATCTCTTTTCCCCAGAATTCCGGGGGCCTCGGCAGCAGGTGTGCCTCTAAAACAGAAGTTCTCAACCTTCCGAACGCCTCAACCCTTCAACACGGCTCCCCCTGTGGTGGTGGCCCCCAACCAGAAAGCTGTTTTCGTTGCTACTTCATTACTGTCATTTTGCTACTGTTATGAATTATAATGTAAATATTTGTGTTTTCCGATGGTCTTAGGCGACCCTGCTAGTGGTTCTCAACCTGTGGGTCGAAACACATATATTTACATTACGATTCATAGCAGTAGCAAAATGACAGTTATGAAGGAGCAATGAAAATAATTTTATGGTTGCGGGGGTCACCACAACATGAGGAGCTGGGTTAAAGGGTTGCGGCGTTAGGAAGGTTGAGAACCGCTGCTCTAAAAGGTGAGCAGAGAAAGATCCAAAGATGCCCTGTTCACCTCTCCTCTGCCTATAGCTCTCCTCCACGCCCACGTTCCCCTGTCTGTAAACACCTCCAGGGGGTGGAGGCAGGTGTGCGAGAGGGAAATCACTCACTCTGAGCCAGAGTGGGTACTGATTCTCTCCTCCCTCCTCCCCCTCCCCCCCTCCCCCGCACACACCACAGGATTACTGAGCATGTGAACGTGGGCCTGTGGCAGGTGCTGGAGAGAGATCATCAGAAATTACCTGGGAGCTCAAGAGGTGTGGGTGTGGAGAGGGCGGGGGCAGAGCCACGTTGGATGGGGTCAGGAATGGCTTCAGAGAGATGCTGGGGGGGATATTATATATGCAAAGGCGCAGGGCATTAAAAAACACACAACAAGTATTGAGGGGTTGTGAGGTATTAGAACCCTCATCCGTTGTTGCTGCAAATGTAAAGTTGCTGTGGACACCAGTTTGATGATCCCTCACAAAGCTACACAGAGAATTACAATATAATCCAATGACTCCACTCCTGGGCAGGTACCCCAAAAGTGTGAAAGTAAGAATTCAAACAGGTCCTTGGGTGCCACTGTCTGTGGCGGCATTATTCACCGAGCTAAGTGTGGGAAAGCAACCAAGTGCCCATCAAGACATGATCGCATAGTACCCACATGTGTCAAACACAAGGCCCGCGGGCCAAATCCGTCCCACCAGGCCTTGCAATGTGGCCCGCACCGCGCTGTCATCACTGCACTCCGCTGCGTTTCCATCACAATGACAGTTTATGACTGTTCAGTAAACCATTCGGCCCGCGATTTAGGCTGGATTTTAGATTTTGGCCCCTTCTCTGATTGAGTTCGACACTCCTAGATAGACAATGCAGTCTGCACACGCCCGTGGAATGTTATTCAGCCATAAAAAAGGAATGCGGTTCTAGCACATGCTGCCATGTGGATGAACTGGAGGGCCTTATGTTCCGTGAAATAAGCCAGACACAGAAGGACAGACATTGCATGGTCCCACTTACATACAAACACATAGCTACAACAGACACATCCATAGAGACAGGAAGTAGGTTTGCGGTTAACAGGCACCAGGAAGAGAAGGGAAGAGGCATTATTGCTCAATGGGTGGAGTTTCTGCTTGGCGTAACGAAACAGTTTTAGGAAGAGCAGTGGTGGTTGCACAACACTGCAAATGGAATTGATGCCACTGGGTTCTGTGCTTAAAAACGGTCAGCTGAAACAGTACATTATATAGACACACTCACACACACACAGAGTGCTCGGGCGCCCCCGTGCTGAATTCTAGAAGGCACAATCATGACCGCAGGACCATGGCCAGAGTTCCAGCCCAGGGGTGGGCAAACTCATCAGTCCACAGGGCCAAATATCAACAGGACGACGATTGAAATGTCTTTTGAGAGCCAAACTTTTTAAACTTAAACTTCTTCTAACATCACTTCTTCAACATAGACTCGCCCAGGCCGTGGTATTTTGTGGAAGAGCCACACTCCAGGGGCCAAAGAGCCGCATGTGGCTCTTGAGCCACAGTTTGCCGACCACTGTTTTAGGGGAATGGCCGAAGCTGAGGCTGAGGCTGGAGGGCCTGGGGGCAGGAGCACATGGATTTTCCCTCATAAGATCAATACCGTGCCAGCTGCCATTGTGGTTCCTGTCACCACTTTATCCTCTTCAGCTCCAGACACGGGGGGACCCAGTCCTGCTCCCGGAGGCTGGAGGAACGAGCGGGATGTGACAGGGCAAAAGACACAGACGTTGGTGAGACATCCATGCGGTGGCATGTTCCAGTGGTTCCTGACTTTCCAGCCCTGAGGCGTGGTCCATCATGTGGCTATCTAACATCGCGTGGTACTCTCCTGGTGAACAGCGAAGTCACGTGGGAAAAGGTCAGGCGGCATGGGCTGCCATGAACATGCTTATTCATATCTCGGACCCAGGGTGTGTCGATGTTTCACTTCATAAGAAACCGCCTGACCTTTCCCCACGTGTTTGTACCGTTCTGCACTCCCACCGGCACCGTGAGTTCCAGTTGCTCCACAGCTTTGCCGCCATTTGGTGATGTCGGTCTTTTGAATTTTAGCCGTCTGGTGGGTATGCATGGTGGTGTCTCATCATGGTTTTCATTTGCATTTCCTTTTGACTAATGGTGTTCGGTTGCTTAGTGCCCATCGGTATCTTTCCTTGTGGAGTGTTTGCTCAAGTATCTCGCCTGGTTTGTTCATTAGGTTATTCGTCGTTTTATTGTTCAACGTAGCAACCAGCTTTGAGGTTCCCAGAAGCAGTCATCCTGGGTTCTGGGGGGACCAGAAGTCGTGGGGAGACGCGGACTGCGGCTGGCAGGGGCACGCCGACGCTTCCTCCGTGATGCACTGCACCCGCTCTCTCCCTCTGTGCACTCGGGGTGAGCAAGACTGGCTTTGCTGAGGCACCAGGAAATGCCTTCTCAGGAAAGCTCAGAAATGGGTGATGGGTGCCCTAACCGATTTGACTCAGTGGATAGAGCATCAGCCTGCAAACTGAAGGGTCCCAGGTTCAATTCCGGTCAAGGGCATATACGTTGGTTGTGGGCACATCCCAAGTCGGGGGTGTACAGGAGGCAGCTGATCAATGATTCTCTCTCATTGATGTTTCTAATTCTCTATCCCTCTCCCTTCCTCTCTATAAAAAATCAATAAATATATTTAGAAGAAGAAGAAGAAGAAGAAGAAGAAGAAGAAGAAGAAGAAGAAGAAGAAGAAGAAGAAAAGGGTGATGGGTGAGGTGGACGATTTGGTCAGAGAGAACCAAATGCTGAAAGTCGGAAGGCTGGAGGCCTGGCATCCCCTCTATGACCTTGGAAACCTTTCTCTTTGGGCTGGCATCGACACTCCATAGCCTCCTGGCGCTGGGCTCTGCGGAGGAGAGCCACAGAAGAACGTTGAAATGCGTACGAAATCAGCTTTTGAAAATTATTGGACAGTAAATCCTCTCTCTCTCCTTTTCTTGATTAGTTGACTGAAGTTTGAGTCATTTGCTGAGTTATTCTGAAAGAACCACAAAAGGAACTGGATCAGAGGAGCCGCTATCTTTGGTGCCTGCGGGCCGCCAGGACTTCTCCAGAATCCTCCAACAGCTGTTGGTTTTTCGTGATTTTCTCTAACGTAGAGCCCTAGTGTTTCAAAATAAAATAGTAAGTAAGAGCGAGGGAAACCACGGGCACACGAAAACCTGCACCAGGCGTGTAGAGCACCTTTCTTCATCGTTGCTACAAAGTGGAAGCGCCGAGATGCCCTGCAGGTGATGGATAAACGAAAGGTGATTCCTCCAGTCAGTGGACGATGACTCAGCACCAAAGAGATAGGAACTATTGAGCCACAGGAAAAAATGGAGGAACTAAGTGAAGGAAGTCAGCTCCAGCAGGAGAGAATTTCTAATGTGTTCATTGCTACATCCCTAGCATCTAACACAGTGTCTGGGCGCACAGACCCTCAAGACATGATGGGAAACAGAGATCCTTCATCTCATCCTGAGTCACCAGAAAGGAGAAAGAAACAGAGCAGCCGAGGAGACCAGCTGAGACTGCATTTCCAACTCTGTGTCTTTCCAAACAGAGGCCACCAGCCAACATTCTTATCCTCCCAGGCCACACGCCAGACCTGTTTGGTCAGGATGAGGGCTACTTTGCATTTTTATTTTATTTTTAATTTTTTCTAATATATTTTATTTGATTTTATTGATTTTATTGATTTCAGAGAGGAAGGGATGGGGAGCAATAGAAACATTAATGATGGGAGAGAATCATCGATCGGCTGTCTCCTGCTCGCCCCCTACTGGGGATGGAGCCGGCATGTGCCCTGACCAGGAATCAAACCTTGACCTGGTTGACACTCAAGCACTGAGCCCCGCCAGCTGGGCCTAATCTGGATGAGAGAACCCTCGCAATGTTCACCGCAAACATGCCTGTGGAGGGACAGAGGCTGCAGGGCAGGGACTCCCTGTAGTTCCACCCTTTACCTTACAGAAGGAGAAGCTGCAGCCCAGAGGCATGGTGTCTTGCCAAAGAGCCCCAGCAAGCCCCCTCCTGGCTCTCGGGCCTCTTCCGGGTGGCATGGCTGGCACCCACTCAGGCAGCAGGAGATTCTCCTGCCTCTGCTGGCAGAGATCATCGCCTTGGGCAGCTGCTGGTGAAGGCCAACTCCGTCTGTCAAGGCCACGAGGCTTCTACTCCCCCGAGGAGCGGAGCGAGGAGGTGGGGGAAGTCCGAAGGAGCTTTTAATAGGTCTGTTTAGGGTGAATGCTGATGAGGTCACTGGAGGATTCACTTCCCTAACCGGACAGGAACCGTTGTTTTCCCGTTTCTCTTTTCACATGATATGATTTGCTTAGAATATTTAACTTTAAAATGAAATGACCAGATTTCAAATATGCAAAAACCAGAACCAGGTGTAAGCCCAGGAAAACGGGCACCTGCCACGAGTCTACCCAGCTCGGGGGGTCTGTGGTCCTCTGAGTCTAACTCACTCTGCAGTCAGCCTGCAGCCGGAAGTGGAAGCCCTGCTGGCTCTTCTGCTGAATGGTCACTGGGAGCCTATTCTGAAATGTGGGCTTGTTCGGGGCCAGGAGGACAAACAGACCCAACGATTCCCAAAGCTGAGGAGAGGTCAGTGGTCAGCCCACAGAACGAATGGGAAACGGGAGTCGGCACAGAGGCTGGGGAAAGCAGGCGTCTCCAAGCAGGGCGACAGCAGAAATGCCCGGGACAAAGGGAGCCGAAGGGCACTGTGGGGACACTTCTCAGGAAATGAAGTTTCGGCTCCAGGTGCTGCTCACTGTGGACCACCTTCACTTTTTTTTTTTTTTTTTTTTTTTAATATATATTATTGGTTTTTTTACAAAGAGGAAGAGAGAGGGATAGAGAGTTAGAAGAATCGATGAGAGAGAATCATCGATCAGCTGCCTCTTGCACACCCCCTACTGGGGATGTGCCCAAAACCAAGGTACGTGCCCTTGACCTGAATCGAACCTGGGACCCTTCAGTCCGTAGGCTGACGCTCTATCCACTGGGCCACACCTGTCAGGGCCAAACATTTTTTAAAATGACATTTATGGGCCAATCAGGAAAATTTAAACACTAATTGATATTAGGAAATATATTTTTTTGGGGGGAGGGGGTGATAGCTTGGTGGATGTCTTTTAAAGATACATTCTGAAATGTTTACTGGTGAAATTATAGGATGTCTAGTATTTACTTCAAATAATGTTGGAGGGGAGGGGTGAGGTCGGCAGAGGTATAGAGGAAACAAGACTGACCTTGAGTTGGTTAATTGTTGAGTAATGACTACATGATGGTTCATTAGGCTATTTTCTCTACTTTTGTGCCTGTATGAAATGTTTTATGTTGTGTAATAATATAAACATAGTGTATAATAATATAAAAGATGTTTTAAAATTGTGCGTCCGAATGATTGCATGAATGTGAAAAATGCAATTTAAAAATCAGGAAGAAATACTGTCTTGCAAAACGCTGACGTTACTCGCTAGAATGAGTCATTTCCCTCTTCATTTCCACATCTTCGGTAATGTGTCCAGTTTTATAAAGAGAAAATGCTCGCAATAAACCCCAGGGGGAAACACAAACCTCTGTTTTTGCCGTCCTCTTCCCGGTCCTCAAAACCCACCTATTCCCTCCTCCTGTTCCTCCCGGTTTTTGCTTAGCTTCCCGCCATCTTTTCCAAGCGGGTCAGGGTCAGCGCCCCCTAACCTCCCACCGCCCGCAGGCTGACGGGGCCCCCGCGGTCCTCAGCGCGGCGACTTCGGGGGCCTGACTTGAGAACCGCTTCCTTCCGATGCTGGGGTAACACCCGCGCACGCGCGCTCTGCAGGACTACATCTCCCAGGAGGCTGTGCGCCTCGCAGGGGCGGGGGGAAGCCTTGGCAGCGAAGGACTACATTACCCAGGGACGCCTTGTGGGCGGTGTTAGCCGGAGGACGACTGTCCAAACATTGGCCCAAAGTCTGTCGGAAGCTGCGCGGTGATTGGCCCAGGCGCCCGTCACTCACTGCCGGGCGCAGTTGACTTTTGCTGTAAAGGCGGCGGCGTGAGGAAGGAGAGCGGCGCCGGTAGAGCCGGGCGGTGCCCTCCGAGCGGAGCGAGTGACCTCTACCTCCCTCGTCTCGCCGCCGTCCGGACCCCTGCACCGTCGCCCCCGGAGGGAGCACACATGCGCAGGTATTCACGCGGGGCGGGGGCTGCGCGCACGTGTGTTGTGCCTGAGCTGAGAAGCGTCTTCAGGGACGCGGGAGGCAAAGACACGCACACACACACACACACACACACACATACACATACACATACACACACACACACCCGGGGCACCTGGGCACGCGGGCGCCCACCTCGCGGGCATCATCTCGGACCCGGGGAGCACCCCTAGACCCGGTGTCTACACGCGGGCACATCCGCGGAGAGCTCAGCCGAACACCTGGGCAGACCTCGCGGACACCAGGGGCTTCCGCAGAGAGGGAGCCAAGAGAAACATCAGTGCTGAGAATCATGGATCTGCTGGCTCCCTTCTGCACAACCCCCACTGGGGATGGAGCCCACTACCCAGGCCTGTGCCCTTGACCAGAATCGAACCCGGGGCGCTTCAGTCTGCCGGCTGACGCTCTAGCCACTGAGCCAAACCGGCCAGGGCTGGTTCATTCCTTTCAGTGGCTGTATGGTACGGAGTGGCTCAGTGTGTTTATCCGCCTCTCCGTGGATAAGCGTTTGTGTCAGACCTGGTTTTACAAACAGTGATGCAGTGTATGCCATGTGCACCGTGCTGGTGTGGAAAACCCCCTCCAGCCCCGGTTCTCAACCTGGGACAGCTTGGTGCACATCAGCTGGGATTGGCAATCGGTGCTTAAACTTTTAAAACCCAAGCAGGCCAGAGAGCCAGACCTGACCTGATACTCTCTCTGCCTGTGCTGCGGCCCAGGCCGGCGCCGTGCCAGATGGCTGGTCAGGGAGGGCTGCTCGGAGGGGGTGACCCGGAGACCTGACCTGGCGTCTCCTCCTGTGTTCTGCCCGTAGCTGGAAGCTGATGGACGTTGTGCGGGCCGGAGGCAGGGATGGTCGGCTATGACCCCAAAGCCGATGACAGGAGCGTCTCCAAGTTCGAGGCGGCAGCGGCCGGCTCTGTGTCCGGACTCGCCACGCGGGCGCTGATCAGCCCCTTGGATGTCATCAAGATCCGTTTCCAGGTATCTTCCCCCCCCTCCCCGCGAGGGGCGGCTGGAGGACACTCTCGCTCTCCCCCCAAAGCATTGCTGAAAGCCTGGGATTCTGCCAAAACCGGTTTGGCTCAGTGGATTCGATTCTGGTCAAGGCGTGTACCTTAGTTGCAGGCACATCCCCAGTGGGGGCTGTGCAGGAGGCAGCTGGTCGGTGTATCTCTCTCATAGATGTTTCTAGCTCCCTATCCTTCTCCCTTCCTCCCTGTAAAAAAAAACACCAATAAAATATATTTAAAATAATAATAATAAAAAAGAAAAGCCTGGGATTCTGTGGAGAATGTTGCCTTCGTCGCTGAAATCTCGCCTTCTCCCCCAGCCCCGCCTCCCGTCCTGACCTTTCCGCTTTCCTTCCCAGCTTCAGATCGAGCGCCTGTCTCCCAGCGACCCCAGTGCCAAATACCATGGGATCCTGCAGGCGGCGAGGCAGATCCTGCGGGAGGAGGGCCCCACCGCCTTCTGGAAGGGACACGTCCCCGCCCAGCTCCTCTCCATCGGCTACGGGGCCGTCCAAGTAGGTGCGGGGAGCCGCCAGGCCCCTGGGGGTGGGTTGCTCAACGCAGCAGCACAAGGAAGCACAAGGACGCGGGTCGGGCGGCAGGAGGCGGCCATCACACTTCTCACGTGTCTCACCGGAACCCGCCTGCAGAGGGACGGAGTCACACTCCCAATGGGACTTGGCCAATGGTGACACAAGGCTTTTCATTTTCCAAAATTGCATTTCCACATCTGTGCTTCCTTTGAACGCCCCCCACCCCCAGTGGCATTGTGAGGGTGGGAGAGGGTAAGCGAGCTGTAAGCGATGGGGCTTGTTCCTCCTTCCGCCGAGCGCCGGTTTATCTCCGAGAATGACACGTGTTGGTAGGCCCCTGCCCAGCCTCACTGTGGGCCAGGCCCTGTGTTAACCATTCCACCTGAGATAGGTTCTGCTGTCAACCCCATTTTACAGACAAGAAGACTGAGGCAGAGAGAGCTTAAATCATCAACCCCAAGTCAGTAGCTGGAAAGTGGCCCTGACTGGTTTGGCTCAGTGGATGGAGCATCAGCCCATGGACACGGAAGGGTCCCGGGTTTGGTTCCGGTCAAGGGCATGTACCAGTAGGGGACATGCAGGAGGCGGCCAGTGGCTGTTTCTTTCTCATTGTGTTTCTAAGTCTCTGTCCCTCTGTCTTCCTCTCTGTGAAAATCAATACAAAATATATTTAAGGAATCGTTTTAGAAAGTGGAAGAGCCAGGGTTCCCGCCTGGAGAGCCGGCACTGGAGTGGGTGCGCTGGGCACAGGTGCTGCGGCCTGTGAGTCAGGCCAGGCCCCGGCTCTGGGACCCCAGCCGTCCCCAGCTGCTGGCGGGCGCTGTGTGCGGGGCAGGGGACGTGTGGAGCACGTGGAATTCTCCCGTCAGAAGCCTTCTCAGGGTCACTGCCGCCGGCTGCCCTGGAGGGGACCCCGGCCGAGGCTCTCATAACGGCCCCCTTCTCTCAGGTTTCAGGAAACTAAGAGAATGAGCAGAATTTTCTTTTTAAACGTATCTTTGTTATTGATCTCAGAGAGGAAGGGAGAGGGAGAGAGATGGAAACATCAGTGATGAGAGAGAATCATGGATCGGCTGCCTCCTGCACACCCCCCAGTGGGATCGAGCCCTCAACCAGGGCACGTGCCCTGACTTAGAATCTACTGTGAGCTCCTGGTTCAT